>NC_090657.1:135809655-136409655 GCF_040937935.1 Hyperolius riggenbachi
GCTTGGTCTTCCCAAGGCTGACCAAGTGCAGCAGCGCTTGGCAGTGGCGGGCCTTCACGCTGCTGCTGAGGCGGGGGGTTTGGCCAGGTGTGCCGGAGGATGGCAGAGGATCGGAGGAACCTGCTGCAGTTCCCCCGACCCTGCGGGGTGGCACCACCCACTGTGTTGCTGCTGCGCCCGCTGCTGCTCTCCCATCCTCACCCCCTTCCACCAAGCTGACCCAGTGGACAGTGAAGGACAGGTAGCGGCCTGTCCCGAAGCGGCTGCTCCAGGAGTCCATGGTGACGTGGACCCTTTCACCAACCGCGTGCTCCAGCCCTCGCTCCACATTGGCCATCACAAAGCGGTGCAGTGCAGGAATGGCCTTGCGGGCGAAGAAGTGTCTGCTGGGGAGCTGCCAGTCTGGGGCTGCGCAAGCAAGCAGCGCACGAATGTCGCTCCCCTCCTGCACGAGCGTGTACGGCAGGAGTTGGGAGCACATGGCCCGTGCCAGCAAGCCGTTCAGCTGCCGCACGCGACGGCTGCTGGGAGGCAGAGCCCTAACCACCCCCTGGAAGGACTCGCTCAAAAGGCTCTGGCGTGGCCTTTTGCTGGCACGGGAATCAGCAGACACAGCAGAGGAGGCCACTGAGGACTGGCTGCCAGAACAGGCCTCAGTGTCAGCGGCAGGAGTTGCAGAGGGGGGAGGAGCAGTGCGTTTCCGCACTCCTGCTGGTGCTGCTGGAGGAGCAGGAGGGCGGGTGGCTGCTGTTGCTGCTGCTGCTGCTGAAGGCTGTGCAGTGATGGGTGTGGTGCCACTGCCAGCACCAGATGCCGTCAGCCTCTGGAACTCCTCATGCTGGTGGAAATGTTTCGCAGCAAGGTGGTTGATGAGCGAGCTGGTGCTGAACTTTAAGGGGTCTGCACCTCTGCTCAACTTCCGCTGACAGTGGTTGCAAGTGGCGTACTTGCTGTACACTGTGGGCATGGTGAAAAAGCGCCAGACTGGTGACAAAAACAACCCCCTACGGCATGGAACCGCTGCTGCCTGTCTCCCTGTGGTGGTTGGGGGGGGGGGGCTTGGGTGCGGCTGGTGGTGGTACTGGCAGATGCTGCTGCTGCTGCTGCTGAGCCTGAGACACCAGCAGGCTGGGGGACCTGCCTACTGCTGCCAATGCTTGCAATGATGCGCCTCCTTGCAAGGCCCACAAGCGCATCCTCCTCCTCCTCCTCAGAGCTGCTGATGATGACATCCCCTGGAGCTGGTGGCACCCAGTCTCTGTCTGTCACCGTGTCATCATCATCCTCCCCCTCCTGAAACATGTCCTGCTGGGATGATGACCCCCCAAACTCCTCTCCTGATGCATGGATGGGCTGCTTGACTGTCGCCACAGTCTTGCTGTCCAATCCCTCATCCCCCAAAGTGCCCATCAGCATCTCCTCCTCCAAATCGCCAACAACAGCAGACAATTGACTCATCATGCCTGGGGTCAAAAGAGTGCTGAGTGACAGGTCGGCGACTGACGGTGAACTGGCCTCCTCCCCAGGCCCTGCTGGGCGGCTGCTGCGAACAGGGGTGGTGGTGGTGGTGAGGGTGGAGGCCTCGGATGCAGAGCTGATGGCGGGCTGCTCATCCTCCGTCATCAGTTGCACCACAGTGTCTGCATCCTTTTCCTCAATGGGACGTTTCCGACCCGGCTGGAGGAAAATCGGAGCAGGTGCTACACGCTGCTGCTGCTGTGTCTCTGCAGCGTGAGTTGCAGATGCTCCTGCTGGGCGGCGCCCAAGGCGTCCACGGCCAGTGGCTATAGGAGGAATGTTAGCCACTGACGCTGCTGCTGCGGAACTGTGCATGGTGGCGCGGCCGCGCCCGCGGCTTGCCACAATGCTGCTCCCTCTCCTCCTGATTCCCTTGCTGCCCTTCCCCTTGCCCAGACCGCGCTGGCTGCCACTTCCAGACATCTTCAATGTTTTGGGCGTAAACACAAAAGTTTTTTAAAAGGGCGGGTGAAAAGTGGGGTACTTTAATGGAGTGGGTTGGTGGGCGAGGTGACTGAGTGAGTGTCTAGTACAGTAAGTAAGTAGTAACAGAGTCAGTAAGTACAACTAGAAGTTACAATAATCAGTAGTAATAATCACAAGGAAATAGAGTGTGTGTACACAGACAGTGAGTGAGTGCACGCACACGCAGGAGCTAGCCTATGAACAGTGACTGAGTGTCCCTACTAGTACAGTAAGTAGTAACAGTAAGTACAACCAGAAATTACAATAATCAATCAGTAATCAGAAGGAAATAGAGTGTGTGTACAGTACACAGACAGTGAGTGCACGCACACGCAGGATCTAGTAGCCTATGAACAGTGTCAGTGAGTGAGTGTCCTAGTACAGTTACAGTATATAACTATTCAGAAGGAAATAGTGTGTGTACACTACAGTACACAGACAGTGAGTGCACGCACACGCAGGAGCTAGCCTATGAACAGTGACAGTGAGTGTCCTAGTACAGTTACAGTATATAACTATTCAGAAGGAAATAGAGTGTGTGTACACTACACAGACAGTGAGTGCACGCACACGCAGGAGCTAGTAGCCTATGAACAGTGACAGTGAGTGTCCTAGTACAGTTACAGTATATAACTATTCAGAAGGAAATAGAGTGTGTGTACAGTACACAGACAGTGAGTGCACGCACACGCAGGAGCTAGTAGCCTATGAACAGTGTCAGTGAGTGAGTGTCCTAGTACAGTTACAGTATATAACTATTCAGAAGGAAATAGAGTGTGTGTACACTACAGTACACAGACAGTGAGTGCACGCACACGCAGGAGCTAGTAGCCTATGAACAGTGACTGAGTGAGTGTCCTAGTACAGTTACAGTATATAACTACAATACAAAATACAATCAATCAGTACTAAAGGACAGCAGAAATACTGGTATAGATGAGAAATAAACAGAGGACAGGAGAGAACAGCTGCCCACACAGGCAAGGCCCTGAGGCCTAAAGCTGTAAGCCTGCAGCAGCTGTCTGAGTCTCTCTGTATGTAACACAAAAGCTACTAACTAAAATACAATGTCTATCTAACTAACAACAATATAGGTGTATATAGGAGGTGTATGTGAGCAAAAACGCTAGGTAAATGACCACAATAAAGCTCTTGCTAAGCCAACGCACAAAGGAGCAAATCTCTCTCTGTGCAAAGTCGGGCAAGGACGGAGAAACGGAACATGGCGGCCGCTATTTATAGGGTAGGGGCTGGCCAGGGTCCCCCTCAGTGATTGGCCGCCGTCAGAGGGCCTGGGAGCCCTCTGATTGGCTCTAAGGACATCAATCTGGGCTATGACGCTATTCGAGCTCGGTATTCGAGCTCAAATAGCGCTGTTAGCTCGAATAGCGCGAATAGTGAATGGGCTATTCGAGTTCACTCGAATAGCCCATTCGAATAGCTCCAGCTATTCGGAGCTCGAATACCGAGCTCGAATAGCTGAAAAAGAGCTTGAATATTCGAGCTACTCGAATATTCGAGCTCTGCTGAGCACCACTGCATGTGGGTGCTAAAGGCAGATGCTGGGTGCCATGTGGGTTCTAGGTGCTGGCCCAGGGCGACATGTGTATTCTGGCTGTATGGGCGTGTATCAACCATCATGTAGGTGTTGATTGCAGGTACTCAGTCCCTTCATCCTACTAATTACTTAATCTGAGAGAGCCTAAGCGCTTTGAGTCCTATGGGAGAAAAGCGCTATAGAAATGTTATTGTATTGTATTGTGAGTTCTGGGTGCAAGTACTGGATGTCATATGTGAGTGCTTGGTGTTTGTACTGGGCACCAAGTGGAGGCTTAGTGCAACTGGAACTACTGCAGATGAAACATGTGGGTGTGGGGTGCAGGTACTGGGTATCACATAGGTGCAAATACTTGGTGCCATGCCTGCACTGGGTGCTAGCTCTGGGTGGGCATTGTGTGTCATGTGGGTTCTGAGTGCAGGTACTTTGGGTGCTAGTACTAGTTATGTGAGTGCAGATAGTGGGTGCCATGTGAAGGCGGTGTGCAGGTGTGAGTAGTGAGTGCCATGTTGGGGCTGGGTGCAAGTACTGTGCCATGTGGGTGCCAGCTATAGGGTGAAGGGGTGCAGGTACTGGGTGTCATGTGGCTGTTTGATGCAAGTACTAAGTGCCATATTGAGGCCGGATGTGAGTATTGGATGCAGGGTGCTTGGTGCAAGTACTGGGTGCTTGCTATAGTGGGGGTTACTGGTTGAGTGTAATGTGGGTGCTGAATATTGGTGGGATTGATGTGGGTGCAGGGGGTGGGAGATCACTGTGAGTACTGCTATGAATAGCATAGTTGTTGCTAGGGGAGGTCGAGGTCAGTGTGGTTGATGGGGGAAGGGTAGGTCACTGTGGGGAGAAGTAACTGTGGGTGCTGTGGAAGGTAGAGGTCAGTATGGGTGCTGTAGGAAAGGGAGGTCGCTGTGGGTCCTTTGGGGGAGATCACTGTGGGTCTCGGGAGGTAGAGGTCAGTATGGGTGCAGGGGGTGGGAGGTCACTATGGGTTCTGCTATAATTGGCATAGTTGCTGCTAAGGGAGGTAGAGGTCAGTGTGGGTGCTGGGTGAAGGGTAGGCCACTATGGGTGCTGTGGAAGGAAGAGATCAGTATGGGTGTTGGAGGAAGGGTAGGTCACTGTGGGTGCTGGGAGAAGTCAGTGTGGCTACTGGAGGAGGGAGTGGATGCTGGATGTTGGGAGAGGCCACTGTGGGCGCTGGCAATGGGAGAGGTCACTGTAGGTGCTGCTTTTGGGATGGGAGGTCCCTGTGGGTGCTGCAGGGGACAGGAGGGTAGCCACTGGGGGAGGTAAAAATCACTGTGGGTGCTGGGGGAGGGATAGGTCAGTGTGGGTGCTGGGGTAGACAGGATCACTGCTAGAGCTGGGGAGGGAGAGGCCACTGTGGGTACTAGGTGGAGGGAGAGGTCACTGTGGGTGATGGGGAAGGGAGGGGTCACTGTGGGTGCTAGGTGGAAAGAGAGGTCACTGTGGGTGCTAGATGGAGGGAAAGGTCACTGTGGGTGCTAGGTGAAGGGAGATGTCACTGTGGGTACTGGGTAGGGAGAGGTCAGTATGGGTCTTAGGTGGAGGGAGAGGTCACTGTGAGTGCTAGGGGAGGGAGTGGTCACTGGGTACTAGGTGGAGGGAAAGGTCACTATGGGTGCTGGGGGAGGTAGAGGTCAGTATGGGTCCTAGGTGGAGGGAGAGGTCAGTATGCCACACTAGGAATCCTGTCTGGGCCTCTTCACTTGAAAGTGTCCCAGGCGGGGGAGGAGCTTCCCGCGGGTGGGCGGGGCTCATCGCGGTTGGGGGCGGGGCTTATTTTGAGCAGCGAGAGGGGCCTTTTTTGAAGATTTTAAACAGGGGGGTGCCTGGGCACCCAGAGCACCTCCCTGTGCACGTGCCTGGGGCAGGTGATATAGCTGCTGCATGCTTTTTTGGCAGTTGGAAACAGCTGTAAACCGCTATTTCCCACAATGCAGCAAGGTTCACAGACAGGAAACTTCCAAGAGTAAGTACTCAGAGTTTCACCACAATATCAGCCATACCGTGCCCCCTGATGGTCTTTTGTGAAAAGGAATAGATTTCTCATGTAAAAGGGGGTATCAGCTACTGATTGGGATAAAGTTCAATTCTTGGTCGGAGTTTCTCTTGAACTGTAATTCCCTTGCATTGGGGTATATTTATCAAAAGCAGTACAAGAACATTTGGAACAAAACTTGTGCTGGAATGGAGCAGTTGCTCAGAGCGATCAATCGCAATCCTTGATCTGGACATTTGCTCGTTTTTGCACAAATTCTGCTTTAGTTTTCCTTGCGCTGGAATTGATAAATTTGCTCCAGCAACATAATATATGTGTTGTGATAAATAGAATAAACAGACAAATACAATTTGTGTGTGTGGGCTGTAGGGATGGTCGGAATGCCAAATTCCGATTCCGCGGAAATTCCGCATTCCGTCATGTACCGATTACCGATTCCGCTTTCCGCTACCAATTTCTGCATTCCAAGGCGGAATTTCCGCCGGAAATCGCGGAAATTCCGCCCAACTTTAACATCGATTTCCTCAAAAACTATAAGGTCTTTTTGAAAACTTTTTTTTGCATCTTGCTCAGAAGGTTCTGTTTAATAAACCCTGAATTTGGTGTTTCTAGGACTTACGGCGGCTTTGCTATTAACTGCTAAAGTCGGCAGATTTTTACTGTAATGTAAAATGCAGAAAATTGGCAGATGCAGATTTTCTGCATTTTACATTACAGTAAAAATCTGCCTACTTTAGCGGTTAATAGAAAATCCCCCTTAAGTCCTAGAAACACCAAATTTTCAGCGTTTATTAAACCGAATCTTGTGAACACGATGCAAAAAAAAAGTTTTCAAAAAGACCTTATAGTTTTTGAGAAAATCGATGTTAAAGTCGGGTGGAATTTCCGCGATTTCCGGCGGAAATTTCCGCGATTTCCGGCGGAAATCCGCCTACGGCACTTGCATTACCGATTTCCGGATTTCGATGCGGAAATGCAATTTCCGATCGGAATTTCGGAAATTGCATTTCCGCGGAATCCGAATGAGCATCCCTAGTGGGCTGGAGGGATAAGAATACAGTAGCACTATTTCTTTTTCTACTTTTTCACTTCAAAATATATAGAAAAATACAATTCTTTTTGAAGAAACGCACTACCCAAAGAAGGTTTTATATAAAATTTTACTAACATTCACACTGGAAGTGCTGGGAAACCTTGACTGGCGATTTACCAGGAGCTATTAGGCGCTGATTGCTACTTTCAGCAGGTGCTGACTGGCATTGACAGGTGCTAACTAGTGCTTTACAGGCATTTCCCTGATAAGTGCTTTGACTGGCACTGAGTGCTGCTGAAAGAGGTGAATCTCATGCTTGCTAGTGATTTCGTTGGCACATGTAAGTATTTTCCATTGACTCCTATGGATGTGAAATCACTCGAAAGTACCACCAAAGTTCCTGCAGGAGGATATTTAGACATGCCAGCAAGCTCTAAACGTGAGCTGGCCTCATAGCGTACTCTGGAGTTTTTACTGCCCTAGCAATTTACTATAGTACTGCCATAGCATTTTATTGTTCTAGCATTTTATTACAACTGTAAAGGCCTACAAAATGTTAAGGCTTTGTTCACAATGACATTAATTATAAACAAATAAAAATTGTATACATCAGTTTCCAGGTGGTTGTGAGGTAGCATGGGAGAACCAGGCATTTAGCTTCTTTCTACCATTTCTTCTGCATGTAGGAATACCTCCATGGCCCACTTTAAGCTGTGCACTCTGTTCCCTCTTCCTGGATGCTGGGACTCACAGGTTTCCATTCACCTTACTGCATGTGCAGATACAGGTCAGGTGCTTTTATTCAGTGTTTGCACAATGTGGTTTTGAAGATGGTGTACAGCCCTCAAAACCATTGATGTGGCCTCAGCCTTTGAATCACTTGCAGGGCGGGCTAGTCATTAAAAAAGGAACTTTACAGATAACTTAGGGCCTGTTTCCACTAGTGAATGGGAGCCGAAGGGATGCGATGTGGCTATGCATCACTTCTACTCCCATTTGCGTCACTTCCACATCGGGAGATGCCGAAGTGAATAGAAGGAGACAGGGGAAGGATGCATGCTGCAGATTCTCTCATTGCTCCGCATAACCAGCACGCAATGGAAAAACTGTTCCATTGCCGTGCATTGGTTACAGTACAGCAGAGGTGCAATGCGTATATGTAGCCACATCGCACTGTGTGTAATAGAAAGGGGCCCTTAATGAATGAAATTGGTTATTTTTACAATATTAATTGATAAATAATTTAGTCAATGTTGGCCATTTGTAAAATCTTTCCTCACTCTATTTTACATTACTCAATGTATCACAGTTATGGAGTGTTCTTTCTTTCCTCTGTGACGTGAGCAGGAACAACATCAGGCCTCCCAATGTTCTCTGGGGCAGAAGGCTGTGCAACATCATTGGCAGGGCAGGTATACAGAACAATATATAGCAGTTTGTAGATATTGTAAGTGTTCCTAATGCTAAAACCAAGATAATGTAAAAACGTATTACTTTCGACTACATGTCCTCTTTAACCCCCCTGGCGGTATAATTCCCGCTGCTGTGCAGCCGCGGGAGGGTTTTTTTCACTTTTTTTTTTTTAGCATGTAGCTAGCTTAGCGCTAGCTACATGCTTCCCCCCCTCCCCGCGGCGTCCGCCCTTCCCCTCCGATCGCCGCCGGCACCGCTTGCCCATAAGGAAATCCCGTTCTGAACGGGATTTCCTTGAGGGCTTCCCCCGTCGCCATGGCGATGAACGGAGTGACGTCATGGACGTCGTGATGTCACAGGGAGTCCCGATCCACCCCATAGCGCAGCCTGGCGGCGATTGGCCAGGCTGCGCAAGGGGTATGCGGGGGGGGGCCTGTTTCCGCAGCGGGTAGTGGCGCATCGGCGGTGGGCGGCGGCGATCAGACCAAACAAGCAGCTAGCAAAGTGTAAGGCAAATGTAAATCGGCCCAGCAGGGCCTGAGCGGCACCCTCCGGCAGCTTACCCCATGTCACACAAGGGGTTACCGCCAAGGAGGTTAAGCTAGGCATGCATGTTTTAGATGCATTAAATGACCAATATTCTTGCTTCATTACTTTACTGGATATTATTTTTTTTAGATTTAAGCATGCATTCAAATCCATTTTTTCAGTTATTTAAAACTTTTCAGAGATCTGACCAATGTATCACCCACTATTGTTCGATTTTCCAACAATTATGAAATAAATGATCAAAAAAATCAGAAAAAAATGTAATGCATATATAATATCAACCTATGCAACCTAATATCAGACTATTCAATTGTCAAAACCAAAAATCTCATGCTTTTCCACTACGACCAATTGAAAAAAAATATATATATAGTACATGGCTGCATTCTGCAGAAAAACTCTGCGTATATAGTCTCTGGAATAGTTACTGCCATCTCAGTATCAACTGAAAGCAAAGGAAAGACTGGGACCCACTGGAGCTTTTAAATCACCATGATTTTCAGAAGCTTGACTAACCAAATTTTTTTCATTGCGATTTCCTGGACCGACCATGATTAGTCAGTAATTGCTAGATCAAGGGATCGCTCTGTGAAAATCGCTAAATTTTACTGCAGGCCCCACAATTGCGATTTGAGGAATTGCACCATTGAAACCACCTGCATTGACTAACATTAACCTAGTTTGAATCGCTGATGATTTAAAAGCACAACTAAAAGTGCTGCTGTGGGTCTCAGGCTTAAAGTGGACCCAAATTAAAAATACAAGATTTCAGAAATAAAATCTATATTCTAAATTATAATAATAAATAGCAGCCTTTTTTCAGCTGCATGGTGACAAATATAAAATATCTTACATTTATTGGAGAAACCCCTTCCTTCCTTTCATATTGCCGGGACAGAATCCAGCAAACTGGTGGAGTAGATGGTGTCCAGCAAAGGAGGAATTGCTACTGGCTGCCACCTGTATAATCCTAATTATGAAAAGAGAAGGGTAAAAAGCATGCACTAAAATGCTCATAGGCTTGAATCAGTGTTTATCTTTGTATGTGTCAGAGTAGTGCAACTAAATATTTTGAATTAAAAAATGTTTGGTTTGGGTCCGCTTTAAGACCTAAAGGAGTCTTCAGGCAAAACCAGGTCCCCCGGGGCGCCCTGCAGCAAGGGTCCCACGCCGCAGCTCCGCTCTCAGCCGCCGGCCCGGGGTCCCTGCCGGTGAAGAGGGCGACTTCCTCTAATGCGGCCACGGTGTACGGCGCAGTAGTGCTGTGCCTGCGCAGTACACTGCGGACAACGTGTGCGCTACAGAGATGAACGCGAGGTCGCCCTCTGCACAGGCGAGGACCTCGGGCGGACGGCTGAGACCGGAGCTGGGGCGTGGGACGTGTCAGTTGCAAGGGGCTACAGGGAGCCCTGGGTAAGTAGGGGGACCTGGTTTTGCCTGATGACTCCTTTAAGATTTAGCCAAGAAACACCTGAAAAGCACATACTGGAAAAACACATATGCTATTCTGCCTAGTGTGTTCCTACCCTGAATAATCACAGATATTTTGTCTGATTTAGTTTGTTAAATACTTTGATTTAACAAGGATTTTTTTTTCTCTTTGGCAAAATGAGATGCACTTGAAAGTAAATCTACCACAGAAATAAAACAAGGACTTCCCTACTTGCTATAGATGGTTTACATGTTTAATATCAGTAGACAGTGGCTAGATGTGTGTGGGTGAGTAATCTTTTATGTACTGGTAATTGTTGAAATGACTACATAATCATCTTCTGCTTTGTGGGGAATATTTCTCATCTCATTTTCCCTCTATTTCCAGTTGATACTCTGCAGATCATGTGACTCATTTCCCGAGGTACAAAAGGGAGCAAGTTTTCATAAGAGCAGAGTCTGTTGTCAGGCTTGCTTTAAAGTAAACCTTCAGACTAAAAATCTGCTCAGCAGCACTGAAAAGGCTTGGTGTCTCTTTAACAGTTTCACGACATAAGAACTTTGTTTTTCTTACCCAAGCCTCATTTTTAGCTGCACAGAAGAAAACTGCTGGCCATTTTTCCCCTGATGTTGTTGGTCTGCTTCTGCTGTTTTGGCACAAATTTGTATTTTTTAACTTTTAATTTGAGATTTGAAGCCTCGTGCGCTGAGCTGGGAGGGGTGATCAGGACACAGGACAGTTTTAACTGTGTCTCATACTCCCTGTCACCTCCTTTCAGCCAAAATGATGGCTGCCCCCATGAAATCACAAACAATTTGCCTGTTTTTCTAAAACAGGGTGGGTAAGAGATTATATTATCTATCTATTTTAATTAACATAACTAATGTAACTTAATGACAGTATGTTTGTTTAGGCTGAAGTTCCCCTTTAAGCATTTCCAGGGTTGCATTATTCTACAAATGGGTACATTTTAATAACTATATGCAGATGCAGCACCTCTGTACTCTGAACCATGATGTGTGCATATTTTAGAGCAATACCTCAGCTATACTGTTCATGTAACTCCATCTCCCCAGGCCAAGTATTTCAAATTAGTGAAGTTAATGTCTAGTGAATATGATCCTCAACTGTGGCACGTCATCATATTTGATGCTGCAGAGGTGCTACTCTGCCCCAAATTTAGTACTGCTTCTGGGAGTGGGGCAGTGGCAGCCTCTAGCACTGGCAGACGACAGCTAACAGCTGCTTAATTCTTTGATAATTGGGCCGCAACACCAGGTGTCACCTGCAGGGGAAATCTGAAATTATGGGGAGAACCTATGCACAGGAGAAGCCTTCGGTGTTTCCATGGATGAGTGTCAGAAACAATTACATCAGTAGGATAAAAGCATACATTCTCAGCAATACTGACACAGCATGAAAAAAAAGGTGTCTTGGAAGTAAGCAAAAGTCGCTTAACTGAAGATGAAAGGGTCAATGAGAAGAATTAGATTACAAGGCACATTAGGCTGTACAATATGCTTATTCTCCACCTAGCAGTGTAAAAGTCACATTGTGACAACTAGAATCCCAACATTTAGGATGAGTTTTCTATTATTGCACTCTTTAGCTTACTTTAGCTTATTTAGTGTTAAAAAAGAGAAACTGAACATTATTATAAATAGCGTCTGGAGTACTACATTCAAGATGGAAAAAAAGACAAAAAGCTCAAATAATCAAAAAGCAAAAAATGGGAAGACATGAATATAATATTTTAATCATGAACATTTACTAGCAATATCAGGTGTATTCAATGAAGATCTACTCTAATGTACCAGTGTGTGTGTGGACACACACAGACACGCACAGACACACAGGGCCATATGCAATTCACTTTTTCACCTGAGTTTTATAAAAATTATTTTGAGTATTTTTTTGCTTGCTGGTGGCTTAACCACTTCCCGACCGCCCACTACACAGGGGCGGCGGGGAAGTGGAGCCCTGCAGGACGGCCTCACCCACAGAGGCGGCGGTCCATTTAAGGGCATGGGCGGAGCGATCGCGTCATCCGTGACGCGATCCTCCGCCGGCGCCTGTCACCGCTCGCTCGCCGCAACATCCCGCCGGCTATACGGAAGCGCCGGCGGGATGTTAACCCCGCGATCGCCGCATACAAAGTGTATAATACACTTTGTAATGTTTACAAAGTGTATTATACAGGCTGCCTCCTGCCCTGGTGGTCCCAGTGTCCGAGGGACCACCAGGGCAGGCTGCAGCCACCCTAGTCTGCACCAAGCACACTGATTTTCTCCCCCCCCCCGCCCCAGATCGCCCACAGCACCCATCAGACCCCCCCCCTGCCCACCCCCCAGACCCCTGTTTGCACCCAATCACCCCCCTAATCACCCATCAATCACTCCCTGTCACTATCTGTCAACGCTATTTTTTTTTTTATCCCCCCCCCCTGCTCCCTGCCCCCTCCTGATCACCCCCTACCCCTCAGATTCTCCCCAGACCCCCCCCCAGACCACCCCCCCCTGTTTACTGTATGCATCTATCCCCCTGATCACCTGTCAATCACCTGTCAATCACCTGTCAATCACCCGTCAATCACCCATCAATCACCCGTCAATCACCCCCTGTCACTGCCACCCATCAATCAGCCCCTAACCTGCCCCTTGCGGGCAATCTGATCACCCCCCCACACCAATAGATCGCCCACAGATCCGACATCAGATCACCTCCCAAATCCATTGTTTACATCTATTCTCTCCTCTAAACACCCACTAATTACCCATCAATCACCCATCAATCACCCCCTATCACCACTTGTCACTTTTACCTATCAGATCAGACCCTAATCTGCCCCTTGCGGGCACCCAATCACCCGCCCACACGCTCAGATTGCCCTCTGACCCCCCTTATCAATTCACCAGTGCATTAATTACATCTGTTCTTCCCTGTAATAACCCACTGATCACCTGTCAATCACCTGCCAATCACCTATCACCCATCAATCACCCCCTGTCACTGCCACCCATCAATCAGCCCCTAACCTGCCCCTTGCGGGCAATCTGATCACCCACCCACACCATTAGATCGCCCGCAAACCCGCCGTCAGATTACCTCCCAAATGTATCGTTTACATCTGTTATCTTCTCTAAACACCCACTAATTACCCATCAATCACCCCCTATCACCACCTGTCACTGTTACCTATCAGATCAGACCCTAATCTGCCCCTTGCGGGCACCCAATCACCCGCCCACACGCTCAGATTGCCCTCAGACCCCCCCCCCCCTTATCAATTCGCCAGTGCATTAATTACATCTGTCCTTCCCTGTAATAACCCACTGATCACCTGTCAATCACCTGCCAATCACCTATCACCCATCAATCACCCCCTGTCACTGCCACCCAACAATCAGCCCCTAACCTGCCCCTTGCGGGCAATCTGATCACCCACCCACACCAATAGATCGCCCGCAGATCCGACATCAGATCACCACCCAAGCGCAGTGTTTCCATCTATTCTCTCCTCTAAACACCCACTAATTACCCATCAATCACCCATCAATCACTCCCTATCACCACCTGTCACTGTTACCTATCAGATCAGACCCTAATCTGCCCCTTGCGGGCACCCAATCGACCGCCTACACGCTCAGATTGCCCTCAGACCCCCCCTTATCAATTCGCCAGTGCAATATTTACATCTGTTCTCCCCTGTAATAACCCACTGATTACCTGTCAATCACCTATCAATCACCCATCAATCACCCCCTGTCACTGCCACCCATCAATCACCCCCTGTCACTGCCACCCATCAATCACCCGCTGTCACTGCCACCCATCAATCAGCCCCTAACCTGCCCCTTGCGGGCAAACTGATCACCCACCCACACCAATAGATCGCCCGCAGATCCGACATCAGATCACCACCCAAGCGCAGTGTTTCCATCTATTCTCTACCCTAAACACCCACTAATTACCCATCAATCACCCCCTGTCACTGCTACCTATCAGATTAGACCCCTATCTGCCCCTAGGGCACTCAATCACCCGCCCACACCCTCAGACCCCAGCCCTGATCACCTCGCCAGTGCATTGCTTGCATCCATTCCCCCCTCTAATCACACCTTGAGACACCCATCAATCACCTCCTGTCACCCCCTAGCACACCTACCCATCAGATCAGGCCCCAATTTGCCCCGTGTGGGCTCCTGATCACTCGGCCAAACCCTCAGACCCCCTTCCGATCACCTCCCCAGTGCATGGATTGCATCTATTTTCCCCTCTAACCACCCCCTGAGACACCCATCAATCACCTCCTGTCACCCCCCTAGCACTCCTATCCATCAGATCAGGCCCAATACAACCTGTCATCTAAAAGCCCACCCTGCTTATGACCGGTTCCACAAAATTCGCCCCCTCATAGACCACCTGTCATCAAAATTTGCAGATGCTTATACCCCTGAACAGTCATTTTGAGACATTTGGTTTCCAGACTACTCACGGTTTTGGGCCTGTAAAATGCCAGGGCGGTATAGGAACCCCACAAGTGACCCCATTTTAGAAAAAAAAGACACCCCAAGGTATTATGTTAGGTGTATGACGAGTTCATAGAAGATTTAATTTTTTGTCAAAAGTTAGCGGAAATTAATTTTTATTAGTTTTTTTTCACAAAGTGTCATTTTTCACTAACTTGTGACAAAAAATAAAATCTTCTATGAACTTCCCATACACCTAACGGAATACCTTGGGGTGTCTTCTTTCTAAAATGGGGTCACTTGTGGGGTTCCTATACTGCCCTGGCATTTTAGGGGCCCTAAACCGCGAGGAGTAGTCTAGAAAACAAATGCTTCAAAATGACCTGTGAATAGGACGTTGGGCCCCTTAGCGCACCTAGGCTGCAAAAAAGTGTCACACATGTGGTACCGCCGTACTCAGGAAAAGTAGTATAATGTGTTTTGGGGTGTATTTTTACACATACCCATGCTGGGTGGGAGAAATTTCTATGTAAATGGACAATTGTGTGTAAAAAAATCAAACAATTGTCATTTACAGAGATATTTCTCCCACTTAGCATGGGTATGTGTAAAAATACACCCCAAAACGCATTATACTACTTCTCCTGAGTACAGCGGTACCACATGTGTGGCACTTTTTTACACCCTAAGTACGCTAAGGGGCCCAAAGTCCAATGAGTACCTTTAGGATTTCACAGGTCATTTTGCGACATTTGGTTTCAAGACTACTCCTCACGGTTTAGGGCCCCTAAAATGCCAGGGCAGTATAGGAACCCCACAAATGACCCCATTCTAAAAAGAAGACACCCAAAGGTATTCCGTACGGAGTATGGTGAGTTCATAGAAGATTTTATTTTTTGTCACAAGTTAGCGGAAAATGACACTTTGTGAAAAAAAACTATTAAAATCAATTTCCGCTAACTTGTGACAAAAAAATAAAAACTTCTATGAACTCACCATACTCCTAACTGAATACCTTGGGGTGTCTTCTTTCTAAAATGGGGTCATTAGTGGGGTTCCTATACTGCCCTGGCATTTTAGGGGCCCTAAACCGTGAGGAGTAGTCTTGAAACAAAAATGACCTGTGAAATCCTAAAGGTACTCATTGGACTTTGGGCCCCTTAGCGTACTTAGGGTGTAAAAAAGTGCCACACATGTGGTACCGCCGTACTCAGGAGAAGTAGTATAATGCGTTTTGGGGTGTATTTTTACACATACCCATGCTAAGTGGGAGAAATATCTCTGTAAATGACAATTGTTTGATTTTTTTACACACAATTGTCCATTTACATAGAAATTTCTCCCACCCAGCATGGGTATGTGTAAAAATACACCCCAAAACACATTGTACTACTTCTCCCGAGTATGGCGATACCACATGTGTGGCACTTTTTTGCACCCTAAGTGCGCTAAAGGGCCCAAAGTCCAATGAGTACCTTTAGGATTTCACAGGTCATTTTGAGAAATTTCGTTTCAAGACTACTCCTCACGGTTTAGGGCCCCTAAAATGCCAGGGCAGTATAGGAACCCCACAAATGACCCCATTTTAGAAAGAAGACACCCCAAGGTATTCCGTTAGGAGTATGGTGAGTTCATAGAAGATTTTATTTTTTGTCAAAAGTTAGCGGAAATTGATTTTAATTGTGTTTTTTCACAAAGTGTCATTTTCCGCTAACTTGTGACAAAAAATAAAATCTTCTATGAACTCACCATACTACTAACGGAATACCTTGGGGTGTCTTCTTTCTAAAATGGGGTCATTTGTGGGGTTCCTATACTGCCCTGGCATTTTAGGGGCCCTAAACCGTGAGGAGTAGTCTTGAAACGAAATTTCTCAAAATGACCTGTGAAATCCTAAAGGTACTCATTGGACTTTGGGCCCTTTAGCGCAGTTAGGGTGCAAAAAAGTGCCACACATGTGGTATCGCCGTACTCAGGAGAAGTAGTATAATGTGTTTTGTGGTGTATTTTTACACATACCCATGCTGAGTGGGAGAAATATCTCTGTAAATGGACAATTGTGTGTAAAAAAAATTAACAAATTGTCATTTACAGAGATATTTCTCCCACCCAGCATGGGTATGTGTAAAAATACACCTCAAAACACATTATACTACTTCTCCTGAGTACGGCAATACCACATGTGTGGCACTTTTTTGCAGCCTAACTGCGCTAAGGGGTCCAAAGTCCAATGAGCACCTTTAGGCTTTACAGGGGTGCTTACAATTTAGCACCCCCCAAAATGTCAGGACAGTAAACACACCCCACAAATGATCCCATTTTGGAAAGTAGACCCTTCAAGGTATTCAGAGAGGGGCATGGTGAGTCCGTGGCAGATTTCATTTTTTTTTGTCGCAAGTTAGAAGAAATGGAAACTTTTTTTTTTTTTTTTTTTTTCCTCACAAAGTGTCATTTTCCGCTTACTTGTGACAAAAAATAATATCTTCTATGAACTCACTATGCCTCTCAGTGAATACTTTGGGATGTCTTCTTTCCAAAATGGGGTCATTTGGGGGGTATTTATACTATCCTGGAATTCTAGCCCCTCATGAAACATGACAGGGGGTCAGAAAAGTCAGAGATGCTTGAAAATGGGAAAATTCACTTTTGGCACCATAGTTTGTAAACGCTATAACTTTTACCCAAACCAATAAATATACACTGAATGGGTTTTTTTTTTTTTAAAAACATGTTTGTCCACATTTTTCGCGCTGCATGTATACAGAAATTTTACTTTATTTGAAAAATGTCAGCACAGAAAGTTAAAAAAATCATTTTTTTGCCAAAATTCATGTCTTTTTTGATGAATATAATAAAAAGTAAAAATCGCAGGAGCAATCAAATAGCATCAAAAGAAAGCTTTATTAGTGACAAGAAAAGGAGCCAAAATTCATTTAGGTGGTAGGTTGTATGAGCGAGCAATAAACCGTGAAAGCTGCAGTGGTCTGAATGGAAAAAAAGTGGCCGGTCCTTAAGGGGTAGAAAGCCCTAGGTCCTCAAGTGGTTAAAGGGAACCAGAGAGGTTGGGGGGAAGCTTTAATACATACCTGGGGCTTCCTCCAGCCCCATAGGCACGGATCGCTCCCACGCCGCCGTCCTCTGCTGCCTGGATCCGCCGGTACCGGGTCCCGTCATTGCCGCTAGTCGGCCAGTCGGCCGGCGGACGCGGCCGATTCGCCGCATCACACGGAGCTCCTTCTATACAAGTACGCATGAGGCTGCCTTCTGTGCAGCCGCATGCGTACATGTATGGAGGGAGCCCCTGTGATGCGGACAATTGGCCGCGTCCGCCGGAAGTGACGGGCCCGGTAACGGCGGTTCCAGGAAGCGGAGGATGGCGGCGTGGGAGCGATCCAGGCTTATGGGGCTGGAAGAAGCCCCAGGTATGTATAAAGGCTTGTTCCTTTTTTTTAGCCCGTTCCTCTCTGGTTCCCTTTAAAGGGCATTTTATTGACAAGTTTAAAAATATCACCTTGGAGAAAACTCAGGAGAAAAAGTTAATTGCATATCACATACATACACACACACACACACACACACACACACACACACACACACACACACACACACACACACACACACCAGTGTTCTCCACAGGCTCTTTTAGCCAGGTGCTCCACCCGGCTAGTTTTGGTGAGCACCTGGCTGTCATCAGCTCAACTCCACCTCTGCTGTAAGCAGAAATGTACAGCGAAGCACTGGCCCTGCATTCTTTCATCTAGACCCACCCGACTACTTTTTCATGCCACCCGGCTGGAAAAAAATACACACACACACACACACACACACACACACACACACACACACACACACACACACCTTGAATGAGTTTTTGCCCCCTTGGCATTTTTCATAGTTGCTTCACTACCTGCAATTAAATATAATGAAAAACGTCAACATTCATTACGATTTATCCCAACCCCCATGTCAGGATCTCTATTGTAGCATGTCCTGTTGGTTGCAGTGGAACTGCAAGTAGGCAGTTCTGATTTCTCAGCATGCATAATTTTGCTTGCATTCGCACGAAGTGTCATTGCCATCTGCATTCACTCTGCACTTCAGATCAGCTCAGGATGCTGTCATGAATCTTCCTATGGCTTGCTGCAGCTGAACTGCAGCCAGACAACTCTGAATTCCTTGCATGCATATTGCTGCATAATGTTGCATTCATTTGTAATCGGAGTCCTATCCATCTGCAATCAGCCCGCAGTCTTCAATCAGAGTAACACAGGAGTGAGTGATTACTATTTAGCTGTGTTGGAATTTGCATGCCTGTTCTCACTGGGTGATGTTCATAGCAAAGCCTCCTCCTCCTCTGATATCTTGCCCATCATAGCATTCAACTTTGCCATGGCTGTTTGCTGGGTCTTGTGTCTCAATTGTAATTTGTCTTGTCTTACTTCCCTGTGGACGGTTGCTGGTCCTGCATGGGTTAACAGCAAAGTCCTTCCAGTCTTGCTGGCTTGGACACTGGCGATCACTGCGGCAGTGATTGGCTGGCGCTCCTGCTGGTCCTGATTCTGTGGACGTTACTATAGCAGCGGTTGCGATTAGTTGCGCTCATTCTTGTTCTGTCTTGTTTGTGCCTTTGTGGATGTTTGCCATTGCTGTGGTAACAATTAGATTGGCAAACATTCCTTCCTGTCTGACCTTGTCTTGTCCAGTGTGGTGGACAACAGAAGCTCAGAGCTGCGATCGCTCTGAGCAGCCATTGTGTCTCCTTTATTGTGGTGGTTATCAGAAGCCCAGAGCTGCAGTCACTCTGAGCAATCTTGCTCCTTGTCTCTAGTCTACTACTCCTGCTGTGATCTGTGTAGTCTCCTCCATAAGTGCATCCCGCCTTATTACCTGATATTACACAGCCACATTTGTCTGCTTAGTGGTCTCTGGTAGTACTCCTGTCTTCCCGGCCTCAGTCTCTATACCTTGCATGCTGAAGTCCTGTGGGGTAACTGTAGTCGGGTAGGTGCACTGGCCTCTTGTTCAGGCGGGGGCTTGGTGTATAGGTGAAGAGCGTGGTATTAGATTGGGGTATAGAGGCTGAAGGAAGGCGAGAGAGAGAGAGAGAAGGCCAGGCCTTACATCCCAAAGTTAGTTCTTTGTAGAATCACCTTCTGCAGCAATTATAGCTGCAAGTTGCTTTGGATAAATCTCTGAGCTTGCTACATCTTGCCACTGGGATTTTTGCCCATTCCTAAAGGTTTTAACTTGTGCACATCAATCTTTAAGTCTGACCAGATATTCCCTATTGGATTGAGGTCTGGACTTTTTGACTAGGCCAAAGGTGCCCACAGTTTTTCAGCTTGTGAACTACTTTAAAAAATTAGCAAGTCACAATAATCTATCTATGTACAATTTTAGGAGCACAATTGTATATACAAAATAGGAAAATGTAGTGGTGTCAGGATCTACCATGAAGTCCTTTACGATCTACCGGAATATTGCGATCTACTCAATGGGCACTCCTGTACTAGGCCATTCCTACACACGTAAATGTTTCCCCTTAAACCACTTGAGAGTTGCTTTAAAAATACGTTTCAGGTCATTGCTGTGCTGGAAGGAGAACTTCCGTCCCAGTTTCATTTCACTGGCACACTGACACAGGTTTTGGTCAGGAATAACTCAGCAACTTTGTCCCTGACTTGTTTGGAGAGCTCCTTGGTCTTAATGGTGTGATGCCTCATGCTTAGTGGTTTGAAGCCTCTGAGGCCTTTTGAAAAGGTATGTTTATACTGACAGATCATATGACACTTAAAATTGCACACTGGTGGACTTCATTTCACTAGTAATGTGACTTTTGAGGGTAAATGGTTGTGCCAAGACTTTTTTTAGGGCTTTTATGGCAAAGGGGGTGAATACATATGCACGTGCCAATTTTCAGCTGATATATTTTTCTCTCTTTTCACCAACTTAGACTATTTTGTGCAGATCTATCACATAAAATAAGATATAAATATGAAACATTAAAATTACAGGTGGAATGTAAAGAAATAGGTACAGAGCCGGGGGGGGGGGGGGGGGGGGACGGACTCTTTGAACAGTGGCAATCATTAACAAACTGTTCCCCATCCTCTGCTTGCACCTCCAATACTGTGGATGTCCTTGACAGGTTTTGGTGCACCATGTGAATTGGTATGTATAGAGTTCTTGGGCGGCTCAATGTAAAACTTACATTGGGGCCCAAAGCTCCTTAGCTAAGCCACTGTCTATTATAGGCGAATATCTGTACAAGAATGGAGCGGGCTGGGGGGAGGGTGAGCACATGCAACGATGATTGACTAATTCCAAGGGTTATGGATAGCACAGAATCGCCTTTTGCTCTGGTTAGTTGGGAGAGATAGTTATTTGGGCTGCCCCTAAGTCAATACAATGGGCATTATCCAGTATGCTGAACCGCTGAGCTATACAAGCATCTGCAACTGACCTATCCTCTGCAGGCTTTCAAACATCTATAGCTGGTCTATCCTCTGCAGGTTTGTAAGCATCTATAGCTGGCTCATCCTCTGCAGACATGCTCCTAGATAGTGTAGTGGTATTTCTGCTGGATCTATATAAGGCCTGATAAAGTGCCTGTTTCAGCTGAAGAACTTGGTCTGAAGGGAATGCCAAAGCGACGGTGAATAGATATTCTCCAGTTACAGTTAGGGTGGCATTGCAATAGCAACATTGATGTTCTTCTAATATTCTGCCAAAGAATTCTTCCTGGCTGAGGTTTTCATTCAAGTCAGATGTTGCATTCTGATGGGTAACTAAGTCTCTTGCAGCAGATGGTCAGACAAATGTTGATATCTATTTTTACCCTTAGTTCCATTCACTTCAATGTTACACAGGGTAGCAATGTAATTTGGGTGCCGGCAAGAATAACTTCTCCCTCTGAGTTGCGATGACTCAGGAGGGGTAATAGTATGTCATGAACAAACAATGTATACTGCGCTCACACTTTCACCAAAAGACCAAACACTTATGAACCGTTTCAATTAAAGCAAGCAGTCCATATAGGCTAGCTCCAACACTGGTCTCCAGAAAAACAGTGTATTCGAACCAGTCCAACAAACTTATTCCAGTGTTCAACAGGCAGTAACTCCTTGATTATGACAGTAAATTATACTCTCACCGATGTTGAATGGCTGATGATCTAAATATCAGCAACAGTGTTCAGCAAAGGTGGTGTATCCCACGGCTTGTGCTTCTTCCTATATACAGCTCAAGCAGAGGAGACAAAAGGGTACATAGCGTAATCTGGTAGTACAGTTGCACACTGTGTCCTCCACCATCTGTGTAGTCCAGCAGCCACCTCCTTAGCACCAAGTGTCAACACACCACCAATAGTGCGGATTTAGATTGCGCTCACCAGAGGGCCAGGCTGACCCAAAAGACCAGCTAGAACATTTGTTTGCAATATGCACTCCTCTTGCTTGCACAAGTCATGGCACCTGCACAGCGCCGCTCCAGGAACTGCTTCTCCGGTACTCAGGCGGCAGCCATACTGCCATGCTGCCTCCTGTAACACAGACACAGGAGACCAGTGTTGGAGCTAGCCTATATGGACTGCTTGCTTTAATTGTTTAAAGTGTTTGGTCTATTGGTGAAAGTGTGAGCGCTGTATACATTGTTTGTTCAGTAGATTTAGGGAGGTGATACCCCCCACGGTATATAGAGATCCATTAGTTTGCCATAATATAAATTGTAATTGGGGGAGTGCCTATACCACTTTTTTGCAAAATAGTATATAATGCACAACCCCTCATCCTCCCTCGACCCCCCCCCCCCCCCCCCTGATTTTGTGCGGCAGCAGGGTGAGCCGTCATTGGGGTCACCCTGTGCCAAAAAGAACTCAGAATGCCATATACGCTGCAGGCAGTATTTCTTATACAAAAGCCCTCTTTAATTTTAAAATACAACCTGTATTTGATGTTTTTTTGTTAAACACAATTCCTGTGTAGTAACCTATACCAAGGAGGGGTTCATTCAATGTCAAAGTCCAGCTCCTGTGGGATGAATTACATACAGATACATTTCCCTCTGCACCGTGTCCAGGATGGCTTGCAGCGGACGCTGCGGCTGTATAAAATTGCTGTAGGGTGAATAATAAAGAACCTTTTGTTTTGCCAGATCAGCATAAGACTCTGTCCCCAGGGTAGCAGCATCTGGAAGGTGGTGAAAGCTGCTACTGACTGACTGAATTCCATCCGGCTGCTTTCCAGCAATGAGCTGCTACTGTTGTAGGAAATCACCTAAGGGGAATGGGGCATGATCGATAATGCAAACCATTTGCTTTATTGACCAGGGGGCACATTTGAAGCATTCTGTGAAGAATGCTTTACAAGTGGACTCTTTTTTTTCAGAGCCAGAGGAAGTGGAAATTAAAAGCAAGAACAAACTCTATTACACCTCATGAAAGTGTCCTCCTTGTTTATGTTTGGGGTTTTTTTTTAGTTTTTTTGCAAATTGAGAAATCTCTCCTTCCCTTGCATTAAGGGGCACCAGTAAATTTAAAGCAGAAAAAAGAGAAAAAAAATTACTAACTTACCTACACAGAGAGAAGCCTCTAGGTGGTCGTTGGGCTTCCCAACCCTTCTTGGAGCCCACTACTGCTGTACAGAATCCCTTCAAACATATCTGACTAATACTTGTCGGATAAGTTCTTGTGTTTGCGCTCTCCTCCATGTACTAATGCAGCCATACCGTGCATGTGCAAGTACAGCCACACCTGTGCAATAAACAAGTGGCATCCGCTCACTGCGCAAGTCTTAGTTGCACTAACATTACTCTATTTTAATAATTTCAGGTCCTTTTTCATTGAAAACGGTGTTCTTTTCTAAGAAGATATAAAAGATATAAAATTGTAGCCAATTTAAAGGAGCAAAAGGAATTTTTTTTTACTGCAATTCTAATGTAACATGATGATTGATCAGTGTTGATGTGACAAGTGAGCCATTCCTAGAAAGTTTGGTAGCTGGAAGATGTCTTCCATGTGCTCCAACAGTTGGGGAAATGTGTGACCATGGTTCTAGGTTTAGATTACTAAAGGCTTTAAAGAAACCCTGAAGTACAGTATTTAACCTAGTGAAAGGGTTAAATACAGTAAAAAGAGTGTCTACAATAGACACCACTCCCACTGAAATCAATGTACATACAGTAGAGTTTGACACTTGTGTGCCTCTGCTCACTCAGTACAATGCCTCCTTTGAGGTTAATGGTGTGTGTCAGCCAAGGTAACCTGATAGCATTGCACCTGAAGAGCTTTCAAAAATGACTCTTGTTGTATTTACTCTTTCACCTAAATACCCTAACCAAGTGACAGGTGTGCCTTGGAAGATGCACAGCTGCTGCATCACAACGTTTTTTTTACATTTATCTTCAAGGAGAGTGATTAAACATGGTAATGTGTCCAAGAGGAAAAAGCAAATGGCCCTTGCTCAGCTGTGCCTGAAGCATAAGGAACTTCCTTTTAGTATACC
Source organism: Hyperolius riggenbachi (assembly GCF_040937935.1). Taxonomy (NCBI): domain Eukaryota; kingdom Metazoa; phylum Chordata; class Amphibia; order Anura; family Hyperoliidae; genus Hyperolius; species Hyperolius riggenbachi. Next base: position 135,833,616 of record NC_090657.1, read on the forward strand.
CTTCTCCAAGCTTAGTGGACAACCCCATATCTTAACAATGACACAGTGGCAGCGGCAGGATATATGGTTAAATCATGGTTGCACAGACTGCTTTTTCCAGCTGAACCTTATTTTTTTTTTTTTTTAAAGTTCAGTGGGTTTTTAATTAGCTTTTAACATACTTGTAGGTACATAGATTATAGCAACATCAATTTTATAGCTAAAAATAAACTTACGCGACGAATAAATAAGTAATAGATGGTAAGGTAAATATTTAAACAAACAAGGAAATTAGAAGGGCCTATAAGTAAACATGCAAATGTGAGAATTGTTACAGTATACAAAGGTATAAAAAGAAAATTTAATTAGAAAACGGTTAATCTGAAATACAGAAATCTAAAGATAGTGAATATAAATGGTGCTTACACATTTTAAATACATAAACAGCAAGAGAATAAGAGTGATAATTTTGGGCCATTAAAAGATAAATGAGAGAAAATAACCATAAAAAAAGATAATTATAGAAGAGGAAGGGGAACGTGGCCTAGTTTTTTTCCCCAGTTGTATTCACTTAGAAGAAAAGTTGGATACTGTTTTTTTAGTAATAACCTAGACTCATCATTAAATGTCACATATTTCACACAGGAGGGGGAGTAGTTACTTATAGACAAGAGAATCTAGCCAAAGGTCATCACAGCAGGCTTCCAACGCTAATGTGTTGCTAAGGGCCTAAAAAGAGATAAAGGCAACTTGGAATAAATGTATATAAATAGTTTAACTCAGGGTTGTCACCAGAGCTGTACAGATTGCATTCCAGGGTGGGAGACTCAAAATTTTGCAAGGTGGGGGTGGGGGGGGGGGAGGGGTTGTTGACATGTACCATTGATGGAGCACACATCATTTTTGGGATCTGAAGGAGGCCTTGAATCTACAGTTTGGTTATAACATCATAAATTGGATAAGTGACCTCACCACTAATTCTTAAAGTATAACTTTTATTGATACCTTAAAAATATTAAAGATTAATTGATTAATAAAGTATAGAAGTGTTACAACTTCAATATAATGCAAATTTAATGCAAACATATGCTAATTAAAATGTATATAAATGGTAGGATTCAATGATTGTTTGCCCATGCAGCTGGTTCAAATAATTGTGGAGGTGTCCCAGTACTACTTCCACTTGGTTAATTGGATGTAGGGATACTAGAACACTGCTGAGTTTATAAGGTTGATCCTCCTTTTATTAATTTCAGTAAAGTGCAAACATTTATTGCTTAAATAAAGCATTAGGAATATTACAATGTCAATAAAATGCAAATATAATGCAAACATATGCTAAATGAAATACATATAAATGGTAGGGTTCAATGTTACTACAATAAGCCACGCATCATCATGCACACATCCATCATACATGGGCTTTCTGGCTGTTAAAAATGAGGCAAGAATATATGTGTGTGTGTGTGTGTGTGTGTGTGTGTGTGTGTGTGTGTGTGTGTGTGTGTGTGTGTGTGTGTGTGTGTGTGTGTGTGTGTGTGTGTGTGTATATAATAAAAAAAAGTGTTTAATTATATGAATAAATTAAACTTGTCCCGAATGTGCATAAAAAAGAGAGAGGAGAGCAATTTCTCATGGGATATCAACATTGGTCCTCAAATGAAGATGCTGTAGTTAGTAAAGGTGCTCCGTGCAAAGTTCCGTGCAATGGTATATAGTTCCTATTAGAGGGCCATCAGGGTTGTCGCTCCATTTTTCAGTGCAAGATATACATATATTAATGGTTGCTTTACCTTCATGATATGTACTATTGCAATGAGCATTGTATAAATTGTTTACCCAGTGGCTAGGTACTCCTGATCACTGCAGCTTGTCCTGTCTTATTGGCAGTTGCAGGAGCCGTAAGTGCATAGCCCACTGGGTAAAATATGCTGCCAATCAGACGGGACAAGCTGCAGAGATCATGAGAACCTAGCCACGGAGGTAAACAATTTAGGGCCCGTTTCCACTAATCTGCATGCGTTTTCTGCATGCAGCTTTGCATAACCAATACAAGTGGATGGGACTGTTTCTACTTGTCAGGATTTCTTAGCGTTTTTCTGTGCAGAAAAAATCTGCACGGCAGAACCATCAGAATTCATACACCGCAAAGCCGTGTGCAAATCACATACAATTTAATTAAAATAGGAAAACGCATGTGTTTTTGCCATGTGTTTTCCTATGCGTTTTCGCATGTGTTTTTGTGTAAAAACAATGTAAAAAGTACACCAGCAATGATATGGTTAAAAACGCTTGGCCACAAAATGCATGGGAAATCACATAAAAAAACGCATGGAAAAACGCATCTGCATGCAAAATCGCACATGCGTTTTCTGCACTGGAATCGCACCGCACCAATGGAAACGTACCCTTATACAAAGCTCATTGCAATAGTACATACCATAAAGAGTGTAGAATGTACTCTAGCTTATGTTACTTAGCGCTGCGTAATATGTTGGCACTTTATAAGTAGAGATGTTGCGAACCTCCGAACTTTCGCGCACCGCAATAGACTTCAATGGGGAGGCGAACTTTGAAAAATAGAAACACTTATGCTGGCCAGCAAAGTGGTGGAAAACATGTTTCAATGGGGTCTAACACCTGGAGGGGGGCATGGCGGAATGGGATAAATGCCAAAGTCACGGAGAAAATCTGGATTTGACGCAAAGCAGCGTTTTAAGGGCAAAAATCACATTGAATGCTAAATTGCAGGCCTAAAGTGCTTTCAAACATCTTGCATGTGTATACATCAATCAGGGAGTGTAATTAGAGTACTGCTTCACACTGACACACCAAACTCACTGTGTAATGCACCGCAAACAGCTGTTTGCATAGTGACGGCCGTGCTGGACTGGTGTGCAACATGGCCAGAGTGCAGGCCGTGGCGGTTTTCCAGGCCATATGGTCGCCGGGCTGTGGTAGCTCAATGATAGAACAACAGTGACTGTCCAGCTGATCAAATTGGCTCTGAACACAATAAAGTAATGACCTTATTGTCTTTGGTGTGCCACCCCTGTCACAGGACCCCTAGTGGCCGGAACGCAAATTGCCTTTCGGCAATCGGTTTCAGCACACAGACCATGCAAGGTGTGGTCGCAGGCGGTGCGCAGAAACCACTGGAATTTTGGTAGCAGGCCGACTAGAAGGGAGCCTGTGAGTTATGGTAATTACAAACTACACACTATTTCAGGGTATAACTGCCACCACCTCTGTTACCATGGGACAGAGGAGCCCACTGACTGGCTAAGTCTAGACCTGCAAATGAAAACGGTTAAACACACTCTATTCTGTCTAGATAGCGACAATAGTAGCATCTCTTCAGAGACCTGTGTTCAGTTTCTGTGTGTGGCTGAATAATAGGGTAGCTGGACAAACCACTTACGATAGCGTCGGTTTATTGAAATGCAATATAAATAATTAATATATACAGAAAATTATTAAAATCAACAATTATAGAAACATTAATAGCCAGTATGAAAAATAAAAAGGGAGAAAATACTTAGTTCGTGGAAAGATGTCCTTTCTGAAAAAATCATAAGGTTCTTGGTTTCAGTTCAGTTCAGTTAGGAGCAAAGTTCAGACAAGATGGCCGCCACTGTTCCTCAAAGTGGCAGCATGCTCCCATGAAGGTGGAATGTGGAGGAATGAGGGAGGAGTCCCTCACAAACACTTTTGACTGAACGCCATCTTTGAGTGGAGTCTCAGGTTCAGCCCAAGGGCTGGACAGGGGTGGTTAAGCTCCTGGGTGGGTTTCCCATGCCCACCAAATATGACATTTGTCATATCTTGGCTTACGCGTTCCGCACACGCATGACCATCACATATTCATATTCCTCAGAATATGCCAGTTCATATGATACTAAACTTGGGCACGTTTGCATGCCCAGTTAAAAAACAGTGGAATACCTCGAGTTCTGGTTATGCCAGTGGCCCCAATTTAATATCAAAATATAATATAATATCACAAGATCCGGACCAACAGAATGAGATAATTTCCACATCTCTCCTATGAATGGTATTTCTAAAACATGCATAAAGATCATAACTCCATGCTTTCCTATTCTGGCTGAATGGTTCCGCCAAGTCTGCCTCCTGCTAGGATTAGCTTCCTAGGCTCTGAAAAGACTCCTGGTTTGCTAATTAACATCTGAGTGTGAGATCAGCTTGAACAAACTCTGAGTTTTACACCTCTGGCTTAATTAGCAAGTCACAGGGCCAGGTTTCCTGCCAGCTGGTAAAGGAGGGGGAAAAAAACCTGTCTTTTAAAAAAACAGGAATGTCAGTCTCTGATCGCTGCATTGACTAGCAAATCTAACCAAGAAAGCGATCAGGGAACCGACTTTCGAATCCTTCCGATTCGCCTGCATTTCTCACGGCTGTTCCGTGACAACCCCCACCCGAGACACTCATATAGCCGGTGGTCATTGCTTCATTGTAATACGCAATACCCTTCACCGCAGCAAGGTAATGATCACGAGGGGGATGGGCACATGTACATGCCTTTTATTTTTTTGTTGCAGCCACCCGCAGTGCAGCCAGAAAAATTAGGCAGGCATGTACACGCACCAGAAAAATTAGTATAGCGGCCGCTGCTAGCAGCGGCCTTAAAATTCAGGAATCCGCCTAGAGTCCTGGACCCTGTTGGTGGTGGCGGAGAAGGCAAGTGGCCTGCAGGCAGAGATGCTGTGTGTGGGGACCGACTTAGTCTTCGGTCGGGCACTAGCCCTCCGGGATCCATTCCTCATTCATTTTGATAAAGGTGAGGTACTGAACACTTTTGTGACTTAGGCGACTTCTCTTCTCAGTGACAATGCCTCCAGCTGCACTGAAGGTCCTTTCTGACAGGACGCTTGCGGCAGGGCAAGACAGAAGTTGGATGGCAAATTGGCCACAGCTCTGGCCACAGGTCAAGCCTGCGCACCCAGTAGTCCAAGGGTTAATCGTCGCTGCTCGCAGTGTCTACATCCACAGTTAAGGCCAGGTGGTCGGCTACCTGCCGGTCCAGGCGTTGGTGGAGGATGGATCTGGAAGGGCTATGGCGAGGCGTTGGACTAAAGAATGTCCGCATGTCCGACATCACCATGAGATCGCTGGAGCGTCCTGTCCTTGACTGCGTGGACTTGGGAGGAGGAGGATTACTGCCAGTGGTACCTTTATTGCGTTGTGCTGTCACATCACCCTTAAACGCATTGTAAAGCATCATTGCCAGCTTGTTCTGCAAGTGCTTCATCCTTTCCGCCTTCTGCTGAGTTGGTAACAGGTCCGCCACTTTGTGCCTGTATCGAGGGTCTAGTAGCGTAGCCACCCAGTACAGGTCATTCCCCTTGAGTTTTTTTTATACGGGTGTCCCTCAACAGGCTGGACAACATTAGAGAGGCCATCTGTACGAAGTCGAATCCAGACGTACTCTCCATCTCCTCTTGCTCTTCCTGAGTGACGTCACGCAAGTCCTCTTCCTCCCCCCAACCACAAACAATACCACGGGAACGTGGAGCAGCATACGCCCCCTGTGATGGCTGCTGCGGTTGCTCTTCTGCTGCCGCCTCTTCCTCCTCCACAAAAACTCCTTCCTCATCATCATCCGAGTCTGACCCCTCTTCTTCCTCCTCCTTCCCCCTCTGTGCTGCCGCAGATGTTGAGGAAACATCTGGTTCGGATGAAAATTGCTCCCACGACTCCTTCTGCCTTAACTGTTCTCCTTCATGCTCCTCCACAGCTTTATCCACCACTCTACGCACGGCACGCTCCAGGAAGTAAGTGTAGGGCATCAAGTCTCTGATGGTGCCTTCAGCGTGACTCACCAGGTTGGTTACCTCCTCAAACGGCCGCATGAGCCTGCATGCATCAGTGTCCAGTTGTTGGGCCACAACATCCCCAACTTCCTAGATTGTGTCCTTCTACTGTAACTGTACAGGTACTGGGTGATGGCTTTCTCCTGGTCTAGCAGGCGAGAAAACCTGAGCAGGGTTTAATTCCAGCGAGTCGGGCTATGGCATATCAAGAGTCTCACCGGCAAGTTGTTTCTCCGCTGAATGTCCGCAATGCGTGCCATGGCCGTGTAAGACCGCCTGAAATGCCCACACAACTTCCTAGCCTGCTTCAGGACGCCCTCTAAGCCTGGGATTCAGCACATGTGCCATACAGGGTACATGTGTCAGCTTTCCCAAATTAAAAGCGGAAATGAGATTGCTGCCGTTGTCACACACCACGTTGCCGATCTCCAGCTGGTGCGGGGTCAGCCATTGCTCCACCTCTTTGTTAAGAGCAGCCAGGCTAGTCCAGTGTGACTCTCTGCTTTGAGGCAAGAGATGTCTAAAATGGCGTGACACAGTCATACCTGGCATGCAGCGTAGGCTCTGGGGAGATGGGGCTGTGTAGCTGGAGAGGAGGAGATGGCAGCACCACTAGAGTTGAACTGCCACTCAGCCGAGGAGGAGGAGGATGACAGCGAAGAGAATGTAGCAGGAGGGGAAGAGGAGGAGGTGGCAGGAGGCCTGCCTGCAAGCCATGGAGGTGTCACAAGTTGGCCCGCTGCACAGCCACGTACTCCCTGCTTGAAATCGGTCACCAGGTTGACCCAATGGGCTTGTAACAATCTGCTAGTGTGTGTGGGCACTAGCAGACAGACAATAAATAGACTTTCCCTGAAAGGGTAAAGTCTTACATACAGTGACAGTAGAAGGCAGTACAAACAGATATATATAGAATGGTCAGGCAAATTGAGTCGGTAACAGATCAGATTGGTCAGGTACAAAATCGGCAGGCAATAACAAAGTGAGTAATCAGCCCGAGGTCGGCAACTGGTCAGATAGGCAGAGGTGCAGAATCGGCTGGCTTAATCGAAGTGAATAAACAGGCAGAGGACGGCAACAGATCAGATAGGCAAGGTACAAAATCGGCAGGCAGAGAGTAGTCAGAAAAACAGGCATAAGTCAATACACAGGTAAAACAATATATAATAGCTGAGCTAGTATGGAATCCCCAGGGTCCTACCGGTTCAAGCCACGCACGGAACTGACTAAGGTCTGAAGCCTTCCCTGTGAAGTGTTAGCTAGAGCAGACAGTGAGCAAGTGTCAGAGCAGAGCTTAAATAGCCCGGGAAAGCAGGAGAACATGCCCCCAAGCCGCTTGGCCAATCAGGAACCGGAGGTGGAGTCCTGCGTGTCAGCTGACAGCTGGTCAGCTGACCCACTTCCTTAGAGCATAAGAGGAGCGAGGCTGACAGCCCGTGCGTCCACCCTCTTTTACAGTCTGAGTATCATGCGGCCGGATTCCTGCAGGCACGCTGCTGAAATCATCCCCGCCAATGCAGCCGGCCGCACCGGAAGCCCCAGATGCGCTACCAGCGGAGGTAACAGCAACTGAGCTGGTAAGGGCAGGATTACTGACAGTAATGTAGCAGCCCTGCCCATGCTTGGCAGACCAGGCATACCCTTTACCCAACGGTCTTCGCAAGAGATGACACCACTTGCCTCTCAACTATATGGTACAGTTTGGGTATGGCCTTTTTTGAAAAATAATTGCGGCCTGGTATCTTCCACTGTGGTGTCCCAATGGCCACAAATTTATGTAAAGCCTCTGACTCCACCAGCTTGTATGGTAATAGCTGGCGAGCTTATAGTTTCACCACGCCAGCTATCAGACCCCGGGCAAGAGGGTGACTGGCAGAATCTGGCTTCTTCCGCTCAAAGACTTACTTCACGGACACCTGGCTGCTGTGGGCAGAGGAGCAGGAACCGCTCAAGGGCAGAGGCGGTGTGGAGGAGGGTGGCTGTGAAGGTGCAAGGGAGAAAGCGGCTGAAGATGATGCATGTGAAGGAGGAAGAGGAGGCGGAGGGTGGCTTGTCTTTTGGGTGCTGCTTTTCCTCAGGTGTTCTTGCCAAAGCTTTTTGTGCCTTTTCTCCAGGTGCCTTCGTAAGGCACTTGTCCCTACGTGAATGTTGGCCTTTCCATGGCTCAATTTTTGGAGGCAGAGACAACAGATGGCTTTGCTCCGATCTGAGGTACACACGTTAAAAAAAATTCCAAACCGCTGAGCCCCCCTGGGGTGATGGCACTTTGGTGGCATCAGCAACTGACATTGATGGGCATGTTGGCTGGCTGTCCATAGCTGGCGATACATGGCGCCGGACACTTCCCCCAGCTGTTTCTGAGGACGAGCTCCCTCTGCTTCTTTCATTGACTCATCTCCTCCTACTCCTCTCTGACTCCCCCTCTGAACTGTCCCCCTGGTCATCTCCTCTATTGGGAACATACGTGGCATCCGTATAATCGTCATCATAATCCTCCTGCCCAGCTTCGCTTTCCTCAGACACCTCCAAAACTGCACCAACACCAGGAACTTCATCATCCCCCTCCTCACATGTTACGTCCATAGTATCACCACCTAACTCAGACGTATGAGGTGATGTAACTTGCTTAGCGCCTTCATCTTGTTGTAGCAGTATTGGCTGTGAATCGGTGATTTCCACACCAAATAATTCCTGCGAAGTTTCAAATGCAGCGGATGTGGTGCTTGTAGTAGCGCTGGTGGCTGCGGGAGATGAGGTGTTCTGTGTTAAATAGTCAAGCACGTGCCTTCTTCTGAGCACTGTACTTTGGTCCAGGGCCGCACAAAATCACATCAACACGACCTCGCACAGACCCGTCGGTGCCATTTTGTGCATCTCGGGGGGGGGGGGGGGGGGGTGCAGTGAGGTGGGTTCACTCAATACAAAAGGTAGTTAGAGACAGTGAGGTGGGTTCACTCAACACAACAGCTAGGTATATGCAGTGAGGTGGGTTCACTGAACACAAAAGGTAGTTATATGCAGTGAAGTGGGTTCACTGAACACAAAAAGGTAGTTAGATGCAGTGAGGTGGGTTCACTCAACACAACAGCTAGGTATATGCAGTGAGGTTGGTTCACTCAACACAAAAGGTAGTTCTATGCAGTGAGGTGGGTTCACTGAACACAAAGGTAGGTTTATGCAGTGATGAGGTGGGTTAACTAAACACCACAGGTACTAGGTGTATGCAGTACTGGGTATTACAATGTGCAGCTCCCTGTCACACACACAGGTAGTCACTGAATGTGCTGGGCCTCGCAGTGGCACACACAGTATGAATTATCAAGGCTGACTATTTGCAACACAAGTGTCAGTTTGACACACAGAAGAAAAAAAATAGATCACAAAAACAGAATTATCTCTGAAAATAGCTGTTGTAGGGTGCTATTAAAGCAATCAGATTCAGCCAGGAACAAGCTAACAAGCCAAGAGCCTAACTAGTCTTTCCCTAGGAGAAACTATCTGCAGCAGCTCGCCCTACTCTGTCTATTGCAGGCATACGAGTGAGTGTAATGGCTGGCGGAGCCTGCCTTATATCAGGTGGGGAGTGGCTCCAGGGCTGAGTGTAGCCTGATTGGCTACAATGTGCCCGCTGACTGTGATGTAGAGGGTCAAAGTTGACCCTCATAGAGCATTATGGGGCGAATCGAACTTCCGGGAAAGTTCGCCTTCGCACCTGAAGTTCGCCTGGAACCGTTCGCCGGCAAACCGTTCGGGCCATCTCTAGTTAAAAAGTACAATAAATAATAAATAAATAAAATAAATATTGCTAACCGGACACTGGATCTTGTTTTAACGGGAAAAAAGAGGTTTATTTACAAAAATACATATGTACAAGTTACGGCATATAAAATATATGATTACATAATTGCGGGCTCAGTATACAGTAATACTAGGAGCATTCTTATGCTGACCTTTCAACCCACACATGCTGCATCTGCCAGGCGAGCCCTGAATATATTATCCTCTAATGTCCATGTCAGCGTTGCAAGAGAGAGCGCGCTCCCAAAAACTGTCTTTTTCTGGATATCGCAGGTATGTAGACCCTTCCTCTGAGTTATAGATCAATAGTTCCTGCCCTTAGCAGCTTTGGGGGGGAAGGAACCTGTTGGGGATTGTTGTAGCTAGTACAATGTACCATTGTGTTGACAAAATCAGACAAACATGCTTCTGTAAGCTAGGAGTCGTCTGCTGAATCATCCATGGCCACTCATCGGGGGCTGGGCATTGATCTCGGGGACCCCCCCCCCCCCCCCATCTACAGGTGAGGAAATTGACCAGTTGAGGATCGGCCTGTTGCATGTCACAGCAATGTCCATCCACAGTTACCACCAGTTACAGTATCTTCATTTGAGGACTATTGTTGATTTCCTGCGAGCAATAGTTTTCCTCTCTTTTTTTATGCACACTCAGGAAAAGTTTAATTTATCAATATAATTACACACATTAACATCCCCCCAAAACAATTTATCACAAAATAGTACCCAAATATACATGTAACTTTTTTTTCTAAAATAGATTCATATATGTGCCACACTTTTGTTTTTAGCTGGTCTGAGTGCCTTTGCCGAACAGTGGGATTGTGGCTAGTTTTGTTTTTAGTGATAGTAATAGTAATAAGCTTATATCAGCATCCAAATAACAGACAGCTTCCTATTATAGATCGGATAAGGACACTATGACCAGAAGGTAATTAATTCCTCCTTTCCCTCCATTTAAAGAATTGACACAGTGATGTGAGCCTGTTGTGTAGGTGATGTTTGCTGTGAGAGGCACAGGAAGCTGTGGCAAGAGGGAGAAGAAATTAACACTGAGATGGGTTTAAAGAAATAAAAAACGAAAAGGGCAGAAGTGATATTACTTTTGGCATCACAGAGAAACTGTAAAGATGGAAACCAGGAGAAATATTCTTTTTTTTTTCCTATCACATTTCTCCTAAATCTGACAGTGAACACTACAACAGGATGGGTAGGCTAAATAAGTAGTTTCTTATTGGATGCTTTTTTATCCTTTTTTTATGTCCCTGTAAGAAGGTGTGACTGTAATTGTGACAGAGCCTGGCTCCAGTGGTGTGTGCCTGGAATCTTTTTTGCCCAGGTGTGCCAGGTTCCTTCAAATCCGCAAGTTTGACAAGTTCATAGAAGCAGAAGAAATACTTTTTTTTGTTGTTCTGTATGAAAATAATATAATCTTATCTAACATTTTTCACAAGCACTACTTAGACAGCTGTTCAGTAGAAGAGTCCCGCTGGTTTAGAACGTGACGTCACTACTGAGCTTGAAAAAGGGCTGTCTGCATCTTAGATGTGCACTGTGAAGAATGTTAAGTACACTTATATTGCTTCCTCACTGAACATCAATGAAAAAAAAGTGTATTACTTCTGCAGCTCCCTGCCTGACAAACCCGCATCTTAGCACCTGCAGGCTGAAGTGTTATGAATTGGGACAGCATAGCATGTTTTTATTGTACGCCACCAAACACAAGTCTGTTCATAAATACACATTTATACAGTATATAGTACACACATACCAACCAGCCACAAAATTAAAAACTATTGATTGCCTCATTACAGTGGCACCTGTCAAGGGATGGAACATACTAGCCAGAGGGGGGGGAACGCTAGAAAACCCGCCTCCTCCTCCTCATTTGCTTAGTCATCTCTTAGGTCCTGTTCACACTACAGGGGCTTTTTAAGCCCTAGAGATTTTAAAAGCTCTTGCAATGCTATGGAGGATTTGTACAAAATCACAACGCTCCAGTGTGAACACTCACATAAGATAACATTAGCAAGAGCTTTTAAAATCCCAAGCAATCAGAAAAGCTCTCATAGATAGTGTGAGCGAGCCCTTACTCTTTATGACCACGTGCTTCTTTCAGCTGTTGTATAGGCATGCTCATAGCTAATATATACAGAAGATCCATTGTAGCACAAATTGCTGTAAAACCTAAAGCTGACCATTGAGATGAAGCTGCCAGAACACACAGTTTGTATGGGGCTGCATAGCTGCAGACAGGTCACTGTGCCCATGATTGTCCCTGACCATCTGAAAGCACATACAGAGGACACGTAAGCACCTGCACGGGACCACTAAGCAAATGAACGTGTTCTGCTCATGAATCATGTTTACTTTTAAATCATGCGGATGCCACCTTTGTTTGACACATGCCACCAAAGCAAATGACCACTAGCTGCTTATATTTGTATGTATATTTTATACAGTGATCAATGTAGATATTAGTGATATTGAACCTAATATTCAAAAAGTGTGCTAAAGGACTAAATTCCTATTGCCCATAACAAACCTGATTTCCAACGCACATTCTTACAGCACATTGTTTAACCACTTTACCCCCGCGCGTACGTATTTCTCCGCCCCTTTTTCCATCCTTTAAAAACCAGGGACGGAGAAACACGTACTTTCCGCGTTCCCGACGCTGCCCGCGCTCCCGCTCGTAAACACGCCGCCCGCCGCTAGTAAAACCGCCGCCGCCCGCTCGCCCAGAGATCAATGAACGGGAAAATCCATTCCCGTTCGTTGATCTAAGCCCCGCAATGATCAGCTGCTCTCCTATGGGCAGCGCGATCATTGTGAGAAAAAACTCACGTGTCCAGCCTCCTTATTCTTCCTCCAAGCTTCCGGAAGGAAGCTTGGAGGTCGCATTAAAACAAAAAGTTACTGTGGCCATCTTGTGGCCAAATAGTAAACTACACCCTACACATTTTTCACATACAAATAAATGACTTTTACACATAAAATTAACTCATTACCTCCCACACTCCCCATTTTTTTTTTTTTTTGTAATTAAAAAAAAATTAAAAAATTTACAATTAAAAAAAATACATAAATAGTTACCTTAGGGACTGAACTTTTTAAATATTTATGTCAAGAGGGTATAACACTGTTACTTTATAAACTATGGGCTTGTAATTAGGGATGGACGCAAAACTGAAAAAAATGCACCTTTATTTCCAAATAAAATATTGGCGCCAAACATTGTGATAGGGACATAATTTAAATGGTTTTATAACCGGGACAAAAGGGCAAATACGTTTCATGGGTTTTAATTACAGTAGCATGCATTATTTAAAAACTATAATGGCCGAAAACTGAAAAATAATTATTTTTTTCCCCACATTTTTCCTATTTTCCCATTAAAACACATTTAGAAAAAAATAATTCTTGGCATAATGTCCCACCTAAAGAAAGCCTAATTGGTGGCGAAAAAAACAAGATATAGTTCATGTCATTGGGATAAGTAATAATAAAGTTATAGACGAATGAATGGAAGGAGCGCTGAAAGGTGAAAATTGCTCTGGTGGTCAGGGGGTAAAACCCCTCAGCGGCGAAGTGGTTAAAGGACTTACGAGGCCAGATTTGTAAAAAATACATAAAAAAAGTTAGATACCTGTGTGTGTTTGCAAGGCACGGAGGACGCCGTTCGCGCCCTCCGTGCCGTTCCGCCTGGTCCCAGCTGCTTAATATGCCCCCGAATGGTCCCCGACCGCGCAGCCCGGGTCGTGCTCCCCAGCCTGTACCAAGATGGCCGCCGGAGCTAGCCGCGGCTGCGCAGTCCGCCATCTTTGTGAAGGCTGGAGAGCCCGACCCGGGCCGTGCGGTCGGGGGTCGTTCGGGGGCATATTAAGCAGCGGGGACCAGGCGGAACGGCACGGAGGGCGCGGACGGCGTCCTCCGTGCCTTGCAAACACACACAGGTATCTAACTTTTTTTATGTATTTTTTACAAATCTGGCCTCGTAAGTCCTTTATTAAAATTAAGAAATTGTGTTGTTTTGTGCACAAGGACATTTGCACACAGCAGGCCCATTGCACAGGAATTAGTGGGGTTGCATATCTTTTCATTGGCAGCTGTGTGTAGACTTGAATTAGGCTTTGTTACAAATATATTCCCTAACTATATCCACTGCTGGCCTTGCCATGATCTGTTATGTGTACTGTAAAACCTCCTTCTACAGCATGTGTACATGTACTCAGGGGATGTTAGGCTAGAATCCTAGCAGGCACTCATTTTGTAGACCAGGATTCCTGACTAGTGTAGCTTGGGAAATTTTGCCACAGTCATTTTCCCATCACCCCACAGCTCTGAACAATGTGGATGATGAAGAAATAAATTCAATGTGTGAAGAGTTAAATGAAATAGGGAACAGCTTGTGTCCCTCTGGATGTGCATGCCTCTGAGTGTTTTCAATCAATTAGCTAGAAGAGATCACATGGGGTTTCCTCAACAGTGGTGTCTCAGGGGATGTTTTGTACCTTCAGCTTCCCTGTGCTGTTTTCCCATGAGAAAATATTAGCGGTGGTGGCAGAGGCGTCCGAGCCATTAGGCAGCTATAAATTTTCGCCTAAGGCGACAGGAAGAGGCAAGGGCGCTTCTGCACTGAGTAGTGAGAGAAGAAATGCCTCTCAGCTGACTCAGGTGTCAGTTTACACAGCAGCAGCAGGGCTGACTGGACTTCAGCTCAATGATTCAAAGAACCACAGTAATGAATGAGTCAGTGAGAGAAGGCACTCATCCTAGTCAGGGATCCGAGGAGTACAGCATCATCAGCTCCTGAGTCCAACTCCTGAGAATTCAGTCCCTCTCTCTCTGCTACTGCTAACTGCGTGGATGTAGAGACTGTGTAGCAGCCAGGCATTGACTTCCCCCCAGGCCGCCTTTCATTCAATGATTTAGGGTTGGTCCTGTGTCTGCTGTATTCAGGTTTGTTGATGTAAGGCAATGTAAAATACTAGGCTAGCTGATAAAAGTGCAATTAGAGGGCAGGCTAGCTGGTAAATATACACAGCATGATGTAGAACTCGTCTGGAGGGTCAGTGGGAAAAAATCTGTCTGGTCTCTCTCCATTGTTATAATGACTGCATGTGCAGATAAGGTCTTAAACAGGTTGAAAAGTTTTGACAGTCCCTAGACTCCAGGAGGGCTGCTTGCTGACTTGTGTAAGAGATTGGCAGGGACAGCAGTCCTATTACCAGCAACTAGTCTCTGTGCAATGTGGGACTGCAATACAGATAAACTGCTCCATCTCAGGCTATTCTCAGTCTCACTCCACTCCTCCTATCTCTGTATGTGTATAGTGTATGTCTACTGTGTGCTGTGTATAGTGTGCTCTGTGTGTGTGTGTGTGTGTGTGTGTGTGTTGTGTGTGTGTGTGTGTGTTGTGTGCAGTGTGTGTACTGTGTGTGTGTGTGTGTGTGTGTTGTGTGCAGTGTGTGTACTGTGTGTGTGTGTGTGTGTTGTGTGCAGTGTGTGTACTGTGTGTGTGTGTGTGTGTTGTGTGCAGTGTGTGTACTGTGTGTGTGTGTGTGTGTGTACTGTGTATAGTGTGTATGTTGTGTGCAGTGTGTGTACTGTGTGTGTGTGTATGTTGTGTGCAGTGTGTGTACTGTGTGTGTGTGTGTGTGTGTGTGTGTGTGTGTGTGTGTGTGTGTGTGTGTAGTGTGTGTAGTGTGTGTACTGTGCTGTGCATGTCTAGTGTGTGTGTGTGTGTGTGTGTGTGTACTGTGTATAGTGTGTATGTTGTGTGCAGTGTGTGTACTGTGTGTGTGTGTGTGTACACTGTGTGTGTGTGTGTGTACTGTGTGTGGTGTGTGTGAGTGCATGCCGCAATAAGTATATTTTATGGTGAAACGCTCTGCTGCATAACAACTATTTTCTGGTGAACCCATGCCGCTATAAGTACATTTTCTGGTGAAACGCTGCTGCATTATGATTTTCGGGGGTCTTGGGGGTGGGGTTCACCACAGGAGTGGTGTTCACCATGAGGGGTGCGGGGTATGGGACTGGGGGCAATCACGGGGGGGGGGGGGGGGTGCCACAGGATTTCTCGCCTGGAGTGACAAAATGGCTAGAGACGCCCCTGGGTGGTGGACGGGATCTCACGGATTTGTAGCGGGCTGAAATAAGCTTAGTTCTAATCAAGAGACAAGCCCTACATTTAGTAGTAGTAGTATAGATCTGGTGGGCTTCCTGAATTCACACAAAAGTATTTTGCAGCTGACAGTGCACCTGAAGTAACACGTAGCAGGATGAGATAAATATGTATATATACAGTACCAATCTTGCTTAGAACTTTGTTTTTATTCCCTTTTTTCTTTCAATCTAATGGTTCACAAACCAGTACTATAAATTAAATCCGACTGCAGTCTCTCTCCCTGATAACTACTAAGCGCTCATAAAACCTGTGTGTGGTTGTGCCAAACATTCCTGACAGCTGGTGAGAGACAAGAAGTTCAATAAGTTGTTGTTACTCTGTAAGGGAGCTGAATTAACCTGTGGAGCTGCAGCTTATGCCACTGAGACTGCTTGGTCTTCAGAGCTAGATGTTGGGCTGCTTGTTGCTAAAAATGTAATGTTATAATTGGTGATCCGTAGGCTTCATTCTTGTTTTAAAGGGAACCTGAACACATGACGTAGCTGCAAATGAATATTACATTCTAACCTCACCGTCTCTTCCTCTGAGGCTCACCATTTCCTTCTTGCAGTGATCCCTTCCAGTTCTGACAATATTTTGTCAGAACTAAAATATACCTGTTGCTGTAAGTTAAATATCAGCAGCTGTCAGTTACAACTGAATGTGCAAGGTAATGTCCATGTTTCCCTATGGTTCAAGTGGATGATATTACAGTTTAACAGTGTGCTGACCAGGAAGCTGTTATGGGGTAATGGCCATTTTTAAAATGGAGGAAGAGAATTCCATTGATCACAGAGGACAAATGGGAAGCAGGAGAGGAGAAAGAGATTGGCGTCAATTCACCAGAGAGGATTTACTAAGAGAAAAAAGGTAGGTAGTTTTTCTCATGAGGTATTTTAACACTCTGGAGTCAATTCACCTGTGTGAGAGGACAGAGAGAAAAGTGTTCGATAGCAGGGGATAATGGAGAGATATGCATGAGGAAAGTGTGAGAAAGCAGAGAGTTAGGTAATCGGTATTAATGATTTACATGGGATACTTTTCCTCTCTGTAAGCTTGAAAGTGAAGCATTGTGGGTAGGAGGCAGAGTTTTACCACTACCTGACCAGAGTATTCCCGCCTTTTACTGCCGGATCATATCATAAATCATATCATGAGTGAGTCTGAACTTCTTCACCACCTCTGTCTCAGTAAAATTATCAAGAACTGTTCTCTCACGAAAAATACGAGGGGCGATTAAACAGACCCCCCTCCTGCGCCTTCGTCTCCTCATAATAGAAGCAAGCTCTAAGGCCTAGTGCGCACCAGAGCGGTTCGGCTGCGTTTTGTGATCCGCTTGCGGCTGCGGATATGCTTGGGTAATGTATTTCAATGGGCTGGTGCACACCAGAGCGGGAGGCGTTTTGCAGAAACGCATACTCCCGGGCTGCTGCAGATTTTGGATTGCGGAGGCGTATCTGCCTCAATGTTAAGTATAGGAAAAACGCAAACCGCTCTGAAAAACGGAACTTCAGAACGGTTTGCCAGGCGGTTTTTGTTACAGCTTTACTGTAACAATACATGAAATCTACTACACCAAAAACGCTTCACAAAACCGCAAAATGCTAGCTGAAACGCTACAGAAAAATAAGAAAAAGCGTTTCAAAATCTGCTAGCATTTTGCGGATCTGCTAGCGGTTTTTGGTGTGCACCAGGCCTAACAGAGTAAGCTCAAAAGGCTCCATCTTCCACAGCAGCAGTTGCTGTGTGAAAACCACGATATCTCCAGGTCCATTCAGGGGATAAAGAGATGAAAAAATAATGAATGGCCACACCCCCTTTCTTCCCTGGTGAATTGTGATTTGGAGAAAAACTAACTACTAACTATCACTTATTTATCTCATACTTATCTCACATTTATCTCTTGCAATTCTCTCTGTCGATATTTTTCCCTAGACTTCTGGAGAATTGCTATTTGGAGAGACCACAGGAGGTAAATTACCTCCCAAGAGATAAATAGGTTGGTAACCTCTGGTGAATTGACGCCAACGAGGAGTAGACTACACAGGAGGTAAGTATGACCTGTGTGTGGTTATTTTGATGTTTTATTTTCAGTTCAGGCTCTCTTTAACAAAAAAAGGAAGCCCATATGGGAAGTAGAGGTGGAAGTTTGTTTTTTATATGCAAAATGCTGTTGCTGTCTGTTATTTGACAGTCACTTGAGAGGGTGAGAGACTGTGATACTCACATGTGGTGGAAAATTGAGCTATATACAGTATTAGGCTATGTGTTTTTTTTTGTTTATTTCATATCTCTGTTTGAGATGGAATTTAAAGATAAAGAGCAAGCTGCGATCATCTGATTGTGGACATATGTGAGCGCAGTATCCATAGGAGATTGATTGTCCATTCTTGTTTTGGCCGTAGGGTCGGGATGTATTATTCCTATGTTGGTGGCACAACATGCACCACATCTGAGAGACATATTGGTCCACTCGCACTGTACCCCTGAGAAAAGAGTATCCCCACAAGTTTTCCACAGGCAGCAAAAAGTCTAGAAACGGCCCTGGCTATTATGCCGGTGTACAGAATTATTTGACAATGAAGTTTGGACTTCTTTAATCAGTAGAGCAGACTTTCTTTTCTACGTTATCAGTGGCCAAGCTGAACCAGGTCCTGCTCCTGTCTAATTAGTGGTGTGGTGTGCGGTGTTTTCTCCCTTTTCATGTGCTAAATAAAGGTGTCCCATTTCTCATAGTAGTTTTTATAAGTGGTCTTATAAGTCTTTGAATGTTGTTGTTCATTCTCATTTGATTCCATTCATCTCTTTCTCTGCTTACCTCTTGACTTGTCCAGGTGACTACCACTGAATACTTAACTTACATTTACACACTTAACTACACATTTACATAAGGATTTTTCAAGATATACAGAAAATAAGAAATTGTGCAAACAAATGCATTATTAAAATGTAGCCAGAGTGGGGCTATATTTTAATTTACTAAGAGGTTACTTTATGTCCAATTTTTATTTTATTTTTTTATTTTATTTTTCCTGATTCATTCATATTCAGTTTGTTCAGTTGTTTTTCATGTGTGTGGAATATTTAAATCCCTGATCAGGAATGTTGCTACCTTAATACCTTACTGCCACACACCACACAATTAAAAGATCCAATTTTACAGCAATTAAATAATTATGATCGTCCTGAAAAATCGAAAGCTTTTTTTTTTTTTCATTTTTTTGAGAAATCTGATTGAGTTTCCCATTATTATTCGATAAAAGAAGTTCGAGAATGCTGGATTATTCTAATCACTTTTTATCATAATTGTATGGTGTGTGTGGTAGATTGTCAATTACTTGATGTACAGATCCAAGCAATTTTTCCTGAGTTTTTAATCATTTTTTTCATATTTAAGGAAAAATTTAACATATGTATATAGTACAGAGATCAGATTTTTGAAATGTTACAATCAGTCAGAAAAATGGAATGCAATTCTTGAATTGAAAATATATTTAAAAAATGTTTGGTGTGGTGCCACTTTTAGGGTGCATAGAAACTTCCAATTTTGATTGGCCAATCACTGGCCAATTTTTACCACATCAATGTAGTATGACAGCCAACAAATGTTGAATACTATGAACAGATTGTGTAGGTTCACTTTCAACCTGGATCTCTAGTTAGACCTTACACCTATCAACTGTCTGATGGGTGTATTTTTAATGCCAATCATATTGCTCCTGTTAGACAGGACTTTGATGTTTCATTTGATTAAGGACATGGTCATATTGTGACTGATGATGACAAAACTAGAAAACAGGAAACACAACTAACTGGACATACTCAAAGTCAGAAACCACCCGTGTGGATAAAGGACTCTGTGATGTAGTAAACTTGCATAGTATTGCTTTGTGTTCTGATTCAATATTTGCATTACATTTGTGTAAAGAAGCTTTTGTAACAAAGAGAAATGTGGTGTTCATACATCCAGCCTGTAGATGGCATTGTGCTATTGCATCTGTACTGCTGTGTGTTTGTTGGTTTCTGTTTATGCATGCGGGAGACAAGAAACGAAGTACTACTTAAATGGAGAGCTGCTGAAGTTTGTAAATAAACTTTGTTCTGGTTATGCCTCATCCGTGATTACTGAACACAACACAATTGTTGGCTGCTGGTTTGCCCTTCGGTTGGAATCGCGCTGTGCGCGTTGCATACATACAGGCATCATATGTGTTAAATCAAAGCCCGCATGCAGTGAGTTAGAATAATGTGATTAGTTACAATGCAGAGATGTAAACAGGCCCATAGAATTGTATAGGCAGTAACTTGACATACAGAATAATTTTTTGCAATGCTACATGTATAGTGCAAGTGCACCCTAAGGACCCGTTCACACTAGGGGCATTTTACACCTTTTTTCGAGCACAGGCAATTTTCAAAATTGCCCACAAAATGCTTGTGCAATGATTCCCTATGAGAGAGTTCACAGCTGTGCGGTTCGTTTTTCGTTTGCCAGTACCATTTTTGAGGCATTTTTGCTATGATGGAAGGTATAGGAAAAACACAAAACGCTCACAAAATGGCTTTGTGCAGTGATTGCGTTCGCGGTTTTTAAAATTAATACATTGTATTTATTCTTTTAGACTTGCCTCAGGGAGTGAATTACAAAACCGCTCTGAAAAATCGCTAAGAAAAGCAATTTTTACAAAAACGCAGTGCGTAGTGGAGCGCCGGGGGGGGGGGGGGAGGAGTGCACAAACGCAAAACACGTGCGTTTGCGGTTTTAGGTGTTAATGGGGCCTAAATCTGTTTTCTGTCTTCTTAGACTCAGCTTTGACTTTTCCTAGCTGGCTAAAGAGATTGCCTAAAACCTATGCAACTTTTGTACATTTTTTTTTTTTAAATCATAAAATACAAATGTTCCTATTAAATGGTCCGATCCAGTGGCTCTGCTTGAAACTCTCCTTTGTGACATTACATTTCCATACCTTTAAGGGACAGGAACTTATGTGAATCCCTTAGCTGTATGTTCTTTGTAAAAGTGCAGAGTAAAAACTTCAGTACTATGTAAATTGTTAAAAATGAGTAATTGGGCACAGTATTCTGCAGGATGAGAAAGGTAAAGCTTACTCTGGGCTCTTAATGTTTCAGATCCTGGGGCTCATTTTTAGGTTAGTTCAAAAGCATTACGTGCCCTGATAGGTTTGCTTTAAAGTTTCAGAAGTTAACCGTACAACGCATATTGCTTGTAGTGTCAGCATGATTTAATTAAGCATTGACTGTATGTAACAGTAGGCTTTCCTTTTAGAAGAAGCCGAATTCCTGACTAGATCTTAGTAGAGCAAATACTATTTGTACTGTGTGAAAGATTTCAGCAGTGTTCCACTTAAAAAGCCGACACCTTAATTGAGATTTCCTGGTCTAGTCGGAATAGGTTTATACATGGGTAGAACTGTGAACAATGGCAAAGGACACAAAGTAAAGGGAACATATTCAAGTTAGAACACAGTTATTAAGCCGCAGGGATCTCTATTCAGCCCTATCATTTAGTAGTTTTATTAATAATGCTATAGATGACTTGTGTTATACTTGCTGGTGGCAATTAGCTGTGTGGGATTATGAGACATTATATATAAAGTCATATAACATTTATATTGTGCTTTTCTCCTGGCAGAGTCAAAGCACTTCAGGGCTACAGCCACTTAGGGTGCACTCCACAGGTAACCAGGAGCACTAGAGAGCCTTGCCCAAAGACTCCTTACTTTTATACCTACTTGCTTGAGCAGGCATACGAATCCTGGCCAAAGAATCAAATCTTACATCAAAGGCTTAACCAGCCCGCTATCCAACTGCTGAATTATTAGTGGTACAGGAATATTAAATTGCACATTGATTTGTATAAAGGAGTCTTCAGTAATATCTATATTAATCAGTGTAAAATCTGCCTTTTGTTCCTTAAAAATGAATGTAGTTGAGCTACAACTTGATGCAGATGGCAGCAGCAGGACATTTGCCATGTTAGCCAGCATGGTGGAAAAATTTACTGTGTTGTCCTGTACCCAAAGGGTCATTTATAGTCCATGAATATACACCGCTTTACAACACAATACATTTTTAGATTAGATTAGTATTTCTAGCCATAGCTTTTAGCATTAAGGGCTGGTTCAGACGGGCGTTTTTGTGGCGTTTAACGCAGCGTTTCAGACGCAGCGTTTTTTGGGATCTACTGCCATCCCATGCAAGTGAATGGGAGCGTTTAGAGCTGGCTTTTGCAGGCTTTCATGAAAGCCTGGCAGTAGATCCCAGCGTTGCGTCTAGTCTCAAAAGCAACATGCTGCTTTCAGAGGCAGTAAACGCGAGGAAACAATAGCAGAGACCAGAACTGCTAGCCTTGAACGCTTTTCAAAAGCTTTCACAAGCTAGCTTTTAAACGCTGGCGTTTAAACGCTGGCGTTTGAACGCAATGCCAAGCAAAAGCTCAGCAGACGCCCGTGTGAACCAGCCCTAAAGAGGAACTCCATCAAAAATATGTACGGTATATATTTTTTTGTTTTCAAGAAAGTGAGGAATGATTTCAACCATGGTCTGGAATTCAGTTGGAGTGATTTCTGATGACTATCTATTCGTGTCTCAAGATCGTAGAGAGTTAAGTGAAATCTCTCTAGTGGAAACAAAGCAATAAAATGCTTAGAAATGCAGGCACTGTCCCTTTACCACTTTATTGGTAAAAAGCTTTGTCTGGCATTGCAGGTTGAAGTGAAATTCAACACTCATCGGTACCTTTTTACAGATTGTACCACTTTTATCATATTGCATTTTTAATGTACCACCAGTGACTCTGCAAAACCGGAAAAAAATTGGGTGTGGTCATGACAGGCTGTAAGAGGAGCTAGCTGTCAAGGATCGTCTGCTGCAGAGACGCATCTGAACTGGCCCTGCGCAATCGCTTTATTGCTCAGGCCAAAGGGAGTTTTCTCTTCTTGGGCCTGCGTTGAAGAGAGATCGCGCAGGCCCAGTTCAGTTGTGCGCGTTTAGGGACACTGGGGATGCACGTTCATGACGTGAGTGTGCGCATGCCTAGTGGCCGCCAACTGGAACCAGTCATACGGAATTGGCGGCTGGACAAAACTGGACAGAGGGTACCAGGGAAGAAGCGGACACCTCTCCAGAGGCATCCACAGGTGATTCTTCGGTACTTAGCCCCACCCCTCTCAAACACAATGCCTCGGCGGCAGTGGCGTACCTACCACAGGGCTGTAGGTGCTCACAGCACTGGGTGTAGCCATGGCTAGGGGTGCTACTGTGGTGCTCAGACACTTTGTTTTATATTCTTGTTTATTTATATAGCACTAACATCTTCTGCAGCATTGTACAGAGTTTCATAAGTTAGCTCCGTCCACATCCTGACAACTCTTTTCCCCCAAACCCTCGGCTCGGTGCTCCAACCTGTCAACCCCCCATCAAAAAACTTTTTTGGGGGTGTTGTCTGTAAATAATCAGCACCGGGTGTCAAATTCCCTTGGTACGACACTGCTCGGCAGTCACCAGGAAGAATACTGCAGCCGCCGCAGCTGTATGTGTCATCAGTGTGTGTGTGTGTGTGTGTGTGTGTGTGTGTGTGTGTGGAGGGGGGTGGGGGGGGTCTAAGTACCGAAGAGCCCCAGAAAGTCAGGCATCACAGGTGGTAACATGGACAAATTTTTTCCTACCTTCAGACAGCAGATAGTTGTGTGCTGCATGGTTGGATGGGTCAGGGTTTTGCTGCCATTTTAGCTGCCTCGTGTTACAGGAGGATTCTAAAATGGCTGCAAAACCCTGACCCATCTAACCTTGCGGCACACCACCATCTGCTGCCTGGGGGTGGGGATACATCATTTGACTTGCAGCCATATGCTGGTGATTGCTAATGCTTTTGCCAGCATTAGTATTTACGATCACCTGCTCCTGCGGCCTGGGGTAGAGGGGCCTACCTGCCGCCCATCTCTGCAAATAATTCTGCTGGCTGGAGGCAGGGATACCTAATTTGTCTTGCAGCCATATGCAGTGATTGCTAATGCTGGCTGCTACTGCCAGCATTAGCATTTACAATAACCTGCTCCTGCGGCCTGGAGTGGGCCTACCTGCAGTAACGTCTGTCTCCGTGTGACCACTGTGTGGGCATTCCGATGTATCTTCTGTGACTGCAGTGCAGCTTTCCATCGGCCGTAGCCCTGCCACAGCACACCACCAACACCCATGGAAGCCGGTAAATCTAGCCTGTCAGGCTTCCGTGCAGTGCAGTCTGTCCAAGCCAACGCCCGCCCCTCCTGGAAGGCACATATGGCAGCTCTGACTGCCAAACTTTAAAGGAAAAACAACAACTTTGGGACGACAGTACACGTATTACTTTTCAGGTGGCAAAGTACCACCAGTGGTACTCGCAGGGGTGCCTCTAGCCTTTTTGTCACTCCAGGCAAGAAAGCCTGCGGCGACTCCATACCCACCCCCCCCCCCCCCCCCCCCCCCCCTCACACTTTCCACTTATTAATATTATCATAGGATGTTTAAGTATGGTAGAGATTACATTGTGAGCTCCTCTGAGGACAGTCTGTGAAATGACTATGTACTCTGTAATGTGCTACAGAAGATGTCTGTGCTATATAAGTGCATAATACTATGGTAGGGCATTAGACTATGACTACGGTAGGATTAGATTGTGAGCTCCTCTGAGGACAGTCAGTCACATGACTATGTACTCTGTAATGTGCTGCAGAAGATGTCAGCACTATATAAATATATATAATAATATGGTAGGGATTAGATTGTGAGCTCCTCTGAGGACAGCCAGTGACATGACTATGTACTCTGTAAAGTGCTGCAGGAGATGTCAATGCTATACAAATACATAATAATTATATGGTAGGACATTAGACTATGACTATGGTAGGATTAGATTGTGAGCTCCTCTGAGGACAGACAGTGACGTGACTATTTACTCTGTAAAGTGCTGCAGGAGATGTCAGTGCTATATAAATACATAATAATTATATGGTAGGACATTAGACTATGACTATGGTAGGATTAGATTGTGAGCTCCTCTGAGGACAGACAGTGACGTGACTATTTACTCTGTAAAGTGCTGCAGGAGATGTCAGTGCTATATAAATACATAATAATTATATGGTAGGACATTAGACTATGACTATAGTAGGGATTAGATTGTGAGTTCCTCTGAGGGCAGTCAGTGACATGAATATAGACATAATACCATCTGTACTGAAGGTGAAAGCATTGTAAAATAGCACATCATAGAGAAGAAGGTGAGAGACAAGGAAGGGAAAGACAGCAGTCTGTGAGAGAAGGCAGGTAGGGATAGTAAGAGATAGCAGAAGCAGATGCAGGAAAAAGGAAGTGTCACAAAAGATAGGATGTAGAAGTAAAGGAGAGTTGGGAAAAGCAAGGTAGATAGAGGAATGTAGGAGGTACAT
Organism: Hyperolius riggenbachi; assembly: GCF_040937935.1. Taxonomy (NCBI): domain Eukaryota; kingdom Metazoa; phylum Chordata; class Amphibia; order Anura; family Hyperoliidae; genus Hyperolius; species Hyperolius riggenbachi. The sequence continues at coordinate 135,858,838 of NC_090657.1, forward strand.
ACACTGAAAAATGTGTGAGAGTCAGAGGAGAATGAATAGTGAGAGAGATGTGTCTCACCATAGGTGGTCCAGTTCAGCAGGGCAGGAGTTAAATCACTGGGAAGGGGGATACAAGGAGGGAGAGTGAGAGGAGCATATGAGAAGCAAAGCAGAACAATACAGGGCAGCCAGACACAGGAACTTCCAGCAGCAGGTCAGCTCGCTAACGTAAAAATAGTATGGACCTTCCACAGCATCCGCCCCCTCTTCTTCCTCTCAGGCTGGGAGAGGAATCCGAGTCTCTGTTTTTGTGTGAGTCACAGTAGTCAGGCAGACTGCAGTGCTCAGCTCACCTCTGTCACACATACAGCCGGATCGTGCAGGGCAGACAAGGGGGTGAGTTGCACTATCAGGCACCCTGGAGTCTCTGAGAGTCACGCACGCTGGCAGGACAGGCAGGGGGTGGAGTTAGAGGCGGGCCGCACAAGGTAATACAGAATATACCCGGGCAGCTCAGCTCCCTAGACTAGAGGGGGCGGAGCGGAGGAGTGTGAACAGCAGTGTATTGAACACTGCTTGCTTCTATTGTCTGGGCGGCATCGGAGGGGGGAGTGAATAGAGGCAGACCAGTGGAGGCTGGAGAGCACGTGGTGCACCGTCTGTGCAAGTACAGGAATGTAAATAATGAAACTGAGAAAATAGTAGCGGTGGAGGCCACGGTCCCCCACAATTGCGCCTTACCCCCTTCACAGCGCTCCAGGCAATCGCCTATAATGGCCTGGTGATAGAGGCGGCCCTGGGTATGCGTACCATGGGTTGTAAAGCCCTGCTCTACCTGCTCTACTGTACACCAAAGTGTGAAGGAAGCTGCCGCAAAGGTCACATCTAAATCACAAACATGCAACAATGCCAATTGTTGTCTTCTGTATTCATTTTCCTAATCAAATTGTTGTTTGATTTTAGTCTGTTGGACGACAATCAGGCATGTATATGCATGGCAAACGACTAGACGGGAGACTGATAACGGGTGGTTTGCCTGATCCAAGCGGCAGATCAACTCACATGACTGTTGGGCTGATATAGTGCAGTTGGCCATGTGTGTACAAGTTATTTGATTGATGTGTTTGACTTGTTTTGAATGTGGCCATGTCATGCAGTCCATCATTTTGCTTGTGTGCAGTATGCAAAAGAGATGGTCATTTAGTTGGTTGATGTGTGGAAAATACAAGTCATATAAATGGGTTGTCTAGGCTGTCATGTCATGGAGTTAGGCGTGCACCAACAAGATGCTATCCGGTGAACACAAATGGCTGCTGAAAGCGTGTTTTCTCTGTTTTTTTTTTTTTGGGGGGGGGGGGGGGGGGAGAATCAATGGTATGTCAGAAGTAGTTATCCATAAAAGCAAACTTTGTTCATTGGGTTGTTAAATTGTTGTGATTTTGGAATTCCACATTTTGTGTCTGCAATGCATTTCCCATTGCTGGACTTATTGTGCCAAAAAAGCTTGCTGTTATATGTAGTTCTTCAATAGGTGATGCTGACTTAGGGCTTTGACTAACACCCACTAATCCATCTTACTATGCCACAGTTGCCATTCAGATCTTATCCGCTAGAGGCTTCTGAAGGTGAATACACTGTGAGCAAAGCAAATGTTTAAGATTGGATGGTGTGTCAATACATGATACAATTTCTATTGTATGTACTATCATTTAAAAAAGTTATCCATTTTGCGCTTGAAATCCGATATTTTGCTGTCACCACTGTCCAAATTGACATGAGATGGAGAGACCTCAGATGACCTATTCCTAAAAGGAGGAAAACTTTTATTTGCAACCTAACTAGCAAATCAACAATTTATAAAGATAAACAATGCAGTAGTGTGCCTCTTTTTGAGGAAAGAGTTATAGCATGGATCAGAATAATCGGGCACAAGGGAAAAAGCTGGAACAATTAAAAATTAGTTTTATTATATAAACTGTACACAAAAAAAAATATTAAAATTGTCAAACAAATATATCTAGCAGTTGAACAGATTGTTTAGATAGAAAACAGAGAATGATGAAAGAATTGTCCAAAAAGTTCAAAATGCAGTGTTTTGACCAGTGTCTTTGCTGGCCTGTCGGGAGATGCAATTCAAAAAAGATGATAGACAAAGGACCCAGACTCTAAAAGCGGAATATAACCCTGCATTTCAACTTTGCTCTAAAACATTATTTACAGTATATTATATGGAACCGGCATTTTTTTTTTACTAGACCAGCATTGGAAGGGTTACACACAGCTTTAAAGTTCCTTTAGATTTCTGCAGACGCATCCGAAGCTGACATAGATACATTTTGTTTACATAAATGTATCTCAGTGTTGAATGTGACTTACTCTCTCTGACTGAGGAGCTGGAGGACAGCCAAAGAGTGTGTAACATTTATAACTTGTTACATTCTATTTAGTTAAAATGTATCTATCTGAACTTCTGCATATCTCTCCAAGGAACTTTAAACCTCTGTGTTTAACCCTTCCAATACTGGTCTAGTAAAAAAAAATGCTGGTTGCATATAATATGCTGTAAATAATGTTTTAGAGCAAAGTTGAAATGCAGGGTTATATTCCGCTTTAAAGAGCTCATCCTGGTGGAAGAGATGATGCCTTCCTTTCCAGAGGGGGAAACTCCATCCTCCTTTCAGAAAGGAAATCTGGCAGAAAATGATTTCGCTGTGCACATAAGTCCAATCAATAAATGGATTGCGTATTTGCATTCCGTAAGGTGTTACTAATTCACTCATAAGAAACATTAGTATTAAACTGTAAAGGAAAACCTTGCTTCTCAGTGTCTGGAGATCTGATCTGCCTGGGAACTTCCCAGAAGGTGTCAGATTGGCTTTACTAATCCCTGATAAAATGGTTCTGTTCACATATTCCAAGTGCTTAGAAAAATAATGAAAATTATGAATTTTAGAGTTATGGTGGCCACACACATTACAATTTTTTTCTTTTTTTTGATTCAACAATTTTTTGCTCGAATGAAGATTTAGACTCTTCTAACTAATTCAATTTCTGACAAAATGTACCGGTATCTGATTTTTCCAACCTTTCTGAATGATTTTAATCAAGAAAATTGACAATTCGATTGAATTTATTGATCAAATAAACAAAAAAAATATCTTGATTTTCTCACACAATTCATTTTTAATTGAATTAGGGTAAAATCAAATAGAAAAATTGTAACATGTTTGGTCACCAAAACTCTGGGGTCACTGTCTGACTCTCTCTTGTAAAAGCAGGTGTGTGAAGAGAAGCAGAGATAAGAATCAGTCCACTCTACTTTGAGCTCTGGCCAAGGTGTGGACAGTTGCCTTGATCAAGAACAAGGTGTGGACAGTTGCCTTGATCCAATGAGGCCTAGAGACAGTAGGTAGGTTTAAGCCAGACATGGGTTTATGACTTTTGTCACCTTGTCCAAGATGGATGGCTGGGGTAAACAGATGTTAATTGCACTCGGCTCAGCTTGGGACATAGTTTAACCCTTTGCTAGCCGGGGGCATTGTAGTGAGTTTGTGTATGAGCCATGATTCATTTGCCGGAGGTGCCCAGGTAATTTGTGCACTGCTATATGTGTCTCTGTTGATAGCTGTGATTAGCAGCCATTACAGGTAATTTGGGCACCAGAAGCGCCCAAAAAATAGCAAGCCCGCTGTACAAATTGTGGCTACAAATGACAGACACAAGCTGCAGTTTGTATAGCAGGTAGCCCTGGAGCTCCATTACCTGTAATAGCTGCTTTTCGTGGCAGCTAACATAGGTGCCTATGGCAGTACCAAAATTATTGGCAGATAGGGTTAGGCATCAGCGGGGTGTTCTTGGGTATAGGCCACAGAATATGCCGCTGAATCTCCAGCACCCAGTACTTAAACATCAGCATGTCGCATACGCGCATCACGTATCAGCATTGCGTAAACATCAGCATGTTGCGTACGCGCATCCTGTATCACCCGGCACATAAGATGACCCCTGACTTTTCAGATTTTCAAGGGTTAAAAAGTAGTCTTATACACCAGAATAACCAGTATATGTACACATTACTGTACATCCTTTTGCGGGGTTCATATATTTAAAAGCACTGCACCACAACTTAATTTGAGCTAGGGTAACTTGAAAAAAAAAAATGGTTTCAAGGGCAGAGGCAATAGTGGTAGTAAAATATTGGTACATTTACAAATATTCTACTGTTTAATCTATATAGTGAAATATCTGTAATAATTTCAAATATTTAATTATGAACTAGCCTCTTCCTACTCTAATACGGAACCCCTCTGGTGGTGCTTAACCATACCACCCACCCCCCTGGGTGCCTAACCTTAACCCCCCCCCCCACCCCGAGACAAGTCTGGGCCTTCTTTAGCTGGTCCGATCTAGGCTGCTTCAGGTTACATAACCGTATTGTTATATGTTGATAATCAAGTATCAGAACCCTCATTGGACAGATTACAGATAACAATTAGGCTCTCTCTTTACTGAGTTATCGAGTGGTAAATGTAGGTCTCTGCCTGGAATTGAATGCATTATTTTCAGTTGCATATTCTGCAAACCTTTTTCATGACTAAATTAGTGCAGCTTTGAAGGGCAATCACTTATCAGCTCTTTCTGCTTCTCAGCTCAGTACGACTCAGTCTTGGTAGTGTGCTAATGCTTACTAAGGACATTTTCTTCAGCACCGGCGATTTTGAAAATTGCCTTAAAAGCGCTTGTGCAATGAATCCTTATGTGACTGTTCATATCTGCGCATTTTGTCCGCTTTCTGCTGACCAAAGCGTTGCCTGCACTATTTTTGGGGCGATTTTGCTACAATGGAAGGTATAGGAAAAATTCAAAATGCTCACAAAAATAGCTTTTGCGGCGATTGCGTTCGCGCTTTTGACAATACATACATTGTATTTATTATTTTCAGGGTCAAAGAGTTGACTTCCTGACTTGCGTCAAAAAGTGGAAAAAGAAATTGCTCTGCAAAAGCAATTTGAAAAGCGCTTTACACAAAATCGTAGCACGCAAAATGACCATCAGCGATTTCTATTTTAGATGTGAACAAGGCCTAAATGAATACTGTAAAAAAAGGAAGAGAAAAAACTATTTTATTCATTGTTATTATTTATTGAGTAATTTTCACTACAGTTCCTCTTTAAGCCTGATACACACCTTCAATTTCATTTGCCAATCACTGACCAATTTTACCACCTCAATGTAGTACAAGAGTTTACATACACAATCTAGTCATAGTACATAGTACAAAGTACAGTAGTACATAGTAAAGCCTAAATGTATCTGACAAAGGAATGTAAACAAACGATAATGTTATCACCTCTTTGGACATGGCCAGAAGCTACCCACTAAATCAAGGAGCTTTCCACTGAAGTGCTGTGTTTAAGGCCTCTTTCACAGTGCGACGTTAAAGTCGCACGTTAGAAAATGTTTGAACGTGGACTAACGCACAGCAATATTAAGTCTGTGCGACATTCACAGTGCACACATTGCATTGTGTGCAACGAGTAGAAATATTTAGAAAGTGCTGCATGCTGTGCATTTAGCAATACATCTGCTGCGTTGTGTGTGTTGCACATGCTCAGTAATTTTTTTTTTTAATGTGCTGTTTTCGTTCCATCACCGTGCGACGAAAACGGCACACCAAACGCAGGGCTAAAGAATGTACTATATACTAAAACTATAACTAATGTACTATAACGTCCAAGTTATAGTCTTTCAATGCGTTGCATTAGGGCCCGTTCACACTGCACGCGTTTCCAGCCGCGTTTTGGAAACGCGTGCAGGTGGCCAAAACGCACGACATCAGACATTGCATAGAGTGCAATGTCTGATGTTCACACTGCATGCGTTCCGGACCTGTGCGGTCCGGGAACGCATGCTGCACGCAGATTTCGCCAAAACGCGTGGCTGTCCCATTCACTTTTCAGTGATGGGATCAGCCACGCAACGCACACAAACGCGGATGGCCATGCGTTCGTACGCGTTGCGGTCCGCACGCGTTCCGCACGCATGGCCATCCGCATTTCTGATCTGAACGGGCCCTTAGGGGCATGTTTTACGACCTTAACATTGCGTCAAACGCACCGCCCCACTGTGAAAGAGTTTGAATGCTGTTCTGCTACAATTTTTGGGGGGTAGTAGAATTTTTTTATGTAAATAATCTTTTTGAGCACAGAGGAAATGCTGAGTTCCATACCACTTTAACCAGTTCCCATCCACAGTTTTTTTCCCTTTAAAAACCAGAGCGACTTTTCACATCAAGCTCCTCCCATTTATTCGCCAATAACTTACTCGTTAATTATCACATCGAAATTATCTATATATTGTTTTATTGGCCGCAAATTAGGCTTTCGTTGGATGGTACTTTTTGCTAAGAATTGTTCTATTTTATAAGCATTTTAATGTGAATAATAACAAAAAAAATCAATATTTCTCCGTTTTCAGCCATTATAGTTTTAAAATATTTGTCCCAGTTATTACAACATTTACATTGTGTCCCTTGTACAATGTATGGTGGTATTCTATTATTTGTAAATAAAGGTAATTTTTTTCAGTGGTTTTTATGCCATATCAATAATTACAAGCCTTTATTTACAATATGACATACATATTAAAACATTTTTTTTAAATCAAGTCTTTTTTACACGTGTTTTGTTTTGATAACTATAAGGTAGGGGTGAAAGGGGTTAAAAATATTTAAAAATGTATGTATTAGGGCTGCATGATTTTAGGAAAAAATTGAAATTGCGATTTTTCTCTCAAAAATTGCAATTTCGATTTTTTTCACGATTTTCGTCAAATCAAGCTTAAGCACTAAATTCACATTGCCCCCACTACACTCTGCTAGCACCTGTTGATCCACCAATACACTACACTATGCTAACTTGAATCTTGATGCCCCACCAATTAAACTCCACTGCACAATGCTAACCTCTGATTCCCATCAATAGCACACTAAGCTAACTCCTGATGCCCACCAGCTATTGCTACAATGCACTACTCTAACACCTTCTGCCCCCATTCCCAGCTACACTACACTTAACCCCTGCAGCTACAATGACTACTCTGCAACTGCCACAAGCCTGAAGCACTAGGTTAAAGTAGTGGCTAAGCTGCATGGGCATGAAGCAGAGCCTGTGACAGCACAGCAGGACCAGGCAGAAAGAGCATACACATGGACTGTATAGAGGCTGTATACAGCAGCCAGTCTAGCTGTTCGTTTACACAGACAGCCCTAGCTGTAATCTGATCTTTGCTGTCATTACTGGTGATACTGCCCATATATTGCTATCTGATGGGATGTGAGGCTAAGGATCCTGCCCTTTTGACCTCAAATTGCCAGCAAAGCTCGTTACAGCTAGAGCTGTCTGTAAATGGACAGCTAGAGTGGCTTTAGCAGGACGCTGTGCTGTGTGCTGTATACAGCCTGCTTGTGGTCTATCTCTCTCTGCCACTGTTCTCTGGTCCCCGCTGTGCAAGAGAGCCTGGGTGACTGTGCGGTGGATCGGAGAAAACCATGCGTGCTTCACCGCAGCCAAGGCAGCTAAATGAAGAGAGAGCTGGCCGTGCATTCCTCGATTCAGTGCCTCACTCCTCCTTCTGGCCGGAAGGAGGAAGCGCACCTTAGTAACAAGCCGGAAATGTACGCCTGCAATGCTGGGAACAGCATTGAACGTGGAAAAACAGCCGCAATGGGGGGAAAAAAATCGCCACTCTGGCGATACTAAAATCATGATGCACATCGCGATTTCGATTAAAAACCGATATATCGTGCAGCCCTAGTATGTATTTTTCTTTATAATAGTGTATGTAGGTGCATTTTTTATTTTTGGCCACAAGATGGCACTACACTTCATTTTCAAGTACGGTTAAACAGTACACTGAAGTACTGTTTACTTTCACTTTTGTGAATAAAAGCCTGCGTCTTGCTGAAGCCGGCTGTCATTCATCACAGGCGCTGTGAGCGGGTTTGGGAACCAGGTGTTCCGATCACAGACCGGTGGGATTGCAATGGAAACGAATGGCAGCGGTGTGGAAAATAAACAAGTACTCATATTTACACCCCTGGTGCGCAAGTGAAGTTTCCAGGGGCGTAAATATGCATACCAGTGGTCGGGAACAGGTTAATGAACTGCAGTTGCTCAATCCAACTGCCAAAATAGCATGCAAACAAGGAGGGAAGCCAGCTGACATCTTTGTATAGATGCCTTCCAAGGAATTCTCTTGTAAAGAATACAAGTAATACTGAGACTCTGCTATGAGGAGATGGACTAATCCAAAATCTGTCAGATCTGTCAGCTTGTTACTACATTTTGAGAGCAACATAGGAAAAAAGGAATTTATAGTGCCTTTTACTCTGGTAGAAATGTACATTTTGTATTCTTGTATGTTCAATCGTACTATTTTTTGCAATAGTGGTCCTTTCATTTTTATAGTATATTTTTATTGTGCAGCTGGAAGAACAGTTGAAGATTACATGGTGCAGTAATTCAAAAGAACGAACATCAAAGGCATCCCTGCTAAAACCAAGCGCATTACAGAGATGCTTGTACTTCATATTATAATTTGTACCATGGAAAAACAGTATCACTTGTGTGCTCTGAAGAAACCTGAATAATGCCATTTGCTCCCTATTGATCTCACATTGCATGATACCCATTTACACTGGATTTGTCACCAGATGTCTCTGAATTACTTGCTGTGGGGCTAAGTACTTTTTATCCGAAACTCACTATTTATCATCTCATATATTTGTATATATTGAAAAGATTGCTCCTAATGGAATATCCATCATAACTGTGTAATGACGGATTTTGATTAAATTTGTAGTATTACAGATTTGTAAAAATGTGCATTTATAATCAATGTAATCTGTTAATTGAGCGCAATTATGTGTCAGTTAGGCTAGATTCACAGTGGGACGTTGCGTTTTGATGCCACGTTAGTCGCACCGCAAGCTTACAACGCAACGCGCCCAAAAAGTGGCAACGCAGTGTTACCGTCGCATACAGCAGATACAGTAAAAAATACAGGCAATGAAAAGTATGCATCCAAGTCATTACTGAGCATGTGCAAACAGTCCAACGCAGCTAATAACGTGTATAACGCACTGCATGCAGTACTTTTACTTAACGTGCAGCGTTAGTCACTAACGTAACGTGTGCACTGTGAACGGGGCATTGATTTTTCATTGCAGTGAGTTATTCTGCGTTAAATGCTGTTTTAACGTGCGACTTTAACGTCCCACTGTGAACTTAGCCTTAGCTGGCTGCCCCTTTCTTTAGGCTCTATTATTAAGGACACCATGTAAAATCTAGTTACACAAAGGCACAGTGCAGTACAGTTTTGTAGTTTGGTTATTTTTATAAACAGTATCTATTTATAAATGTGGCAAACTTGCTGATTGCCGTAAAAAGTGCTGCTCCTCAAATGATTGTTGTCCTGTTCATTTTCCATAACCTGTCTGCAAATACTTTCTGGATCATCATATTTATGAAACAGCGGACAGCATGAAAATGAAGAACACTATTACCTTAAGTGGGGCAGAAGGGAAAGCATTTTTTTTCAAACACCTATTCTGTGTTTTTTTGGCACCAACTGTGACCTAAACAAGTCGCAATCTGAAGTTGATGCATTCAAGTGAATAACTCTTCCAATCTGTACTTGAGGGTAATTACAGCAGGTGATACCATGGTAATTAAGTAGATCACCCCCTCATGAATATGTTTTTTTAAAGGGCCAATCTGTAGAGAAATAGTAATCTGCTATAAGATTGTCACATTTTTATAAACGGGCCCATAAAAGCTACTTTTATAGGTGTTGTAGTTCTTACACAATTATGCTTGCAATTTTTCTTTATTTTATTGTTAAGATGTAATCGTAGCACCTAATCAACAGTGCATCACTATAACTTCACTAATTGCGTACAGAGGTGGAGGCATGTTGAGGCATTAGAACCTCAGATATCCAGCCCCTATCTTTACTCGGAGTCTTAATGGGGATTGAAAGTTTCGGGGAAAGAACTGTCTCAACTGCAATTTAGTTGTAATAATTTCAAGGAACACAACCGTTTTCTCTTACCTGGTCTCCTTTGGGGATAGATATGCCAGAAAAGTGCATGGTGAGGACCTGACTATACCTGTTGACTGGTGTAACTTGTGGGTCTGCAGATGAACTGAAATATTTACATATGTTATGCAGGTTTGGATAGTGTGGTAAGGGTAAGACACTCGTTTGGATTTTTATTGCGGTCCTGCGCCATCAGTGAGAATTTGCATCACTTCCTGCCAGACATAAAGCAGGTAAATCTATTTGAGAGCAGCATGGTCAAATAGTGGTTAGAACTCTCGCTTTGCAGCAATGTGTCCCCGGTTTGAACCCCAGCCAGGGCACTATCTGCACAGAGTTTGCGCATGTTCTCTCCATGTCTGGTTTCCTCCCACATTCTAAAAACATACAGGTAAGTTAATTGGCTTCATCTTAAATTGGCCCTAGACTACGATAAATACACTACATGATACATACATAGACATTATCCAGAAATACTTACCTGTACCTTTAGGAAAATGTTCCCCATGCCAATATCCTTGGAAATGTCCCACGCCAATAGACTTTTTGCTGCCCGAGGCAAACATGTGAGGATGCACTCCCACCCAACTCTGCAATAGAAAGTGTATTGTCTCAGCATGAGAAGTATTGGCCAAACAGAGAGGAACAGAGGTGTGGGAGGGGAAAACAGGAGGGAAAGATGCTTCAGCCAATCAGGCTGCATTATTTAAGTCTGGGGGGAAAGTAAAGAAGCAAAAAAATAAAACCCAGCATGCCCTGCAACTTCCTTTGTGTGGCAATTTACCAAATAAGAGTCAGGTAAACTGGGGAATGATCATGTATCAACAAAAAAAAGTAATAGTGATTTTTAACTTTTGGATTGCCTGGTTAGCATGCTTATTGCTTGTTTACCAGCTAAAAATAAAGAATTGATTTTTGATATTATGCCGGATAGTTACACTTTAAAGGGGACTCCCAGATGCCACCATGACCCCACCCCCAGGGCGCTAAAGTCGGTGGCTGCTGAATCATTTTCTACCCTCTAAGGGAGAATTTTAAAATTGATTTTCTCAAGAACTATAAGGTTTTTTTGAAAATGTTTTTTCCTCTTGTACCCACTCTCCTCCTCCACATACCCTGCAAATTTAGTGTTTCTAGCACAGAAGGGGGCTTTGCTGTTAACTGCTAAAGTCGGCGGCCGTTCGCTTGTCATTTAAGTCTATGGCGCCCGCAAACAGCCTGCAGTTCATGAGCATTTGCAGTAAATTTGTGTTTGCGTGCCGAAAATTAGATGTTCGCTACATCACTAATGGAGGCTGCTATATTTATTTGCTTTTGATCACACAACTGAAATAAGCATGCAGTCAATCCAGTCAGATTTTTGGCAGAAACCTCTGATCTGCATGCTTGTTAAGGGTCTATGGCAGGTGTCCCCAAACGTTTTGGGTCGGGGGCCGGGTCAACATACTTCAGACTGCTGGGGGGTCGGAGTATACATAAAATGATGTAGAAGTCTTTGCGGGCCAGACAGTGAAGCATACCCAGGTGAGAACCTGCAGTCCAATTGGACAACGTCACCTGATGTGGAATTTGATTGGAAACCAGCGAATTACTGCTTTCTGGCTTCATTCTATATACAGACCACCAATATTTAAAGATGTAGCTGACCGCATCTATAATACATTTTGTGTGGGGGGGCCGGTTAAAAAGCCTCAGGGGGCCACATTCGGCCCGCAGGCCTTAGTTTGAGGACCACTGTCTATGAGTATTGGAGGCAGTTGATCAACAGGACAGCCAGACAATGTGTATTGTTTAAAAGGAAACAAATATATCAGCCTCCATATGTCTCTTCTCGGTTTTCCAAAGCTGCAAAGCTCCACTGAGATCCCATCTTGGGGGCCCCTTGTCCTCCCTCCTCCCTCAAGGAAATATTTTTGAGCACTTTATAAATGCATAATATATACTATCCATTATTTAGGTTGCTAGCATATTTTTACAAATGTAATTTTAGCAGAATTCCCCACTGACAGGTCCCTGTTGGCATGTTTATAGTTAGACCTTCTCCTTTGCAGCCAAGTGTCTGGCAGCCCTGGTGAGGCACAGTCTCCCCATTACCCCAGTACAGTATAAATTAGGAATTTTCATCCCAAACACAGACATTTCTGCCTCTAGAGCCTCTCTCATCTCTAAAAGCGGCACAGCATACAATTAATGATCTGCAGCCCAAACAGATCCATCTCTGCCTCTAACAGAGCCCTCTCATACAGCAGCACAGTATACAATGACAGTCATCTCTGCCTCTAGAGCCTCTCTAATCTCTCACAGCAGCACAGTAAACAGTTAATGATCTGCATTACAAACGGAGCCATTTCTGTCTCTAACATAGCCTCTATCACAGCAGCAGTATACAATAAGTAATCTTCATATTACCAAACACAGCCATCTTTGCCTCTAGAGCCTCTCTCACCTCTCACAGCAGCATGGCATACAATTAGTAATCTGCATACCAAACGCAGCCATCTCTCCCTCTCTCACCTCTCATGTTTCCTGTCCAGAAACCAGCATGGAACACACAAAGTTCAACTGCATTGTTATTGGTGGATACTGCCGCTGTCTTCACCACTTATTGTCATCACGAGGAGATGGGGAGTCTGCGAGACTGTAAACAAAACCCATAAGCAACCACGCTGTGTATAAGCCACTGCCCAATGGCAGAACTCCAAATGTGTTCCCAGAAGAGACCACGGAGGGGGCCCCGGCAGTAGTTGGGGCCCTGGGGCAATTGCCCCCTTTGCCTTAATAGTAGCACCGGCACTGTCTCCGGGAGCTTTCTGTTCCTGCACAGTACACTCCTGGCGACGTGAACGTGGCAGGATCGCTTGCATGCACAGTTGGCCCCGTACCGGAAGACTTTCAGTGGCCAGTTGCCAGCGAACGGAGAGTCAGAAGAGGACTGGGTGGGCGCAATCAGGCCGGAGGGGGCTGAAGGAAGCCCCAGGTATGTATTTTATTGCTGTGGCCCCATCTCAGGTTCCCTTTAAAGCACTATTATATTTTAGAATATTTTTCCCTCGGACTGGACTTTTCTGTGCATCATATCTTCAATTTAATTAATGCATAGTACCTTTTTCTGAAGTTGTGTGCTTTTTTATGTACAGTATTCAGATGATGAATTCACCAAACTCCGTCTGAGCATTGAGGAAAGTTGGGCAAGTGTATATAGAGTGTATATAGAGCAGCTGGCTGAGCAATGTTTTTTTTCACAGTTATCCAAAAGTAGACAACACGTTTTATAATATCTTTTGCAAATTCACACAGGCTCAGTAGCACTCAGAAATGTGCCTTGTAGCCAGCATGTATGTGAAAATAAGATACTCTGGACTACAGATAGTTTCCCAGGATGTCTTTGGCATATGATTGCTTCAAATGTGTAACGACTTCTGTCAACAGCAAAGTATGACGATCTGGCTGAGCTTTATACAAACTGAAGCGTAGGAAGTACATTTTAAAATGTAATACACTCCTAAAGGCATCGTGCACCAATATAAACATGATTTATAATACCATACTGCAGTAACTATGTAAACAACAAATTGATATCAGAAGAAAAATTAATCTTTGTTTGCTTTGTTTTCACAAAATGAAGGCACATGCAGTCAGTATGTGGAATAGATTGGGCTACAAGTACAACAACTTTCTAAAGAATTTTAGAGTATAAAGGAAACTAGTAGGCAGTGCTGTGTAAGCCACTGATGACAACAAGAATATATAAACACACCTGACACCATTTTGTTTGCTAAAAATATGGCTGTGTTTCTTTATAACTGATTTGCAACTAACTTAAAAACAAATAGTAACATCAAATAACTAACTGCTGTGCCTATACATTGCAAGGGGACACAGGAGAGAGGGAAGAAGGAATGATGCCAGCCCCCCTCCTCGCATTTCGCATCGGCCCAGCTGGTTCCTTGATCATTTTTTTCCACTCCTCTCTGTCCAGCCAGGACACACTGGGGGGGGGGGGGGGGGGAGGAAGAGGTTGCCGTGGGACAGCGGGATAGATCCCGGGGCAGTCCTGCAGTATTCGGATGGTTGGGGGGTCTGCTGTGGTTTCTGTAGCTAAAACTTCTGTTTTAAAAATGTGAATATATGACCAGAAGCTTCTGGATTGAGGAATACTTGTCTTAATACTGCCCAAACTTTTATGGAAGGGAAGTGTTATCCTTGGAACTATTCAGGTGGTAGGGGAGGATTTTTCCTAAAGAGTACGCCTCATCAGATTTTTGCTGGGGGTCTCCATGATTTGTAGTAACGACCCTGGCACAACCCCCTCCCAATCACTAGTGCAGCTTCCCACAATTTCCCACAACTTGTCTTAAAGAGACCACACCTCGGACATACCCTTACCTATAGTATTGAATGGAATGGTGTGTGAGCGGCGAACAATTTTTTTATATGGTTAAAAAATGACATTCATGTGTGTAAGGAAGCCTGGATTTACTTTACAGGAGCTTAGAAGCACAGATGTCCCGACACCTTACACTTTTCCCTCCATGAACTTAAAAACTCCCACCAAACTGCATCGGAAGTGTGCTGGCTGTCCCAGCCGTCACTTCTCCCTTACCCGCCATCATAAGTAGCTAGAGGTTCCCCTGGCTGAAGGGAGATCTCATCGGTGGAATGCCAAGAGCAGGGTGAGTGACTTCATATTTAAACTCTCATCAGGACTCTGCATGAGGAAGGAGGGAGAGAGGCGCCCAGGAAGGGGAGTGAGCACCTTTCCATCATCAGGCGCCTGTAGGCAGATTTCTACAATGCCTTATGGTGAATCCGGCCCTGTGTGTAAAGATAGCACCATGAAGAACGCTTATCTGCTTGTTGGCTAGTCATTTCTGCTCTGCAGCTGTTCAATCCTATTTCCTGTTTTAAGGTTCTGCTATACTATACTATACTATTTTTTTTTCTCTTTTGTTTTTATAATAGAGGCTGCCTCAGTCATGTCCAGCAACTACACAAGCACTTCTGCTGATACTGTAGATGGACAGTGGATGTGTTGATTACATCCTAGTAAAAGAGGAATAAATAGATTCAAAGTTGAGTATTCCAGTGACTTGCCAGAAAACTGCTGCCAGCACAGCACACAGAGATATGTTAATTTTCACATTGGTGCCAGGATGTAGCAGAATGTAAAACACAGCCCTGTAGCGAGAGTCTATGGAGTAGGGCATAATTTGTAAGAAGCGAGCATTAGGGAGTGTCTATACTGCTAATTATAGCTCTGATTATGCTCTGTGGAGCATCACTGTACTTCCACTTTGATGTTATTGCTGGCTATCTGGAAACATGAGCAGAGCGGGAGGGAGTTGTGCTGTTTGGTTGCTTTGGCAGCAGGTCACAAGCAGTCACACTTACCACTTGTCTGGTGTTTTCAGCATGCCTCTATACAGAATAAATTGGATTTTGGTTCATTAAATTGACTGTTTCTATAACTTATTAATTAATAAAAAAATGGCATGTGTTACAGGTAAGTAAGTATGTGTGTAATATTGGGAGCAACAACACCGTGAAGTCCAAAGAACACACAAGACAGGTCCAAGACAGGTCAGGGATCAAGTTATTGAGAAATTTAAAGCAGGCTTAGGCTACAAAAAGATTTCCAAAGCCTTGAACATCCCACGGAGCACTGTTCTAGCGATCATTCAGAAATGGAAGGAGTATGGCACAACTGTAAACCTACCAAGACAAGGCCGTCCACCTAAACTCACAGGCCGATCAAGGAGAGCGCTGATCAGAAATGCAGTCAAGAGGCCCATGGTGACTCTGGATGAGCTGCAGAGATCTACAGCTCAGGTGGGAGACTCTGTCCATAGGACAACTATTAGTCATGCACTGTACAAAGTTGGCCTTTATGGAATAGTGGCAAGAAGAAAGGCATTGTTACCAGAAAGCATAAGAAGTCCCATTTGCAGTTTGCCACAAGCCATGTGGACACAGCAACCATGTGGAAGAAGGTGCTCTGGTCAGATGAGACCAAAAAGGAACTTTATGGCTAAAATGCAAAACGCTATGTGTGGCAGAAAACTAACACTGCACATCACTCTGAACACACCATCCCCACGGTCAAATATGGTGGTGGCAGCATCATGCTCGGGGGGTGCATCTCTTCAACAGGGATAGGAAAGCTGGTCAGAGTTGATGGAAAGATGGATGGAGCCAAATACAGGGCAAACTTGGAAGAAAACCTCTTGGAGACTGCAAAAGACTTGAGACTGGGGTGGAGGTTCACCTTCCAGCAGGACAATGACCCTAAACATAAAGCCAGGGCAACAATGGAATGGTTTAAAACAAAACATATCTATGTGTTAGAATGGCCCAGTCAAAGTCCAGATCTAAATCCAATCGAGAATCTGTGGCAAGATCTGAAAACTGCTGTTCACAAACGCTGCCCATCTAATCTGACTGAGCTGGAGCTGTTTTGCAAAGAAGAATGGGCAAGGATTTCAGTCTCTAGATGTGCAAAGCTGGTAGAGACATACCCTAAAGACTGGCAGCTGTAATTGCAGCAAAAGGTGGTTCTACAAAGTATTGACTCAGGGGGCTGAATAATTATGCACACCCCACTTTGCAGTTATTTATTTGTAAAAAATGTTTGGAATGATGTATGATTTTCGATCCACTTCTCACATGTACACCACTTTGTATTGGTCTTTCACGTGGAATTCCAATAAAATTGATGCAGGTTTGTGGCGGTAATGTGACAAAACGTGGAAAACTTCAAGGGGGCCGAATACTTTTGCAACCCACTGTATATGTATGTATGTGTATGTGTATATATATATATATATATATATATATATATATATATGTATGTATGTATGTATGTATGTATGTATGTGTGTGTGTGTGTGTGTGTGTATATATATATAATAGACATATGCGCACAGTGTGAGAAATTGCTTGCTTATAAGTTGGAAACAACCAATATTTTCCACAATGCAGCAAGGTTCACAGGTGGGAAACTTTTAGGGCCATGGCCCTGACATGACAACAGTGTCAGCCATACAAACGTGCCTTATGATCTTTCTGAGAAAAGGTAAAGATTCCTCGTGGGAAAAGGGGTATTGGCTACGGATTAGGGTGAAGTTCAATTCTGGATTGAAATTCCTCTTTAACCTTCCGATTTGCATAATTGTTTTTTTGGTACACAAAGCTAGCACTTTGTTAGCTGCATGTACAAACCGATCGCTGCTGCTCCTCGCTGATTCGCCGCTACCCGCCGTGCCGCCCACCCCCAGACCCCTTGCGCAGCCTGGCCTATCAGCGCCAGGCAGCGCTGAGGGGTGGATCGGGACTCCCGATGACGTCACGACATCGATGACGATCGTCACCATGGCGACGGGGGAAGCCAAACCGGAAATCCCGTTCTGAACGGGATTTCATTTTTGCGCTGATCGCCGGAGGGGATTGGAGGGGGTGGGGGGATGCCGCTGCACAGCGGCTAACATGTAGATAGCGCTAGGCTAGCTACATGATTAAAAAAAAAATGTAAATGCTGCGCTGCCCCCTGGCGGTTTTAATAGACCGCCAGGGAGGTTAAGTTAACTGTTGCTCTGACTCAGCTACTTATGCTTTCAACACCAATAAAAGAGCTTTCTTGCTATGCATTGCTGCCAGGCATCTTTTATGTTCTGCGAGAGATGAGCCACCACTGAACATCATGTGGTATTTGTGCCCTGAACCCTTCCTATTTTGCATTCTTGACTGCTTATTAGGACCTCACTTGTAGTCATAGCATTCATATTTTTTATGTGGGACATGGTCATTGTGTTTGGTATATGGGGGCATATGACACCCCTATTTCTTCTGTGTTACGAATGGTGATTATCTGTGCTACTTGGAGCAGCACTTGGAGCATATGGAGGCTGACCTGTTTATTCCCTTTCAAATAATGCACTTTGCCTGGCTGTCATCCTGATCCTCTACCTTAAATACTTTTAGCTATAGGGCCTGATCAGATGTCTTTGACAAATCTGACAAGATTAGCTGCATGCTTGATTCAAGTGCGTGATTTAGACCCTACTGACCAGAAAGATCAGCAGGACTTCCATCCAACTAGTATTGTTTAAAAGGAAATACATTTGCTAGCTTCCATAGGTCTCACACCTTTGGGCTTCTTTTAAAGAACATCTGAGGTGAGAAGGATATGGAGGCTGACATATTTATTTCATTTTAAGCAATACCAGTTGCCTGGCCATTCTGCTGATCCTCTGATTCTAATAATACTTTTACCCAAGCATATGCAATTCTGTTGTTTCTGTCATTATTGTCAGATCTGACAAGATCAGCTGCATGCATGTTTCTGGTGTTATCCAGACACTATTGCAGTCAAATACATCAGCATAGCTGCAAGCATGTTTAGAAGGAAATACATATGGCAGCCTCCATATTCTTCTAACTTCAGTTGTCCTTTAAGACTGTAAATAAGAGACTCAGGTCCTGCAAGACTCTATAAAGCAGCTTTTATAAGCTTCTGTATAGATCTGCAATGAACACTCTCTGGGCTTCATTCAGAAAATGGTGCTAATTGTTAGCACGCCAGTGAAAAGCCACTTTGCATGTGCTAACATGCTTCGCACGTGCTAACTAGGGTGCTAAGTAGTTAGCACATGCAAACTACTTAGCACCGCAGTTAGCACATGTAAACTACTTAGGACCGTAGTTAGCACATGCAAAGCACTTAGCATCCTAGTTAGCACGTACAAACTACTTAGCACCCTAGTTAGCACGGTGCTAAGTAGTAGTTTGCATGTGCTAACTACGGTGCTAAGTTTGCATGTGCTAACTACGGTGCTAAGTAGTTTGCATGTGCTAACTACTTAGCACCCTAGTTAGCACGCCCAAAGCCTTTAGGCATGCTAACTGGGTTAGCACCATTTACTGAATCAGGCCCTCTGATAATTTGCCCATTTCAAAAGAGTCACAGACAGTTTTCACTATTTTTTAAAGATCAGTGATATCAATTAATTTTTAAAACTAGTTCTGCTTTAACCCTTTGCTCGCCAAGAGTGAAATTGATCTCAGAAAGATTTTTCCTTTAATGGTCAGCTGCTATTGCAGCTGTTAAAAGATTAAAACAAGCTTATGGTGGTAATGGTCCCTAAAAGCTTGTTCTTAACTTCCGCTTGGTTATTTTTAAGCCTTTCCAATCCCTTGTCGAGCTATGTGTCAGATACATAGGCAGTTTTTCAGTATAGGTCTAATGTTACACAACACTTTTATCACCAAAGCTCCCGCTCCACCACTGCGTCACATAATTTAGATATTACATGGGCACATTTTGGCTGCTGCACTGTTGGCAGATCTAGTCTGGCATAATGTCAACCTATGTGGGTCCAACGCTGATCCCCCTTAATGCCACGCTGCCTCCCATAATATTATTATATTGCAATGTAGAGCTATAACATGGGAGCTTGCGCCTCTTTACCCCCCTCCCCCACACCTGATGATGCCAGGTTGCCTTCCTGTCCTAGTGTAAGGTGGTAGAGACCCAGCAAGATCCCACTCCCCCACTGCAGCAGCATGCTCTCGATCACTCACAGAAAAAAGTACTGGGAGGTACATGGGTGTTCGATAAAATCAGGGACGGATCTATGGGGGGGGGGGGGGTCAAGCAGGTATCTTGCCCCAGGTGCAGTTTATTGAATTCTTAAAAAGGCGGCAAAATGAATGGCAGTTTAGGCACCAAAACCTGACCTTTAGGCGCCAAAACCTGAACTTGCCCCAGGCGCAACTTGGTCTTGATCCGTCCCTGGATAAAATGGATTGACATGGGTAAAGGGTGATCCAGCCATCTGACTGCTCTTATCATCTTTCTTCTCCTCTTTCCTCTGCCAGCTAATTACAAGAGAGCAGGTGGAGATGAGCGAGCATGATACCGCCTGATTTCTCATCCATATGATGTTCATCTTTGTATCAGGAAGTACCTCTCCTCTCCTGAGCAATTCCTGTTTTCCAGCAGTTTGCCAGCTGCAGCTGCCCCACATGTGCTATGCAAATCAGAAGCTTCCTGCAGTGATAAGAGAGACAGCTAATCTCTGATCACTATCATCTAGTGTAGCATAGGGTCTATAACAACCCTTAGTGGCAAAAAGTTGATATAATATAATAAAGTAATAATACTTTCTAATAAAAAATAAACCACGCTTGTCCTCCCTCTGCCTTATACATGTATGCATGTATACATATTATGCGCTCACACGCTTGGTACACTCAGACATACATGAGCTACTTTTTGCATGTGACAAATAATTTGATTTTAGAAAAAAATGTATACAGGGCTCTTTGTTATGCTTTAGCATAAATTGCCTATTTATGGTTCTGCATATTTTCCTTTTCCATATCATAGAAGTACAGTCAATTTTATACACATAAATGTTTAATCTTTATCTATTTTGTATGTAGTGGTAATGTGGAAGATCTTTTTCTGTTTTTGTAAGCACCATAATGAACTTGGTGTATTTTTCATGAAAATAGTATAATAAGAAATATTGATGCAATGCTCATGTGATGTTTTACATTGGCTACAGGTAGTTCCCTATTTACAGACTGGTTCTGTTCCATGTGATTGTAAGTTGAATGTGTTTGTAAGTTGAGTCCTGTGTTAAACATGGTGAAACATGGATAAATGATTTACTTTCGGACAGCTCTGGATTTGGACATATCATATAAACTGCTTTTTTAGGGGAGTTGTTTTCAATAAGCCTTTAAAGTGTTTTAACACTTAAGCTGCAGCTTTTTTTTTCTCAGCTAAAAGCCTGTGCCAGCTATTTCATACTGGTCTTTATGTTAATGTTTAAGGACGTCTAAAGGTGCATCTGCGCCAACACTACTTCCGAAGGCATTTTAGATGTCTGTGACATAACACTGCAAACATTTGAAAACATCATTATGGGGGTCAACATTTTGAAATATGGTGTCAGTGTAAGGCTACTTTCACACTAAGACATTGCGTTAGATGCTACGTTAAGGTCGCATAACGTGCACCTAACGCAACGCATAGTGTGGTAGAAGCTGGACGTCAGATCGAGCCGCGTTAAGTGGCTGTTCATACGTCCTGTGATGCCGTGATGCGTACTCTTGGACGCATGCGGCATCACGTGGTCCCGCCGGCCAATCGCCGCACAGAGAGGCTCTCCAGGAAGTAAACACTGCACGTCACACCGTGCAGTGAATATTAATTAACCATGTGCCTGGCCGAGGAGGAGGAGGGGGAGACCTCCTCCTCAAATACTACTGAGCATGTGCAAACAGTCTAATGCGGCTTAGCCGCGTAGAACGCACAGCATGCTGCACTTTGAAATAACGTGAAGCGTTACAATGTAACGCAACGTGGCCATTGTGAACAGCCCATTGATATTTCATTGCTATGCGGTGGGCTGCGTTACAGGCTGCACTGTAACGTCTTACTGTGACAGCAGCCTTAGCGTTAAACTACTTATAACAGTTTATGCAAAACAATAACATTTAATAACAAAAATATGGAATAAATAAAAGGTATTGTATACTTTGTGATTCAAGATAACTTTGTAAAATGTTGTAACATGAGTTGTTTGTTAGTAGGGGACTATCTGTATAATATACCTAAATTGTATAGGGAGTTCAGGAAGTTTAAAGTTTAGTTGGTACAAAAAAATGTTTTGGTATGTAATGTGTATTTTTAGATGCAGGCAAAGAAAAAAAAAAAGTTAAAATTGGGCTGGGCCACCAGAGGTGAAAACGTGTAAGTGAGCGTTTGGCAGTAAAGGGTTAATTGCCAAGCTATTTATTTTCTTTTTTTCAAATTTACAGCCAGCATATACACATAATTCAGGCATGCAGCGTGGAAAAGGCTGAGTTGCTACCTGCTGATCCACACATGAATCTGTATCACTGAATGAAAGCCCACTTTCTTGCACTTCGGTTAGGTTGTCTTCAGTAAAAAATAGCCTGATCTTCTGTTTTAGCACACACTGATCTTTACACATGCCGTTGTAACAAACTGCAGTGCTGGCCAAAACCTTTCCACTTGCTATGATTTATCTCATAAAGCTTCATGCTGACTCCAAGAGAACATTCTCCAACCATAATGAATTGGTTCCATCACAGCCTGGGAACGGTAGAGGTTTATCCAATTTTCCACAGTTTTGTGAGCCTGCCTGTGTTCTCAGTGAGCCAGGGAGGTGAGTGTGTCTGTGCTTGTGTGTACTGGGAGTCTGGTCGATTCCTCCAGCGTGCCGAGTTAATTAGACTAATGGCTACAGCTTAATGTGGTCAATAGAATAGAAGCAACACAGAGCTCCCAGCATGACTGATAAGTGCTCACGTGTGCAGATTCAGCTGTTCTTGCATGTGAATGGCAGACGAGGGACAAAATGTGAAAAAGGTGAGTTATGAACATTGATTTTCAACCTGTAGGAACATGTCTGAGCTGCACTTAGGGAATGTTGTAACATGCTTGTGCAAATGTTGGAAGATTGTATAACAAGTAAAGGAATGTGCTGTGGATAGGTACAGTATATACACTGAGCCAAGTTATCATCATGTTTATACATAGAAAATGTAAATGATCATTTTTAACTCTGTATATAGTTTATTATCAGCATATTATTTATACTATGTTTGCAAAGGCAGCCTGCTTTAGGGGAACACACTGCTTTTATTCAGTCTGTTATGAATGTACTCTTATGTATGTTTATGGCGTTTGTCTAATACTTTGCAGTAGGCAATTACCCCCATGTTCTGTTGATGTATTGAACTGTGACCACTTTAGGCCCAAAATACTTTTTTTTTCATTTACAATTGTTTATGTGGAACTACAGTCATAATCGCCTCTCTGCTTCAGTAGGTTAGCCATGCTATTATAAGTTATTAGAACAAACTCTATTTTTTAAGTTCATGGAAGGGTTAATATGAATATTTTTATTTTGTCATGTATCAGTGTGCTGGGCTGAGCGTTGAGAGCTCTCCAGCCTGCCAGTAGATTATTCATTCAACTTAAACTGTAGAATGTAAGGCTTGGTATAGACTGCAGAAAGCTTCTGTGTGCAAGGTAGGCTGATTTTTTTTTTCTCAGCTGCAAAGTTTTTCTATTAAACCAGATATTACCTTAATATGCAAGATGGCTGCATCTACACTTGCTGCTGGGACTTGTGGGGAGAATAGTAATTTAGACAGAGATGTTTTTTTTTTTTTTTACATCATTGTAAGGTAGGACAACTATATACAGTAGGTGATAAGAAATTGAGAGAGGTGCACTATATTATGCTGGATTGTACTTACAATTTAGGATAAAATAATTAGATAAGAATAGCCGATCAATAAGTACTTCTGTGTTTATTTATATGAAAACACAAATTTGTACCTACGTCTCGTTATACACTGGAAACTTGTTTGACCAGTGCCAAGTTTCCACAGGGGCATGACCCCCTGTCAAGCCACTTGAACCAATTTGCAGAAAGAGATGGCACCTGATGAAGGACTCCGGCCTGAAACTAGTAATGTACCTTAACTAACTCCAATGCAATAAGATTGTTAATTACCTTTTGTGTGCCGTCTCTTTCTTCGAATTGATTTATTTTTTTATCACCAGTTAAACATTAGTAATTTATACCTTACACATTTTGTAGTTGAAAGGTATAACATTTTTATGTTGTTAGCATATACAATGAGAATGGCATATAGACATTTTATGTTTTAGGCCTTTTTCTGTATGGTACCATATGCCATACTTTCTTCTTCTGTGTCTGTACCTAACTGTTCTGAAAATTAAATAAAAAAGATAATATATAATTGTCAAGTTCAACTTTCTGAGCCCTTTCTGTACTTTGATCCAATTTTACTTGTGTGGCATAAGTATTATTTGCATGCGCATACAGAGTGCTACAAATAATGATACATGCAATAAGCACGTACGGGTTAGTGAAACCATGTTTGCATTCACATTTTTATACTTGCGGACCCTCATGTCCCCAAACACTTGCAGGTTTGACTATTCACTCTCAGAATCATACAGGTAGGTGCTTGCCTATTACAGTGCTGGGCCTACCCAAATCAGGCTGTTTCAGCACTGTGACTGGTAGGCATCTCAGAGAGGCCTATGTGAAATATCGCCAATCAGCCAGTCATTTGGGTTCCTAATGTGAGTAGTAGCCGATTGGCTTCTACATAGAATTTAATGGTGGTAGCTGATCGTAGACGATGGACTAATACTATTGCCAGTTTTGCTGACAATATTGAATTTACTTTGGGGGGGGGGGGGGGTAACGATTGAGCATTAGGTGGGGGGTTAAGGTTAGGTAGCTCCCAAGGAGGTTAAGGTTGGGTACCTCCATGGGGGTTAAGATTCGGTTAAGGTGCCAGGTAAGCTGATACTTCACTGCTATCAGTTTATCTTATTGTTGTGTATCTTATTGCTATTACCTGTATTGTTGTATCTATTGTCTATTACCTGTATTGTTCTGTCACCCCTGTTATCATTGTCTGTAATCCTATTTATTACTGCGTAATATGTTGGCGCTATATAAATCTAATTAATAATAATAATTATCCCAGCGCCCAGCTTATACTGCGATTATACGTACTCTGGCCTACCATTCCCAGCATGGCTGCCCTAAGCACCTTCTATGCCCTCCCAAAAAGAATAAACCATAGTAAGTGTCACTCTGACTACTTTTCACTTGAATTTACACTTTAGGTCCCCTTTAAGGCAAAATGTGGCCTTAGGTAAGGTAGTAGCTTTGACTCTTTCTGTTTGCCACATTAGAAAGGAGATATAAGGATAGGGGTCAGAGAAGGTGTCAGCTGACCTCTAGATACTCACCAGGTGCTAGGCTTTCATCTAGGTAGCTTTTGTGGGTTATTCGAATGTGATTAAAGGATTTTCCTTTTTCTCAATAAAAATGAAGTTTTCCTTTAAATGCATGTGATTTTATCATCGTAATCAACACCCAGCTTGTGGAAACACTTTTTTTGTGAGGTCTCTCCTGTCTGTAGAAAGAAATAAATATTGATATGGTTGGGATGTATTCAATTTGTCCTGATCAGTGGCTCGCAGGCACTCTGACAAGGGTCTGTGTAAAACAGAGGCTGGGATGTAATTTTTATTGTCAACATGATATACAGTAACACTCAAACAGAGCGTTCCGACTGGGGAACAGAGGATAGTCAGGCTGCAGTGTGGAAGCTGTTATAGTGGGGTTATAGCACACAGATACAGTGACTGGAACACCTGTGACAAAGCCTGAATATGTTATTTTCTTGCTAAGCACTGTAGTGAAACCACTGGCAAAAAATAAACACTGTTATTACATTACAGAAAAATCTCGGTTTGAGGTAGGAGGTACCGTAAATAGCTGGACAGCAGGTGCAGTTACTGAGAATGTCACTAACCCACAGATAATGACTGCAAATCTCGTTACCAGCTAGCTCTTGTGTGTCTGCTTCTATTGATGTCACTTTATTGTCATTTACTATTGAATCATGGCATACAGGGCTGAGGTATGTATTCATGAGATATTCTTTTGGCTTTACTGAGCCTCAGATGTAAATGTATAATAGGAACCAAGTATATATAAAAGATGAAAATATAAAGTTTATCAATGGATATACACACACACCACAATATATAAATATATATATATATATATATATATATATATATATATATATATATATATATATATATATATATATATATATATATATATATTATATATGTATTACACATACTGTATGATTTATCCAAACAGCATTGATAGACCAGCCGCTAGAATGGACATCAATAAGGTAGAACTTGAAAGTATTATCTTGTACTGAACATGACCCTGTGTCCCAAACCTGGGAATTAAGATGACAATCTGTATAATGCATAACGTTTTCACAGCTTTAAAGAAAAAAAAACTTAATAGCTAAAAAAACAAAAAACATTGAAGCAAGATATGTAGCCATTATATGCATCCATTTAGAATTGGGCCCTGATTCGCAAACTGATTGGTAGGATTTCCATGCACATGACTACTTTACTGTTACTACCACTAGCATACCGCACGTAAGTAATTAGCAACCTGCATTCCCTATGTAATATGAATGTTGCTAGGGTAATGCACATTTACCACAGCTTAGTGAATCAAGGCCATGGAGTTGTGAATTATAACCAGCTCTTCCTCCCTCACTTACATGCTCCCATTGGTCAGTTATCCCCATATAATCATATAACATTAATACCAAAATTAGTGGGGGTTGCTAATTCATTAGAGTGAGAGGGATAAATCTGCAGCCCAGTTCTTCATGTGTGGGGAGTATTGATGCCTGTTGCCCATAGCAATCAGTCATATTCATTGTTCTATACGCAAATTAATATGTTAAAATTACAGTTGGAAGCAGGACAATGCATACAACATTCTCACATACACTGAGGAAGGCAAATGAAGGGCACTGACCTCCCTGTACTTCCTAATGAACATGAATTAGAAAATCTACGGATCACAAATAAGAAAACAAATTGCAAGCAAGTCCTTATTATTGCCTATTACATCTGTGTATGCATTCAACTCATTAAGTACATTCACTTTTTTTGTTGACATAGGTTTGCATCAAAGTGCATCTTCTGTAATTATTTTCTTTTGCTTGAGCCATCATCTCCTTGGTCTAAAGAGGTTTTAAAACCTTTGTATAGTACCATAATAAATGAAAATCCTTAATCTGGGTTTAAAAAAATCATTGGAAATACTCTCTTCTTCTTCTTAAATGGTTGGTGTGTCGGTGCTGAGTACAGAATGACTGACTCCTAATATTTTTATTTCACAGTGATTTTGACAGGGATATTTCCTGTATTAGGGGAAACCAATTAACGTATCTGTATGTTTTTGGAGTGGCGGAGAGCCATGCAGACACTGAGAGAACATATAAACTCCTTGTAGTGCTGCAAGGTAAGAGTGTTATTCCCTTTGTGCTATTCACTACACCACTTTGTTGATACAGGCATGCCACAGGATTGGTAACAAAAGGCCTAATAGGTGTGTCAGAGTTTGCTGAACACTTAGGTGTGTAGAAAGAGCGCCAATGTCTCCTGCTCGGTGCAGCTGATTTCCCATGCAGGAAGACTGAATATTTTTACTGGGTAGGCCAGTGTAGAGTTCACACTAAAAACATTGATTTATGTTTTGCAATAATTGCAATCTGAGTTACCAAGCAAGTATACACATTCATAGCTGAATGTAAATTGAAGATTAAATATTTTCATAGCATTAAATTACACTGATATGTCCTGGCATTTCTTGGTGGAAGTCACCAAATCTCCCACATAGGTGTTTGACTAAAGCCAATGAGGGAGTCCCCAATTACTTACTAAAATTTGTTTGATGGCACCTACCATGGGGTTATATTCAAAAGTGATGGATACTCTTTATTCTTTCTTCTTCCTAGGAGCCCTCCCCTTCCATAACAGTTCAGACATGTTTTTTCCTATTGCTCTTTGAATGGCCTGATTAAGTTCTTGCAGTTTGTAGACTCTGGCCAGCAGACTTTTTCAAAGGCTCTGCCTTGGTTAAAAAGTCTTGCCTTCTAGAGTTGTTCCTCTGCAAGTGAAGAAACTGACCATAAGGCAGTGTAGAGGTCACATGGGGGATGAAAACTCTCCCTCCTCAATATAGAGTTTCAACCTGTAGGTTTGCAATTTCCAAGTGGCCCCCATAAACCTAGAGCTCTAAATCAGGAGAGGCCAATAATTGGGGACTAACCTCAAAAGTAAAGGCCATGTTTATCTGATGGTTCAGGAATTCTACAAAGGAGACGAAGGTCTCACAAGTCCGGGCCCAAAACACCAGGCGGTTGTCTATGTATCAGGACTAGCTCCTCAGTTGCAGTTGGAATGGATTGCTGGGGCTGTGAATGATGTCCTCCTTCCTGGTGTTCTTTGCTCTACTACTTTGAAAGTATAGAAAATATATATTGGGTAATGCTTTCTCCCAACGACTTGCAACGATCTTTACATCTTCACACAATTTAGGTGAAAATTGCACCTGTGTAGCCTCATGTCAGTGGGTACCATAGAAGAGCCATGTACATATCCAATAAAGATGAGGAGGCATTCCAATGGCATGTAAACGTTTATGTATCAATAGGCAACACATAACTTGTTTTGCAGTCTTTCCTTTCCTCAGGTGTATATATACACCACACTTGAGGAAGGTAAAGACCTGAAAACATGTTGTGTATTGCCTAATAATACATAAATGCAAGTTTAAACCTCATTGGAGTGCCTCCTCATCTTTCTTAGATAATACTCTAAGCAAGGTGGAGTAGTGAAGCACCTGCGGAACAGAGCTGAATTACATCATTCCCCACTATCCACAACGACCTGGAGGGGGGAGTAATAATTAACGTGGTCGGGAACTTGTGCAGGAGCAGGATAAGCCATATACCGGCTGTATCCTGCGTCCAACTCTCCCGCGTCGATTAGATACGCATGCCCTGGGCAATTGGCACTGTCGTCCAGTCCACATACTGACCTGATTGGGACGACAAGAGGTAATTGTGATTGTGCCAAAGCCATGTGAACAGCTTAGCAAGTGAAAAAGGCTGTATGATAGACATTTTCAGACTGCATATATCCCTACCTGCATGCTTTTGTTGGGATTCTGTACTGATTAAAAAAATAATAGAAGTAAATACTTTTCCACATAGGACAGTGACTGTACATACATTCAGCACCGTTAGTTGCCTATACTTCTTTATTATATTGTATTCCCCACTGAAGATTCCATAGAAATCTGAGCTTGATTTGGATGCAGTGGTAGCCTTCACACCACTCGTAAAAATTTAAATTGTTATTTCCAGTTCAAGCACCTTTAATAATGTTTGCCACTATGTATCACTATGCATGACAATGCCCTATGTATATCTAATTGTCACGTAGCATAAGCTTGCATGACAAGTATTATGCTGCCTTCCATCACTTCCTCGCCGCTGGATGGCGAATTCCCACCCCTTCACCTATCCCACCCCTGTCATAAACTCCTTCCACCAATGACGGGCGCTGGAGGCACGGCTTCCGAACTCCATCTAGAAAGACGCGTAGCGCCGTCTCGTTACAGGACACAAGCACGTGAGCAAGCGCCAGTCAGGCGTGAAATGGCTGTAGTGCCATCCAACCACCCCCCAGGTCACCCGAGCTCTGAACGCCCCAGCACTTCCATCACCCCAGGTTTGATTTACCTACATGTGACTGATGTAAATGTGATATTTGTGGCATGAAGATGGAATTAAAGTGGTTTTAGTGACAAGTGCCCAGTCTTTTTTTGATGTGCAGTGTATTTTCAAGTTGTTTTCCGTTTGACCTATACCGGATGCACGTCCTCCAGCATGTGTTTTAGCCACAATATAAAGGTGCTATGTGGGGGGAAGCCTTTTAAAGTCACAGCTGCAGGCGGAGTCTCCAATCTCTAAGAAAATTAAATGAGTGCTGAGTGATTGTGCTTTTCTACAGTGTACTAATTATTCATTTTAGACCTGTGTTAGGATTCTAGCAAGCTACACAAACTGTTGCAGTAAACTGACACTGTGCAGTAAAACTGACTGCACAGGGGTAATGAAGAATGCAAAGAGGTAGCTTATAACCAGGGAGAGAACATGTTAAAAACTGTGGGAACATTTTATGACACCCCATTCAATCAGAGATCATCACACACTGCTGTTAGTTTACTATCGGCACATGCTTACTCTGCTTACTCTGCAGACTGGAAGGGCATGCCAGTATTTTAAATGGAACTAGAATGTATAATGCAAGTGACTGCTGTGCAAGTGATCATATAACATTTCAAATGTCAGCAATAAACTAAGATATGGTAAGTGTATCTAAAATAAAGGTCTTTGTTTTCTTTTTAGGTTTTTAACCTAGAACAGTTCTCTTGGATCAATTCGTGCCAAGGACAACTCTCCTGGATCATTCAGCACCAAGGACAGCTCGCCTGGATCATTCAGCACCAAGGACAGCTCGTCTGGATCATTCAGCACCAAGGACAGCTCACCTGGATCATTCAGCACCAAGGACAGCTTGTCTGGATCATTCAGCACCAAGGACAGTTGTCCAGGATAATTTAGCACTAAAACGGCTCTCCAGGATCATTCAGTATTTTTTCAGCTCATTCAGGACCAAGGACAGCTCACCAGATCATAAAGCACCTAGGAGAGATTTCAATGTGTGCTCAGGACCAAGGACAGGACTGAGAGCTTTGTTCAGTAGTAAGTGGCAAATGTTCAACATTGTCTTCTTCTCTTTCAAGATAAGAGCAAAATTGATTCCACTTCCTGGACAGTGATTAAAAAAGTCCAAGCTGTTAAAATTTAACTGCTTTTCTGTTATCAAACAGTCCTGATTATCCTACAGTGTACATAATCTGATTTTTTTTGTATACTGTTCCACACAGGGCATTTTTTTTTTGCTATTATCTTTTTGACACACGCCTGCCCTTTCTGTACCAAACCAGATACAGCTGATGTTGGTGTCTAACTGCTCTCTTATTTCTGAGGTTACTTTGTAGTTAAAAGGATGTTGGTGTGTACAGTGCAGAAATATTCCCACCACATTCATCAGGTCAGCAGGCAGATCCTTTCCTATAGATTAACCTCAGTATAGTACAAATGTTTCTATACTGTAAAATAATCTGCATCATGCAATCCTGTAATGCTGCTTAGTATTATAGAATGCATTAAAAAAATCCTGCTCGTCAAATATGGATTGGTATGTTCTCATACAACTGATTACACGCTTTTAGCGCATTACAGTCGGCACTCGGAGCATCGTTTTCTTACACAGTCTCACATTATGAGAGATTTCTATATATTATCTCAATGTAACCTTACAGGATGACACTGTAAGCTCATTGCATTAACCTCATATATAATTCAGCTTGTTTGTTTAACATCTTTACATATTCTGTGACAGCTGTGCCTATCATTTTAATGCAGTCTCTACCATTCTTAATTACCTTACAGCTTTATATGTATCAACTCAATGCACAGAAATACAAAGAAGTATTCTCCAGCGCTGCATTGTATAGAAGTACATCACGTAACAGAACATCTTATCTTGTGTTAATATGAGTACATCTTGAAACACAAGTGTATTACATTGTGGAACAGCACTGCTGGCTGCGGATGCTCATTCCGCTACAGATTTCTGCATAAGTTCATTAACTCCAGTGCATACTAGGCAAGGCATACAAGCCCTCTATGTATGAGTACATTGTTAATATCACTCCCGTGCTGCAGGAAATTGAAATATGGTGAGGAATGCCTGAGGACAACACAGTATTTTGTATGGAACGGCGTGTTGGTCCTTCCATAGAAAATGTATCCTTAGAAATTCTGAACTGCACTGCCAGGTAAAGCTCAGTACACCTGTAAGAGCATTAGACATAACACAGGCTACGTTCAACTGCTGCAGGTCACCAACTATTTTTAAAGAGCTGCCCTTGTCTGTTTCAGTATTTGTCACTCCATAGAGGTGCATGCAAACACTGCTTTGGATATCCCAGACTGATTGCACCAGACAGATTTTGATTTTCCAGGACAACGTGCCAGCTGAATGCCTAGGACTGACTGGTATCTGAAGCCTGCCACAATGACTCCTGGTGAACCTATCCCCCCTGCGTGATGTGAGGCCTCAGGAATCCTGTGGACTTGGGATGGCTGCACAAGGCTTTGCCTGGACTGTGGTGCTGATATGCTGCAGCCTGGAGCTCTTGGGAATGGTTTCCATGGAGACGGGACTGTCGTTGGAGGTGTCTGGCCGGGTGAAGCGTGGCTGGGTGTGGAATCAGTTCTTTGTGGTGGAGGAGTATACGGGGACAGAACCACTTTATGTGGGGAAGGTAAGGAAAGAAACTATGCACAGGCAACCTCTCTGAGATGTGACAGAAGTACATTGGGAGGGGGGAGTTGCTTCAAAGGTTACACACACAAACACACTCACACAACAATGCCTGTGGGGAGAGCGTGAACAGGAAACAGCATCTGAGGGACATCTCAGGGGAGAAGTCTGTGCCTAAGGGGAGAGAATAAATGCAGACAATAGCCTCAGGGGAACACGTGAACAAATCAAAAGCACAGAGAAGATAGTCACGAAATGAGGTCTGAGAGAAAACCTGCCATGTGTAATACCTCCGGGTAATCACACTGCTATAAGTAATAGCAGGTTAGCCATGACAGCGAATTCGCAGACTACATTGCATTTCAATTTCATGCATTTCTGTTGGCTCCTCTCATTTTTCATCAAAGCCAGGAAATTTGCTCGGAGATTTTATTACAATCAAGTGTGTCTTTAAATCCTCATTCTTCTCGTTCCTTTCCAATTTAATGTTTTCCTTTCCAGCCATACATTAACGCAAGCTGCAGTATATTTCCTGTTTTATATCTTATTTATTTATTCTCATTGTGTTGTTGGAGAGCACAGCAGGGGTGCAGCATTTAAAGTATCCCATTTTTTTTCATTCATTTTTCTTTAGCTTTATTATAATAATCATTCTTTTTCAAGCTAATCTCTCAGCAGACAGCTATGTAGGCAGCTGAAATTATAGATAAAGGTTGTTTAATACTATCCCAGCCATTCTTGTGGTTCAGATAGCTCAGCCACAAAGCCCAGCTTGCTTAACCCCCTGAGCGGTATGGACGAGCTCAGCTTGTCCATTAGCGCCAGAGGGGATTGTATGGCCCAGGGAGATTTTTTTTAAAACTTTTTGTACATCATGTAGCTAGCACTGGGCTAGCTACATGTGTTCTCCTATTGCCGCCGCTCCCCCCCTTGATCGCCGCGATCAGCGCCGTTATACGTATCCCCCGCCGGAGCCCGCGCTGGCGCAGCCTCTTACATCACCACCAGACGTCGCTATGGCAAGGATCGGGACTGCGCATGACGGCATGACGTTGATGACGTCCTGTCTGATCCTCGCCGTAGCGACGACCAAAGCTGAATGAAGAAGTTACGGCTCTCGCGGGATCCCAAAGCAGTAAATATAGCCGGTGGCGATCGGGGGCGGGTCACAGCACCAGGGCAATCAGGGGACACATGTAGCTAGCCTTGTGCTGGCTACATGATTTAAAACGAGTTTTTTTTTTTAATAGCCTTCCCGCAGACAAAAGTCCGCAACAATTGAACGCCAGGGAGGTTAATGGGCTAAGTGCCCATGCTGTTTCTCCTTTTGCAGATGAGTCTGAGCATGACTCCTCCCCCAGACTGCTGACTGGACAGCATGGAGAAGATGCAGAATGATGTCATCATTCTGCTGACCTTTCCTGTAATCAAGCTTAAATTGATAGCACTGTGCAGTATAATAAAGCCTAATTGTCTGTTTTGAAAGAAATTGCATACAGCAAATATGAAATCAAATTAAGGTGCACATACTAACTAGATTTAAAATTAATTTAATCTCTCTGCAATAAATAAGTGGATTATTATAATTTCTTTATTTTTTACATTTGACTGGATGTCACCTTCATAAAATGCAGATAGAGCGAGGGATTGAATTAATAATTTCCCTTCCTTGTTGTTGTTTTGCATATTTTTAATTTTAAAAAATGTACATGTTAAATAAGTGTGCAAAATGCTTAGTTTTTCAGGTGATTAACTTACTCCTCATAGCCTGCAGCCTCCTTACCTCTCCATTCCTCCCCTACCCCCGGCAGTCAAACCCAGGCACTATACAGTCTACTCGTGTTAGCAGTTAAGTGGTCCACACAACGGAGGAGTAGTGGGGGAGGCAGTTACTAGGGAGATGTGTTTGTGATTCCCCTTCTCTAATCACATGAATTTGATGCTGCAGAAACCATGTTACTCTTGTGCTGGTGGCTCTATGCTACTAATGGGAAAGTGTGTGTGTGTGTGTGTGTGTGTGGGGGGGGGGGGTCAATAGAGGAGAAATTGTATGTTTACAAGGTGAGATGAGGGTATTGGGCCCTCTAATCCATGCCTGCAGAGGATTTGTATATTGCAAACACTTTTGGGCCACATACTACCTTTATGGTGCCAGTAGACTCTTAGCAATGCAATTACGTAAACTTAAGCCCACCCACCAGAACTCCTTAAAAATATAGAATACAGAAATGTACCTCATGGTCACCCCATTTCTTCTCAACCACGAAGGGCCACTGCCTGCCTGACCACAACAACTGTGCAGAAGAGTGGAGCTGAAATTGGCGGGTGAACTGTTGTAGATTACTGTACAAAAGGTACATATGACCTTTTCAAAATAAGAGTAAGAAGCAGGCCAGGTCAGTTACTAACAGCAGCAGGCAAGGCAAAGTAGCAGATGGATCAGATAAAGGCATACTTTATGAACAGTCTCTGGTCAGCAAGATGTGTCAAACAGTAGTTTTCCTGGAAAAAACAAACAAAAAAAAAACAGGAAAAGTCAGAAAAAGGGTCATTGTAACCGGTATACACAGTTTATGTGATTATCCAGCTAGAGGGCCAAGGACTGGTATCATTTTATCCATGCACATGCTAAAGTTAGCATGCATTGTTTAAGTGCTTTTACACACAAATGAGGATTAGCATCAGCACCTCTAGAGCCCACTTGAACAGAGCATGTACAGATCAAGGTCATGCAATATATCAGTCTCCACCTCCTGTGAGCTACACATCTTTGAGCTAACCAGGCAATCCAAAAGTTAAAAATCATTCTTTTCTTATCCATAAAACATCATTCCCCAGTTTCCCTGGCTCTTAATTGGTACATCTGCCACACAAAGGAAGCTGCTGGGCATGCTGAGTTTTCTTTTTTTCTTCCTTACTTTCCTCCTCTTTTCCCCCTCAGACATAACTAAAGGCTCATACACACATCAGACTATAGTCTTTGGAAAATGAAAGATCACAGACCAATCTTACCACCCTTCATGTAGTATGAGAGCCATACTCTACACAGTCTTTTCTATGGAGCTGAACTCCACATCAGAAAAAAATCTTTGCAAGATGCTGCACACACAGATGCTGTACAGACACAACAGATCAGTATCTGCAAAAGATCTGTTCCTGCCAAAAATCCATTCCTGCAAATTGCAATGATAGTCTATGAGATCTGCAGATCATCATACACACATGATTTAACTGACATTCGTCTGCAGATCAGATCCTCCAGGATGGATTTTCAGATCTGCAGATGATTGCTTGATCTGCAGATGAATGTCAGTTAAATCATGTGTGTATGATGATCTGCAGATCTCATAGACTATCATTGCAATTTGCAGGAATTGATTTTTGGCAGGAACAGATCTTTTGCAGATACTGATCTTTTGTGTCTGTACAGCATCTGTGTGTGCAGCATCTTGCAAAGATTTTTTTTCTGATGGGGAGTTCAGCTCCATAGAAAAGACTGTGTAGAGTATGGCTCTCATACTACATGAAGGGTAGTAAGATTGGTCTGTGATCTTTCATTTTCCAAAGACTATGGTCTGATGTGTGTATGCACCTTAATGCAGCCTGATTGGCTGAAGCCTCTTTCCCTCCCATTTTCCCCTCCCACACCTCTGTTCCTCTCTGATTGGCCAATATTTATCATGCTGACAAGCTGAGAAAATCACTGAGCCGGGTGGGAGTGTCTAAAGACTGGGAGGAGGGCGGGCAATGCATATGCAATCAGGCAGAGGAGAGTAAGGGAGGAAATTACATCAGGATTGGCTTCAAAATAGCCACAGTTAAAATGAAAAATCCTAAGAAGGATTTTCTCTTTTTTTACTATAGAAAAATCAAAATGTGGACAAAGCAATACATATGTTATGTAATAAGAGCAAGTATTTATCTACTTATATGTGTGTTTTTTCTGAGATAGTATACCTGACAGCTCATCTTTAAAGCATGAGCACTTATAGCCCCATATACTGTAAACATGACTTTCCAACCAGATTCAATAAAATTTCGCACTAGTATTGGGAACAAATGTTCAAGTAGCAATGGCCCTCCTCCCAAGTAGAAATTATAAATTTGATTACCGATCTTTGGGAGTTTAGGGGTCTCAATAGTATCACATTGATGAGAAAAGAAAATCACATGTCATAGGTGAATATTAAAACCATACATTTTATTCATACATATTAAAAAAGAAAAGGGGTCATATTACAAGCATATTAAAAGGAACCAGCTCATAGAGTTCCTAGTGCAGCACAATTTATCATCATCAAATCACGCAAAGTATTTCCAAGCCACACTTGGTATGTACAATAGCTCTATATGGTTTAAGGGTAAACAACACCTCTATTCTACCATTAGAACTGTGTTATGCTATATTTGGGGAAAGTGGATGAACAGGAAGGCAGAGCACATAGCTCAAGGTTTTTCATGAGAGAGAAAGGGAAGGGGGTTGATGGGGAGGGAAAGGGAGGGGGAAGGGTGGGAAGAACGAATCAAGGAAGGATTCTTCCCACCTCACAAGTGATACTGGGAATATTCTTCAGTTTATATTTAAATGCTCATGCATTTCACATGGATAACAAATTAGAGGTCATGAAACTTGTATGTGGTAGTGCAAACACTCTGACAGCAGAGGGGAGAAAATAGCTCACAATTAAGAAAGCTGAGGACAAGGGATTCCAAGAAAGTCTTATTTAGAATTAGGTCTATGGCAAAAGTTGTTTATCAGTTTATTTTAACTTCAGGTTCACTTAGAAAAAAAAAGAATTGCATCCAATAAGTGTAGTCCCGAGTGTCTCCAATATATAAGGAAAAAAATTGTAATGTCCTTTTTTTAGCAAGTATGTTAAACCCTCAAAGGAACATACACGGTCACTGGTGTCAGTCCAACAGTCATGCTAGCATGGACAGTCACACATGTTTGGTCATTTACCAATTAACTTGAAATGGTGTCGCTGGACTGCAGGAGGATATTAAATCCCCTTGACAAAACCCAAACCTGAAGAGAACAAACTGTGTGTTTAAGAGTGGGACCAAAAATCCAGAGCATGCATGTTAAGCTTTGATGCAAACTAATAAGAGTTGTTGGTTGATGAGATGTTCTCACTGCTTCGCATGATGACTGGCATCATTATTTCACCTGCCACCCAAGATTAAGGGAACTCCCTAGATCTTTGAATTATAGGTTGAGAAACCTGTAGATCATTATTTATGTTGCTTTGAGAAAGTTATCTTCCGTTTTATGTTAAATAGCATTTATAGCTACAGTATATTTACTAGAGATAGGTTGATAATACTTTGAACAAATCAAGGGAAAACGTTACTCCTGCCCTGTGGCTTATCTTTCCTTTGGTACAAGCTTAGGAGGTTGAACTTGATGGACACATAAAGTATTGTGGAAGTATTTGCCAATTGTAAAATCTGTCCTCACCCTGATTTACATTCTGAAATTTTTCACTAGTGGGTGGGGAGTAGGGTAGGGGAGTCAGCATAGCTTATCAGTCTAGGCCAGGGGTCCACAAACGTTTTGGGTCGAGGGCCGGGTCAACATACTTCAGACTGCTGGGGGGGCCGGAGTATAGATAAAATGATGTAGAAGTCTTTGCGGGCCAGACAGTGAAGCATACCCAGGTGACAACCTGCAGTCTAATTGGACAGCAGTGTCACCTAATGTGGAATTTGATTGGAAACCAGCGAATTACTGCTTTCTGGCTTCCATGTGGATGGGTGGTGCCAACACTGCTATTCTATATGTATATATACATTTTGTGTGTGTGAGGCCGCTAAAAAAACCCTCAGGGGGGCACATTCGGCCCGCGGGCCTTAGTTTGAGGACCACTGGTCTAGGCTAAACATCACAGGGAGGGCAGGGATGCATTCAATATACAGATATAGGAAGTGTTTCTGATGCTGAAAATAGGAAAATTACTGTGGGTGTCCTGAATAACATATGGCATTCTACTATATGTCACTACAGTGTGTGGGTTTAAATTACAGTAGCATGTATTTTAAAACTATAGTGACCGCAAACTGAGAAATATGAATTTTTTCAATTTTTTTTTCTTTTTTCCTGTTAAAACACATTTAGAATAAAATCCTTCTAAGCAAAAATTATCCCCAAAGAAAGCCTAATTGGTGACGAAAAAAACAAGATATAGATTGTTTTGTTGTGATAAGTAGTAATACAGTTATAGGCAAATTGAATGGAAGGAGCGCTGACAGGTAAAAATTGCTCTGTTTTTTTAAGGGGAAAAACCCTTGGAGGTGAAGTGGTTAAAATCTTCTAGTGAGTTGTTCTGAACTGTGCGTATGCTTGAAGCACAGAGAGCTTCTCAGAGAGTGTTTTCAGTTGTTTACACACAATGTAACAACATTGGAATGTAAACAAAGATGCTGTTATCTTCAGTCTGGATGCCAATCTCAAGCTGAATTCCATGGCAGGACAAGGTGCTGTGTTTAACTGTTTCAATGATGTTCTGCTACAGATTTTTTCTGGGATAGTAACTTTGAAGCTGTAAGGAATATTTTAGAGCAAAGTAGAAATGCTGACTTTCATACCACCTTAAGGATAAGCAGCACAACTCCATAGTATCGCCTTTCTGCATTAATTAGGAATTTTTGCAGAAGTACCCTTTCATTCAATTGTGATATTTGTTCATGGAAACACATCCAGCACTCTTGTACTTGTAGTTTCTGTTGGTACCATCTGCCAGTTGAATGTTCCCAGCTGTCATTACAACAACTGATGTCATACACAGAGATTTACATCCTCCACTCTGTATAAGACGTTGTAATGTCCTTTTCACGACAGTCTGGGTTTACTTGACATGGGAAAAAAGTTATGTGTCAAAGAGCAAGACAATTGCTAAAGACTAGTAGTTTTATGTAGCTAGGTTTACTCAGAGCAGGAGGCAGGGAAACATTTTGAAGAGGAACAGAGAGGAGAAGAATTTTAACTTTTCCTAGTCTGTGTGTTTCTATGCTTTAGAGTTTAGACCACAAAAAATAAGAAATACTGTGATTGTCACACAGCATTTTTGCAGAATTGACATTATTTTTTGTGACTCCCTATTTCTAAGATTTAAAATTTTGTTTTGTTCACAATGATTTTTTTCTATAACTGTACCATTATTTTCCATTTAATATCTTGCTTTGGTATTTATTAGGCAGGCAAGTTCTTGTTTTGAGGGAGGGGTGTTTTCAGTTTGTTATTGTATTTTCTTGTAGAAAAAAGTAAATGTTTCCATCAAGCAGATTGACATCTGTTCCACACCCACCTATTTCTACTTTCTGAGAGATATTTCAGAATATTCAAGGTATTCGTAAATAATATCTCTTGCCACTTTTCATTGCAAAGTATTACACAAAATTATGATAAGTCGGAGGCAAATCAAAAAGCAATGCAACTAATAGTGGGTAATCTGTAACAGAGACCTGTACTGCATGCCACCAGAAAACCTTCTCTGCCTTGTTTGCACAGAATTTAGATAATTACAAGACAATCTGTAAATGTACCCTGCTAACTGCAGTCAGCTTCAGTGAAGTGTAAATTTGCCTTCGAGTGACATTAGACCACTCTTCTCATGGGTCCAGTTAGAAATGGCACAGGGTGAAAAATGGTGCACCTTTCCGCCAATAAATGTCATGAAACACTATTTACTGTTTTAAAGTAAA
This sequence comes from Hyperolius riggenbachi, assembly GCF_040937935.1. Classification (NCBI taxonomy): domain Eukaryota; kingdom Metazoa; phylum Chordata; class Amphibia; order Anura; family Hyperoliidae; genus Hyperolius; species Hyperolius riggenbachi. The sequence continues at coordinate 135,898,508 of NC_090657.1, forward strand.
TACATTAAACCGGGAAATAATGTTTTATGATACATTTATCGGTGGAACGGTGCAACATTAAAAATGCAGGGGGGCTAGTGTTAGGCAGCGGGGGTCAGGGTAGAGAGACAGCGGGACACTGGTGTTAGGCAACGGGGTGAAAGGAGTAGGATTAGGTGGAGGGAGAATGTGTGAATAGGCATACATTACCTTGTCCCAGCCGGTGATCGCCATCACTCCTTTACTTCCTAGTTAGCTTGCAGGAGTCCTGCAGCCAGCCAATCGCCATGCGGGGACTGAAGCCACATGGTGATTGGCTGGATGCAAGACTACAGCAAACTAACTGAAGAAGTGAAGGAGCAATTGCCGGCTGGGACAAGTTAATGTATGCCTATGCACCTAATCCTACTCCCTCCACCTAATCCTACTCCCTCCACCCGCTGCCTAACACAGTGTCTCGCTGTCTCTCCAAGGATACCCCGCTGCCTAACACTAGCCCCCCTGTATGTTTAACACTTATAATAGCATTATAAGTGTAAAGCACCCTGCATGCACCATTTTTTAACACTTATAACGCTAAATAGCATTATATAATGTAAGTCTATGAGGCGCCATTTCTATTCCCACGGCGCTGTACGCCATAATGCTTAATGTTTTAGAGCAAAATGTAATTTTTAAGTTTAAACCAATCACTGATGCCTCAACTTGCAATTAGTTTAAAATAAGTCTGTACTAACCCCCCCCCCCCCCCCCCCCCATTCCTCTTTTTCACCTGTTATCTGTTATCTTGATTCAATGCAATATCGGTGGGTGGTGCAAAGATGTTTTGTTTGGACTCCTAGAATGGGACTTGTCTAAAATTCTCTTTAGAAAATTAACAAGATCACATTGGCCTCAATTCACGGAGCATTATCAAACGTTTGATAAAGTGTTTGATAAACGTTTGATAATGCTCCGTAAATTGAGGCCATTATTAATTTTTAATAAGAGTGTTTCTCCAACCTGTCCTCATGACTCTCTAAAGGTGCATGTTTTGTAGGCAACCTCACCTATGCACAGGTGGGGTAATTAGTGTCTCAGTTACCTGGATACTTAGCTGAGACACTAATTACCCCAGCTGTGCATAGGTGAGGTTACCTGCAAAACATGCACCATTGGGGAGTCAAGGGACATGTTTGAGAAACAGGGATTTAAAGAGTCCCTGGGACAAAGGGGACTAAGGACCCATTTCCACTAGAGTGAATCTGCATGTGTTTTCTGCATGCAGATTCGCATAGCCAATAATAGTCAATGGGCCTCTTTCGACTTGTCAGGAAAGCAGAGCATTTGACTGTGCAGGAAAAATCTGCACAGCAGAGCCATCAGAATTCGCACACCGCAAGGCTAGTGTGCGATTTGCATGTAATGTAATTAATAGGACATTTGCATGCATTTTTGCTACGCAAAATTTCATACGAATTTGCATACGTTTTCGTGTAAAATCAATGAAAAAGCACACAGGCACTTATATGGTTAAATTTGCATACTTACAAAGATAACGCATGCGAATTTGCATGAAAATTCGCATACAAAGTCTTGCGAATTCGCATCTGCATGCAAATTCATTTATGCATTTTCCGCAGAGAAATCGCACCGCACCAGTGGAAACGGGCCCCTAAATTTGTATACATATCTGCAACTTCCTCCAGCCCTCTCCACGCAGATCGCTCCCACACCGGCGTCTAAATCCTCCTAGTTGCTACGGTAGTAGCTCTGTTCTCCGCAGCCAGTCAGACATACTGCGCATGTGTGGTCTGGCCGTGCCCCCATCCTGCCGTGCTCCTATCGCCTGGAGCGTTCTCTGCCAGCACAGTAGTACTGGGCAGGTACAGAACGCTCCCAGCTGTGTGTGCATGCTTGTCCACACTGCGCTTGCACCGACTGGCCCCAACTTGCAGTGGAGAACGGGGCTACTACTGGAGCACTCAGGAGGATTGACACCAGCGTGGGAGCGATCTGCATGGAGGGGGCTGGAGGAAGCCCCAGGTATGTATAAAACTTTTAGTCCCCTTCGTCTCAGGGCCTGTTTAAGATGAATAATTATAAATAAAAAGTCTTTCCTTCTTACAAGTAAAAAAGTCCCTGAGCATCAGCTTCCTGTTTTCGGTTTTAGTAGGCATCTCACTTGTTGGAGCAATTGAGGGCAGGATAATTCTGCTGTTAACATTAGTATAGAGACAGTGGTTGTAACTAAAATAATTATTTGTTGTTTTGTCAGAGAATCCTATCTGGGTGAGTTTACAGGAAGAGTATTCAATGTAGAAAGGAAAACTGTATACTGCTTTATAGCAGACGTTCTTATACAGTCAGCATACGTGGGCGCTGCGGTTCTGTGATGTGGCCTTTACATTCTCTGGAAGTGTGATTTACACGTACCTATCAGAACCACCACAGGAAAGCCTGTTTCAGCTAACAGCTTAACAGTTGTTTGATCTTGTACAGGAGATGTACAGACTGCAGTTGATCATTACAAAACAATACTATATCCATATGAGTCTTTCCAATGTTTCAGAGGACTTGCAACCCAGTGAATAATGATTTGCTAAATTTAGATATTACCAGCCAATTACTGTTTTCTCTAAGACGATGATGTTGAGGAAAAGACTCCTGACTCTCTTTCTTTTCATTCTTTCTCACACATCAGAATAAACAAGAATGTTTGGAAAAGCCATGGTGCCCAATTAGCACTCTCACATTGCAGTACTAATGCTGGGCATACACGGCACGTTTATACGCCGGAATCGAGCCAGCACGTCACCGCTCTTCCGCGCGTGCGCGCGGATCGATTCCCGTTCGTCCCCACGGGCACTTCCTTTTCATTTTTGCCTATTGTCCGCCCGTGGGGATCGAGCCGGGAATCGATCCACGCGGTGATCGGACATGTCGGAAATTATCAATCGAGCCATCAGCGGCTCGATTGATAAGAAGAATCTGGGCTGTGTATGCCCAGCATAAGTCCCAGTTTTTAATGCCTCGATGGATGCTAACTGCATGGAGTATACATGTTCATCCCGTGTCTACATCAGTTTCCTCTAGTCTCTCCAGTTTCACCCCCACATTTCAAGTACATAGTTGTAGGTTAATTGGCTTTCTTCAAAAAAACTGGCCCTGGACTATGAAGGGAACATTTAATTCCGAGTCCCTCTGATGGACAATTAATAATGCAAAATATTTGCTGTAGTCTGTAAAACACTACAGAAAAATCAGTATATAAATGCATAATAATAAATGGGTTTCTGGGTGCAATACATGGGCTGAGCACAGTCGCTTCGTGCCTGTAAACCTGATTTCACAGTTGTGGCATCTCAGGCAAGGGACCTTTTGCCTCCTAAAATCGTGTAAATAGGAATATCCTACAGTGCCGCCAAAAGACCATTACACGGGAGATGGGTATGGGGCCCCGGGGGATTCTGGGACCCAGCCAGAGGGTTTCCTTCCATGAAGCACATGAAGGCACTCATACCTTAAGTAGAGCTGCAAGTTCTGAGGGGCATGCTTGCTTGCATAATGTAAATTCTGTATGTCATTCAATAGCAGCACCAGTTTGTTGTGTCTCACTCAGACCTCCTGACATGCTCTTGAGTGCAGAGCTGTCTACAAAGGCTGTACATTTTCTGGCAGTCCAGGAAAAAAAAGTTTATTTTCCCTGTCAGAGACTGAAAACTAAGGGTGTGGAGAGAAAATGTTTTCTGATCTCTGCACAATTGTTCTAAATACTGCATCTGCTCAGTCACTGAGAAGGAATCATCATTTTGTAGACAAAGACTTGTAGACAGTCCATATTCAGTGTGCAGAAGGATCTTGTCTACAACGCCCTGCCCCCAGCCTCTCCACCCTCTTCCCCCAAGTGCTGTGTACTGTAGTAGCGATGCTGGAGGAGTCTGCAGAGCAAGTTCTGCTCCATCAGAGGACAGAGTGAGTGTAATAAAAAGCTGCCGCTGGGAGTACAATCCTATGTCAGTTTTCTGTATGTATTTTCTTCACACCATGGACTTGATTCACTAAACAGTGATAACTCAAATATCACACATTATCAAAGATATAACACCTTATCAAAGATACCACACCTTATCAAAGTTAACACGCCTTATCCGAGTAGCAGATTGGGCGTTCGCTCGATATGCTACTCTGATAAGGTGTGTTAACTTTGATGAGGTGTGATATTTGAGTTATCACGGTTTAGTGAATCAAGCCCCTCGTGTGTTTATATGAGTGAAAACCAGCATGTTTTATCACAGAAGCTAAGGTAATTGAAAGAGAAAATGCATGCAGTGCTTCACTCCTGTCAGTTTTTATCTGCGTGGGGAAAACACATTCAAGTGTGCACTAGCCAATTGAATAACATTGGTTCTCCGTTTTCCTGTGTAGAAAACATACAGACAAGTGCACTCCTAGCCTGAGAACAGGACAGCATAGTGAGATCAGGACTCAGGAGAAGCAGCTACTTGTGCCCCAGTGAGTCTCTGTTGTCTGTATAGTGACTTGCTGTGAGTGTAGCAGGAGGTCTATGTTCTTATGACACTGTCACTGGTGGAAGTCAACTTCTAAAGAGCTTAAAGTAAAATGGGAGACTTGTGTATATTTTTTAATATAATCAGATACTTTAGCTCCCCATCTTGTCTCTGGCCTTCCTGCCCTGCTGCCACTGTAGCACCCATTCTTTCCTCTCTGCACGCGTGCTTTCTGCAAACTCTGCAACCAAATGTCTGATGTAAGGAAAAAACAGGAATCCAAAACTTGTTTGTTCCCATATGGTATATTTTAAGCCACATTTTGTGGTAGTCTCCGTGCAGAATCTAGTGTGAGTACAGGTGTACCCCAAGGTCATTTAAAAACCTGACACATCAAGCTTTAAAAGATAGCTTACCTCACCTGCCAGAAGTCATTCCATTATGCACCATGCGGTCCCCAACCCCTTTAGGAACAGTGTGCTTCGCTATTGTATACCAGAACAACGCCTCTGTACAGCGCTCGTTTCTTGCAGTGCTACTCGCAGGATCAAGCTCCTTTCTGACTGGAAACACCAACAGAGCCTGTGTATGCATGTTTAGTGTAAAGCTGCACACACACACTAAATAACTGTTTCCTGTAGATATGGTGACCCCTGGGCTACAGTTTCATGATTTCGTTCTTACAGATGTTCTTCAGCTGCAACCAAGCAAGCACAGCATCCTGTACCATTTCTAATGGCTACATTTATTCCTGAAGCCAAATTTTAATCACCCTTGCCTAGAGCCTAACCTTAATCCCTTCCTTACTGGCATGTAACCTTATGAAAAACTTGAACTTAACTGAATGTTAATGTACTTACATTAACTTAATGTTAATACTTTAACATTAGAAGATGGTACTTCCAGCAGTTTACATAAGGACTTACCACACTCTATGGGCTGCCATAGTCCTAAGTTAATGCTCTATCAAAACTTTGTAAAGTGCTGTGGAAGATGTCCGTGCTATGTAAATACATAATAAAGTACATAGTCATGTCACTGACTGTCCTCTGAGGGGCTCACAATCAAATCTCTGCCATAGTCCTAGTCTAATGACCTGCCATATTATTATTATTATTTTTATTTATTTAACCACTTCCCGACCGCCCACTACACAGGGGCGGCGGGGAAGTGGAGCCCTTCAGGACGGCCTCACCCACAGAGGCGGCGGTCCATTTAAGGGCATGGGCGGAGCGATCGCGTCATCCGTGACGCGATCCTCCGCCGGCGCCTGTCACCGTTCGCTCGCCGCAACATCCCGCCGGCTATACGGAAGCGCCGGCGGGATGTTAACCCCGCGATCGCCGCATACAAAGTGTATAATACACTTTGTAATGTTTACAAAGTGTATTATACAGGCTGCCTCCTGCCCTGGTGGTCCCAGTGTCCGAGGGACCACCAGGGCAGGCTGCAGCCACCCTAGTCTGCACCCAAGCACACTGATTTCTCCCCCCCCTGCCCCAGATCGCCCACAGCACCCATCAGACCCCCCCCCTACCCACCCCCCAGACCCCTGTTTGCACCCAATCACCCCCCTAATCACCCATCAATCACTCCCTGTCACTATCTGTCAACGCTATTTTTTTTTTATCCCCCCCCTGCTCCCTGCCCCCTCCTGATCACCCCCCACCCCTCAGATTCTCCCCAGACCCCCCCCCCCAGACCACCCCCCCCCTGTTTACTGTATGCATCTATCCCCCTGATCACCTGTCAATCACCTGTCAATCACCCGTCAATCACCCATCAATCACCCGTCAATCACCCCCTGTCACTGCCACCCATCAATCAGCCCCTAACCTGCCCCTTGCGGGCAATCTGATCACCCCCCCCACACCAATAGATCGCCCACAGATCCGACATCAGATCACCTCCCAAATCCATTGTTTACATCTATTCTCTCCTCTAAACACCCACTAATTACCCATCAATCACCCATCAATCACCCCCTATCACCACCTGTCACTTTTACCTATCAGATCAGACCCTAATCTGCCCCTTGCGGGCACCCAATCACCCGCCCACACGCTCAGATTGCCCTCTGACCCCCCCCTTATCAATTCACCAGTGCATTAATTACATCTGTTCTTCCCTGTAATAACCCACTGATCACCTGTCAATCACCTGCCAATCACCTATCACCCATCAATCACCCCCTGTCACCCCCTGTCACTGCCACCCATCAATCAGCCCCTAACCTGCCCCTTGCGGGCAATCTGATCACCCACCCACACCATTAGATCGCCCGCAAACCCGCCGTCAGATTACCTCCCAAATGTATCGTTTACATCTGTTATCTTCTCTAAACACCCACTAATTACCCATCAATCACCCATCAATCACCCCCTATCACCACCTGTCACTGTTACCTATCAGATCAGACCCTAATCTGCCCCTTGCGGGCACCCAATCACCCGCCCACACGCTCAGATTGCCCTCAGACCCCCCCCCCCCCCCCCCTTATCAATTCGCCAGTGCATTAATTACATCTGTCCTTCCCTGTAATAACCCACTGATCACCTGTCAATCACCTGCCAATCACCTATCACCCATCAATCACCCCCTGTCACTGCCACCCATCAATCAGCCCCTAACCTGCCCCTTGCGGGCAATCTGATCACCCACCCACACCAATAGATCGCCCGCAGATCCGACATCAGATCACCACCCAAGCGCAGTGTTTCCATCTATTCTCTCCTCTAAACACCCACTAATTACCCATCAATCACCCATCAATCACTCCCTATCACCACCTGTCACTGTTACCTATCAGATCAGACCCTAATCTGCCCCTTGCGGGCACCCAATCGCCCGCCTACACGCTCAGATTGCCCTCAGACCCCCCCTTATCAATTCGCCAGTGCAATATTTACATCTGTTCTCCCCTGTAATAACCCACTGATTACCTGTCAATCACCTATCAATCACCCATCAATCACCCCCTGTCACTGCCACCCATCAATCACCCCCTGTCACTGCCACCCATCAATCACCCGCTGTCACTGCCACCCATCAATCAGCCCCTAACCTGCCCCTTGCGGGCAAACTGATCACCCACCCACACCAATAGATCGCCCGCAGATCCGACATCAGATCACCACCCAAGCGCAGTGTTTCCATCTATTCTCTACCCTAAACACCCACTAATTACCCATCAATCACCCCCTGTCACTGCTACCTATCAGATTAGACCCCTATCTGCCCCTAGGGCACTCAATCACCCGCCCACACCCTCAGAATGCCCTCAGACCCCAGCCCTGATCACCTCGCCAGTGCATTGCTTGCATCTATTCCCCCCTCTAATCACACCTTGAGACACCCATCAATCACCTCCTGTCACCCCCTAGCACACCTACCCATCAGATCAGGCCCCAATTTGCCCCGTGTGGGCTCCTGATCACTCGGCCAAACCCTCAGACCCCCTTCCGATCACCTCCCCAGTGCATGGATTGCATCTATTTTCCCCTCTAACCACCCCCTGAGACACCCATCAATCACCTCCTGTCACCCCCCTAGCACTCCTATCCATCAGATCAGGCCCAATACAACCTGTCATCTAAAAGGCCACCCTGCTTATGACCGGTTCCACAAAATTCGCCCCCTCATAGACCACCTGTCATCAAAATTTGCAGATGCTTATACCCCTGAACAGTCATTTTGAGACATTTGGTTTCCAGACTACTCACGGTTTTGGGCCTGTAAAATGCCAGGGCGGTATAGGAACCCCACAAGTGACCCCATTTTAGAAAAAAAAGACACCCCAAGGTATTATGTTAGGTGTATGACGAGTTCATAGAAGATTTTATTTTTTGTCAAAAGTTAGCGGAAATTAATTTTTATTGGTTTTTTTTCACAAAGTGTCATTTTTCACTAACTTGTGACAAAAAATAAAATCTTCTATGAACTCGCCATACACCTAACGGAATACCTTGGGGTGTCTTCTTTCTAAAATGGGGTCACTTGTGGGGTTCCTATACTGCCCTGGCATTTTAGGGGCCCTAAACCGCGAGGAGTAGTCTAGAAAACAAATGCTTCAAAATGACCTGTGAATAGGACGTTGGGCCCCTTAGCGCACCTAGGCTGCAAAAAAGAGTCACACATGTGGTACCGCCGTACTCAGGAAAAGTAGTATAATGTGTTTTGGGGTGTATTTTTACACATACCCATGCTGGGTGGGAGAAATTTCTATGTAAATGGACAATTGTGTGTAAAAAAATCAAACAATTGTCATTTACAGAGATATTTCTCCCACTTAGCATGGGTATGTGTAAAAATACACCCCAAAACGCATTATACTACTTCTCCTGAGTACAGCGGTACCACATGTGTGGCACTTTTTTACACCCTAAGTACGCTAAGGGGCCCAAAGTCCAATGAGTACCTTTAGGATTTCACAGGTCATTTTGCGACATTTGGTTTCAAGACTACTCCTCACGGTTTAGGGCCCCTAAAATGCCAGGGCAGTATAGGAACCCCACAAATGACCCCATTCTAGAAAGAAGACACCCAAAGGTATTCCGTACGGAGTATGGTGAGTTCATAGAAGATTTTATTTTTTGTCACAAGTTAGCGGAAAATGACACTTTGTGAAAAAAAACTATTAAAATCAATTTCCGCTAACTTGTGACAAAAAAATAAAAACTTCTATGAACTCACCATACTCCTAACGGAATACCTTGCGGTGTCTTCTTTCTAAAATGGGGTCATTAGTGGGGTTCCTATACTGCCCTGGCATTTTAGGGGCCCTAAACCGTGAGGAGTAGTCTTGAAACAAAAATGACCTGTGAAATCCTAAAGGTACTCATTGGACTTTGGGCCCCTTAGTGCAGTTAGGGTGCAAAAAAGTGCCACACATGTGGTATCGCCGTACTCGGGAGAAGTAGTACAATGTGTTTTGGGGTGTATTTTTACACATACCCATGCTGGGTGGGAGAAATACCTCTGTAAATGACAATCTTTTGATTTTTTTACACACAATTGTCCATTTACAGAGGTATTTCTCCCACCCAGCATGGGTATGTGTAAAAATACACCCCAAAACACATTGTACTACTTCTCCCGAGTATGGCGATACCACATGTGTGGCACTTTTTTGCACCCTAACTGCGCTAAAGGGCCCAAAGTCCAATGAGTACCTTTAGGATTTCACAGGTCATTTTGCGACATTTGGTTTCAAGACTACTCCTCACGGTTTAGGGCCCCTAAAATGCCAGGGCAGTATAGGAACCCCACAAATGACCCCATTTTAGAAAGAAGACACCCCAAGGTATTCCGTTAGGAGTATGGTGAGTTCATAGAAGATTTTATTTTTTGTCAAAAGTTAGCGGAAATTGATTTTAATTGTGTTTTTTCACAAAGTGTCATTTTCCGCTAACTTGTGACAAAAAATAAAATCTTCTATGAACTCGCCATACTCCTAACGGAATACCTTGGGGTGTCTTCTTTCTAAAATGGGGTCATTTGTGGGGTTCCTATACTGCCCTGGCATTTTAGGGGCCCTAAACCGTGAGGAGTAGTCTTGAAACGAAATTTCTCAAAATGACCTGTGAAATCCTAAAGGTACTCATTGGACTTTGGGCCCTTTAGCGCAGTTAGGGTGCAAAAAAGGGCCACACATGTGGTATCGCCGTACTCAGGAGAAGTAGTATAATGTGTTTTGTGGTGTATTTTTACACATACCCATGCTGAGTGGGAGAAATATCTCTGTAAATGGACAATTGTGTGTAAAAAAAATTAACAAATTGTCATTTACAGAGATATTTCTCCCACCTAGCATGGGTATGTGTAAAAATACACCCCAAAACACATTATACTACTTCTCCTGAGTACGGCAATACCACATGTGTGGCACTTTTTTGCAGCCTAACTGCGCTAAGGGGTCCAAAGTCCAATGAGCACCTTTAGGCTTTACAGGGGTGCTTACAATTTAGCACCCCCCAAAATGTCAGGACAGTAAACACACCCCACAAATGATCCCATTTTGGAAAGTAGACCCTTCAAGGTATTCAGAGAGGGGCATGGTGAGTCCGTGGCAGATTTCATTTTTTTTTGTCGCAAGTTAGAAGAAATGGAAACTTTTTTTTTTTTTTTTTTTTCTCACAAAGTGTCATTTTCCGCTTACTTGTGACAAAAAATAATATCTTCTATGAACTCACTATGCCTCTCAGTGAATACTTTGGGATGTCTTCTTTCCAAAATGGGGTCATTTGGGGGGTATTTATACTATCCTGGAATTCTAGCCCCTCATGAAACATGACAGGGGGTCAGAAAAGTCAGAGATGCTTGAAAATGGGAAAATTCACTTTTTGCACCATAGTTTGTAAACGCTATAACTTTTACCCAAACCAATAAATATACACTGAATGGTTTTTTTTTTATCAAAAACATGTTTGTCCACATTTTTCGCGCTGCATGTATACAGAAATTTTACTTTATTTGAAAACTGTCAGCACAGAAAGTTAAAAAAATCATTTTTTTGCCAAAATTCATGTCTTTTTTGCTGAATATAATAAAAAGTAAAAATCGCAGGAGCAATCAAATAGCACCAAAAGAAAGCTTTATTAGTGACAAGAAAAGGAGCCAAAATTCATTTAGGTGGTAGGTTGTATGAGCGAGCAATAAACCGTGAAAGCTGCAGTGGTCTGAATGGAAAAAAAGTGGCCGGTCCTTAAAGAGAAACTCCGACCAAGAATTGAACTTTATCCCAATCAGTAGCTGATACCCACTTTTACATGAGAAAAATAATGATTTTCACAAACAGACCATCAGGGGGCGCTGTGTGACTGATTTTGTGCTGAAACCCCTCCCACAAGAGGCTCTGGTACCGTACGGTACTCTGGGCAAACTGCCACAATGTAACAATGTTCAGACAGGAAATAGCTGCTTACAGCTGTCTGTTAAAGCCAGACCAGCTACATAATCTGCCCACAGTAACAATGTCACCATGTAAAACATGTCAGAATGTGAATCTGGGAGAGGAAAGATTTTACAATGAGCAAACACTGACTAAATCATGTATACATAATTATTGTAAAAATGAAGCACTTTTTTTATTACATTATTTTCACTGGAGTTCCTCTTTAAGGAGGGTAAAGCCCTAGGTCCTCAAGTGGTTAAATAGAACTGACATCTTCTGCAGAACTTTACAGATCACATAGTCATGTCACTGACTGTCACATAGTTATGTCGCTGACTGTCACATAGTTATGTCGCTGACTGTCACATAGTTATGTCGCTGACTGTCACATAGTTATGACTGTCCTCAGAGGAGCTTACAATCTAATCCCTACCATAGTTATAGTCTAATATTTTCACTATAGGATTGTTTTGGGGGAAACCAGTTCACTTATTGGTATGTTTTTGGGATGTAGTAGAATATGTAATGTCTGAATGAAATCTCGGGGAAAGATAGAAACTCCGTGCAGATTTTGCCTTGGCAAATGTTCAAACCTAGGACTCAGCACTAAGATAAAATAATGCTATGATCGATACATACCTGTATATCTGGTAAAATCTCCAAATCGATACTCTGAGCGGCCAATTGCGCAGAGGCATAAGAGACTGTCTGAATCTGTCCTGTAGAATGAAATGATACACAGAGCACGCTGTTTTAAGCCTTAAACTGTAAGAAAGTGCTTATTGCACCAGCATTATAAGGACTATTGAGCTTTGGTCACTGAAATCCGAGTTTAATGCAATGGTGCTTTGACAAGCAGTTTTTTCATACACAGGCAGAGTTTAGGTCGGCTGACCAAATCTGAGTGTGGATGGGATGGGAATGCAGGCATGCGTGTTTCCAGGAATACTCCTAGGTAACATACCCACAGCTTGTTTTTAGGGGGTTCATGTTATATAGTGGGATAGGGGTCATGTCTTTTTTTTCTATCAATAAAAGTATTTTGCAAATTGATCATTGAGTGGCGGTTGTTGTTAAATTGTGTGCAAAATAATGCTATGCCTCTATTCCACTCATATCTATCGGCTCACCATTTAATCAATTCTGACCCTCTTCAGCACCCTCCCTCCCTCCATTCTACTTCTTTTTTCTTGTCTCAGTTACACTACCGACACATTGTGCTTATCTCCAGAATTGGTTATGAATCACTAAACTACTGTACCGTCTTAGTATGTCAGTGCTTCACAGTCATGATATACCCACTTCAGTCCTATCCTAACAGGCGGTAACATATTTGCATATCCCATAATGTTTGTGAAAAAGTATTCTGAAATGAAGACCGCCTTGCTTCATAATCTAATAATCTGTGCCTGCAATGTGAAGGACATGATGCCTTAAATTGTTCTGTGGGAACATGATGTTGGGACTTGTCATGTGGTTGCTGTTTTTATTTGAGTTGCATAGTGGCAGCATGTGTTGTATGGCATACAGAGCTGGATCATGCACAAAGCAAACCCAAGAAGCTACCTAGGGCCAGGAGACAGTCTAGGGGCCTGGTGAATACAAGCCCCCACCAAATCTAACTAAATAAGCCAGATGACCATCAGTGGAGGGCAAAAAGGATAGAAGTGGCCCTGAATACATCAACGTTACACATGTTGAAAAATAGACACAAGGGCGCCCGTGTATTCAGGCCTTTTAAAGAGTTTTTTTTCCTGCAGATTGTGATTTGGCATGAGGGGGCCCGGTATGGGGCACAGAAATTTCTGCAGGCAGCAACTTGGTCAGTTTTGTATACGAATTCCATATTGCACAATATGCTAAGAAAAGCACTGTGGTGGCAGCTTCTCCAGGTGTCACCCTTGGCATCTGCCTATCCCTTTACAGAAGGTGATCAGAAAAAACAGCCACCATGCCAGGCACATGGCAGGGTTAATTTAGTATAGGTTAGAGCAACACAGGGGATTTTATTCTTAGAATGAATAAATGATCTTACAGAAAAAATTGCTTTTCAGTGCTACTGCAAAATATAACAGTGAACTTTTGAGTGGATTAGTTACACTCCAGTTGATTAGTTTTACTTGCCGGGCAAGTTAGACATCCAGAACATTAATTTTATGACTGTATGAGCCGTTAACTTGTATACTATATAGGTGTTAGAGGACTTGCATGCAGTGAGTCTTCAACCCCCCACCCCGAAATGGAAACCGTCCTCAGGACTCTGGTGTGACTTTGTGTGGTGTCCCTCCTGCCCCTCTTTTTCTATTATCTGTAGATTGAGGTGAAGGTTAGAGTTAGAGGCCAGGCACCATCATAGCACTTGTGCTATGGTGTGCACCCTGCGCAATAGTAATTTGGGGATCAGGTGATTGCCAGACCCCGAATTACATCTCCCTCCGAGTTGCTACAACTTGGAGGCTGCATTCTTAGTGCCACATTGTGGAGCTGAATTATAATGGCTTATAATGCATCTTACCGCACTGCAATGATAATCCTATGGGTGTGTTAACAGTGCGACGTTATCGTCATGTTGAAACTGTTGTGTTGTGGTAACTCACTGCTTACAGTGCGTTACCTCTAAACATAGACACATTGCGAAATTTAACGTTGCGCAACGTCCCACTGAATATGCCCAGAGGGGGAATAGTATTTAACGCTGCCAGGGATTTGAGCTGAACAGGGAGAGCCGTCATTCAGCTCACCCTCTGCCCAGCTCAACGGTGGGGTGATTATACGTACGCTATAGGCAGTGTTGAACAGAGTGTGTTGAACCATTATTAAGTTTCACTAACTGTCTCAGAGAAAACAACTGTCACAGTCTAGCGACAGTTTGGAGGACCTTCGCTTTCCTGCTGGAATGTTTTGGGGATGTGGTGAGAAACCTTTGTAAACAAAGGGACTATAGAGTTTTCAGGTTCTATATGAAGTCTTTATAATGTTGCATGGTGGCATTGCTAGTCGTCAAGCCTCTGTGCTATCCATGGTTATAGTTTGGTGAAATATAAGGATACAGTAGCTTGCAAAAGTATTCGGCCCCCTTGAAGTTTTCCACATTTTGTCACATTACTGCCACAAACATGAATCAATTTTATTGGAATTATACATGAAAGACCACTACAAAGTGGTGTACACATGAGAAGTGGAACGAAAATCATACATTATTCCAAACATTTTTTACAAATAACTGCAAAGGGATGTGTGCATAATTATTAGGCCCCCTTTGATCTGAGTGCAGTCAGTTGCCTATAGCCATTGCCTGATGAGTGCTAATGACTAGAGTGCACCTGTGTGTAATCTAATGTCAGTACAAATACAACTGCTCTGTGAGGGCCTCAGAGGTTGTCTGAGAGAATATTGGGAGCAACAACACCGTGAAGTCCAAAAAACACACCAGACAAGTCAAGGATAAGGTTATTGAGAAATTAAAGCAGGCTTAGGCTACAAAAAAAGATTTCCAAAGCCTTGAACATCCCACGGAGCACTGTTCAAGCGATCATTCAGAAATGGAAGGAGTGTGGCACAACTGTAAACCTACCAAGACAAGGCCGTCCACCTAAACTCACAGGCCAAACAAGGGGAGCACTGATCAGAAATGCAATCATGAGGCCCATGGTGACTCTGGACGAGCTGCAGAGATCTACAGCTCAGGTGTGGGAATCTGTCCATAGGACAACTATTAGTCATGCACTGCACAAAGTTGGCCTTTATGGAAGAGTGGCAAGAAGAAAGCCATTGTTAACAGAAAAGCATAAGAAGTCCCATTTGCAGTTTGCCACAAGCCATGTGGGGGACACAGCAAACATGTGGAAGAAGGCTCTCTGGTCAGACGAGATCAAAATGGAACTTTTTGGCCAAAATGCGAAACGCTATGTGTGGCGGAAAACTAACACTGCACATAACTCTGAACACACCATCCCCACTGTCAAATATGGTGGTGGCAGCATCATGCTCTGGGGGTGCTTCTCCTCAGCAGGGACAGGGAAGCTGGTCAGAGTTGATGGGAAGATGGATGGAGCCAAATACAGAGCAATCTTGGAAGAAAAACTCTTGGAGTCTGCAAAAGACTTGAGACTGGGGTGGAGGTTCACCTTCCAGCAGGACAATGACCCTAAACATAAAGCCAGGGCAACAATTTAATGTTTTAAAACAAAACATATTCATGTGTTAGAATGGCCCAGCCATAGTCCAGATCTATGCAGGAGAACAGAGGCGCCAAAAGGATAAAAGGAAGCTAAATGAGCTTAAAAACCAAATTCTTGGTAAATAGAGGAGGTAGTGGTGGACTAACCTCCTCCAAGTAGACACACAACGACTGTAGTAAAGACAGTCAATATATTTTATTCATGAACTCCAAATATGCAACGCGTTTCGCAGGTTTGATCCTACTTCATCGGGTAATAACAACGGAGCAATAGCATATGTGGTCAGTAGAAGAGTGAGGCACCTCTAAACATAGAGGTGCCTGGTTCTTCTACTGACCACATATGCTATAGTATAACTGCATATTCCCTTGGCCGGTGCAGTTTACCTGCTACCGTCCTCTTACTTCTGGATTTGCAACCCCACGTTGTTGCCGGCGTTAAAGCAAACGGGGCACGTTGCTATCACTCATCTACAGTAATGCCTTAGCGGCATTTCTTATGGGATGCTGCTCGTTTGGCCTCTTGTATGTATGGAGATTGCCATCTTTTTCACAGAGAACCTGGATAGTTTTATTATTCCAGCAGTCTTGTGCACAAGAGCATGCTGAGAGAGGTAGTCTGTGAATGCGAGTACAGAGATGTTTTATCTTCTTAACCTCCCTGGCGGTCAATTAAATACGCCAGGGGGCGGGGCGGGGCAGCGCAGCACTATTTTTATTTTATTTTTTTAATCATGTAGCTAGCTTAGTGCTAGCTACATGATAGCCGCTGAGCAGCGGCATCCCCCCACCCTCTCCGATCGCCTACGTTCAGAATGGGATTTCCTGCTGCGCTTCCCCGGTCACCATGGCAATGGTCGGCATCGACGTCGTGACGTCATCGGGAGTCCCGATCCACCCCTCAGCGCTGCCTGGCGCTGATAGGCTTGGCTGCGCAAGGGGTCTGGGGGGGGGGGCGGCGCGCCGAATAGCGGCAAATCGGAGCGGAGCGGCGGCGATCGGGAAGTACACAAAGTGCTAGCTGCGTGTACAAAAAAAAATTATGCAAATGGGCCCAGCAGGGCCTGAGAAATCCTCCTGCGCGCATAGCCTGACCTGAGGTCGGGCTTACCACCAGGGAGGTTAAAGGATAGCCGAGGTGACATGTGACATGATGAGATAGACATTGGTATGTACAGCACCTAGCACACAAATAACTAGGCTGTGTTCCTTTTTTTCTTTATGTGCCTGAAAGAGTTAAATATCAGGTATGGAAGTGGATGACTCAGTCCTGACTCAGACAGGAAGTGATTACAGTGTGCCCCTCACTGATAAGAAATTCCAACTATAAAACACTTTTCTAGCAGGAAATGGCTTCTGAGAGTAGGAAAAAGATAAAGGGTCAATAGTTCATAGATTTTAGCTCTGGCATACTTCAATGAATGTGTCATTGAGCAAAAACAATAAAACAGTTACAACTTAAAAAGTAGATTTAAAAATAAAATAAAACACTGGAATATCGTAAAAAGTAATTTATAGGAGAAGGAAGATAGATACAATTGTTTATTTCATTAGTTTATTTTCGCCTCGGGTGTCCTTTAAAGTGTAACTGTTAGGCATAAAATAAAAAATCAATTCTTTATTTTTATCTAGTTAACAAGTAATAAGGATGCTAACCAGGTAATTCAAAAGTAAAAATCACTCTTATGTTTGTTCTCCATAAAACCTCATTCCCCAATTTCCCTGGCTCTTATTTGGTACATCTGCCGCACAAAAGTTGCATGGCATGCTGGGTTTTCTTTTTTCTTCTTTACTTTCCCCTCAGACTTAATTAATGCAGTGTGATTGGCTGAAGCCTCTTTCACTCCTATTTTCCCCTCCCACACATCTATTCCTCTCTGATTGATGCAATACATATATTATGTAAGTAGAGCAGGTATTTATCTGTGTATACCGTATGTGGGTTTTTTTCTGAGATAGTATGGCTGACAGCTCCACTTTAAAGGATAGGAACAAAGTTTATAGTCAATTGAACACTTTTCAGTTAAAAAAGTACATCAATTTACACAGACCACTACATCAGTCCTGGAAGAGGGACAGATGAAGAAGAAAAAGGAACAGAAGGATTTGGTTGCCAAAGGACTGTCCCTTCTGAAAAAGGGACAGTTGGGATTTATGCTGTTCTCCATTGTAGCCTACACTTTCAATATAGCTAACGCTATATGGCTATCTGTACAGTGGTGATCAGGCAAATTACTAATTTATCTTAATCATCCTTAAACAGCTGTTAATTAAAAATGGCTATCTGCAAAATGTGATTATTATTCTAAAGAAATAGCAGCAGGTTTTTTGGTAAGTTGCCCATTCCCCTTCCTTATAAACAGTCTCCACTGAATTCTCTTTGTGGGGAATTTTTGAAGACTAAACTCACCTTCTGATGCTAACGCTTTTTCATACAATTTGAAACTAAAATAATAATAATAATAATAATATAGAAATACAAAATCACCGGGCTGAGCTTTTATGTTAATTTATTCCCCTAAGAAATAATTACAAGCTTGAGGATTTTTCTTTTCCTGTTTGGGAAAACAGTGTGTATTGCGCTTTAGTTTTTTCATGTAAAAAAAAAAAAGTGAACATTACATTCTAAAGCATGTAAACTATTTTACTGAGAGAATATTAAATGTTGCTTTAGCATGAACTTTTACTATGCTAAGCAAGTTATTGCTTCGAGGAAAGAAAAGTTCATTTGCCACCCAGGGAGGGTGATTGATTTTTCCTATTACCGCCTTTCCACAAACATAGATTTTTTATTTTCAACATCCATCAGTTGCTTAGCTGGCACTTTGAACACAGACCTTTTGCATGGGTGTTGTAACAGGTAAATTTTTAAAGCCTGCCTCCGATGAAAGAGAACAGCTTGCTGTTTGTATATACAGCAGTCTCCCAGCATGGTGTTACACAGCTCCCATCTATCACGGAGGTAATAAAGTTCTGAACTCAGAAATGGATGTTTCAGTTGACTGTAAGTTGTGTTTTATTCACTATGGGCTTAGAAGACTATAAACCAACCTTGAAATTGAGATTTTCTTTTTCTTCCTAGCAAACTGCTGACAAATCCATGATTTGCTGTAATATTTGAAATAAATAACTCCTGTGGATGCCAAGATGACCATGAGTACACCGCCAGCTTAATACAGTCGTCAAGTTTGCAAGGTTGTTTTACAAAGACTTGTGTAGCGTTATACATAAAGGGGGAAGTACAATAAGAACAGTGCCATAATGCGACTGTGTATAGGCTGCAAAAATGAATTTTTGTAATGATTGGTGAGATCTGTCAATAGAGGAAATTTCACTTTGTCTTCAGTTTGTTGAGTGCAAAGGATATGAATGTTAATGACGCCTTCTGGGGGCTGCTCACACCTAAAATTGCATTTTATAGGACAAGATTTATGAAAAACTGTCTGTTTCCCTCACAAAGACAATGCCACACATAACTTTTAGTTGAACATCTGCATTTTTCTTACTAGTGAATCTCTATACTGAAGAGTGGGGAAAGTTGATGGGACAGCCCAGCAATCACCTTCAGAAAGGGAGCACACTTATTTAAATTGTGCATCATAGCAGAAAATTCATGCATGGTGTATGGGTCGCACAAAAAATTGCATTGTTGTTCATCCAATGCGATTTCATGTGCATTTTAAAATCACACAGCAGTTTCTTTTTTCTTGCATACTGTATGCACATTGCATGTAATTCACATACAACAAGTGATTCACATACAATGCTTTCCTATGGAGCATCAAAATCGCCTGCATTTTGCTTATGTTTTTGTAAAAATAGATCATTCTGATCCTGTATTTTTTCACTTGTTGTAAAGACAATGTAAACGCACGAAAAATGCAAGAATAACGTAACCACAAACAAATACAAAAATGCAGAAACGCACATGCTTTAGAAAGCCCGCTGTTCTGCACAGACAAGTGTTCTCCTAGCCTCATTGTAAACAGTACAAGCCCTCTCATTGAGGTGTCTTTTAATTAAAGAGAACCCGAGGTGTGTTTAAAGAAAGTTATCTGCATACAGAGGCTGGATCTGCCTATACAGCCCAGCCTCTGTTGCTATCCCAAACCCCCCTAAGGTCCCCCTGCACTCTGCAATCCCCCATAAATCACAGCCGTGCTGTGAGGCTGTGTTTACATCTGTAGTGTCAGTCTCGGCTGCTCCCCCGCCTCCTGCATAGCTCCGGTCCCTGCCCCCATCCCTTCCCTCCAATCAGCAGGGAGGGAAGGGATGCAGGCGGAGACCGGAGTTCTGCAGGAGGCGGGGAGAGCAGCAGACTGACACTATAGAGATAAACACAGCCAGCTCTGACAAGCTGTTTGTCAGCAGCGTGGCTGTGATTTATGAGGGATTGCAGAGTGCAGGGGGACCTTAGGGGGGTTTGGGATAGCAACAGAGGCTGGGCTGTATAGGCAGATCCAGCCTCTGTATGCAGATAACATTCTTCAAACCCACCTCGGGTTCTCTTTAAGGACAACTGTAACGAGAGGGATATGGAGGCTGCCATATTTATTTCCTTTAAAACAATACATCAATATATCACACCAGAAACAAGCATGTAGATAATGTTTTCAGATATGACAATAATGTCAGAAACACTTGAAATGCTGCATCCTTGTTCAGGGTCTATAGCTAAAAGTATTAAAGGGGAACTGAAGAGAGAGGTATATGGAGGCTGTCATGTTTATTTCCTTTTAATCAATACCAGTTGCCTGGCAGCCCTGCTGGTCTATTTCTCTGCAGTAGTATCTGATTAAAACCAGAAACAAGCATGCAGCTAGTCTTGTCAGATCAGACTTATAAGTCTGAACCACTGAAACACCTGATCTGCTGCATGCTTGTTCAGGGGCTATGGCTAATAGTATTAGAGGCAGAGGATCAGCAGGGCTGCCAGGCAACTGGTATTGTCTAAAAGGAAATAAACATGACAGCCTCCATATACCTCTCTCTTCAGTTCCCCTTTAAAGGCAGAGAATCAACAGGACAGCCAGGCAACTGCTATTGTTTAGAAGGAAATAAATATGGCAGCCTCCATATCCCTCTTGTTACAGTTGTCCTTTAGGTAGACACTAGAGATGAGAAAAAAAAAAAGTAATTTCCTTTAACTAACCCTTGCAGGCAGAAATATGATGGTTTGCAAAAAAAATATATATATATATATATATATATATATATATATATATATATATATATATATATATATATATATATATATATGAAAATTCTTGACTCAAAGGTATCTCTGGTGCAGATCAGATCAGGGATGTAGTGGAGCAAAGCCTGTAGTGTAGAAAGTATACTTACACAGCTCTAATTGACCTGCAGTTCTGACTGTTTGTTCTGTGCAATCATTTGACAATACATGGTAAGGCAAATAGCAAATGATGGTTTTAAATTGACAAACAAATGTGGCACGCCACAGCACACACATTCCTCCTCACACCAGTTGCTTTGCTTGAGTCTGCCAGAAACTGGACAAAAGCACAGCCGGACACGTTTAAAACCATAATTGGATTTAGTAGCAGTTCTGTGGTTTTGCACTGCATCAAGCAATACAGAAGCCTGGCGAATGGCAGTTTAATTCAATTTCTGTTTGAAATCAAAGGTTACAGTGTTGTGCTATTTTCCTATTTCAGCCAGGCAGTGTGGATAGATAGCTAGACTACACAAGTACTAGCCATTTATTATATTTAGCTTGTGTACAGCTGTTTGGACTTGATGATTGTGCTGAGTATGGTTTATGGAAGCAGCCATAGAGGGTGCTAATGATGCAGTGATGCAGTATTGTCCATCCTAGACTTAGGGACCTGCTCTTATCATTGATATTAAAGGGGAACTAAAGTAAGAGGTATTTGGAGGCTACCATATTTATTTCCTTTTAATCAATACCAGTTGCCTGGCAGCCCTGCTGGTCTATTTCTCTGCAGTAGTATCTGAATAACACTAGAAACAAGCATGCAGCTAGTCTTGTCAGGTCTGACTTTAAAGTCAGAAACCCCTGATCTGCTGCATTCTTGTTCTAATAGTATTAGAGGCAGAGGATCCGCAGGGCTGCCAGGCAACTGGTATTGCTTAAAAGGAAATAAACATGGCAGCCTCCATATACCTCTCTCTTCAATTGTCCTTTAAAGCGGAACTGAAGACTAATTGAAAATAAAGTGTTTCACTTACCTGGGGCTTTTGCCAGCCCCCTGCAGTCAACCTGTGCCCTCGCTGGTCCTAAATGATCCTCAGTTTTCCCCGCCGCGGCTCACTTTCACTTTGGGCAGTGGAAGCCAACTTCTAAGTCGATGTCCACTACACCCTGGCCATGCCTATTCTCGTACGCATTCCTGTAGCCAGGAGCTATATGAGAAAATCTTTACTGCGCCTGCACAGTATGCTCCCGGCGATGGGACTGTGAACGAGGATGCACGCGGCCAGGGCTGCGCAGACACAGCGGAAACCCACTGCGGGAAGTGAAAGTGAGCCATGGTGGGGGAACCGAGGATTGGTCCAGGACTGCGAGGGCACAGGTCAGCTGCAGGAGGCTGGCAGAAGCTCCAGGTAAGTGAAACTTCATTTACGCTTTGACTAGAGCTTAGTAGTAAGCTATTTAAGTTTTTTTAGTCCATTGCAGTGTCTTGGCAGCTGAAAAGAATACAAAAAAAAAAAAAAAGAGGAGACATTACTTTGTAAGATTAAGGTCATAGGTGCACTATAAACCAGTGGTCATGTATGTATGCTTGGTCATAAAGGAATGATTGGTTAACAATTGCTAGCTGTCCTGCTTTAAAGAGACTCTGTAACAAAATTTTCAGTCTTATTTCTTCTATCCTATAAGTTCCTATACCTGTTCTAATGTGGTCTGTCTTACTGCAGCCTTTCCTAGTTGCACAGTGGCTGTATTATCTCTGTTATATAATTTAATCTTCTTACCTTTGTCAGCTTTGTCGGCTTAGGCTGGAATGTGCTGCTCTGCTTGTGATAGGAAGAAGCTATACACACCCTCTTTATGCCCCCTCCAGACTCTGTATGAGTCACAGACTGAGCTTCTCTCAGCCTATCACATGCTGGTTAGCAGCCATGTCTTTTGTTTGTAAACACTGCCTAAAACTGGCAATTACAAGCCAGGATTGCAGCAAGAAGTGTCAGAAACAGCACAGAGGGGCCCAGAAGAACATAATGAATAGAATGTTATGCTTTTTATCATAAGAATTTTAGAGTACAGATTCTCTTTAAAGCATTATGTGTTTGTTTTCTGTACAAGTGATGACCCTACTTTCTGTGTTAAAGGACCACTATTGCGAAAATTGTAAAATTTAAAATACATGTGTACAAAAAACAAATAACAAGTGCGTTTCTTCCAGAGAAAAATGAGCCATAAATTACTTTTCTCCTACATTGCTGTCACTTACAGTAAGTAGTAGAATTCTGACAGAACCGGCAGGTTTTGGACTAGTCCATCTCCTTATGGGGTAAAAACAAGGAACACCAAGATCCCCAATAGTGTAATATGTACTGGTAAATGGTTACTAGATAGAGTAAATATTAATACTCACAAACCAGGGTTACCATTAGGCAACCACTGTAAAAGCAGGTGGTGAGATTTTCCTGACCCCACTCAGGAATAAGACGTCGCTCTCTGTAGATGAGAAAAAGGTGCCTGGCTCTTCTACTGACGACATATGCTATTGCCCCGTTGTTATTGTCTGCTGAAGCGGGATCAAACCTGCAAAACGCGTTGCATATTTGGAGTTCATAAATAAAATATATTTATGAACTCCATATACCTCCTATTTACCTCCTCTATTTACCAAGAATTTGGTTTTTTAAGCTCATTTAGCTTCCTTTTATCCTTTTGGCACCTCTGTTCTGCATAATCTCCTTATAGGGGGTTTCTTTCCAACTGCCAAATCAGTGTACAGTAAGCAGGGAGACTGGCCAGAATCTTTTTATATGAATATTTTCCAGGGAGTGTCTATGAAGAACAAAGGCCATGGTGAGAATCCTTATCCCATGAATAGATGGATTAGTCCAAAACCTGTCGGTTCTGTCAGATTTCTACTAATTACTGTAAGTGGCAGCAACATAGGAGAAAGGTAATTTATGTCTTATTTTACTCTTTAAGAAATGCACTTCTTATTTGTATTTGTACAAATGTGTTTTACATTTTACAATTTTCGTGATAGTGGTCCTTAAAGCAGTCCCCTGACTTGGTTCCTCTCTTTCCCTAGTACACAGATAGTTCAATGATGAGTTACATGTTACAGGGAATGGCCACAATTCACTAAGATTATGCGGTCACCATTCACTAAGAATAGACAAGTGAAAACTTATCACCACACATCGATCTGTATTTTAAGTGTTAATTCACTAAAGAAGTTTGCCTTATTAACATATAGTGATACGTTTTCACAGTGAGTGTTGTCTTATCACTTCAGTCCTAAAGTTTTAACCTCTGCAGTTATTTTCAATGCAGTAGATGGGAAGGGGAGGAGCACATGCAGGCAGGATGTAGCTCCACTCCCCTGGGAGAGAGAGGCTGTGGCTCTGTGTGTGTCTGGGCCTGTGTGTGTTTCTGTGTGTACATTTCTCTCTCTCTCTCTGTGTGTGTGTGTGTGTGTGTGTGTGTGTGTGTGTGTGTGTGTGTGTGTGTGTGTGTGTGTGTGTGTGTGTAGATAGATAGATAGATAGATAGATAGATAGATAGACAGACAGACAATACTTGGTGTATCTCTCTCCCTCCCTCTCTGTGTGCCTGCTGTGTATATTTTTCTCTATACAAAGTCTCATTCTGCATAAACTAGTAAAAAAAAAATAAAGCAAATATAACGATCTGCTAGTCTATGTGGGCACTAGCAGACAGACAGATAATAGACGTTCCTAGCAGGGGAAATGTCTATAGTCAGTGATAGTAAGAGGTGTTACTATCACTGGTACAGATGTATAGATAGGTCAGCAAATCGGGTCGGCAACAGATCTGGCAGGAAAGGTACAAAATCGTAAGGCAAAATCAGAGTGAGTATTCAGGCAGTGGTCGGCAACAGATCAGATAGGCAAAGGTACAGAAACGTTAGGCAAAATGAGTAGTAAGAGGCAAGGCAGAGGTCAATAATACAATCACAATAATGTTTATTCCTGAGCTAAGTGCAAATCCCCGGGGTCCTGCCGGTTCAAGCACACACAGATCTGACTAAGGTCTGAAGCCTTCACTGTGAAGTGTTAGCTAGAACCGACAATGTGGTACTGGCAGTGGAGGCCTTAAAGAGGAACTCCAGCCTAAACAAACATACTGTCATTAAGTTACATTAGTTATGTTAATTGTAATAGATAGGTAATATAATCTCTTACCCACACTGTTTTAAAAGAACAGGCAAATGTTTGATTTCATAAGGGCAGCCATCTTTTCTGTTGAAAGGAGGTGACAGGGAGCAAGAGACACAGTTCCAACTGTCCTGTGTCCTGAGTACCTCTCCCAGTTCCTAGGCATCGTGAATAACAACATAGGAAATCCCATCATGCTCTGCACAGCATCAGGGAAAAAAAGCCCAGGCTTTTTTCCTTTGATTGGTGGAGCTAAGCTAAAAATGCAGCTATAAATAATGCTTTGGTAAGAAAAACAAAGTTCTGATGCTGTGAAACTGTTAAAGAAACACCAAGACTTTTCAGTTCTGCTGAGTAGATTTTTAGTCCGGAGGTTCACTTTAAGAAGCCCAGGGCGACAGATTAGGCACACCCCCGCACGCCCCGCAATCAGAGCGGAGAGGTGGATCCCTGCATGTCAGCTGACCGGCTGTCAGCTGACACGCTTCCTGAGCGAATAAGAGGAGCAACGCTGAGAGCACGTGAGTCCGCCCTCTTTCACTCCCAGTCTAGGAAGCCCAGACGGAGCGCAGCTGACGTCACGCTGCACCAACCCGGAAGACACCGACACGCTGCTGGCCGCTGCAGCGCTGGTGAGACCTGCAGCCCTG
Source organism: Hyperolius riggenbachi (assembly GCF_040937935.1). Taxonomy (NCBI): domain Eukaryota; kingdom Metazoa; phylum Chordata; class Amphibia; order Anura; family Hyperoliidae; genus Hyperolius; species Hyperolius riggenbachi. The sequence continues at coordinate 135,924,047 of NC_090657.1, forward strand.
ACATTACCCCTCCCCTGAGGCGTGGTCTCCGAAGTATGGAATTCAGCAATCAACTCATTAGCATGAAGTCTATGGGCCGGAACCCAAGACCTCTCCTCAGGCCCATAACCTTTCCAATAAACCAGATACTGTACGGAACTCCTTACTCTCCTGGAGTCCACATTTTTTTTACCTCATATTCTGGTTCACCATCAATGATCACAGGAGGGGGAGGAGTGGTATAAGCTTCAGAAGCGGACTTGAGCAGCGAGACATGGAAGGACTTAGTTCCTCTCATGGAAACTGGAAGAGACACCTTGTACGTCACTTCATTAATCTTTTCAGTGACATTGTAAGGACCAATGTATTTTGGACCAAGTTTGACTGAAGGCTGCCGTAGCCCTATATTCTTAGTAGATACCCATACTCTGTCTCCGGGTAAAAACCCCTTCTGAGGAGAACGATGGCGATCGGCTTGCTTTTTCTGAGAGGCAACTGCAGCCTTCAGATTCTGGTTAACCGAGGACCAAACTTCCTTCATCCTATTTACCCAATCCTGGAGTGCAGGAAAAGGTGTGGATGGAGAAGGGACAAACGAAAATCTGGGAGAGCGCCCAAACACCACCTGAAATGGAGAGCATTTAGATGAAGCATTCCGTAAGTTATTATGGGAAAACTCCGCAAATGGAAGAAAGTGTACCCAGTCTTCCTGGGACTCAGATACATAGCAATGTAAAAACTGCTCCAAGGACTGATTAATTCTTTCCATCTGGCCATTAGTCTGAGGATGAAATCCAGACGAAAAGGACAGGGACATGCCAATATGGGAGCAGAAGCTTTTCCGAAAACGTAAAACAAATTGCACCCCTCTATCTGAAACCACATTTTCAGGTATTCCATGTAAGCGGAAGATATTCCCGAGGAAGAGATCAGACAACTCCTTAGCAGAAGGCAGCTTTTCTAACGGTACAAAATGCGCCATTTTGCTAAAGCGGTCAACTACCACCCAAATAACAGTTTTCCCACAGGAAGGTGGCAGATCCACTATAAAGTCCATGGAAATGTGTGTCCATGAAGCAGATGGGATGGACAAAGGCTGCAGAGTCCCGACTGGGGCACTCCTGGGCACCTTACTCATGGCACATATAGAGCATGCAGCTATGAAGTCTTTACAATCACCCCGAATAGAAGGCCATAAAAAATGACGCAGAAGTAGGTCAAGAGTTCTGGCTACCCCTGGGTGAACAGAAGCTCCGGTGGTTTGTCAGGCGGAGCCTCTGCCTGAAACGGAGCAAGGGACTCCAACAGGTCAGCAGACAGTTCAGTAGCAGTAATTACTATATAGTCTGACAAAATATTCGTGGGAGTACTAGATTGTGATTCTTCAGGCTCAAAACACCTGGACAAAGCATCAGCTTTTATATTCTTATTCCCAGGTTCAAACATGAATACAAATCTAAAACGTGGAAAGAAGAGAGTCCACCAAGCCTGCCTGGGATTCAGTCTCTTGGCTCCTTCAATATATTCGAGGTTCTTATGGTCTGTGTACACAGTAATGATATGTTCTGCTCCTTCCAACCAATGCCTCCATTCCTCAAATGCCATCTTGACCGCCAGCAACTCTCTACTACCAATGTCATAGTTGCGTTCAGCGGAGGAAAACTTCCGTGAAAAGAAGGCACAGGAATGAAGGCGTTCAGGTTGCCCTGCGTATTGAGACAAGACAGCACCTACACCTATTTCTGAGGCGTCCACCTCTACGATAAAGGGATGGAGCACATCGGCATGTCTGAGAATAGGAGCCGAACAGAAAGCTTCTTTGAGTGTCTGAAAGGCCCGGGAAGCTTCTGATGACCAACTGGAGGGATTAGCGCCCTTTTTGGTCATGTCGGTCAAAGGAGCTACTATGGCCGAAACGTTGCGAATTAATATGCGATAGTAGTTCGCAAAACCCAGAAACCTCTGAAGAGGTTTAAGACCACAGGGTTGAGGCCATTCTAAAATGGCTGCAACTTTTTTCTGGTCCATAGATAGCCCCGAGTCAGAAATGATGTATCCTAAAAAGGGAATTTCTTTAACCTCGAAGAGACACTTCTCCAATTTAGCATAAAAGGAATTCTCCCTAAGTTTCTGGAGAACATATCTCACATGCTGGCAATGTGTATGTAAGGACTCAGAGAAAGTGAGTATCTGGTCAAGATAGACTATGACGAATTTATCAAGGACCTCCCTGAATATCTCATTCACAAAATCTTGGAACACCGCTGGTGCATTACATAGCCCAAATGGCATAACTAAGTACTCGTAGTTGCCATCCTGAGTATTAAAGGCGGTCTTCCACTCGTCCCCCTGTCTGATCCTGATTAGATTATAATTCCCTCTCAGATCCAATTTAGAGAAGATATGTGCTCCTGCGACCTGGGAAAACAAATCCTCTATGAGTGGTAATGGGTATCTGTTCTTTACAGTGATGTTGTTTAAACCCCTATAATCAATACAAGGTCTGAGACCACCATCTTTTTTCTGGACAAAAGAAGAAGCCTGCTCCTGCCGGAGAGCTAGAAGAGCAGATGAAGCCCTTCTCCAAATTCTCCTTGACATACTCTTTCATAGCTTTTTTCTCAGGACCAGACAGGGGGTCATTATGACCCCTAGGAGGCATTGTACCAGGTCGTAACTCTATGGGGCAATCGAAGGAGCGATGAGGCGGAAGTTTATCTGCCGCTTGGGGAGAAAATACATCGGAATATTGTTCATATTGCCTAGGTACACCTTCTACAGCTAAATTGACAGAGCGTAATGGCAAATTTCGTAACCAATTTTCCTGGCAAAAAGAGGACCAGGAGGTGAGTTGCCCAGTAGTCCAATCAAACTGGGGGAAGTGCTTTTGTAGCCAGGGAAGGCCTAACACAATAGAACATGTGGACATTTTTAGTACATAGAATTGTATCTCCTCTACATGGAACAAACCAATACGGCAAGTGAGCAGTGCCGTTTGAGTAAGAGGTTGTCTTTCCTGTAGAGGAGAGTCATCAATCCCTGTGACATACAACTTTTTCTCCATGGGTACTAAAGGAATATCCCAATCACAAACAAGAGAGGAATCAATAAAGTTCCTGCTGCTCCGGAGTCTATGAAGGCTTGTGAGGAGAACTCAGAATCCTTCAGCGAGACTTTAATAGGAAGCAGCAATTTATTAAACTTTTGGGGTGTCAGAAGTTCGTTAGGGGTGCACCCCTAACAGAACCTAAGCGGAGGAGTTTTCCGACTTTTTACTGCAATTCTGAACAATATGTCCTATTTCCCCGCAATATAAGCATAAACCTTCCTGTTTCCTTCTCTGCTTTTCCAGAGTTTGGTATGGCCTATCTGCATAGGTTCATCAAACTTCAGGTAGGAGTGGTAGGTGTACTGGGAACAGGTATCACAGGACGAAAAGATGGCAGAGATCTGCTTTGTTGGTGATAGCGGACTCTGCGGTCTATCTTAATAGCAAGGGAAATTGCCTTGTCCCGTGTACGAGGTTCAGGATGACCAATTAACAATTCGAAAATTTTGTCAGATAAACCCATAAGAAATTGATCAAGCAGAGCATAATTCTCCCACCTAGAGGCACTAGCCCATTTTCTAAATTCTGCTACGTATTCCTCCGCGGTATTGCAGCCCTGACGGAGGTTACAGAGCTTCCTAACAGCAGTGGCGGCAACGTCAGGATCATCATAGATAATTGCCATAGCATGGAAAAAACTTTTGACAGATTTTAGTGCCTCATCATCAGGTGGTAGATTATATGCCCAGGTTTGAGAATCACCCTGCAAGAGTGTTTTGATTAGGGTGACCTTTTGATGCTCGTTGCCTGAAGAATTGGGTCTGATCTCAAAGTAAGACTGGCAGCACTCCTGAAGTTACGGAAATCACTCGTATGACCAGATAACTTCTCAGGCAATGGCATTTTGGGCTCAGTTACCAGTTGTACTGGTGGAGCAGGTTGACCTGGCTGTTGCGGCTGCAGTCCGCAAACAGCCTGAGACAAACTGTCCAATTGCCGCTGCTGATTGGCTACAGTATTGCTAAGGTCGCCAACCGCAAGCGTAAGGGCTTGAACCTGTTTGCACAGTTCATCCATATTAGATTGATCTGTTCTAATATAACGATCTGCTAGTGTATGTGGGCACTAGCAGACAGACAGATAATAGACGTTCCCAGCAGGGGAAGTGTCTACAGTCAGTGATAGTAAGAGGTGAAAGTACTAAAAGAAGATGAAGCGCGCCATAGTGCATTAAATGTGTAGGAGTTTTTATTAACAATTAAAAGTTATACTCACAAACATGAGTGATAAAAATCGCATCTCAGCGGACTGCCAGCCGCTTGCCTCTGCAGTGGGGGATGACGTGCTGTGGCCAGCAGCGCGATTTCCGATGACTGGGAATCCTCTCACTGGTGGGTGGGCGTCGCTGGAGTGTCAATCGGCGTGTGACGTCATTACGCGTTTCGGCGCTCAGCGCCTTCGTCAGATCTAGTAAGAGGTGATACTATCACTGGTACAGATGTATAGATAGGTCAGCAAATCGGGTCAGCAACAGATCTGGCAGGAAAGGTACAAAATCATAAGGCAAAATCAGAGTGAGTATTAAGGCAGAGGTCGGCAACAGATCAGATAGGCAAGGTACAGAATCTTTAGGCAAAAGAGTAATGAGTATTCAGGCTGAGGTCGGCAACAGATCAGATAGGCAAATGTACAGAAACGTTAGGCAAAAAGAGTAGTAAGAGGCAAGGCAGAGGTCAATAATACAATCACAATAATGTTTATTCCTGAGCTAAGTGCGAATCCCCGGGGTCCTGCCGGTCCAAGCACACACGGATCTGACTAAGGTCTGAAGCCTTCAGTGTGAAGTGTTAGCTAGAACAGGCAATGTGGTACTGGCAGCGGAGGCCTTAAGAAGCCCAGGGCGACAGATTAGGCACGCCCCCGCACGCCCCGCAATCAGAGTCGAGAGGTGGATCCCTGCGTGCCAGCTGACCGGCTGTCAGCTGACACGCTTCCTGAGCGAATAAGAGGAGCGACGCTGAGAGCGTGTGCGTCCACCCTCTTTCACTCCCAGGCTAGGAAGCCCAGATGGAGCGCAGCTGACGTCACACTGCACAAACCCGGAAGACGCTGACACGCTGCTGGCCGCTGCAGTGCTGGTGAGACCTGCAGCCCTGACAGCAAATAGCTCAGAATGCTTCACTTTACATAGCATCCTCTAGTAACACTCCACTTAATGACAGCTCAGGCTAGGTGATAACTCCTCACACACTTTACACTTGCATTCCTCTCTGCAAATTAACATCCTGGCCCATATGCAATTCACTTTTTCTCTTGAGTTTTCTCCTTGGTGATATTTTCACAACTTGTCATAAAATACTTTTTAAACCACCAGCAAGCAAATAAATACTCAAAACTGTTTTGAGAGTTATTTTTTACCAACTTTTAATTGTTTTTTCAATTGTAAAATGCTTACAAGTTATTTTAAGGAGAATATGTAAATCATCACCTAGGAGATACCTCAGGAGAAAAAGTGAATTGCATAAGTCCCCCTGTCTGTAACGTTAGAATTCTGTTATTATACGGATTGAAACCTTAAAGGACAACGGAAGTGAGAGGGATATGGAGGCTACCATATCTATCTCCTTTTAAGCCATACCAGTTGCCTGCCTGTCCTGCTGATCCTCTGACTCTAATACTTTTAGCCATAGCCCCCGAACAAGCATGCAGCAGATCAGGTGTTTCTGACATTGTCAGATCTGACAAGATTAGCTGCATTCTTGTTTCTGGTGTTATTCAGCCACTACTGCAGCCAAATAGACCAGCAGGGCTGCCAGGCAACTAGTATTGTTTAATATGAAATAAATATGGCAGCCTCCATATCACTCTCATTACAGTTGTCTTTTAAGATTAGAAAGGTGGCCATACATCAGGGGACTTGGCAGCCAATCGACCAACCAATTTGATTATTATAATAGAATTGGATGAAAATTGGTGCTGCCAAGTGCATGCCTGATTGATAAAGCGACCAATTTCGGGACAGAAATTGGTTGCATGGTCGATTGCGCATGCCGCAAGCTGTCCGGCCGAAGTTGGTTGGTCGAGTGTGCGGCGGTACGGCAGACAATTTCAGAACGAGCGACGAGACGACAAAATCCCTGCCGCTGCAATGTATAAATGTGCCGCCCCGTGTGTTCATTTATATGTTACCAGTCCTGCTGCAGCCTCCACGTGATGTCCCGTAAACCTTGGGATGGCTCTACGCACACGCTACTGGCGCCTAGCATCTGACCTCAGACGCTAGGCGCCAGTAGCGTGTACGGAGAGCTGTCGGGAGCATACGGACACTGCACGGAGGCTGCTACAAGACAGATAATGTATAAATTTACACATGGGGAGCCCATTTATACATTGGGGCAGCGGCGCCGACGGTGTCTATTCCCTGAAGATTTCATGCTGAAATCTGACGGGAATCGACCTGTAGTATATGGGCAGAATCAACAAAAAGACAAATTTATCTCTAATCCGATTCGATTAGAGATAAATTTGTCTCTTTGTCGAGTCTGCCCGTAATCGTTAGGTCTATGGGCAATTTTAAGGAGTGAATCCTTATTTTAAGGTTTGCCTAAGGTAAATTGCTTAGTGAATACTAAATGCTTTATCACCATGGTGATAACAGTAAAAACAGCACGGAATCGTTATTAAAGATAGGAGAAGAGCATAGTGATTTGGGGCCATTGTCTTGGCCAAGAATCTAATATGAGTACTGCTGCCCCCTTATGTTGTTTACCGTTAAATAACATACTGTGAGACGCTCATTGCTTGTTTGCCGCCCTTGTCTGTTTTCATCCCCTTTCACAGAACAGTTGTTTGTACAATGCTCCTTCCCAAAACTGTTGCCCCAACGATTCAATAACAGTCGTTTAGGGCAGTGCTGCGGCCCCCCTGCCACCTGCTCCATGCTGTGGCAGCGCTACAAAGTCCCCCAAGTCCCCAGAGCTGAGAGGACTTTTTTTTTTAAACCCCTTTCCCCCATGCTGCGGCTGCTGGAATGTACATATTTACACCCCCTCCCCTCGTTCTCCCTGTGCTGCCGCCTCTAACACACCTCAGATCGGCGGCGAGCAGGAGATCGGAACCAGCCAGACTGGCGCATAGCAGCCGCACGGTGGACTTTAAGTGCTGGACGTGACCGATGATGTCACTTCTTGGATTTAAATTCACCGTGCGGCTGCTATGCGCCGGTCTGGCTGGTTCCGATCTCCTGCTCGCCGCCGATCTGAGGTGTGTTAGAGGCAGCAGCATGGGGGCGAACGAGGGGAGGGGATGGGGTGTAAACATTTACATTCCAGCAGCCTCAGCATGGGAGAAAGGGATTATGGGGAAATCTGCAGCCAATCTGACTGCATTTTGTGGTGAAATCTGCAGCCAATCTGACTGCATTTTGTGGAGAAATCTGTGACCAATCTGACTGCATTTTGTGGTGAAATCTGCGGCCAATCTGACTGCATTTTGTGCTGAAATCTGTGGCCAATCTGACTGCATTTTGTGGTGAGATCTGCGGCCAATCTGACTGTATTTTGTGGTGAAATCTGCGGCCAATCTGACTGCATTTTGTGAAGAAATCTGTGGCCAATATTTACACCCCCTCCCCTCGTTTTCCCTGTGCTGCCGCCTCTAACACACCTCAGATCGTCGGCGAGCAGGAGATCGGAGCCAGCCAGACTGGCGCATAGCAGCCGCACGGTGGACTTTAAGTGCTGGACGTGACCGATGATGTCACTTCTTGGATTTAAATTCACCGTGCGGCTGCTATGCGCCGGTCTGGCTGGTTCCGATCTCCTGCTCGCCGCCGATCTGAGGTGTGTTAGAGGCAGCAGCATGGGGGAGAACGAGGGGAGGGGATGGGGTTTTAACATTTACATTCCAGCAGCCTCAGCATGGGAGAAAGGGATTATGGTGAAATCTGCGGCCAATCTGACTGCATTTTGTGGTGAAATCTGCGGCCAATCTGACTGCATTTTGTGGTGAAATCTGCGGCCAATCTGACTGCATTTTGTGAAGAAATCTGTGGCCAATCTGACTGCATTTTGTGGTGAAATCTGCGGCCAATCTGACTGCATTTTGTGAAGAAATCTGTGGCCAATCTGACCGCATTTTGTGGTGAAATCTGTGGCCAATCTGACTATTTTATGGTGAAATCTGCGGCCAATCTGACTGCATTTTGTGGTGAAATCTGCGGCCAATCTGACCGCATTTTGTGGTGATATCTGCGCCCAATCTGAGCGCATTTTGTGGAGAAATCTGTGGCCAATCTGACTGCATTTTGTGAAGAAATCTGTGGCCAATCTGACTGCATTTTGTGGTGAAATCTGCGGCCAATCTGACTGCATTTTGTGGTGAAATCTGCGGCCAATCTGACTGCATTTTGTGAAGAAATCTGTGGCCAATCTGACCGCATTTTGTGGTGAAATCTGTGGCCAATCTGACTGTATTTTATGGTGAAATCTGCGGCCAATCTGACTGCATTTTGTGGTGAAATCTGCGGCCAATCTGACCGCATTTTGTGGTGATATCTGCGCCCAATCTGAGCGCATTTTGTGGAGAAATCTGTGGCCAATCTGACTGCATTTTGTGGTGAAATCTGCGGCCAATCTGACTGCATTTTGTGGTGAAATCTGCGGCCAATCTGACTGCATTTTGTGGTGAAATCTGCGGCCAATCTGACTGCATTTTGTGGTGAAATCTGCGGCCAATCTGACTGCATTTTGTGGTGAAATCTGCGGCCAATCTGACTGCATTTTGGGGAGAAATCTGTGGCCAATCTGACTGCATTTTGTGGTGAAATCTGCAGCCAATCTGACGGCATTTGGGGAGGTCTGCCGGCCCTCCACCATGTGGTCTGGAAACTCCCCTCTATGCCCGCAAAGTTGGACAGCACTGGTTTAGGGCAACAGTGATGCTCTTTTGGTATTGTCACTTAGAGTAGGAGAAGTTATGTAGATCACTAATTTTTCTAGCTATGCATAAGAGAGTTGGATCGGACAGACAATATCAGGCAGAGGAAGAATCGGGGCGTAGCAATGGCCATAGCAGCTGCCATGGGGCCCTGGAGCAGAGGGGGGCCAGGTGGTACTTCACGTATTCACCATTAACTTTCCTGGGTTTCTCCACCCTCTGACTTTGTCTCAGTGTCCATGAACTATGTGCAGTGTTGTTTGCATGAGCATTTACATCTGAGGATCCCATTAAAGTTTTGCTATGGGGCCCCATGAGCTCTAGCTACACCACTGGGAAGAATTACTATTTGTTATAGTGGACATTTAAAATGACCAGTCTGCTTCTGAGGGTCAGAAATCAGGAGGTCCGTGTCAAAAGCATGTTTACTCCTTCAGCTTGTTTGTATTCCAATGATGCAACCGAATGTGTCATTATATCAGTAATGTAATAGAGCACATAAGAAATAGAAATAGCGGCATTTCCAAATCTGTAGCTAAGTGTTAAATAACACAGACGGCATCATTGATGGTAACTTGTTCTATTTTTAATGCATTTTTTCAATTCACTGACTTATCCATGGAGCTTGCATTAAAATCAGATGGGTGCAAATGAGTTCTGACTGTTTCTTTTAAACAAACAGAAGCATATTTGACAAGCACGGCTCCTGGTACATGACCAGGAAGTGCGAGCACAGTCATGTTCAAACATTAATTCTTCTGATGCTGGCTACCAGGATTTAAATGTAAATAACCGTTTTAATTTTCAGCTGATACTGCCCTTTCAATGTTTAAAGATTTTTTTTTTCTTTAGTTGCTGACTGCACGATATTTAAATGTAAATAACCCTTTTAATTTTTAGCTGATCCTGACAGTTTAATGTTTAATGTGAACATGCAATATTACAGACAGTGATTGTCATGATATGCACGTCCACATCAGACATGAGTGCTTTGGCAGTACCTGTGAGTGTGCTCTGTTGTTCAAGGTCTAATGCAACTTAAGGCCTGTGCACACGCTCAACCAAACCACCTGATTGTCGTCTGATTTTGGTCTGTTGGGTGACAATTAGGCATGTGTACACGCGGCAAAAGACTAGACAAGCGACTGATAACAGGCGGTTTGTCCGATCCATCCTGCAAATCAACTCACATGACTGCTGGGCTTATATTGTGCAGCTAGATACGTGTGTATGATGTCATTTGAACTGTGTCCTTGTTTTCAATATGCCCATGTCGTGCAGACCATCACTTGCATGCACAGTATTTTAATAGTTGGTCGATACGTTGGTTTTTGTGCTGAAAATACAAGTCGTGTAAACTGTTTGTCGTGAGGTTGGTCGTGCTCTTCATTGGATATGTGTATCTATCTTTAGAGCAGGGGTGTCAAACTCAGTAACGTAAGGGGCCAAAATCTAAAACCTAGTCTATGTCGTGGGCAAAATTGTTAATTAAGATTTAACATTTATTGAACAGCCTCAAACTGAGAGGCACAACTATAGTGAACATGGGGGGGTCCTCTTCAGCATAGTAGCACAGTAGAGCAGCGTAAAATGGGCCTGAACTCATAAATTCCTCTTTAAAAGATGCACAAAAGCATAATGTTTCTTTGTTACAGCTGGTACAAATTGTGCAATACATCTGCATTGTTTTTACTTCCTGCTTCCATGGAAGCAGACATTTTGTTACCATCCTGTGCTTTCAAATTAGCTTATCTGCAGTGGCAGTCAGGTGACACAGCGGAGAGATCAAACTTTAACTTGTGTTGAGATACAGATAAGGGGGAATCAGACATGCTAAACTCTCTAAATACATACAGGGTGCTTTTCTCTGTTTTCCTTCTGTCCTGTGCAAGAGTTTAGGGCCACTTTTATATTTATCTGCCCTAGTGCTGCTTCGGCAGAAAATCTACAATATGAAATGTGGCCCAAGGCAAGATGCTAGCCAGACGAGTGGGTTGGGGCCCCATGGTAATTATGCCGCAGGGTCCCATGGGTTGTTGCTGCAGACCACTTCAAACTGAGAATGTTTCAAACAGTGACCCACTGGCTGGGAAGGCAGTGTGCTGTCATTGTTTTATTGCTTTCAATGATGCACATTTAAAGCACTGGAGGGCCACATAAAATGGCAAGGAGGGCCACATTCGCGGGCCTTGTGTTTGACACCTGTGCTTTAGAGGATAGCTGAACTATCCAAGCATCTAACCATACTGATATAAGCACGCCTGAGGCTTTAAAGAACAAGCGTCACTCATGCTAACCTAGAAATAAAAAAACACATATATAAGTAGATAAATACTACTGCTACTTACATAACAGATGTATTGTGCTATCTACGTAATGATTCCTGTGAATTTTATAAATGAAAAGAAGAAAATCCTATTCTAGGCAGTGGCCATCTTGTCAAGCTAATGCTGACATCATATCCTCCCTGTCTCTTGTTTTCCCCCCTCCCTTCTCTTGCTCATTGTGTATTCATTAGCTGCCCTCCTCCCAGAGTCTTTAGACACTCCCACTAAGGTGTATACTAACAACTGCACTGTTTGTTTTTTGTTTTTATGTACACATCCAATCACTGAGTCACCTGAGCCTTGCTTGTAAACACAAGTAATCAGAGGGTGTTTCTGATAAGCATCTAGGCAGGGAAATAAATGGAAAAGGAGGAATATATTATAGATAAAAATAACTCCCAGCATTTAACTCTTTTGCACTGTTTGGCACTAGGACCAGGGCTCCTAAAGTATGTAATAACTACAAACCATAACAGCAGAAAAAGTTTTGCAAGTTTTGAATGCAGGATTAGCATCTTTATCACTTAATACACTCAGACCAGTTGCTGTTGAAATTTGTTTTTTATGGTGACAATACCGCTTTAAAGCATACCTCCACTTTTAAAAAGAAAAGAAAATGATACAGTGGTTTTGTAGGAATGCTCAGCAGGCATATGGGAATCACTGAATTCTGCAAAATATATTGCTGTCCATAGCAGAGTAGAAAATTTTTAGATCGGGTCATTTGGGCGCTGCGACACCTGTTATTTATCAGTAATCAGGTGACCAAATGGTATTTTTGGCGCCCAATGCAGCTAGTAGCCGATCGATTACTACATATTAATTTAACAGTTGTAGCTGATCGTATATGATCTCATACAACTATCGTCATTTGGGCGCTGGGGTTATGAGAATAGCTTTAGGCACTTACAGGAGGGGGGGGGGTCAGGAGTAAGGGCTCTTTCACATCAGAGCTTGCGTTGGAGAACGCTCAAAGCATACGTTTTGTTGTATGCGTTTTAATACGTTTTGATATGCGTTGCACTGCAGTGAGTGTGCGTTTTTAATCCGTTTTCAATGCGTTACAGCACATAGAAAAACGCAGGTAATTTTTTTTCTTTTAGTTTTCAACTTTCTACATTGTTCCTCTGTTGCATTCTGGGACTGATTGCCTGCGTTAACGGATTAAAAACGCGCATAGTGTGCGTTTTACATTGACTAACATTGTAACGCATAAAGCTAGCGTCGGCCGAAAAACTGCGCCTGGGTGCAGTGTAACGCAACGCACAAAAAGGCTGCGTTATATGTGAAAGCTAAAATGAAAGTCTATGGACTTTCATTTCACCTTGGGTAACGCAAACTTTACCCTTTGCGTTGAAACGCAGAAAATCTGCCCTAATGTGAAAGAGCCCTAAGGATTGGGTATTAGGTGTGGGGGGTTAGGTTAGGCACTTACAGTGGGGTTAGACATTAGGTGGCGAGGTTCTTTAAGCAGTTATGGGGGTTTGGGGTTAGGTATCTACAGTGGAGGGCGCAAGTGAGAATAGGTGGTGGGTAGTGCATACTAAAATATCGTTATCTAAATTACCTATATTTTACTACTAGCGGCACCACCCGGCATTTCTTGAGAAACAATGTTGTATGGGCTAAAAGGAACCTAAAAGCCCTCTTACAAAAAAAAAAAAAAGCAAAGAAAAAAAAATGCAAAATATAAATTTTTAAAACAATCTCACTCCATGAGAGCCAAAAGCAACATTCATGATGCATCACTTCTGCTGTCAGTGAATGTGCAAATCACATCACTCCCCTGTGTCCCTAAAAAGCCAAGCAGACATCCAGAATCCCTATTGGGCAGTGTTATACTAACAGAAGTTTTTTTTACACTCCCCACCCAATGGCACAGCTAAGTGTTCAGATGGTTACTAAGCTGCACATCTCCCTGGTGTTTTTTATTAAACTTACACTCAAAATTATAGCTAACAAACATTTCAGGTGAGAAATGTTTAAAGTATGTTCCACGCTAATCAGTATAAATTGTGTGCTGAGTGTTTGCCATTGTAAAATCTTTCCTCACCCTGAAGTAAACCTGAGACAATCGTAAGAAAAGGATTTCAGGCACATACACACACCTGATTCCTTCAAACGATTGGTCATTAGACCTGCCTGCAGGGCAGACGTTCTGCTGACAGTTTGCCCATGTGTACAGTCTGTCGGCAGGCGGATAAGGCTGGTTTTGACTGATCCGCTTGGCGGGGAAACTGTCAGCACAACGGCTGCCCCGCGGGCGGGTCTGATGACCCATCGTTTGTAGGAATCAGGCGTGTGTACGCGCCTTCATACTTGCCGCTTCCTCCAACCCCCTGTGGTCAGGGGTACACGAAGCCAGGACTACACATGTACAGTAGTGCCCGACTGACTCCATCAGGGACCTTACCGAAGCTGACAGTGGGGGAATGGAGGGGACCAGGAGGCATTAAGGGAGCTAACGGACCACAAGGGGCTGGAGGGAGCCCCAGGCAATAAATAATTAAATAAATTCTTCTGTTACTATTGTCTCAGGTACACTTTATAATAAATGTATCATTGGTGGCGACCTCTTTACTGCTGGAAAGGTTCATCGCTGCGGAATCAGGGAAGGTGAAAACAAGAGGGAGACCAGGAATCTTGTGATGTGCATAGCACTCATTCTAGTTGGCCCCAGACTCACAGGGATGGTTTTTGTACAGACTTGAGGAAGCGGGCAGAGACCCACAAAATGCACTGTCCTTTTAGAACTAATAAAATAATTACCAGTTAATCTGGTTTCCTCCTTACTACTTCTTCAGGAGAGGTAAGATAATATCTCTCCTAATTTGTTTTGCCGACTCCGACTCTTCATAACCATATGTACTTCTGCGTACCAGATATGTCTGTTAATCCCTGCTTCTTTCAGGTGTTGCATAGGCATGTTCATAGTTACACATATACTGTCTGTCCATCTGCTGTCCTTTTCTTCTTTTGCCTTCATTTTTTCTAAACATGAAGGATTTATCCAAAGAATTTGGCCTTCTCATTATGGGCCATATCCTATTACTAAACACAGCAGCGATAAGTGCTGGCGAGTTCTTAAATTAGGCGATGGGAGCATCGCCTAAACCAATTACATTTAACACCCCCAACACATGTGTTGCGCTGCTGCATCTGGGGGTATCCTTTAATAAGAAGTCCCCCAGAGCTCCCTGTTGGGCCATCCGTGATTGCCGATGCCCCACATGGCTAAGGCAGGCACTCCTGAGTAATTTACCATCAGCTGCCAAAAATCCGCTGCCTCTCGCCGCAAGTCCCGATTCTGTAATTACAGTATCTCAGAGCCTCGGCAAAGCATTCTTGAAGCTCCTGCCGAGGCTCCCCATTGGTCCAGTGATCCAGATGGGGAGCCCTGGCAGGAGCTTCAAGGATGCTTTGTCGGGACTCTGAGATACTGTAATTACAGCATCAGGACATACTGCGAGAGGCAGTGGTTTTAAATTACTCAGGGGTGCCTGCCTCAGCTGTGGGGGTTTCGGGGATCATGGATGGCCTGACGGGGAGCTCTGGAGGTCTCCTTATTAAAGGAATAATGAGGGGTGGGTCTCCAGATGACACGAGCCAGACAAAAAAGGGTTTTAGATCAAGTCCGATTTATTCAAGCACATTTAGACAGACAACGCATTTCACGGGTCTCTGCCCGCTTCCTCAGGTCAATAAGAGTGCCTTCAGAAGTTCAGTTTTAGTCTGATTTGTCATCTGGAGAGGTAGGATACCCCATTTTTATAGTCTTTACTATTTTCTATCATTTACATACAATCTGTCAATCATATTTTGGGCACCTCCACTCCTCTTCATTGCTTACCACACCTCCTTTATATGTAGTCTTCCTACTGGTATGATGCTATCCACAGCCTGTAAGGATCCTAGAAGATCAACCATCCAGTTCCGACAGGACCTGAGATACTGAGTGGGGACAGTTTTTTCCTGTAGGCGACATGGTGGTTGCAGGTTCTGCAACCCACCTTTGTGACTATAACTACTCTTTTTCTATATGAACTATTCCCATATCCAGCGATACTGCACCATTTGGCTCATGGTCTTATCTTGTCACACAGGCTACCATTGATCACCCACTGTGATCACTCCTATCTCTCCTCATTAAAGGAAACCCCCAGATGCAGTGGTGTAAGACTGTGGTGGATGTTCAGCGGTTGCAAGCACATCTCAGGGGAGCGAGGCAGCAGTGTCATGGTGCTGAAAGACAGCACCACAGCACAAAACCTTGTTCCCCATTGCCCGATAAATGGGAGCATCTTTCAGCTTTCTTCTGAGTAATGCTCTCTAACGACTGGCCATCCCACAAGTAAAACCGGCAGTAGGATTTGCTGGTAATCCTTGTGCAATGGCAAGGTGATAAGTAGCTCGCATCTGCAAGGATATGGCCCTATGTGTCCAAAGTATTTTAAGTTTTAATAGTAGAATCAATGTCTGTTTTGAACAGTCTGGCCTTATTTCTTTGAGTATTGACTGGTTTGATCTTCTGGCAGTCAAGGGAACCTTCAGTGGCTTTCTCCAAAATAGCGATTCAAAAGCATCAATTTTACTATGCAAGGCCTATTCATAGTCCAACTTTCACAGTCATATGTTACTACTGGGAAGACCATAGCTTTAACTATCCTGATCTTTGTAAGTAAGGTGACATCTCTATCCTTAGTATCTTGTCTAAATTTGCCATAGCTTTCCTCCCAAGATAACATACCTCTCCTATTTAATTGCATTTATACTTATACCAGCATACACAGAATACATTGGGCACCCCTGAACCATTTTATCATTTCAGAATTTTTGTTGTATTTCCAAAGTGAACACAAACACCTGGTCTTCCAGAATGCACTAGGGTGAGAAGGCTTGATGGCATCATAGCCTAGGCTAAACATAATTGAGAGGATGGGGATAAATGCTAATATACAGCAATATATAGATACTGTATAGGAAGCATTTCTTATGCTGAAAGCTGAATAATTAACATAAAGCTGGGTATCCTGAATAGCGTATTACATTTTTCTACTATATGTTATTGCAGTGCCTCTTGAAAGCAGGAGGGAGTCATACTATCCCAGGAGAAAAAAAACAAACACATACAGTGGAGGAAATAATTATTTGACCCCTCACTGATTTTGTAAGTTTGTCCAATGACAAAGAAATGAAAAGTCTCAGAACAGTATCATTTCAATGGTAGGTTTATTTTAACAGTGGCAGATAGCACATCAAAAGGAAAATCGAAAAAATAACCTTAAATAAAAGATAGCAA
The DNA here is from genome assembly GCF_040937935.1 of Hyperolius riggenbachi. Classification (NCBI taxonomy): domain Eukaryota; kingdom Metazoa; phylum Chordata; class Amphibia; order Anura; family Hyperoliidae; genus Hyperolius; species Hyperolius riggenbachi. The sequence goes on from NC_090657.1 coordinate 135,940,638, forward strand.
CTGATATGCATTTCATTGAGTGAAATAAGTTTTTGAACCCTCTAACAATAAAAGACTTAATACTTAGTGGAAAAACCCTTGTTTGCAAGCACAGAGGTCAATCGTTTCTTGTAATTGATGACCAAGTTTGCACACATTTTAGGAGGAATGTTGGTCCACTCCTCTTTGCAGATCATCTCTAAATCCCTAAGGTTTCGAGGCTTTCTCTGTGCAACTCTGAGCTTGAGCTCCCTCCATAGGTTTTCTATTGGATTAAGGTCCGGAGACTGACTAGGCCACTCCATGACCTTAATGTGCTTCTTCTTGAGCCACTCCTTTGTTGCTTTTGCTGTATGTTTTGGGTCATTGTCGTGCTGGAACACCCATCCACGACCCATTTTCAGTTTCCTGGCAGAGGGAAGGAGGTTGTCGTTCAGGATTTCACGATACATGGCTCCGTCCATTTTCCCGTTAATGCGATTAAGTTGTCCTGTGCCCTTAGCAGAAAAACACCCCCAAAGCAAAATGTTTCCACCCCCATGCTTGACGGTGGGGACGGTGTTTTGGGGGTCATAGGCAGCATTTTTCTTCCTCCAAACACAGCGAGTTGAGTTAATGCCAAAGAGCTCTAGTTTGGTCTCATCAGACCACAGCACCTTCTCCCAGTCACTCACAGAATCATTCAGGTGTTCATTGGTAAACTTCAGACGGGCCTGCACATGTGCCTTCTTGAGCAGGGGGGCCTTGCGAGCCCTGCAGGATTTTAATCCATTGCGGTGTAATGTGTTTCCAATGGTTTTCTTGGTGACTGTGGTCCCAGCTAATTTGAGGTAATTCACTAACTCCTCCCGTGTAGTTCTAGGATGCTTTTTCACCTTTCTCAGAACCATTGACACCCCACGAGGTAAGATCTTGCGTGGAGCCCCAGAGCGAGGTTGATTGATGGTTATTTTGTGCTCCTTCCATTTTCGAACAATCGCACCAACAGTTGTCACCTTCTCTCCCAGCTTCTTGCTAATGGTTTTGTAGCCCATTCCAGCCTTGTGCAGGTCTACAATTTTGTCTCTGACATCCTTGGACAGCTCTTTGGTCTTTCCCATGTTGGAGAGTTTGGAGTCTGCTTGATTGATTGATTCTGTGGACAGGTGTCTTTTATACAGGTGACTAGTTAAGACAGGTGTCCTTAATGAGGGTGACTAATTGAGTAGAAGTGTCTAACCACTCTGTAGGAGCCAGAACTCTTAATGGTTGGTAGGGGTTCAGAAACTTATTTCACTCAATGAAATGCAAATCAGTTGCTATCTTTTATTTAAGGTTATTTTTTCGATTTTCCTTTTGATTTGCTATCTGCCACTGTTAAAATAAACCTACCATTGAAATGATACGGTTCTGAGACTTTTCATTTCTTTGTCATTGGACAAACTTACAAAATCAGTGAGGGAGTCAAATAATTATTTCCTCCACTGTATATATAAGTATATAACTACTTGTTCTACCTAAATAATTGAATTCCACATGTTCCAAAAACCTATTAGTTATTACTTTTTTAGACAATTAACTGGTAACCACAGTCCATTGTGCTGTCGGACAGAACTAGAATATAAAACAGTGTTGCCACGCCCACTACTTAATGTCACGCAGATAGATCGCGAATGTCCAAAGGCAACTCAATTTCAGTATATATCATATGTAATTTGTCAAAAATGGTGAACTGAGCTTTGCTTGTGATTCCGTAAAAGAAGGACATTTGTGCACATTTTTGGAATACCTGGAGGACGGAGAAAACTATGTAAAAAAAAAAAAAAATGGCCTCCTTTTATAGGATGTCTGGTCTCCCTAGCCTTGTGTCAATAGTCCAGGTTGGTGGTGGTTTGGGATTTGATACAACAGAAATTCATAACATGATTTTGTTGCTGACAAATCTGTAAAAATTGGGTGATGCCAGCATATTAACATGGACATTTCAAAGCAATGTTTCCAACACATTAGGCTAAGAACAGTTTTGAAAGTAAAAGGAGGCTCGCCTCAGTATTAGTGTAGTGTCACTAATACAGTACTCTGAATGTTCCTCCTGATTTATAGCCTAAGCCCCTCAGCTTGTATCTTCTGTGATCCTCCTATCCCCCATTACTAATTATACCGATGGGGACGTGCTGTGCGCCCAATTTAACAACACCGCGTTACACTGCTTCATAAAATGTGTCCCCGTTTGGCTCAGTACACAGGGACATTTCTTAGTCATAGTTTGTAAACTCCAGTCTGGAGACCATCGGTTTCAGAAGGCATTTCCACAGCACTTAAAAAGAGTCAAAGCACTTTCTTGCAGTCCCCTAAGCACCCTTCAGCTCCCGTCTGGGAATTCTGAACATAGATCTTAATTGGAGTACTGGCTGAGGCTTTAAACAAACGTTTAGCAGAGATTCAGCAGACATTTAGCTTGTTAAAGCCAGCATCACCATTATGAAAAGTATTCAAGATTCCCAGACAGGAGCTAAAGGATTCTTAGAGGGCTTCAGGACTGCTTTTTAAGTGATTTGCAAATGCCTGATACTCTTCAGATTACATTTATAGACGAAGATTGAAAAATGCCCCTGTGTACTGTGCCTGAATGTGACATTTTGTAGCCAAGAACAAGCTTGTAACCTGGGACTGTTGTGGAAATCTGTACCATCTGCTCATCCTAATGTACACACTCCATGCAAACAGTATCCATCTGTACCCTTCATGAGCATGGAGTCTAGAGGATAGGGAAAACCTCATTATGACCCACCAACTTGTAATATATCTTAACATTTTTATGTGTAGTTTTCAGGAAGAACTTTGACAATGTACAGTTTTAGTAGCTGCTTTAAAATGTTGAGATGATGTAATAGTTATTATAACTCCAAATTACAGGGTTTTTGTGACTTTTTGCTTTTGCATTTTTTATTCAAAAAAAGATTTTTATTTAAGTGAAGACAACTTTTCAAGGAACACCTCCTACAGTTTAGGACCTCCTCTGGCGTTCCATCAAATACACCATTTCCATAACAACCAGCCTGAGAACAATGCCAATGTTCAGGCTCATCTTCACTTTAAAAGTAAATAACAGCTGTTTAGAAACAAAAACTCATAGGATATGCAAGACTTTGTAATAAGTCGTGCTATTGAATTAATCTTACTGCTTTCGCCAGAAGAGAAGAAACAGCCATGTACTCATGACCTTTCCACGTCAAGAAGTGACCATTCGTAACGCCTCAAGTTTCACCAGTGAGGATCTTATAAGTGATCTAGCAAATCTGTGAGTGTCTGCTATTAAGTGGTTAGTACTTGCTGACCTCAAATCAGATTTAGTGATGTAGCTTAAGGCAAGGCTCCAGGGTAAACATTGGACTCATGCCCCCAATTTTCCATTAGTGCCCTCTTTTTTCCCTAGCAAAGTAGTAGCCCTCAGTATAGCAGTTCCCCTTGTAGTGTCCCTAAAGCCTTCATAATGTAGTGTCTTTTTTGCCCCTTAGTAGTACTCTTAACCACTTGCCGACCAGTGGATTTTACACTGATCGGTGCTGCGTGGGCTCTACAGCCCGCAGCACCGATCAGGAGTCCAACAGGGCGATCAGACTACCCCCCTTTTTTCCCCACTAGGGGGATGTCCTGCTGGGGGGGTCTGATCGCCGCCGGCCATCTGCGTTTTGCGGGGGGGGGGGCTTCTCAAAGCCCCCCTCCGCAGCCATTTCTGCCCTCCCGCTCCTTACCTCCCTACCTCCCTCTCTCCGTAATGCGCAGGACGGAGTTCCGTCCTGCGCATTGAAGGATAGGCTTCAGCCTATCATATGCCGGCGATCCCCGGCCAATCAGAGGCCGGGGATCGCCGATCTGCCTTACGGCGCTGCTGCGCAGCAGCGCCGTATGATGTAAACAGCGGGGATTTTTTCCCCGCCTGTTTACATTTTGCCGGAGAGCTGCGATCGGCGGCTCTCCGGCTGTTCACGGAGACACCCTCCGTGAACTGACATGGAAAGGCCGCTCGAACGAGCGGCCGTTTCCATGGTAACCCGCAGACGACCAGTTTACGCCAATCGGCGTTAGCTGGTCGTCAAGAGGTTAATCAACACCTTTTTTGTGTCCTTTATTTCCCTCTATAGACCTCATAAATTATTTCTGTAAGGGATGGAACCCACCAGAGCATTTTTTGAGCATTTTGGAATCACTTTTAATCGCTAGCGGTTTCCCTAAACTCTCTGCCAATGTAAATGGATAGGACAGATTCTACTGGAGCAACTGCGATTAGGCAAATTGCAATTGCAGGACATGCAGCATTTTGGGAGCGTTTCTAATTTATGTATTGTATAGGAGCAGGGAAATTGCTCCCAAAATCGCTTGCAGAGCGCTATAACAAATCGCAAGCAATTGCCAATAGCGTTTTGCCCTTTGTTGTGGGTCCCAGGCCTAATGCCCTTCATTGCGCCATCAAGATAAATCCCCTCACTGCAGAGTAAACACAAAAGAGCATCTTAGAAGGAACCCGAGGAGGGAGACCTAGAGAGGCCACCATATTTGTTTTCTGTTAAACAATGCCAGTTGCCTGGCAGTCCTACTGATCTTACTGGCATCAGTAGGGTCTATACCATACACCTGAAATCTTGCAAGACCATCTGATTTAAATGCTTCTTCAGGGTCTATGGTTATAAGTATTATGCAATGGATCAGCAGGACAGTAAATAAATAAATAAGTAAGTAAATACATATGTCAGCCTTCACATGTCTCTCACCTCAGGTTCCCTTTAAAGAACACCTGAAGTGAGAGGGATATGGAGGCCCTCATATTTATTTCCTTTTAAAGGATACCCGAGGTGACTTGTGACATGATGATAGACATGTGTATGTACAGTGCCAAGCACACTAATAACTATATTGTGTTCCTTTTTTCTTTCTTCTGCCTGAAAGAGTTAAACATCTGGTATGTAAGTGGAAGATCCTGTCTGAGTCAGGACTGGGACAGACTGCAGGGTGACCCTCACTGATAAGAAATTACAACTATAAAACACTTTCCAAGCAGAAAAGGCTTCTGGGAGCAGGAAAAAGATAAACATAGTCAATAGTTCATAGATTTTAGCTCTGGCATACTTGAATGAATGTGTCATTGAGCAAAAACAACAGTAAAATCTTAAGTAGATTTAAACATAAAATAAAATTGTGGAATATCTTAAGTCATTTTTAGGAGAAGGAGGATACATACAATTTTTTTTTCATTAGTTTATTTTTACCTTGGCTGTCCTTTAAATAATGCCAGTTGCCTGGCAGTCCTGTTGACCTTTAATCCATCGGTTGTGTCTGAATCACACACCTGAAAAAAGAGTGTGGCTTATTCATTCAGAGTTCAGTCAGAAACACCTGATCTGCATCCTTGTTCTGGGTCTATGGCTAAAAGTATCAGAGACCAAGATCAACAGGAGAGCCAGGCAATTTGAACTGTTTAAAATGAAATAGTATGTCAGCCTCTCATTTCGTGTTTTTTAACAGTGTTTTCATTCCCATCTCCTGCCAGCATGCTCCCTGCCCTCCAGGGGCGTAACTAAGAGCCCCCGGGCCCCCCTGCAGAAATTGTGAGCGGACTCCCCCTCCCCCCTAGGGCCCGCTCGTGGCTGTTTTGGGGGGGCTGGAGGGGTCGCACCATGAGGGGAAAGCTATGGCCACACTCGGCGGGGAGGGGGGAAGGTCCCCCCCCCCTCCCTCACCTCGGGCTTTCCCCTCTGTGCGCCCCTCCAGCTTCTAACTATACAAGGCCATAGCTTTCCCCTCATGGTGCGACCCCTCCAGCCCCCCAAAACAGCCACGAGCGGGCCCCCAGCGGGCGCAGGGGCTGCATCCCTTATTGTTACGCGCCTGCTGACCTCCAATCACTACTCTCCCTGCTCTCTGCTCCCCACCATGCCACCTTCCTGTTCTAGAAACAGCACAGGCACATTGTTATACAGTGACATAGCTGTAGTTAGCAGTGCTGACAGTGCTATTAAGATTAAGGTTGTGCTGCTCTACCATAACAGTGTTGAGAGGGCCCAGCAGGTCGCCCTTTCACTAGGAAGACCTTTCATGACCTCATGAGACCTGGTCAAAATTTTAACCTCTGCAACCCCTGTTCCTAAACTTATCAGATCATGGTTGATGCAGTTGATTCAGATTGTATGCTAATTTACATTTTAATGCGTGTAGCCTGAAAATGAGCCAATGAAATGCTGCAGCAGCTTCATACTGTTGGTCCATCTTCAAGATGCATAAATGTATGCATAAAAATCCCTTAAGGGAAATTTTTTTACATCCGAGCAACTTTCACCTCCCATTCATTAGCCTATAACTTTATCACTACTCATCACAATGAATTGATCTATATCTTGTTTTTTCCGCCACCAATTAGGCTTTCTGTGGATGGTACATTTTGCTAAGAGCCACTTTACTGTAAATGCGTTTTAACAGGAAGAATAAGAAAAAAAAACGGAAAAAATGCATTATTTCTAAGTTTTCATCCATTATAGTTTTAAAATAATACATGCCTCCATAATTAAAACTCACGTATTGTATTTGCCCATATGCCCCGGGTATTACACCGTTAAAATTATGTCCCTATCACAATGTATGGCGACAATATTTTATTTGGAAATAAAGGTGCATTTTTTCAATTTGCGTCCATCACTATTTAGAAGCCCATAATTTATTAAATCATATTGCTATACTCCTTTGACATGCATATTTAAAAAGTTCAGACCCTTAGGTAACTTTTAATGTTTTTTTTTTTTTTATTATTGTAATTTTTTTTTTTTTATTTAAACTTGTATGTGGATATTTTTTGGTGTGGGAGGTAAACAGGGAATTGTAAATGTTTGTAAATGTATTTTATTCAGTGTTAAGTGTTTTTGGTGTAGTTAGCTATTTGACCACAAGATGGCCACAATCAAAAAGTCCTGGGAGCGATCGATCTCGCTCCCAGGCAGAAGAAAGGAGACCAGAGCTCAGAAAAGCCGCAGCGTCTGAAGAGACGCTGTCGGCTTTTCTCCGGGGGGGTCCGATCAGCGAAAGGGATTTATAATCCCTTTCACTGATCGGTGGGCTAGCGGCCAGCAGCGGGGGAGCGCACGGGGGGGCCCGCCGGAGCGCACGCGACCCGCGTAAGTGCGCGCAGCCTAACTGGACGAAAATTTTCGTCCAGTTAGGCTTAAGGCTTCTTGCACACCAAGACGTTGCATTAGGTGGCACGTTAAGGTCGCATAACGTGCACCTAACACAACGTATGGTGCTGCAAGAGCCGACAGTAGAGTGAGCCGCGTTAGGCGGCTCGAGTCCTATAATGTCTCCCAGAGTGGCGCTGATTGGCCAGCGGGACCACGTGATGCGGAGCGAGACACTCCGCATCACGTGGTCCCGCCGGCCAATCAGCGCCCGCCAGTGCAGTGAATATTAAGTAGCCATGTGCGCGGCTACTGTAGCTGGCTCTCCCCGCCTCCTCTCCGCCCCCCACTGCGCATGTGCAAACAGTCTAACGCGGCTATAGCCGCTCCAACGCCGTAGCATGCTGCACTTTGCACAGAACGTGCAGCGTTACATGTAACGCAACGTGGGCTGTGTGAAAAGCCCACTTGTGTTACATTGCTGTGCATTGGGGGAGCGTTACAGGCGCACTAACGTGCGCCTGTAACGTCTTGGTGTGTAAGCAGCCTAAGTGGTTAATTATTTGCTGTCTGACTACAGTCATATGCATGGCAAGATTTTTCTTTTCTAGATAAATCCATGATAGTAAATCTAATATAGTGAAAAAAAGCAAACAGTTGAAATCTGACAGAACCAACAGGTTTGGGACTAGTCCATCTCCTCATGGGGGATTTTCAGGGTTTTCTATGTTTTCAAATGCATTTCTTGAATGAGAGTTGCCAAGTCTAACTGCCAAAATAGTAAGATACCAGCCTGTCTCCCTACTCACTATTTTGGCAGTTACACTTAGCAACTGCCATTCAGGAAATGCTTTTGAAAACAAAGAAAACATGAGAATCCTCCATGAAGAGATGCACTTGTCCAAAACCTGTCGGCACTGTCAGATTTTAACTGCTTACTTTTTTTCGCTGTAGTGGTCCTTTTCAGAAAATTAGACTGCAGCCACACCACTACTATTTTTCTAGCATTACAATGGACGTTTCAGTATGACCCAGGTGATGGTATTTTACCATGTAATAACAAACATTTGATTTACTAAAAAAGCCCTGGGGCTGTTTGCTGAATCACTTATGATGTTCCCACTGAAAATGCTGATTCCTGAAGTGGCCTTTCTGCCACTTGGGATGTAAACAAAAGCCCTGATTGGCCATATCTACTAGCTAATTTCAGTTAGTTATTTGTTTACATCCCCAGTGACCAATCAGAGGCTTTTTGCTACTCTGAATGGCCACTTCAAGATACAGAAGTAGGCACTATTTAATAAATCCACAAGAGAGGCTCTGCTACAATTCTGAAGTTGCTCTATATAAATCTGAAAAGAACAATTATTGGGTTAGCAATATTTTACTGAACAGGAGTATTTTGCACAACGTGAAATGCCACTTTTGGCTGAAATTGACACTCATCTGCACTGCTTAAAGAGAAACTCCGACCAAGAATTGAACTTTATCCCAATCAGTAGCTGATACCCACTTTTACATGAGAAAAATAATGATTTTCACAAACAGACCATCAGGGGGCGCTGTATGACTGATTTTGTGCTGAAACCCCTCCCACAAGAGGCTCTGGTACCGTACGGTACTCTGGGCAAACTGTCACAATGTAACAATGTTCAGACAGGAAATAGCTGTCTGTTAAAGCCAGACCAGCTAGAAACACCTCCATAATCTGCCCACAGTAACAATGTCTCCATGTAATACAAGTCAGAATGTGAATCTGGGAGAGGAAAGATTTTACAATGAGCAAACACTGACTAAATCATGTATACATAATTATTGTAAAAATGAAGCACTTTTTTTATTACATTATTTTCACTGGAGTTCCTCTTTAATATGCAGTCTTACAACCACTGAATGATCTCAGCACATCAGCAGCGAGGGGGTCCAGCAAGCCCCAGCAGTTCCTTGAACTTATAACAAATCTTATTGACACTTTTTAAATGATTTTAAAATGCATGCTGAATGTGATGCTATCCAGACTAGTGTTTACAAGATAAATTGAAAAAGATTCTCAGTTCCCCGTGTGTACCAAGCCCCTGTGTCCCAGAAAATGTAAATCATGTCTGGCAAAGCTGAACTAAAGTCTTGAAGAAAACATCCAAGCTATCTATGGAGGGTAACAGATTTACATGCCTTTCCATAATCAGCTGCTCCATTTACATATGATAAATTCCAAACTAGTTGCTGCTTCATGTCTGTTCAGGACAATGGCCACAAATCACTGACTATCAGAAGCCCTACTTACTACATAATGGAGTAAAATGCATGCATTCTAATGTGTTTTCATGCATTTTAGCCCATACATTTCCTTGCATTTTTTTTATAATAATGCATTTACTTTTATGTAAACGCATGCTGCTGAACATTTTCACTAAGCTGCATGCCCTGTCATACAATTTCAATCCATCGGAAATTTGATTCAATGTAAAAAAAATCTAACAAAAATTGTTAAAAAAACAAAGGCCTTTAAGGTAGGGATCTGTGAGAATGCCTCTAGCAGTCTTGTGAGAATTTTCTCAAACTTCAGGTGGTACAGCGATTTTTCACCATAACACTTTAGCAAATTGCATTGATGTCAATGGCGATGTCTTCGGCTGGATTCACAGTGGTGCTTTGCATAATGCATGCTTTCAAATGTTTGTGAACTGCAATGACAACTGGGCATATACTTTAATACAAAGCCTACATGCAGCAAGTTAGAATAACGTGATCAGTTACAACGTAGTAATGTAAACAGGTCCACAGAAATGTATGGGCAGTAAGCTGACTTGCAGAAATATTCTGCAATGCAACTGAGCACTGTGAACTAGGCCTTTAGCGTTTCATTGCAAAGCCCCCATATATGCTAGAATCACCAATTCCGTATGATTTGGAGAATAGTGGGTACAAGGGGAAACATTTTTAAAAAGACTTTGTAGTTTTTGAGGAAAATGGTTTTCGAGCTATGATAGGTACCCAGAAGCAGATGAGGGCCTTGGGGAGGTGGTTTTGGGTTTCATGGGGAGACATGGAGGTCCCCTTGTTTGCCCCCACAAGTGAAATGGAAAGAGCGGTATTAATGTGCCCCTTACCAATTTCCTCAAAGGGTTAAAGATTAAATAAAAGCAAGATGAAAAAAGTATTTTAATATTCTTAATTAACCATATATACTTACCTTTAATGAATGACCCCACACTAGTATTCTCTTGAAAGGTCCCATGCCAATAGCATCTTGATACTTCACTCCACGCTGCCAGCACTTGCTATGCTTAAGTACAGCAAGGCCTGGCAAAGTATCTTTAAATGTGCCATCTGCGCTCCACAGACCAATCTTCCTCAGGTACAAATGCACATCTTACACATGTACAGGGGTGTAACTACAGGGTAGCGGCCCCTGCAAGTGCAGGGGGGTCCAGAGCTGTGAGTGAGCCCCAACTACTAGCCTTCCCTTCCTCTCATAAAGGGGTTCATCCTTCAGATCAGGTGTTTTTGTGGCCACACTTATTTTATGACCCTTGCAAGATGGGACCATAAGACCGTGAGGGTCGCCAAGGGTAGGCAAGGAAAGGGTGTGAGCATTGGGGGGCCCCATCAAAGTTTTACTGGGGGGCCCCATGATTTGTAGTAAGGCCCCTGTGCATGTATTTTAAATTTAAGTTTTATATAGATAGTGCATAGCAATATTATTGTTACTAATGGCAGCGCATACTGTGAGTTATTCTATTGGCGTGACCCACAATACTCAATATAATTATATATTGTGCAATCACCCTAGCAACAGGCAATAGCAAAAGTTCATTTAAGAGACAGCAAATGCTTAAAGGGAATCTAGGATATTAGAAGTATATTATTTTTTTCTGTAAATATAATACCTGTTGCCTGACTCTCCTGCTGATCCTGTGTCTTTAATATATTCAGCCACAGCCCCTGAACAAGCATGCGGAACAGGTGCTCTGACTGAAGTCAGACTGGACTAACTGCATGCTTGTTTCAGGTGTGTGATTCGGCCACCACTGCCGCCAAAGAAATCAGCAGGACTGACGAGCAACTGGTATTGTTTAAAAGGAAACATCCATATCCCTCTCAGTTTAGGTTCCCTTAAAGAGGAACTCCAGTGAAAATAATGTAATAAAAAAAGTGCTTCATTTTTACCATAATTATGTATAAATGATTTAGTCAGTGTTTGCTCATTGTAAAATCTTTCCTCTCCCAGATTCACATTCTGACATGTATTACATGGTGACATTGTTACTGTGGGCAGATTATGGAGCTGTTTCTAGCTGGTCTGGCTTTAACAGACAGCTATTTCCTGTCTGAACATTGTTACATTGTGACAGTTTGCCCAGAGTACCGTACGGTACCAGAGCCTCTTGTGGGAGGGGTTTCAGCACAAAATCAGTCATACAGCGCCCCCTGATGGTCTGTTTGTGAAAATCATTATTTTTCTCATGTAAAAGTGGGTATCAGCTACTGATTGGGATAAAGTTCAATTCTTGGTCGGAGTTTCTCTTTAAGGCTGCTTTCACAGTAAGACGTTACAGACGCATGTTAGAGCAGCCTGTAATGCAGCCCAACTCACAGTAATGAAAAATCAATGAGCTGTTCACAGTGCCCACGTTGAGTTACATTGTAACGCTGCATGTTATTTAAAAGTGCAGCATGCTGTGCGTTCTATGCGGCTTTAGCCGCATTAGACTGTTTGCACATGCTCAGTATTGTTTTTTGTTTTTTTTTGAGGAGGAGGAGGGGAGAGTCCGCTATTGTTCGGCACATGGCTAATTAATATTCACTGCACTGCGGTGTAGTGATGGGACGTTCGGCTCGATTCATTGAATCGATTCATTGAAAAGAGCCGGACTTCCTGTCTCTACTGTTCAGAATCGATTCATTGAAAAGAGCCGGACTTCCCATCACTAGGTTCAGTCCTGCTGCTCCGAATCGATTCTGAACAGTAGAGATAGGAAGTCCGTCTCTTTTCAATAAATCGATTCATTGAAAAGAGACGGATTTCGCATCACTTCTGCTTTGTTTTTTCCCTGGAGCAGCTGCTGATTGGCTGGCAGGACCACGTGATGTGGAGTGTTCCGATCACGTGGTCCCCGCAAGGTAGGAGACAAAAAAGGCGCACCAACAGCCGCACAAAGCGGCTCACTCTGGCGTCCACCTCCAACACCACCATACGTTGCGTTAGGGGCACGTTATGCGACCTTAACGTTCCCTAAACCGCAACGTCTTGGTGTGAAAGAGGCCCTATTGTGTAAAGAGTCGGCTCCAGCCCTTTGCTTTATTTGCAAATTCCCATTGCCAATTGCAAGAAACAAAATAACAAACTGTGGCACAGTTGAGTTTCTAACTGGATCACTGCAGCCCCTAGCTAACTACCAAACTTAAGTGGCAACAACGGTCTTTCTTACTGTTGAGGCAGGGAACACACTTGACTGTTTTCGTACGCGTTTTCTGCACAGAAAAACTGAGAACTCATGTTAATCAATGGACTAGTACACACTTACTGTGTTGTTCGCACGCAGAAAAAAACCTGACATTCTGCATCCTGAATCTGCACATTTTGGCAGTTTTCTCTATCAATTACATCAGCTGCTGTGAAAAAACGCGCGCGTTTTCCTGCATGGAAACACACTTGGTGTGCAGAAAAAGTATGCAGGAAAACGCGCGCGGAAAACTGAAAGTCAAGTGTGTTCCCTGCCTCAATCACAGAAACAAAAATGGAAACTTACAGGTTTGTTTTCAACTTCCTACAGAGAGCTCTGTTACTTCCTCTCAACAGGAGCCAAAGATAGCTTCTCCCATCTTGAGGCTGCTTGTTACTTTGCACCGATGTAATTCCTGGACATGGCCTAGGTGACCAGGGAACTCACCTACTCTTCTCTGCACAGCTTCAGAGCCCTTAAAGAGGAACTCCAGTGAAAATAATGTAATAAAAAAAGTGCTTCATTTTTACAATAATTATGTATAAATGATTTAGTCAGTGTTTGCCCATTGCAAAATATTTTATATCCCTGATTTACAGTATATTCTGACATTTATCACTTGGTGACATTTTTACTGTTGGCAAGTGATGTAGCTGCTGCTTGCTGTTTTGGCAGTTGGAAACAGCTGTAAACAGTTATTTCCCACAATGCAACAGGGTTCACATACATGAAACTGCGAAGAGTACGTACTCAGAATTTCTTTGTGGGAGGCGTTTCACCACAATATCAGCCATACAGCGCCCCCTGATGGTCTGTTCATGAAAAGGAATAGATTTCTTATGTAAAAGGGGGTATCAGCTACTGATTGGGAAAAAGTTTAATTGTTGGTCGGAGTTTCTCTTTAAAGAGAGCCTGAACTGAAAATAAAAAGTCAAAATAACCATACACAGGTCATACTTGCCTCCTGTGTAGTGTACTCCTCAATGTCTTTCTCCTCTCCTGCGTCCCATTTGTCCACTGTGCTCAATGGAATTCTCTGTCTTCCATTTTAAAAATGACCATTACCCCATATCAGCTTCCTGGTCAGCACACTGTTAAACTGTAATATCATCCACTTGAGCCATAGGAAAACATGGACATTACCTTGCACATTCAATTGTAACTGACAGCTGCTGATATATAACTGACAGCAACTGGTATATTTCAGATCTGAAAAAATATTGTCAGAACTGGAAGGGATCACTGTAAGAAGAAAATGGTGAGCTTCTGAGAGGATCTGGCGGTGTGGTAAGTATGTAATATTCATTTGCAGATACGTCATGTGTTTGTTTTAAATATTTTTACTCACTCCAGGTTCCCTTTAAAGAGGAACTATAGTGATTTTATTTTTTTTTACAATATTTACTTATAAATGATTTAGTCGGTGTTTGCCCATTGTAAAATCGTACCTGTCCCTGACTTATAGTACATTCTGAGATTTTTTACTGGTGGTGACATATAGTCCCTGCCAGGTGATCTGTATGGAACTTCATAAGGCCTCTTGCACACTGCAAGCGATTCAGATTCAGATTCCGCTTTTTAATCAGTTTTTACCTCCGATTCAGATTTGCAGTGTGCAAGGAGCAAACTGCAAATCTGAATCTGAATCGGAAGTAAAAACGGATTAAAAAGCGGAATCTGAATCTGAATTGCTTGCAGTGTGCAAGAGGCCTTACTGAGAGGTCTATGCACAGCGGGGAATACTGCTTGCTTGGCAGTTGGAAAAAGCTGTTATTTCCAACATTGCAACTAGGTTCACAGACAGCAAACTGTCAGAACCTTAGTTATGACATTACACTTTGAGAGAGGTTTCACCACAATATCGGCCATAAAGACTCCACTGGTATATTCAAGAAAAGGTAAAGAGTTCTCATGGGAAAGGGGGTATCGGCTACTGATTGGAATGAAGTTAAATCCTTGGTTACAGTTCCTATTTAACTGGTTTTCTCTCAAACCTCTTAGGCTAGTTACACACCAGGACGTTGCGTTTAGGGGACATTATAGGGCACATAACGTGCCCCTAACGCAACGCCTGGTGCTCTCTGGTGTGGACGTCGGAGTGAGCCGCGTTGTGCAGCTCACTCTGGCCTCCGTGATGCCGTGATGCATACTCTTGGACGCATGCGGCATCACGTGGTCCCGCCTGGCCAATCGCCGCACAGAGCGGCCGCTACAGGAAGTAAACACTGCACGTCACTGAGTGCAGTGAATATTAATTAGCCATGTGCCCGGCCGCTCTCCCCTCCTCCCCAACATGACTGAGCATGTTCAAACAGTCTAACACGGCTTAGCCGCCTATAACGTACTGCATGCAGCACTTTGCTGCGTTACAATGTGTCACAGGAGCCCTTGTGGCTGACCGCACTTAGCCTTCTAAACGGTGCCAGCGCACAGATCGTGCGAACTCTGGTCGCAGTCAATGCGCAGGAACCGTTAAGAATTAGCCGCAGACAACTCAGAAGGGAGCCTGTGAGACACGGGTAATTACAACGTCACCTACTGGTTCAGAGTAAACTGCCACCACCGCGGTTACTATGGGACCGTGGGGCCCACTAACTGACTGACTAATCCTGCGAATAAAACGGTTAAACACACGATATTCTGTCTAGCCAACAACAAACAAACAGTAGCGTATCTTCAGAGACCCGGGATCATTTCTGTGTGTGCTGATAAGCAGGGTAGCGAAACAGTGAATGACTTGGGGAAAGTCGTTTATTCACGCAATATAAATAATTAATATATACAGACAATTATGAAAATCAACAATTATTAAAACAGTAATAGCCAGTATAAAAAATAAAAGAAGGGAGAAAAATACTTATGGTTTGTGGAAATATGTCCTTTTGTGGGAAAATCGTCAAGTTCAAGCAAAACGGTTTCAAGTTCTTAGAGTTCTTTGTTGCAGAGTAAAGTTCAGCAAGATTTAGAATCCAAACAAAATGGAGGATGTCCTTTGTTTTAGCTCTGGCAATATGGCCACCACTTGTTCCTCATAGTGGCCGTGTGTCCTGAAGATGGTAAAGGGAGGAATTTCTTCCCAGGCAGCTCATTCACTTTTAATGGAGATGAGCTCAGAGGCGGGCTTCCAGAGTCGGCCCCCAGGCCGGACTATGGTAATCACATCTGGGCAGGGGCTTTAGCAAACTCATAATCCTGACAGGTTCCCTAGGCAGACCTGCGCGGCCGGCACACAGATAATAATTACATATTCTCGATCCCCAGAACCTACCGATTAATATGATATCAAACTTGGGCATGTTTGCATGCCCGGTTAAAAAATTGTGGAATTCCCAGCGTTCTGGTTAGGCTAGGGGCCCAAATTTAATATCAAAACACTCACAAGATCCGGACCAGCAGAATGATATAACTTCCACATTTCTCCGATGTATGGTACTTCTAAAACATGCATAAAGATCATAACTCTATGTTTCCCTATCCTGGCTGAATGGTTCCGCTAAGTCTGCCCCCTGCTGGGATTAGCTTCCTTGGCTCTGAAAAGACTCCTGGTTTGTTAATTAACATCTGAGTGTTACCCCTCTGGCTTCATTAGGAAGTCACAGGGCACAGGCTTCATGAAAAGAACTAGGCTAACTATTTCTCTGAAGACAGCAGAGACCCCCCAGGCTGGACTGCCTGGTGTCCACAGACATGAGATTCTGATTGGGGCAGCGCAACGACAACCGTGGCAGGAAGTCGGTTGCGGCTGCGTTTTCTGCGCACTGACGGCTCGCCCGTCACACCTCCCCTTTCTGATGCTGTGTAGGGGGTTGTCACCAAGACATCCTCCGTAGCAGCCATTGGCGCTGTTGGGTCTAGTTCCCCCTGACACCGGGACAGCCCATCAGCGTGTTGGTGTCGGCTGCCGGGACGGCGGGGAAACCCATTGGCGCCTGCGGCTCGGTTCACCTGGACAGGTCGCTGTCCGCTACCCTCAGGGTTAACCCGACATGGACCGTTCTGGACAGGGCGTTTGCGCCACTGCAGTCGGACGTGGTGTCTGCCGGGACTGCTGACAACGGGCAGTGGGTTGGTTAGGTCCACAGCCAGCCCACGCAGGGTTCCCCTGCTAAGTGGCTGTGGACCTAAGGGAACCCCGCGGGAATCCCTGGACCTTCCCAGCTCCTGACAGACGGCACATGCTCGGCAGTAGTTTGCTACATCCCTGTTCATCCGGGGCCAATAAAACTGTTTCCGAATACCGGCAAGTGTCTTGCGGACACCTGAGTGCCCTGTCAGAGGATTACCATGTGCAGATTTCAGCACATGTCCCCTGAACGCACTCGGGACCACAAGCCATTTGGTATTCGCATGGGATCCACCTGTAGGGGGCTGCACAGACTCACTGTACAGTCTCCCACCTTCCCAGTACACCTTGAAAGCAGCCCCGTCTGCGAGGGGCTCAGCGGCTCGCTGCCTGAGCACCTCCAGGCTTGGGTCACTTTGTAGTGCGGCTGAGAATACGGCGCTGTCAGTTTCAGCCAACTGGCTCATGTCACACGAGGCCAGCGGCTGAAAGGTCTCATCCCTGCGGTCAGAGGAGGGGGAGGAGGCCGGAACCCCCTCCACCTGTTCTGAGCTCGAGTTCTGAGCAGTGCAGCTGCGCGGTATTGCTAGCACAGGTACACTGTCAGAATGGCACAGACGGACATTACTCAAATCATCATTGCATGCAGTAATGACATTGACAGGTATAGACATTTTTTCATTACAGACAGGTTGTACAGGAAACTCAGGTACAGTTACAGCATCATCACAACAGACAGTCTGTACCTCAAACTCAGGTGCCTTTGAAGCAGGCACTATTGAACCTGGTACCCTTGAACTGGGCACATTCAACCCACCTCCCCCTGGTGCTCCCCCAAGTGTATAAAGTACCTGGTGGTGGGTGGAGAGTCCGTCTCCTTCCGTGAGCGACAAGGCGGTCGTGGCAGGTTCATAGTAGGACACAAGCTTGCCCAAATCAGTCCCCAGCAACACAGGGACTGGGAGATCCTTCATAACCCCAACAACCCTTTCTTGGATTCCTAATCCCCAATCAAGCTTCACTGTCGCGTGGGCTATGTGAAAAAGGGTGCCCTCTACTCCAGTAAGGGCAAGGGATCGGCTGGAGCTGATGCTCTCCTTTGGCACAAGGTGTGAGTGAACTAACGTGATGTCAGCTCCGGTGTCTCGAAATCCGGTGACAACTTTGCCGTTCACTCTAACAAGTTGCTGCTGGTCGGTTCGGTCGCGGATTTCCTTTCCGCGGGCAAACAGGACAAAATCTGATGATCCCGGCTGTGGTTCGCTGGCGGGTTGCCTCTGCTGTGGGTGAGGTACAGGTGATGCAGATGATCCAGGTGCTGGTGGTGTCTGTCTCCGCTCCGGACAGTCGAATTTCATGTGTCCGGGCTGGCGGCAGTAGTGACAGGTGACCTCTCCAGGCGCTGCAGGCCTGGGTGCAGCAGCTGCGCTGGGTGGCCTCTGTGGCGAACGGCTCACAGGGGCAGGAGGGTCTGCCGAGGTATTGGGCTGACCTCCTCTCCAGCTGGATGGGATAGTTCTGCGTGTATCAGCCACCCGGGTAGTTGCAAAAGTCTCAGCAAGGTCTGCAGCGACAGTGGCTGAAGCCGGCCTGCGTTCTAGCACAAACTGGCGTACATCAGCAGGGCAAATGTTCAGAAATTGTTCGAGGACTATCAAGTCCTCCAGGACGCCATAAGACCCTTTGGTGAGGCCTAGAGTCCACTGCCGTAGTGTGGTGAGCAAGCTGCTGGCCACATCTCGGTACGAATCAGAAGATTTTTTCTGCCAGGCCCTGAACTTTTTCCGATAGGCTTCTGGCGTCAGCTGGTACTTAGTAATGATAGCGTCTTTTATAGCAGCATAATCATTATCCTTCTCCGCAGGCAATTCTGCAAAGGCATCAAGCGCTTTGTAGCGCAGCAAAGGTGTCAGATGTCTGGCCCACTGGTCTTGGGACAGACGATACTGACGGCATGCTTTTTCAAAAGACCGCAAAAACAAGTCAATGTCTGTGTCTTTTTCAATATTAGCAAATTTAAATTTTGCACTTACGGGTGGTGCAGCTCCTTCAGCAGGGAGGCTGGGCGGTGAACTCCGGCTGGCCTGTTGCACTTTTGCCATGTTTAGCTCATGCTGTCGTTGGCGCTCCCGTTCTCGCTCAGCGACATCCCTCTCCGCGTGGCGTTCTGCAGATTGGCGTTCCCGCTCCTCGCGGGCTTCCATGTACTGCATGTACTTGTCCAGGTCAGTCTCCATCAGCTTTTGTAATGCCTGCTGCATTACCGGGTCAGCACCCCTGGACAGTCCAGTACTGGCCAGTTCCGGGCGAGTATTTTCAGAAACTTTGGGGTTGGGGTCCACACTGACATTCTCCTGCGTAACTGTTGATGCAGGGCCCTCAGGATGCACAACCTCTGTACGGTCAGGAGTCTCAGTCTCTGGTTCCCCTTGCCTTGAGTCAGATGGGTCAGCATCTACCTCAGCAGACACATCCAGCTCCTGCAGTTGCTGGGTATCCCATTGAAACAATTCCGTTACCAGGTCCCCTTGTTTCTTGCGGCCGACATCAATGCCTCTCTCTTGGCAAAGATTTTGCAGGTCCGCCAGGCACATTTTCTTGTAGTTCCCGGACATTTCCACGCCAAATAAAATAAAACTTTTGGGGAGGGGTACTGGCTACACAGTCTCTCTGTATATATAAAAAAATATATTGCCTTCCAGCTACACCAACGAATTAGTTCGTTTCTTGATAGCGCTAGCGCTATCGTAGATGCTTTCAGCACAACACAGGTCCCAACCGCTGCCTAACACTGTCACAGGAGCCCTTGTGGCTGACCGCACTTAGCCTTCTAAACGGTGCCAGCGCACAGATCGTGCGAACTCTGGTCGCAGTCAATGCGCAGGAACCATTAAGAATTAGCCGCAGACAAGGGAGCCTGTGAGACACGGGTAATTACAACGTCACCTACTGGTTCAGAGTAAACTGCCACCACTATGGTTACTATGGGACCGTGGGGCCCACTAACTGACTGACTAATCCTGCGAATAAAACGGTTAAACACACGATATTCTGTCTAGCCAACAACAAACAAACAGTAGCGTATCTTCAGAGACCCGGGATCATTTCTGTGTGTGCTGATAAGCAGGGTAGCGAAACAGTGAATGACTTGGGGAAAGTCGTTTATTCACGCAATATAAATAATTAATTTATACAGACAATTATGAAAATCAACAATTATTAAAACAGTAATAGCCAGTATAAAAAATAAAAGAAGGGAGAAAAATACTTATGGTTTGTGGAAATATGTCCTTTTGTGGGAAAATCGTCAAGTTCAAGCAAAACGGTTTCAAGTTCTTAGAGTTCTTTGTTGCAGAGTAAAGTTCAGCAAGATTTAGAATCCAAACAAAATGGAGGATGTCCTTTGTTTTAGCTCTGGCAATATGGCCACCACTTGTTCCTCATAGTGGCCGTGTGTCCTGAAGATGGTAAAGGGAGGAATTTCTTCCCAGGCAGCTCATTCACTTTTAATGGAGATGAGCTCAGAGGCGGGCTTCCAGAGTCGGCCCCCAGGCCGGACTATGGTAATCACATCTGGGCAGGGGCTTTAGCAAACTCATAATCCTGACAGGTTCCCTAGGCAGACCTGCGCGGCCGGCACACAGATAATAATTACATATTCTCGATCCCCAGAACCTACCGATTAATATGATATCAAACTTGGGCATGTTTGCATGCCCGGTTAAAAAATTGTGGAATTCCCAGCGTTCTGGTTAGGCTAGGGGCCCAAATTTAATATCAAAACACTCACAAGATCCGGACCAGCAGAATGATATAACTTCCACATTTCTCCGATGTATGGTACTTCTAAAACATGCATAAAGATCATAACTCTATGTTTCCCTATCCTGGCTGAATGGTTCCGCTAAGTCTGCCCCCTGCTGGGATTAGCTTCCTTGGCTCTGAAAAGACTCCTGGTTTGTTAATTAACATCTGAGTGTTACCCCTCTAGCTTCATTAGCAAGTCACAGGGCACAGACTTCATGAAAAGAACTAGGCTAACTATTTCTCTGAAGACAGCAGAGACCCCCCAGGCTGGACTGCCTGGTGTCCACAGACATGAGATTCTGATTGGGGCAGCGCAACGACAACCGAGGCAGGAAGTCGGTTGCGGCTGCGTTTTCTGCGCACTGACGGCTCGCCCGTCACACAATGTAACGCAACGTGGGCAGTGTGAGCAGCCCACTTGTGTTACATTGCTGTGCGTTGGGGGAGCGTTACAGGCTGCACTAACGTGCGCCTGTAACGTCCCTGTGTGTAAGCAGGCTTAAAGAAAGAAAAGACACTTTCTTTGTTTTCAGTCCTGGAGCCTTAATTCACAAAATATGTTATACTAGTCTAGGTGACACATAATGAATTCCTGTACTCATCAGCAGCCTGACAGATGACAAGCTGTTAGATATTGAAATGTAAAAAATACACACTCCGCGCTGACTGGAGATAAGAGTGTTAACCCGCACTGGTTTACCCCCCTGTAATTTATAATAGATAACCCCGTGCCAGAGGTTGGCGCTCACAGTTCCAACCCACCCAACCTCTGCTCAGAAATATCCGCAATGCGCTCGTTCCCCCCTGTAATAAAATGATGATGAAAATCAATTTAGATATGCACAATGTCCACTTGTAAAGTTATTCTGAAGTACAAATCAGGCATCAGCCTGTCACCAAATTTGACCAGTTCTAATCCCAGCATCCACAGTCTGTATATACTGAGAGATCCAATCCACATCTGAAGTCTGTAGCTTAATCACAACACACGCTTTCTAAAGTGCTGGCAGATTCATATATCCAGAGATAAAACCGTCACCCAGGGGCGTAGCTAGAAATCATGGGGCCCCATAGCAAAGTTTTTAATGGGGCCCCCCTAAAAAAATCTATAAGGCATCTTATTGCCCCGTCGCCCCACCCTAAACCACAGCTAAACCTATTCTCATACAGAGCCCTCCCTCTACCTATGCGTAACCCTAACCACCTCCCCTGCTGATGAAAAACCTTAACCACCCTGCCACTGGATACCCATACAAATATTGGTTATAGCAGGTGGCCAAACTCCAGTCCCTGCTATAAATATTTGTATGGGCACAAATGGAAGCCCTCAATATTTACAGGGGGTTTTTTTGTGGCGGGGGTGAGCGTTAAGGTTTAGTGTACTTAAAGTGAACCTGAACCGAGTAATATTTCAAATAAACACATAATGTATCTATATGTGAATATTACATACTTACCTCACTGTCAGTTCCTCTAAGAATCTCAGAATTTTCTTCTAACAATGATATCTTCCAGTTCTGACAACATTTTGTCAGAACTGAAGAATATCATTTGCTGTCAGTTATATTTCAGTTGTTGTCAGTAATAAGTGAAAGGGCAACTGATGTGCAAGGTAATGTCCATGTTTCCCTATGGCTCATGTGGGTGATGTTAAAGTTTAACAGTGTGCTGACCAGGAAGCTGTTATGGGCTAATGGTCATTTTTAATATGTAGGATGAAGAATTCTGTTCCCAGTCTGCAATCCAGATGATTGAATTAAAGTGCACAAGTCTCAGCAGTCTATTAAGGGCCAGTCATATTAGTAGGGATGTGCTCACTGTATGCCGAGTGTCGCGGGGGCAGCGTGTTGACAACAGATAGTAGCCAAAGTTTAAACTTGCATAGTAGCAGTATCTTACATGCCCTCCACAGTTTGCAGCATGTGGTGCAGAGCTTGCAATTGTTAGTGGATGGGCAGCACAATGGCGCAATAGTGGAAAGCGCTCTTGCCTTGCAGCATTGAGTCCCCAATTCAAAGCCCAGGGCACTATCTGCATGGAGTTTGTATGTTCTTCCTGTGTCTGTGTGAGTTTCCTCCCTGCACTCCGGTTTCCTCCCACACCCCAAAAGCATACAGATAATTTAATTGGCTTTCCCCTAAATTGGCCCTAGACTACAATACATACAGTACACGATACATACCTAGACATGTGTCTACGGTAGGATTAGATTGTGAGCCCCTCTGAGGGACAGCTAGTGACAAGATAATATACCGGTACTCTGTATATCGCTGCGGAAGATGTCGGCGCTATATAAATACATAGGCCTCAATTCACGGAGCTTTATCAAACACTTTATCAAACGTTTGATAATTTTCCTCATGGGTAAAATCTAATTTTGAATTCACTAAGGTGTTATAGATTTATTGATCATTTCATCAATAAAACATTCGATAAATCTATAACACCTTAGTGAATTCAAAATTAGATTTTACCCATGAGGTAAATTATCAAGCGTTTTTTATAAACGTTTCATAAAGTGTTTGATAAAGATCCGTGAATTGAGGCCATAATAATATTAGTGCCACTCAGACCTCTGGGTATCCTTAGCAGCAGTTGACAAAGGGATGCTGCATATCCGGCAGTGACACCGGACATTGGGAACAGGATTCAGCGTTCCAGTTCTGCCTCCAGTGTATGGCGGTGTGAGTGTGCAGAGATCAACAGGTGTAGATTTTGGCAGAAATGTGCTAATATTCAGCATTGATGGTTTTATTTTTTGTGTGCCATTTTAAGTTTTTAGGCATTCACTTATTGTCTATGTATATGTGCAGGGTTTCCTGATTTTCTGTTGACTGTGTTGTGTGGAAAGGGAAATATTCCACTCACCCCAAGTTGCCACATTCCACACTTGCACTTTAACTATTTATAACTGCAACAAAAGAAACCTGAGGATTTGAGGCAATCGTCAGCCTCAGTGAGTCCCCTGGAGGCTCCTCTCCTCTCTCTCGGTCTCCCTCTCTCTTTGGCTGGCTGCATTCCTCTCTGCTGCTCGTTCCGGGGACTGTGTGTAGTAGTGTTGTCCGGATCATGAACGATTCGGATCTTTGATCCGAATCTATTTTATGAGTCGATCATCCGAATCATCAAAATGAACGATTCGGATCGCAAAAGGGGCGGGGCCAGGAGCGACACGCCCCCTCTCAGCGGGCAGCGGGGTCTTGGAAGCAGAGCAGAGATGGATCGCTCTGTTGGAAGGGAGGCAGCCTTGCAGGGAGACAGGTAGATGAGAGAGAGAGGACATGGGTGCCACTGCCAGATATGTGTAGAGCACACATACTGGCTATAACGTGCTGCCCATTACAGGCTGGCTGTTCCGTAGTGCTGCACAGTGAACACATTGGAAGCTTTTGGCTCAGCACAGCTCAGTAACTTTGCAGACACTGTGATTGAAAGGCAATATAATCCTCCTGCACTCGGCACTAAACAGCTGCACTTATCTTCTGGGAATGCTTTCTTTCACTGTGCGACCTTTTCTTTCAAAGTGTACAGATGAACATATAGGTGAAATATATGTAAAGCATATGATTGCAGCATGTGGGTATTACGTGCAAACATTTCTGCTCTCTGCTCGTCCCTCCTCCCTTCTCTGTCCACTCCCTGCCCTCTGTCCATCTTCTCCCCTTCTCTGTGTGTCCACTCCCTCCCCTTCTCCTGTCCACAGACCTGTCCTGCTGTTCATTTCACCCCTGAATGCTTCCGGTAGTAAAATGATCCGAGATTCGGATCAAAGATCCGGATCTCTTCAATGATCCGATTCGAATCATCCGGATCATTGAAAAGATCCGAACTTCCCATCTCTAGTGTGTAGCAGAGGGGAGGAGGAGGAGGAGGAGAAACCACGTGCAGCTCAGTATCACTCTGTTTCCTGCCGGAACTAAAAACTAATTGTCGGCTGGAAACAGAGGCGGAAGGAGAAATAGTCCCCTTTCACCAGCCAGCCTACGTCTGTGCAATCTCCTCCTTGCAGGGAGAGGGGGAGAAGGGGACAATGTCTGCACTGTGCACACAGTCATGCGGATTGCGGATTGAGGAAAAATAAAACACAGACAGCCAGGAACTCTGGGCCCCCTTGAGGCGTAGGGCCCCATAGCATTGCTATGGTTGCCATGGTGATCCCTACGCCACTGCCGTCACCACACCTCTGTGAGATACACTCACCAGATAGTTTGACCTGCTGATAGGTCAAATGGTGCCTTGGGACAGTCACAGGGTCGTCCCTCACCCCTCTGGCAAGATCCATCAGAATTCAGGCAGTCCAATACACTTTGTATCTTCCTCAAAGTACCTCAATAAAAATGCTCCACATAGCGTAATACTGTCACTTTAATAAAAACTTTAAAATCAATTTCACTTAGTCTCCACAGCGATAGAACAGCACAGAGTTTTTGCTTAGCGGGCTCTCCCCCGCCTAGATGGTCAGCTGGCTTGGGTCCCCCTTCGCCTATGGTGGACTTTCAACCGCCGCGCGCTCAGTCAGCTCCGTCCTCCTCTGGCGTCCCGGGTCCCGCCGTGGCTGGTGATTGATTTGTACTTCAGAATAACTTTACAAGTGGACATTGTGCATATATACATTGATTTTCATCATCATTTTATTACAGGGGGGAACGAGCGCATTGCGGATATTTCTGAGCAGAGGTTGGGTGGGTTGGAACTGTGAGCGCCAACCTCTGGCATGCGGTTAGATATTGAAATGTGGTATTTCTGGGTATGTCTGACAGAACATGTTGGAGATTTTATTCAGAGCAAAATATTTACTATAGCAGACCCTGGAGCAGCACTATCTGCTTACAGGCATTGGAATGTGTGACCATTCAGTGAAGCGATAACAAAATTTTTCTCAGATACTCTTGGGGCAGAAACATCTCCTGTCCATTTCACTTACCGAAATTTGGCTGCACCTTCATCGCTATATTTAAACCTTGCTGGTGATTTTGCTTCTTATGTAGGACTGTATACATAATGTAGAACTTGCTGATTACTGCTGAATTTACAGCTGCTGTTGGAATTATTCATACCATAACATGCAAGCCTCTAAGCATGCTTGCTTGCGATGGAGCTCCAGTTATCACACTGTGCTTCTTCTAATAACTTCCTTTTCTTTATGAATGGCCAAACCTCTAAAGAAAAGTTCCAAATCGCATCCATGTTGTGAAACTCTCAACATTCCACAGCCGCAGCCACGCTGACTGCAGGGCTTCCAGCTGGCAAGCTACTAGGAGATAGGAGATAAAACTGGGCAGTGTGCCATTTGGAAAGTCTTTCAATTGCCTGATTTGCAGCTCCGGTGTCTTGTATGTTCCCTGTCGTCCTTTACAGTCTCAACCACATTGTGCTTAATTCTTCGTGTTATAATGGGAGATAGTGCGCTTGTACACATCTCAATTTCACTCATAGGAAAAGCTTGTTCCAAAGATAAAAATTAATCATAAACTCACATACACACTGCTAAACATGTTGTATTTTTAGATGGCGGTAGTGCCCCCTGCTGGTATCAGCAGGCATCGTTCTCCCTCTGCAGCTATCTCTTGTTTAATAGGATTATAGGGTCAGAGCCTTCCACGGAAGACAGAATACAGAGAGATCTATTTTAGATATAAAAGGGATTAAACACAAAGCTCACACGTTTAATTAACTTGCAGAGAATTAAGGGAAAGTGCTGAAGTTTCCGCTTTCTCTGGGGATGCCAAACAACTGAATATTAAATTCTGCTTATTTAAAAAGCTTACGTTGGATTATGTGTGATTTGAAACAATGCGTTTGCAATACCAAATTGCATTCCTTTTGATTGCAATAAGGTACTTCGGTAAATATAATTGGCTTTGTATTGACAGTGCTTTATAAACTGCAGTTACATTCTAATATTCTGTCACATGAAACACTCATGCATACACTGCCGTCAGGTCTGTACATCAATAAGCCCATACATAACATTTATATGGAGAAAATACACAGAATAATATAAATATTTTTTAAACCTAATATTGTATCTGCGTACACATATACACTGAATTAGGTATTACGACATAATAATTGGTATTCTGTTTACATACACTCATACATCAATTTTTTACTTTTTATACTGATAAAGATTGCCAGTGGCATTAGTAGAGAGCCCATGGCCCAGACCACCAACACTGGATTTTCAAGGACAGCCACCATGTCAGTGAAGGGTAAGTAGAGGAAAAGGAATAGTTTGCTAATGACTACCACTATTCCAAGCACTTGTTACTAGTGTAACCGCACTCCATTGGCCAAACCTCCATAAATGGGGTCAAATGTGCAGGATCTTCCTCCCGGTTACCGCCAGGATAGATCAGCCAACAATCGATTGAGGTCCGCACAATCTTGAAAACGTCATCAAATCTTTATTTTAACAAGATTAAAACATAATGCTACGTGGCAGCAACAGTCTGCTGTTTCGTGCTCCTGCCCTTTGTCATCGCTGCGGGGATGATCAGTGGTGTCATCAGGTGTGCGGACTGACACAATCTGGTACTTATGTATCTTGCTACCAATTCGTATTTAATGTAAGTTGTTGTGGACTATTGATCCGCATACATAATGTTATGCATTGAGAATGTCTTGAATAGGTAGCGACCAATGAGATCATTTTAGTTCAGTCATGTTATGGAGTCTGTGAATATTAAGTAGCAGTTAACCATCAGGTCTGCTTGTAACATGCTCTGTTTTGATTGGTTGTTCTATGTGTATATATAGTGGAGCTTTTGTGTATGTACTTGATGCTGGGCAGCTTGAAAAAGGGCAGGAGCCCGAAAAAGCAGACCAGTGCTGCCACATAGCATTATGTTTTAATGTTGTTATAATAAAGTTTTGATGACGTTTGCAAGATTGTGCAGACCTCGATCGATTGTTACCACCATTCCAAGCACATATGGAGGTGCTCAATATCGCAACAGCTGAGCTCCTGCAGAGACTGGAGGAGAGCCCCATGTGGGGTCCCTCAAGTTCTGGGTCAGGGGCCCAGGTGCATTCACAACCTCTGCATCCCCATTACTATGCTACTGTATACCTCCTGAATACCATCTTCTTCTTTAGAAGGGAACTGCACAGTATGTTCTAATTTGAAAGCGGTTAGAAGGTGCTCAAAAATATAAACTCAGTAAAACCATAAAAAGAGGCATAAGAGAAACTTAATGAATAAAACTGCTTCTATTTTTACAATATTCATTTATAAAGTATTTAATTTTTTTTCCTGATTTACATTCTTAAATTTATGACAGGTTGTGACATATTTGCTGCTGGCGAGAAGCATCACTGCAGAATGTTTGTTTCTTGCTTGTTCTGAAGTGAGCAGAAACAACACTTGTTCTCCCAGAGTGCTGTGGGGCAGAAGGCTGCATAACTAAATAGCGTAGAAAGTACTTGTGGATCGCACACCTGTATTTGTGCTAGTGATGTGCCTGGACCAGAAGATAGGTAGCACTCCCGTCTCCAATTGCTGAGTAGAACGTAGAGTCCAGCACCATCAGTTGTATTAATGCTCTTTATTATAAAAGACACATTGACAAAAGAAGCAACGTTTCGGAGGGGACCCCCTCCTTTCTCAAGCCAAAGTCAGTGTCTGAGCATATGCTCTAAATCACACATTTATATACACATACAGACATGGAGATAACCAATCACATTTGATGTCTGCCTATGGCGACCAATCACTTACCACCACCTTGGGCGGACTTGATAGAGAACTGTGTCTTTCATATTCAAATGTGACCAGATGCTCACCAGCCAGTGATGCGCAGGAATGGGGGAGGAGAGTGCCGGCCGCACTAGGCTCGTCTCCACAAAACGCCGACCACTCAGCCCAGAGGAGCTGGAGAACGTCATCAGGACACGCCTCTTAACGAGGCGGACCTGATGGGAAACCTCTGTGGCTGCGAGCGCGCGGCATGACCACCGCCCCCTCTGGTGCCAGCGTCACCAAGTTACATGGTCGGAATGTAAACAGACCGGCCACGTGCTTGAAGTGGGACGTGACACACAGCGCTGACCACCACGCCCCCCTCCCTCCGCGCAACACGCTGGAAAACATAAACAAAGAGACCTCATTACAGTCAATCAGTGTGACAACGGCAAAAGCCATCAATCTGTAAGCTTCATGGTACACATATTATCATGGAAAAGTAATTGAGTTTGTAAATATAACTAATAACCATGAAACAACATAGCAGTAACAAACATGGAAATAAACAATATTCAGAGGAACAATCAAAGGAACGGTTGCATGTCATATTCTCAATTTAGCCCCCTTGGTTCTAACGTATCTAATCTGCGGATCCATACAGCCTCTCTATAAAGAAGTTTGGTTAGCCTATTGCCCCCTCTTCTAGAAATAGGTACCTGCTCTAATATTTGGAACCTAAGCTGACTTACTGTGTGTCCTGCTTGTGTGAAATGTGCCGATACTGCTAGCTCACAATTTTTATTCCTAATAGTACTTTTATGGGAAGCTAATCTAGCTTTCACAGGTTGTGTAGTTTGGCCAATGTAAAGAAGTCCACACGGACACTTAAGGGCATAGACTACATATCTTGAGTTACAGTCATAATGACCAAAAATCTTATAGGTGGTGCCCAACCGGGGATGTCTAATTACTGGACCTCTGATAACACTGTTGCAATTCACACAATTTAAACAAGGGTAAGTGCCAAAAGGGCGACTGGAGGGATTGGGTTGTGGACAACCTGAACCGAAATCTGCCCTCACTAATTTATCTCTAAGTGTAGGGGCACGTTTGTATGACATTAATGGCAAATTTTGGAACTCAACAACGTTAGGTAAACCCTCTTTTAAAATGTTCCAATTGCGGCGAATGACCTCTGCAATTCTGGAACTATGGATGTTAAATTGAGAAACAAATGGAATCCTTTTATTGCGTCCTCTCCTACGATTGGCATTATCTGATCTACCTTTCTCTAATTTGTGTCCAGCTTTACTCAGCAGGTGCTTAGGATATTTTCTCTGAATGAACCTATTTTCAATCTCATCCAATCTCTGCTGTCTCAAAAGTGGATCATCCACTATACGGTTAACACGCTGGAACTGACTATTGGGAATTGAAGTTAATGTGGCAGGGGGATGGAAACTTCCATAACACAGTGTGGAATTGACGTCAGTGGGCTTTGTGTATAAGTCTGTGCTCAGCCCTTTATCTGACAACCTAACCACCGTGTCAAGGAAGCTAACCTCACCCCTGTCACAATTCCACACTGTGTTATGGGAGTTTCCATCCCCCTGCCACATTAACTTCAATTCCTAAATAAATGGCTAAAATGTTTTTCCTCCATGCGCAGATCATGTCCTCTAGTCCTTTGAGAAGGCCTAGGGACAAAAAGCTCATCCACCAAGCTTTTATATTGCCCTCTGATGTAATACATGTTAATTAGATCCCCTCTAAGGCGTCTTTTCTCTAGACTAAATAAACCCAGTTTATCTAACCTTTCTTGGTAAGTGAGACCCTCCATCCCACGTATCAATTTTGTTGCTCGTCTCTGCACGTGCTCTAAAATGGCAATATCTTTTTTGTAATGTGGTGCCCAGAACTGAATTCCATATTCCAGATGTGGCCTTACTAGAGAGTTAAACAGGGGCAATAATATGCTAGCATCTCTAGTTTTTATTTCCCTTTTAATGCATCCCAAAATTTTGTTAGCTTTAGCTGCAGCGGCTTGGCATTGAGTACGATTATTTAACTTGTTGTCGATGAGTACTCCTAAGTCCTTCTCCAAGTTTGATGTCCCCAACTGTATCCCATTTATTTTGTATGGTGCTAGACCATTGGTACGACCAAAATGCATGACTTTACATTTTTCAACATTGAATTTTATCTGCCATGTATGTGCCCATATAGCCATCCTATCCAGATCCTGTTGCAATATGACACTATCTTCCTGAGAGTTGAAGATTCTGCACAATTTTGTATCATCTGCAAAAATAGCAACATTGCTCACTACTGCATCTACTAGGTCATTAATAAATAAATTGAAGAGCACTGGACCCAGAACAGACCTCTGTGGTACCCCACTGCTAACAGTCTCCCATTTTGAGTTCGATCCATTGACCACAACTCTTTGTTTTCTGTCCATTAGCCAGTTCCCTATCCATGCACACAGACTCTTCCCCAGTCCTTGCATCCTCAACTTTTGCACCAGACTTTTGTGGGGAACAGTGTCGAAGGCCTTTGCAAAGTCCAAGTATTTCACATCTATAGCATTCCCAATATCCATATTAGCATTCACTACCTCATAAAAGCTGAGCATGTTAGTCAAACAGGACCTGTCTTTAGTAAACCCATGTTGATGCTGAGAAATAAGATTATTTTCTTCTATGAAGTCATGTATAGTATCTCTTAGTAACCCCTTTAAATAGTTTGCATACAACTGATGTTAAGCTTACAGGTCTATAATTTCCTGGATCTGATTTTTTGCCCTTCTTAAATAATGGGAAAACGTGGGCTGTACGCCAATCCACTGGGACTCTGCCAGTTGAAGACCAAGGTTCAAATGTTGGGTCTGTCTGTTCAGTAAGCCAGCCTATTTCAGTAAGGAGTTTCTTGGGCAAGTCTCCTTAACACTGCTACTGCCTACTGAGTGCGCTCTAGTGGCTGCCTCGCAAGCGCTTTGAGTCCAACAGGAGAAAGGTGCTATAAAATACTGCAATTATTAATTATTTATAATTTATTTTTTACAATTTGTATTGCACTCCTTATAATTGCTTAGTGCAGCCTCGGTCCCCTCCTGTTGGACCTTATAGGCATTCTTTTTCCTCTTCATTTTATCTTTAACCTTTCTATTCATCCATAGAGGCCTTTTTTATTCCTAGATATTTTGTTTCCATATGGGATATACATACTACAATATTGATTGAGTATAAGTTTAAAAGCTTGCCATTTCCCTTCAGTGTCTTCCCCTTGTAGTACATTATCCCAGTTCACCAAACTTAGTGCCTGCCTAATTTGATTGAACTTTGCTTTTCTAAAATTCATAGTTTTAGTGGTCCCGCTGCCCCGTGGCCTATCAGTCACCAGATCAAACGTTATCATGTTGTGATCACTATTTCCCAAATGTTCTTGAACCTGCACATTTGATACATTATCTGGTCTATTAGAAATGATCAGATCCAGTAACGCATTCCCCCTAGTTCGTTCCGTTACCATTTGAGTCAGGTAATTGTCCTGTAGTGCTGCCAGAAATCTGCTGATTTTTCCAGAATGGGTAGCCTCAATACTTCAGTCAATGTCTGGAAAGTTGAAGTCGCCCATAATTATGATCTCATTTTTACTTGCAGCTTTTTCAATCTGCTGTAGTAATCGCAGTTCTGCGGCTTCATTAATATGAGGTGGCCTGTAGCATACCCCAATAAGAAATTGGCAACTTTTATTTCCACCATGAATATTTACCCAAATGGACTCCACATCTTAGCAATCTTCCTCCATCTCATCGTTGAGGACAGCTGTAAAATAATTCTTAACAAAGAGACAAACTCCTCCACCTTTTTCCCTGTTCTATCCTTTCTAAACACATTGTATCCTTTTAAATTAGCTATACAGTCATGGCTTTCATCCATCCATGTCTCGGTTATTCCCACAATGTCCTAGCCTTTGTCATTCAGAATGAACTCTAGTTCGTCTATTTTATTTGCAAGGCTCCGAGCATTGGTTACCATGCACTTTATATTTTTACCACCACATTTACCAATTTTGTTTACATGAAATGGGCTACTTGAAGTTTTACCAACCTCTTTAATCTTTACACTGTCCCCACCCCCCTCTCCACCCCCATAATGTTAGGCTCCCACTGTCTTTTTACCTCATCTTGTCTACGTATTGAGACTTTATCCTTCCGCCTCCCCCCAGATCCTAGTTTAAAATCTCCTCCAACCGTTTAGCCATCTTCTCCCCCAATGCAGCTGCACCCTCCCAATTAAGGTGCAGCCTATCCCTGCTGTAGAACCTGTAGCCGACTGCAAAGTCTGCCCAGTTCTCCAGGAACCCAAACCCCTCCTTCCTACACCAATTTCTCAGCCACTTATTTAACTTCCTAAGCTCCCTTGTCTCTCAGATGTAGCACGTGGCACTGGCAGTATTTCAGAGAACACCACCTTGGAGGTGCTTTAAGTTTATCTCCAAGTAACTGAAAATCATTTTTGCGGACCTTCCATCTCCCACTAACTTGGTCATTGGTAGAATGAAGTAGAATTACATTCTACTATATGTTGTTGTGCTGCCCCTTTAAGTCAAATAAGCTAATGAACCAGATAGGTATATTACACATTTCAAAACATGTTTCGTAAGCAATTTGTCTACTTCCTCAGGTTAACAGTGCACTTAGTACCACCTCATATAGGGAAAACAGATAGTTGAGCAATGCACAGCAACCTATGCTCCTTTCCTTTGTGACTGTGAACTCATTTATAACCTTGAAAGGGTCAGTCCCCAGAAACTCATGCAGTAATGTTGTAGTGCAGCACAATTCATTGCTGGGAACACCAGATACTGATTTCTATGGAACGTCTAATGTACTTGCTTACTAGACACTATGGCCTTGATTCATGAAGCAGCGCTGCTATAGCATCACAAGCTCCATGGCAGCAGCTTGGCCTAAATCCAGGGATGCGTGATATGCGCGGTCATGCAGCGTAGTGTTCCTTCCTTAGTTACGCGTGTTGCTTACATAGCATTGCACGCTCCTTTAAATGCCGGGTGCTGCTGTGAAGTATCACGACTGTGATTCTTCACTAGTGCAGCTGCTACTATATGTATTAACATAGTTATAGTAATTAAGTTAATTAACATAGAAGCGACCGTTTTTAGTATTGCGGCCGCAATACTTCATAGCAGCACCTGGCATTTAAAGGAGCGTGCAATGCTATGTAAGCAACATGCGTAACTAAGGAAGACACACTACGCTGCATGACTGCGCATAGCTCACTCGCACTCCTTTACATGCAATGTGCTTCTGCTGTGAAGCTGCTATGTAAGCAATGCGTGTAACTAAGGAAGACATGCTACATGCGGTCATGCAGTACAGCATGCCTTCCTTGGTGTCACTCGGCTGTCCCCTGGAGAGGCTCAGAAAGCGATCGGCTCTCATAGGCTGATGCCTATGAGAGCTGATTGCTGTGATAGGGTGTCAGGGGGAAGGAGGAGGGTGATAAAAAAAAATTACACAAATTTATTTAAAAATAAGGTGCACATAAATAAATTTAAAAAAATAAACATCACAGCAGCGATCAGAGCCCATCAACAGAAAGCTCTGTTGGTGGGCAGAAAAGGGAAGGGGGGAAATCACTTGAGTGCTACTTAATATGGATCTGCAGCAAGCTTTTAAAGCTAAAAACAATACAGATGAACCATGCGCTGCCTTACAGTCCACTAGATAATGCCCACTGAATATAACTTTTGAACAGGCTTTATCCGTCCAATCTTCAGCTCAAATGCACCTCAAAGAAATAAAGACATAAAAGGATCATTGCATAGAGTGTAATGTTACAGGGATCTTCCACCATCTAATCCCTGTGTGGTGTATTACAGATTCACTGACTTGCTGTGCTCCACCACCACTAGGAACCGCTCTCACCTTCTGATATGGCTGCCCAGACCCACAGACAGCTCACTCAGCTTAGGGCTAGTTCACACGGGCGTTTTTGTGGCGTTCAACGCGGCGTTCAAGACGCAGAGTTTTTTGGGATCTACCACCATCCCATTCAAGTGAATGGGAGCATTTAGAGCTGGCTTTTGCAGGCTTTCATGAAAGCCTAGCGGTAGATCCCAGCGTTGCGTCTAGTCACGAAAGCAACATGTTGCTTTCAGAGGCGGTAAACGCCAGGAAACAATAGCAGAGACCAGAACTGCTAGCTTTGAACACTTCCCAAAAGCCTTCAAAAGCTAGTGTTTAAACGCCGGAGTTTGAACGTGGCACCGAGTGAAAGCTCAACAGAAGCCCGTGTGAACCAGCCCTAAATACTCCAAACTCATAGGTTCTGCTATTCTTTGAACTTTGCAATGATCCTTAAACACATAGGATAAAAATTAAAATAAGATCATAGCGTAGACTGTTTTTAGACCCCATCTGGGGGGAACACCACTGCCAGGTATATCACCGTGCGTTTTATGGGGGTCACCACCAGGCGTGGCCAGATGGGCAGAAAGTGTTACAGTGCTTAGAGGAGACGTCCTCGTAATTTTATTATGTGCCTGACATTTTTGATGTTTTTGCAGTGAGCTGTTTTACTGGCTGGTGGTGAAAGACACAACGCCAGGAGGGGGACCCTTTGTGAATGACAGGATCATGCACATATGCTGTTGAAGCTGTCTGTGATTGGGGCAAACGAGATACTAGGTGAGCACAGTCCTTACAGGTGCTGGGTGCACGATTGCTACTGTGGTGACCCCCATAAAACGCACGGTGATGTACCTGGAAGTGGTGTTCCCCCCAGATGGTGTTTAAAAACAGTCTACGCTATGCTCTGATTTAGATTTTTAACCTATGTGTGTGAGGAATCTCATTGCAAAGTTCAAGGAATCGCAGAGCCTATGAGGTTGGAGTATTTAAGCTGAGTGAGCTGTCTGTGGGTCTGGGCAGCCATATCAGAAGGTGAGAGCGGTCCCTAGTGGTGGGTGGAGCACGGCAAGGCAGTGAATCTGTAATACACCACACGGGGAATAGATGGTGGAAGATCCCTGTAACATTACACTCTATGCGATTATCCTTTTGTCTGTATTTCTTTGAGGTGCATTGGAGCTGAAGATTGGACGGATAAAGCCTGTTCAAAAGTTATATTCAGTGGGCATTATCTAGTGGACTGTAAGGCAGCGCATGGTTCATCTGTATTGTTTTTAGTTATATGAATGTGACATTTTTACTTATGCAGCAAGCCTACAGTTGGTGGTTATAGGTTGTATATTAGGGGTGGAGCGCATCAAGCAAACCTTTTTTGGTTCAGAAAGCTTTCAAAACTGCAGAGCAATAAATTGTAAAAAATAGCCTGGTCACTAGGGGGGTGTAAGCCTGAAGTCCTGAAGTGGTTAAATGCCGGGTGCTGCTGTGAAGTATGGCGACCGCGATACTTCACTAGCACGGCTGCTACTATGGTAATTAACATAGTTATAGTAACTATGTTAATTAACATAGTAGCGGCCGCTTTAGCAAAGTATCACGGTTGTGATACTAAACAGCAGAAGCACCTGCCATTTAATGGAGCACACATTGCTATCTAAGCATAGCATGTAACTAAGGAAGGCACCCTGCATGCAGTCGTGCACCCCTAGATTTAAGTAGCACTGCTGTCCTGGAGTTTGCGCTCATGAATTAAGGCCAATGTGCAGTACTTTGTACTCAACCATATATAGCGAAAACGAGCCCTTAAAGTCACTGTCACTCTTTTTCACTCCAAATGAATTAAACTTAATTTTGTGAAATAGCATTTTACCTTAGTTTGGCAGCACTCCACAAATCAAAGCAATTGACTTGATTTGCTAACGTTTCAGAATATTGCATTGCAGAAGTGATCCAGCAAACCTGAACTAAACTAAAAAAAAAATTAAATACGGTCTACTGTTGCATGGCAAAAATTTAGAGTGTTGAAATTATGTATTAAGTACAAAGATCGGTTGGCACACCAGGCTTCTCATGAGAAAATAAACGAAAGCTTTATTTTTTCAATTCATGTGTCAAAACACCATAGGCTGATAATTGTTTCGGGGCCACACAGGGTCCCCTTCCTCTGGACACTGCATCCTCTGCTCAATACTTGTACTCATAGTATGAGGAGAAAATAGGCTGCTGGAAACAGCTTCTGTACGTGTGTTAATTTAAAAAAAAAGAAAAAAAAAAAGGAAAAAGGTTAAAAAGTTAACCCTTGTATAAAAAGAAAAATTGCATTAATAAAATGAAAAAGGAAATCAATTTTTTTAATTAAAATCATAAACTGATAGTCCAATAATGTGTCTCTTATAGGAAAATAGAGGGAAAAGGGTTCAAAATTAACTCCTTGTGTAAAAATAAAAAAAAGTATCTTAAATTTTTTTTAATATTATCATTAAAAAGGAAACCAACTTATGTTTTTTAATTAAAATAATTAACTGTTTTAATAATAATAATTTTTTATTTGTGTTTTTTTATTTATTAACATATATGGAGTTAAATATTTGATACAAAAAAGAAATCCCCATCTGTCCTATTCAATGGCATTTAGTAACTTTTTCAACTGAGGGTCTGGATTTACAATTAGTAAGAAAACATTTGCAGATTGGAGAAAGGAATGGTTACCTTGTGAATACTGGCAATGATTCATCTTGTGTTGAACCATCAATGACATATCACCTGTAATGACTTCTAGTCACCAATTTCCAAACAATGATTCTCTACAAGCAGGGCCGTGCAGAGGATTCTCAAGGGGGGGTGCTCAAATTTTAAAAAGGGGCCCTAATCGATAAATCGTGCTAAATTGTGTATGTAATACCCCTTCTCCAGAAAGCACTAGGCAGTCTTAACCCCCCCCCCCCCCACACCACACACACACACACACACACCTTTATAGAAGTATCAGGCAGACTTTGTGTCTTCTTCCAACCAACTTCTTTGGTGCCACCACCCTCAAATCAGCAGTCATAGGTGCGCACTATTAGAGTGGGCACAGTGGAGCCTGATGTAGGCATGGATTCACCTTTCATTACTGGGACCTCTGTCCCTCTATATCAGCACCCAAGCTTCTTTTCAGGCAAAGAAGCAGTGGTTGCCAATATGCAGTGGTTGCTAAGCATTAGTAGATGCAAAACTGTAGTAAGTGCCAAGGTGCAGTGGGTGCACAGATGCAGTGGGTGGTAAGACGCAAAGGTCCAGTTTGTGCTAATTTGCAGTGGGTGCCGATGTGCCAAAGTACAGTCCGTGTCAAGCTGCTGTGGGTACCAAGGTCCAGTTTGTATTGGGTGTTTATTTGCAGTGGATGCTATGCTATATTGGGTGCTGAATGAGTAGCAGAAGGCGATAAACAATAGTGGGTGCCATGTGAGTGCTAATTGATACAGGGAGCCATGTGAGTGTTGGACATGAGTGAGTAGGTAGTGCCATGTGTGGTCTGGATGTGTGCCATGGGAGAGTACTGAGTCTCATATGGGTTCAGACCAAGGGTGGGTACTGGTTGCTATTTGAGTGCTGGCCATGGATGGGTACTAGGTGCATATAATGGCTTTGGAACTTTGTGCTGTGTGAGTACTGTGCCATGTGGGTGTTGAATATGGGGGTTATAGGGAGTCATGTGGGTCTTAGGTGCAAATACTGAGTGCCAAGTGGGTACTGGGAGCAAGTACATGGTAACATCTGGGTAATGGGTGCTGGCTAGTGGGGTATTTGTTGTCATGTGGGTGCTAAATGCAGAAGCTGGGTGCCATGTGGGTTCTGGGTGCTGGCACAGGCTGTCATGTGCATTTTGCCTGTATGGGTTGGTGTCAAGCATCATGTAGGTGTTGATTGCAGTTACTCAAGCCCTTGTGAGTTCTGGGTGCAAGTACTGGATGTCATGTGAGTGTTTGGTGTTTGTGCTGGGCACCAAGTGGAGGCTTAGTGCAACTGGAACTACTGCAGATGAAACATGTGGGAGTTGGGTGCAGGTACATTGGTGCGAATACTTGGTGCATTGCCTGCACTAGGTGCTAGCTATGGGTGGGCATTGTGTGTCATGTGGATTCTGAGTGCAGGTACTTTGGGTGCTAGTACTAGTTTATGTGAGTTCAGATAATGTGCAAGTACTGTGCCAAGAGGGTGTGAGTACTGGGTGCCAGCTATAGGGTGAATGATGCAAGTACTAAGTGCCATATGGAGGTCGGATATAAGTATTAGGTGAAAGTTGCTTGGTGCAAGTACTGGGTGCTTGCTATAGTGGGGGTTACTGGTTGAGTGTAATGTGGGTGCTGAATATTGGTGGGATTGCGGTGGGTGCAGGGAGTGGGAGGTCACTGTGGGTACTGCTATGAATAGCATAGTTGCTGCTAGGAGAGGTAGAGGTCAGTGTGGTTGCTGGGGGAGGTAGAGGTCAGCATGGGTGCTGGTGGAAGGGTAGGTCACTGTGGGTTCTGTGGAAGGAAGAGGTCAGTATGAGTGCTGGAGGAAGGGGAGGTCACTGTGGGTGCTGGGAGAGGTCATTGTAGTTATTGGAGGAGGGAGTAGTTGTGGATGCTGTGTGTTGGGAGAGGTCACTATAGGGGCTGCTTTTGGGATGGGAGGTCCCTGTAAGTGCTGCAGGGGACAGGAGGGTAGCCTCTGGGGGAGGGAAAGACCACTGTGGGTGCTGGGGGAAGGATAGGTCAGTGTGGGTGCTGTAGGCAGAATCACTGCTAGATTTGGGGAAGGAGAGGTGATTGTGGGTGGTAGGTGAAGGGAG
This sequence comes from Hyperolius riggenbachi, assembly GCF_040937935.1. Classification (NCBI taxonomy): domain Eukaryota; kingdom Metazoa; phylum Chordata; class Amphibia; order Anura; family Hyperoliidae; genus Hyperolius; species Hyperolius riggenbachi. Next base: position 135,979,514 of record NC_090657.1, read on the forward strand.
AGGTCACTGTGGGAGGGAGAGGTCACTGTGGGTGCTAGGTGGAGGGAGAGGTCACTGTGGGAGGGAGAGGTCACTGTGGGTGCTAGGTGGATGGAGAGGTCACTGTGGGTGCTAGGTGGATGGAGAGGTCACTGTGGGAGGGAGTGGTCACTGTGGGTGCTGGTGGAGGGAGAGGTCACTGTGGGTGCTAGGTGGATGGAGAGGTCACTGTGGGTGCTAGGTGGATGGAGAGGTCACTGTGGGTGCTAGGTGGAGGCAGAGGTCACTGTGGGTGCTAGGTGGAGGCAGAGGTCACTGTGGGTGCTGGTGAAGGGAGAGGTCAATGTGGGTGCTAGGTGGAGGGAGAGGTCACTGTGGGTGCTGGTGGAGGGAGAGGTCACTGTGGGTGCTAGGTGGAGGGAGAGGTCACTGTGGGTGCTAGGTGGAGGGAGAGGTCACTGTGGGTGCTAGGTGGAGGGAGAGGTCACTGTGGGTGCTAGGTGGAGGGAGAGGTCACTGTGGCAGGGAGAGGTCACTGTGGGAGGGAGAGGTCACTGTGGGAGGGAGAGGTCACTGTGGGTGCTGGTGGAGGGAGAGGTCACTGTGGGTGCTAGGTGCAGGGAGAGGTCACTGTGGGTGCTAGGTGGAGGAAGAGGTCACTGTGGGTGCTAGGTGGAGGGAGAGGTCACTGTGGGAGGGAGAGGTCACTGTGTGTGCTGGGGGAGGGAGAGGTCACTGTGGGTGCTATGTGGATGGAGAGGTCACTGTGGGTGCTGGTGGAGGGAGAGGTCACTGTGGGTGCTAGGCGCAGGGAGAGGTCACTGTGGGTGCTAGGTGGAGGCAGAGGTCACTGTGGGTGCTGGTGGAGGGAGAGGTCACTGTGGGTGCTAGGCGCAGGGAGAGGTCACTGTGGGTGCTAGGTGGAGGGAGAGGTCACTGTGGGAGGGAGAGGTCACTGTGGGTGCTGGTGGAGGGAGAGGTCACTGTGGGTGCTAGGTGGAGGGAGAGGTCACTGTGGGTGCTAGGTGGAGGGAGAGGTCACTGTGGGTGCTGGGGAAGGAGATGTCACTGTGGGTGCTAGGTGGAGGGAGAGGTCACTGTGGCAGGGAGAGGTCACTGTGGGAGGGAGAGGTCACTGTGGGTGCTAGGTGCAGGGAGAGGTCACTGTGGGTGCTAGGTGGAGGGAGAGGTCACTGTGGGTGCTAGGTGGAGGGAGAGGTCACTGTGGGTGCTAGGTGGAGGGAGAGGTCATTGTGGGTGCTAGGTGGATGGAGAGGTCACTGTGGGTGCTGAGGAGGGAGAGGTCACTGTGGGTGCTAGGTGGATGGAGAGGTCCCTGTGGGTGAGGAAGAAGTCACTATGGGTGCTTGGGGAGGTGGAGGTCAGTATGGGTCCTAGGTGGAGGGTGAGGTCAGTATGCCACACTAGGATTCCTATCCAGACCTCTTCACCTGAAAGTGCCCCAGGAGGAGGCGGAGCTTCTCGCGGGTGGGCGGGGCTTACCGCGGTAGGGGGCGGGGCTTATTTTTCGCGATCAGAGGGGCCTTTTTTACTGATTTTAAAAAGGGGGGGTGCCTGGGCACCCAGAGCACCCCCCTCTGCACGTGCCTGTCTACAAGTGTAAGCAAGTTATTGGATTGCAACCTCAAATATTAGTTTAAAGTGGACCTGAACTCTTGCACAGGACAGAAGGAAACCACCGAGAAATGCACCCTGTATGTATTTAGAGAGTTCAGCCTGTTTAATTCCCCCTCGTTTGTGTCTAATCACAAGTTGTAATTTGATTTCTCCCCTGTATCACGACTGCCATGGCAGAGATGGCAGATAAGCTCATTTGAAAGCACAGGTTGCTAACAATATGTCTGCTTTCATGAAGTAGGAAGTAGAAAGAGTGCAGATTTATTTTAGGATTTGTATCAGCTGTAACAAAGAAATGTTTTTTTGTTTTTTTTAAAGGTTATTATGCTGTTGTGCATCTTTTAAAGCAGAGAGGACGTTCTGCGTTTTGGCCTGCTTTAACCAGGCTAGATGAGTGTTGCCTCAGAGATGATAACAGAACATCGACCATTAGGGGGAGTATTTGCAAAGGGTTGACGTACAACCCAGGTATTCCAAACATCAATGGCCACATAATTGAGTGTAAATCATTTCTGTGTGACCCTTGTGTGAGAGAGTCAGAATCTAACTTCCCTTTCAACTTCTAGTACAGATTATCCTATTACTTACTACTAGGAAGATTGTCCTAGTAATTTACAGGCAAATAAAGGGAAGGTGCCGCAGTATGCTACTGTATATGCCTACGCAGCTACAAATTGTTTTCGGAAATTTTATATCAGCTAATATTAGAAACTAATAGTTAGCATCTGTTACCATTAAGTGTACTGCTAGTACAATACATGCAACTAAGGGACTTTCTTTAGAATAAAATGAAGAAAATATCAGTAAATAATCATGACTGAATAGAAAATTGCAAATCGCTGTAACTGTCAAAAATTTGACAAAAGATGCCAATGTTACCTAGCATCTGGGAGGGAATTATAGACTCACTATTAAGTATAAGTGCATGGTGGCTACACTGGTACCATAATCAAAGCTGCCCATACATTGGCAAATGGGGCAGAGGATCATCAGATAGCTCCCTCTCTGATCAAATCTGATCAGAGAAGGATCTATTGCTGCCACACATCTGCACATGGAAATCAGTCTAGCCACCTCTTCCTACTGCCCCCCCCCCCCCAGGTCTCCCCCATGTATTGTGTCCCCATCCATACACATTGCACGTTGTTTGTATGTGACAAAGTGTCTGAGGACATAAAACGGCCATCATAAACGGATTGCCTGTGCCTGCTTGCACTTATCTCCTAACCCTCCACCTATGTATACTGTCTGCAATTATTAGGAACATGAATTTTTGCATACAGTTGCCTAATACAGTTTACTGTGTGTTTGCATGAGCAGTGCTGGTCACACTTCTTTTTTGTGCCAGTGACTACCATTCATTCCCAGTACTTTATGGAGCACGCCATAATCACAGGGCCATGTCTACATAGGCATAGAGGAGGGTCTCCACCAGTCATTGTACATGTCTCCTATACCAGTGTCACACAACCTTTTCTGTTTTGTATACCTAAATAAATAAATTGTTCCACTTAGAGGGAAAATATTTTTAATCAATTATTCCATGATTTTATAAAAGTCTGTTGTTCACTATGTCTCCAACTGTCAGAACAAGTTAGTGTTACCATTACGCAGCAAAATGTGAGCCGCCGCTAAAACAGAAGCGGCCGCTAGGCTCTTAAAAACTACATACGTTCTGCAGGCAGACTAAAAGGAAGCCTTATTCAGTCAGCGAGGTGGGGGTGGTTCATTGGCGGACAGTTCCTGGTGAATTTCAGCTGTTCGCGTTCTCTGCTAACTGTGAACATATGGCATGTCCGACCTACCCTCTTTACATCATCATGGAGCCAAATTTTGACCCCTTAACTCACAGTCAGCAGACACATGGCAGCCAATCAGCTAGCACCCCCTCCTGGACCCCCCTATTAAAAAAGCAGTTGCGGTGGCCATATTGAATTTATTCTCTGCTGACCGTTATTGAGAGCAGGGTCAGACTTGCTGCAGATAGGTAGGGAAAGCATTAGCTAGGCCTGTATTCTTGTTCCTCACTTGCTGTGAAAGCATTCCAAACAGCCCTTTTGAGGGCTAGTACATCAGTCTCCTGTGTTTTTTTTGTGTGTGACACTCCACATCCCACTGACACACAGAGCAGTGTGCACACACTACTGCTGTTACTAAATTAAGCTGCACACCCAGTACCTCTCCAGTGCATTATTATTTCACTATATTCTGATAGTACTATTGCATTTCTCTGTATGTGACACTCTACAGCCCACTGACACCCAGAGTTGTGCATAATGTGATTTCTGCCCTTCAAGCATTAAAACCCAACTTTGCATCAACTCCATAATTTTTGGTTGGAATTTAGGCATGGATCCCCCTCTGGCATGCCACAGTCCAGGTGTTGGACCCCTTGAAACAAACTTTTCTATTACTTTTGTGGCCAGAAAACAGTCTTTGTGGTTTTAAAATTTGCCTGCCCATTGAAGTCTATGTTGGTTCGCCATGTTTGCGAAATTTGCTGAAGTTCATGTTCGCGAACTTAAAATTCTTCGTTGACGACATCTCTACTTGCCAAATGCCATTCTCCAGCTCTTAGCCCTGCGACCCAATAGCGGCGATTTTCTAAGTGCTTGGGATTTGTAAAGCTCTTGCTAATGTAATGCTGGGGGGGATTTTTAGAAAAGTGGGATCACACACATAGCATTGCATTAGCAAGAGCTTTTCAAATCACAAGCACTCAGAAAAGCTGCAAGTCAGAAGGAGGTGACCATAGATAATCAGGGGCATGACCCAGCATGAATTGAATGCGTGGGCCTGCAGAGCTACAGGCAGAATGAGTAGGAGAAGGATGAAACAGAAAGGCAATAGGGTGCCCAAAAATGACAGGACCTCTGCAGTCTGAGCACTAATACCTTATATTCTGACCATGTTTTTGTCATCTGCAAAATCTGTCAGCATCAATTAAAACTGAGCTAGAGCATTGAACTCCTGAACACCATGTGTATTTGTACTCATATGAAGATCAACCACGCAGCTTGACCCAAAGCCCAGAACAGTTGGCTCACTCTACTGTCTTGCCATCTACTGGAGCTGCATCTGGCAGGTGCCATCTCCAGTCACTTACTGTGAGCTTGTGTGCAGTGAGGAAGAGGAGATGTCTTCTATGATAGCAAGATACATGATCCAACAAGGGATGTGTAATGAACAGTGGTATCTCTGCTGACCAGAGTGAGCTCAATCAGGAAAGTCTGTGATACAAAATGAGTAGTAGTTCAAATAGCACAATAGTCAGTATTTTAATCAGAATGTGATCACTCGTGTTTTAGTGCACAGTAACTCAGGAGTACTCCTAAGTGATGGCCCTTGGCTGTAGGGACTATCACTAGTATAAGAGAGCTCGTACAGGCAGGGTCGGTAACTGGACGGTCAGGTTGCAGTACAAAATCGTGAGACAAATACAATGTGAGAAACAGGTCGAGTTCGGCAACAATCAGATGGCCGGAAGTACAGAATCAGAAGGCTAAGACAGAGTCGAGGTCGGCAACAACAGACAGGCAGAATACAGAATCGAGAGGCAGAAAAATTGTCAGAAGTTCAGGCAAAATTCATACACAATAAGGCATACAATGTATAATAATAATAATATTACTATTACGAAATATCAATAATAATATCCCTGGCTATGTGTGAATCCCCGGGGTCCTGCCGGATCAAACACACTGGGAACTAGCTAAGGTCTGAGAGCTTAACCGCAAAGTTTCAGCAACAGCAGACAACGATCCACTGACAGCCCGGGCCTTAAATGCAAGAGGTAATACCAGTGGCTCCACCCACTCGCCTCAGCCAATCGGAGGCGAGAGTCAGACCAGAGTTGTCAGCTGACCGGCTGGTCAATGCATAAAGGTCCTGTCTCCGGGTACGCGCGTGCGCTCTTCTGTCCTGATGTACCCTGGAGAGACCTAACCTGCTGGGAAGTGAGGATGGGGAGGCAGCGGCGGAATCCGCCGTGACATCAGACGCGGAAGCAGCGGTCGCGCCGCTCTCCGCTGCAGAGGTAACTTGGACATTACTGACGGGATGAAAGCATGAACAGGCAGAGAAACAGGCTGAAGGGAAGAGAATAGTGGAAAAGGAAGAAGGCTGCTAAAAAAACCTGGCCCCTCTGCCATCTGGCTTTTTTTTTTTTTTAATACATTGCCATGTAAAAAAAAAATACAACTCTTTGATTACAAGAAAGTGTAACAAGGCAAGAAAGTAAACAATCAAGAACCCCACAAAGTTTGACTAGAAGAAAAGTGACCATCAAGGGTCAGTGAAGGGTCAACTTGGCTCAGAAGCAGATGCCATAGCAGATTACGCTTCATGCTTCTCCTACCTCTTCTATAGCTCCACAACCAGTAGCCTCTACAGCCACCATATGCAGGCATAGCCTCTCAACCCCTTTCAACCCAACAATGTTGTACTTCCCTTTCATAAAAAAAAAAAAAAACTTTAAGTGTACCTATTCGTTATAAAAAGTGGTCCAAGTAGAACCTAACCTCAGTAGTGGTAAGTGGAATAGTCCAGCAGCTTTTCTAGTCCCCCTGCACTTTGCCATTCCAGCACTGAGATCCCAAGAAGCTCCTCGACAACGGCTTGTCGATAGAGCATGGTCAGAAGCACAGTAGTACAGAGCCGATTGGGCTTGGCTTTTTCCATGCTGCTGCACAGGCATGAGCTGTCCTTCACAGTGCAGCCATGCTCAATCATGTATATGGTGGCATGGCCTCCACTTAGGGGAGCCTTCCCGTGAGCTTTTAGAGGGTCCTGATGAGAAACCATGGTATGGAGGGAGGGAAGTATCTGACCTTTTGTTTTGTTTTTTCTTTGTTTGTTTTTTTTACACTTACGAGTTTTCTTCAAGTAGAAGATGTAAATCTCAGTTTCTTTAGGAATGTCCATCCAGGAGTTTTCTGCCTCTGCAGTGAGATCTGACTATTTTTTAGGAAGACACTAATTTTATTTTTATTTCTATGATGTGCAGAACAATGTTGAGTTCTAGAGAAAAGGTTACATTGCCAGTGTGTGGTGCTGCTGTTGGGAGTCCCAGAAATGACCTTTTGTGGTTCTGTAGCAAAAAAAAAAAAGTTGGGGCATTTTCTATAAACATTTAGTAGTCTTCTCAAGCCGTTTTGCTGCATTTGGTTGCTGTAGTTTTCCTCCAGAGGCTACAACAAACCACCAAAATGTTACCTATTTATTTTCAACAGGGCCGGGCCGAGGCATAGGCTGGAGAGGCTCCAGCCTCAGGGCGCAGTGTAGGAGAGGGCGCAAAATTCATTCAGCTGTTATTCCTAATTGTGTTGGAAGCAGAAAGAAATAAGAAAAGGGTATACATAGCAGTGACTGCAAGCCAGATAAATAGATATTAAGGTGTTGGGGAGGTTGTGGACCCTGTGGCCCTCTTAGTCTAATAGCAATCAGTGTGTGACGGCTGGGGTGGGAGGGATGGAGGGGCACACTTTACTGTCTCAGCCTTGGGTACTGGAGGACCTTGTCCCTGCTCTGATTTTCAATGATGCTCAGTGTCAGAGCATTGCAAATCCAACACATTTTCCCTGTTTGGTCAAGTCAAGATTTCAGAAATCTAAATTGCAGAGTTGATGAATACAACAAGCATGCAAAAATCGTTTATGAAAATAGAACTCCAGGAATTGGAAACTCAATAGGGATAACATTTATCAAACAAGAAATGGTGTCCGCACCCGCCCTATCAAGAGCAGGGGAGCCTCTGGGCATAGGCAGTACAGGCCAGTGCCTGGAGTGCCATTGGTCCTGGGGGCGCCATGTTGCTGGATTAAGCCACGCCCCCTGGATTAAGCCACACCCCCTGACTAAGCCCTGCCCCCACGGGTGTTCTATTACTTGCTTCTGCTGTATCTGCTTAGCGTAAGTTGTAGGCAGCTGCCACTGTGTACCTATGTGCCTTGTACATCCTTTCCCCCCTCTTTGTGCCTCCTTCTGTCCCTTTTGTAATGGCCTTCGGTCTCCTTGTGCCTCTTTCAGTCCCTTGGGCCATGTCTGACCCCCTGTTTGTCCTTCTTTCTCCCCTTATGCCTCCTGTCTCCCTATGTGCCACCTTCTGTCTCCATGTGCCTCCTTCAGTCTCCCTGTGCCACCTCTGCCTCCTTCTGTTCACCTGTGCCTCCTTATGTCCCCTTGTGCCTTTCTTTGTCCCCCTGTGCTACCTCTGCTCCCCTGTTCCTCCTTCAGTCTCACACTGCCTCTTTCTGTCCTCGTGCGTCTCCTTATGTCTCCCTTTGTGCCTCATTCTGTCTCCATGTGCCTCTTCAGTCCCCATGTGTCACCTCTGTCCCCCTGTGCCTCCTTCTACACCCCTTTGTGCCTTCTTCTGTCTCCCTGTGGCTCTGTCTGTTCCCCTCTGCCCCCTGTCTCCCTTTGCCTCCTTACATCCCCCTCTGCCTTATTCTGTCACCCTTTTGTTCCTCCTTCTGCCCCCCTTTGTACATCCTTCTGTTCCCCTTTGCATCTCCTACTGTCTCCCTGTGCCTTCTTCTGACCCTTGTGCTTTTATCTGTCCCCCATCATGCCTTCTTCTGCCCCCTTTGTGCCGCCTCCTTTCCCCTGTGTTCCTCCTTCAGTCCCCCTGTGCCTCCTTCTTTCCTCCTGTGCCTCCTTTTGTCCCCCTTTGTTCTTCAATCTGTCCCCCATTGTGCTTCTGGTCTGCCCCACTTTGTGCCTCCTTCTGTCCTCATTTGTGCCTCATGAAAGTGGAGCCCTGCCTATGTGTATTTTCTGGTGAAACGTTGCCGGCATTGTGTATTTACTGGTAAAACGCTGCCGCATTTACGTGTATTTTTCTGGTGAAACGCTGCCGCAATAAGTGTAAATTCTGGTGAAACGCTGCTGCATTATGATTATTTTCTGGTGAAACATTGCCGCATTATGATTATTTTTTGGTAAAATGCTTCTGCAATACGTGTATTTTCTGGTGAAACGCTGCTGCATTGCGATTATTTTCTGGTGAAATGTTGCCACATTACAATTATTTTTGGGTGAAACACAGCCGCATTACGATTATTTTCATGGGGGGAGGGGGGTTGGGGGAAGGCGCCTCAGGTTTTCTTGCCTGGAGTGACAAAATGGCTAGAGGCGCCCCTGATCAAGAGTGTACTAGGGCTAGGAACATCTATACACCCCGAGAAGAACAGAAAGCCCAAAAAAGCACCACTCAGCTCAAGTTTGAAAAAATGATGTACAGGATCTTTATCATAACATGCTCAATGCTAATTCAGTACTGATTCAGTATTGAATTAGCATTGATCATGTTATAATAAAGATCCTGTACATCATTTTTTCAAACTTGAGCTGAGTGGTGCTTTTTTTGTGCTCTCTGTTCCTCTAAAGAGTAGAGATGGCCCGAACAGTGCGAACAGCCCCCTATACTACATCATTGGGCTAAACTTTGACCCTATACATCACAGTCAGCAGACACATGGCAGCCAATCAGGCTGCACTCCCTCCTGGAGCCCCCCCCCCCCCTTATAATAGGCAGTAGCGTCGCCCATTTTCTCACTCTGTGTACTGCTGTATTATTGAGAGCAGGGAGAGACATTGAAGAGATAGGTAAAGTGATAGTTAGGAGGTCTATTAGCTTGCTCCTTGCTGATATTTGTTGGTGAAAAGCACCCCAAAACAGCTCTTTTGAGAGCTAATGTTCTTGTGTTGTGTTTTGTGTTTTGTTTTTTTGTGGCCCACTGACACTGCATATACAGCCCTGTCTGTCGCAGCTGGCCCTTGCTAATTGCTATACTGTGCCAGGCCCAGCACATTCAGTGCCTTATAATACCAGTCACTGCATAACTCTCACTGCACCTGTGTGACCGCATGCTGTTATATATACCAGCAGTTAGTGCATCCATTTTCACTGCACCTGTGTGACTGCACATTGTTATATCAGCAGTCACTGCAACATTTTCACTGCACCTATGTGACTGTACATTGTTCTACCAGCAGTCACTGCATACCTTTCACTGCACCTGTGTGACTGCACATTGTATTAAGCAAGTCAGTGCATACCTTTCACTTCACCCCCCCCCCCCCCCCCCCCCCCAATATGGACAAAACAACAGGCTGAGACAGAGCCAGAGGCAGGCAACCCGGCAGGTCTGTTAGAGGTCGTGCTGTCGTGATTTTGTGTGGCCCTCAACCAAAGTACAGTGTTCAGAAGAAGGCACATGCCATCAACCCACAATATTGTCAGGACGTAGCTGACTATTTATCACAGAACAACTCATCTTCCTCAGCTTTGAAAACTACAAACATTTATGTTTCAAGGGTTCTAACACCTGAGTTTTTGCATGGCGGAGTGGGATACATGCCAAAAGTCCCTGGGAAAAATCCGGATTTGACGCACAGCAGCGTTTTAAGGGCAGAAATCACATTGCATGCTAAATTGGAGGCCTAAAGTGCTTTAATCAGGTAGTGTAATTAGTGTACTGCTTCACACTGACAGACCAAACTCACTGTGTAACGCACCGCACACAGCTGTTTGTGTAGTGACGGCCTTGCTGGACTAATGCGCACCATGGTGAGAGTGCAGGCGATAGCGGTTTTCTTGCCTATATGGTCACTGGACTGAGGTAGCTCAATGACGGTGACTGTCCAGCTGATCGAATTTGGTCTGTTCACAATAAAGCAACGACCTTATTATTTTGGTGTGCCACCCCCACCCGAGACATATAGCCGACGGTCATTGCTTCATTGTGATGCGCAAGCCCCTTCACCACGGCAAGGTAACGATCATGAAGGGGAATTGGCACATGTACATGCCTTTTGTTGTTGCAGCTGCAGTGCAGCCAGAAAAATTAGGCAGGCATGTACACGCACCAGAAAAAGTATTATAGCGGCCTGTGCTAGCAGCGGCCTTAAAAATTCAGGAAGCCGCCTGGAGTCCTGGACCCTGTTGGTGGTGGCGGAGAAGGCAGTCAAGCGGCCTGCAGGCAGAGATGCTGTGTGTGGGGACTGACTTAGTCTTCGGGCGGGCAGTAGCCCTCCGGGGATCCATGCCTCATTCATTATGATAAAGGTGAGGTACTGAACACTTTTGTGACCTAGGTGACCTCTCTTCTCAGTGACAATGCCTCCAGCTGCGCTGAAGGTCCTTTCTGATAGGAGCCTTGAGGCAGGGCAAGAGAGAAGTTGGATGACAAATTCTGACAGCTCTGGCCACAGGTCAAGCATGCACACCCAGTAGTCCAGGGGTTCATCGCTGCTCACAGTGTCTACATCCACACTTAAGGCCAGGTAGTCGGCTACCTGCCGGTCAAGGCATTGGTGGAGGGTCGATCCGGAAGGGCTAAGGCGAAGCGTTGGACTAAAGAATGTCCGCATGTCCGACATCACCATGAGATCGCTAGAGCATCCTTTCCTTGCCTGCGTGGACATGGGAGGAGGAGGAAGATTACTGGCAGTGGCACCCTTATTCCGTTGTGCTGTGACATCACCCTTAAATGCACTGTAAAGCATAGTTGCCAGCTTGTTCTGCAAGTGCTGCATCCTTTCTGCCTTCTGGTGATTTGGAAACCTCTCCGCCACTTTGTGCCTATACCGAGGGCCTAGTAGTGTGGCCACCCAGTACAGCTCATTCCCCTTACGTTTTTTTTATATGGGGTTCCCTCAAAAGGCTGGACAGCATGAAAGATGCCATCTGCACAAATTTGGATGCAGATGTACTATCCATCTCCTCTTGCTCTTCCTTAGTGATGTCAGGTAAGTTCTCCTCCTCCCCCCAGCCACGAACAATACCACGGAAAAGTTGAGCAGCACAAGCCCCCTGCGACGCCTGCTGCGGTTGTTCTTATGCCTCCTCCTCCAAAAAAAAAAAACACCTTCCTCATCATCTGACTCTTCTTCTCCACATGACTCTTCCTACTCCTCCTCCTCCTCCCTCCTCTGTGCTGCCGCAGGTGTTGAGGAAACATCTGGTTCTGAGAATTGATCCCACAACTCTTCTTCCTGTTCCTGTTCACGCTTCTCCAAAGCTTGATCCACCACTCTACGCATGGCACGCTCCAGGAAGAAAGCATATGGGATCAAGTCGCTGATGGTGCCTTCACTGCGACTCACCAGGTTTGTCACCTCCTCAAACGTTTCGCAGTGTTCAGTACTTCGGCCAGAACATCCCCATCTCCCCAGAGTGTGTCCTTCTACTGTAGTTGTAGAGATACAGGCTTTCTCCTGCTGTAGCAGGCGGTTAAACATAAGAAGGGTTGAATTCCAGCGAGTCGGGCTATCGCAAATCAAGCGTCTCACCGGCAAGTTCTTTCTCCGCTGAATATCTGCCAAGCGTGTCATGGCCGTGTAAGACCGCCTGAAATGCCCACACAACTTCCTGGACTGCTTCAGGACATCCTGTAAGCCTGGGTACTTAGACACAAATCTCTGAATTATTAGATTCAGCACATGTGCCATGCAGGGTACATGTGTCAACTTTCCCAAATTCAAAGCCGAAATGAGATTGCTGCCATTGTCACACACCACGTTGCCGATCTCCTGTTAGTGCGGGGTCAGCCACTGAGCCGCCTGTTTGTTAAGAGCAGTCAGGAGAGCTGCTCCAGTGTGACTCTCCACTTTAAGGCAAGACATGCCTAAGATGGCGTGACACCGTCGTACCTGGCATGCAGCATAGGCCCTGGGGAGCTGGGGCTGTGTAGCTGGAGAGGAGATCGCAGCACCAGTAGAGTTGCACTGCCACTCAAACGAGGAGGAGGAGGACAACAGCAAACAGGATGTAGCAGAAGGCGTAGGAGGAGAAGGAGAGATGGTGGCAGCTGGGCCTGCCTGCAAGCCGTGGAGGTGTCACAACTAGGTCCGCTTCACATCCACGTACTCCCTGCTTGCCAGCAGTCACCAGGTTGACCCAATGGGCTGTGTAAGTAATGTAGTGGCCCTGACCGTGCTTGGCAGACCAGGCATCCGTGGTCAGATGGACCCTTGACCCAACGCTGTGTGCCAGAGATGACACCACTTGCCTTTTAACTTCACAGTACAGTTTGGGTATCGCATTTTTGGAGAAATAATTGCAGCCTGGTATCTTCCACTGCAGTTTGCCAATGGCCAAAATTTTTCGGAAGGCCTCAGAGTCCACCAGCTGGTATGGTAAAAGCTGGTGAGCTAACCGTTCCACCAAACCAGCTGTGACACCGTGCAAGGAGGTGACTGGCAGACATTGGCTTCTTCTGCTCAAAGATTTCCCTCACGGACACCTGGCTGCTGCTGTAGGCAGAGGAGCAGGAACTGCTCAGGGTGAGAGGCGGAGTGGAGGAGGGTGGCTGTGATTGTGAAGGTGCAAGGGAGAAAGCCGCTGCAGATGATGCACCTGAAGGAGGAAGAGGAGAAGGAGGGTGGCTTTGCTTTTGTGTGCTGCTTTTCCTCAGATGGTCTTGCCATTGCAGTTTGTGCCTTTTCTCCATGTGCCTTCGTAAGGCAGTTGTCCCTACACGGGTGTTGGCCTTATCACGGCTCAATTTTTGGCGGCAGAGAGAACAGATGGCATTGCTCTGATCTGAGATAGACACACAAAAAAAAATTCCACACCGCTGTGCCCAGGGGTGTGGGCACTATGGTGGTGTCAGCAGCTGACGTTGAAGGGCATGTTGGCTGGCTATCCATAGGTGGCGATACAAGGAGCCGGACTCTGCCACCAGCTGTTTGACGATGAGCTCCCCCTGCTTCTTTCAGCAACTCTTCTTCTCCTCCTCCTCTCTGACTCCCCCTCTGAACTGTCCCCTTGGTCATCTTGTCTATTAGGATCCCACGTGGCATCCATGGCAGTATCATCATCATCATCATCATCATCATCTTCCCCAACTTAGCTTGCTTCAGACACCTCCAAAACTGCACTAAAGCAGGTACTTCATCATCATCATCCTCCTCACGTCCATAGTGTTGCCTAACTCAGACATATGAAGTGGTGTAACGTGCTTAGCACCTTCATCTTGTTGTAACTATAATGGCTGTGAATCAGTGAATTCCCCACCACATAACTCCTGCGAAGTGTCAAATGCAGCGGATGTGGTGCTTGTAGTAGTGCTGGTGGCTGCGGAAGATGAGGTGTTCTGTGTTAAATAGTCAACCACGTCCTGACAATCTTGGGAGTTGATGGGACGTGCCTTCTTCTGAGCACTATAATTTGGTCCAGGGCCGCACAAAATCACGTCAGCACGACCTCGAACAGACCTGCCGGGTGGCCTGCCTCTGGCTCTGCCTCCGCCTGTTGTTTTGTCCATATAGGGGGGATGAAGTGAAAGGTATGACACATGTAAAGGAAAAGTACTGTACACCTGTCTCCTTGAATGATCTGCTGTTTATTTCCTTTGTACAGCCAAAAACAGACAGTAATGACATGCATGGATAGATAACGTCAAACCTGTACTGTGGAAGGTACTGCGGTGGATGAGGGAAGGGTGACCAGGGCCTATGTGAAGGTGTTTGTATAAGAGTGGTGGGGACTTTCAGGAGGAAAAAAATAATGTTATACATGCGGCAGGTGTTTTCTGAGCGGAGCCCTTAAACCCTCAAGAGTAAGCATTTGAGAGCTGGACTACGTTTTTTCGTTAGTGTACTATTGTTTCAGTGTGTATCCTTGTCCAGAGCACCATCTGCATCCATGAGTGTGGAGAGGGGTACACCGGATGACAATCCTGCAGATTTAAAGAGCGACACGGATTCTTCTCTGGATTTCCCTTTAATTAGTCAAGGTGTCTCAGAGGGCCGAGATGGAGCAAGCTCCATCTTTAACCACAACGCCAGTCCAGCAACTGCAAATAGGGATGTGGTGACCAGGGTAAAATCCCTGGTCACCCTTCCCTCATCCACCGCAGCACCTTCCACAGTACAGGTTTGACGTTATCTATCCATGCATGTCATTACTGTCTGTTTTTGGCTGTACAGGTGACAGGTGCACAGTACTTTTCCTTTACATGTGTCAAACGTATTGTTGTGCCCTGCACTGATCTTACTTGCTGCACGCCCCCTAGACTGGACTGTGAGCCTATGTGAAGGTGTTTGTTTAAGAGTGATGGGGACTTTCAGGAGGAAAAAAATAATGTTTCTGGCCCTTAAACCCTCAAGAGTAAGCATTTGAGTGCCGGACTACGTTTTTTCGTTACAGTGTACTATTGTTGAAGTGAAAGGTATGCACTGACTTGACTACTACAATCTGCAGTCACACTGGTGCAGTGAAAGGTATGCAGTGACTGGTATTACAATACAATGTGCAGCTGTCACACAGGTGCAGTTAACAGGTATGCACGGACTGGTATATTACACAGCGTGCGGTCACACAGGTACTGTGAACAATTATGCAATGACTAGTATTACAAATGTGCAGCTGTCAGACACACAGGTACCATGAACAGGTGCAGTGACTGGTATATAATATAACACTGCGTGCACTCACGTAGGTAGGTGCACTGAACAGGTAGGTATGCAGTGATTGGTATTACAAATGTGCAGCTGTCACACACACAGGTAGTCACTAAATGTGCTGGGCCTGGCAGTGGCACAGTAGGAATTACCAAGGGGCCAAGGGCCAGCTACGACTGACTGACAGTGCTGTAAATGTAATTGACTGACAGTGCTGTATATGCAACACAAGTGGCTTGAAAACCACTATCGCCTGCACTCTCGCCATGGTGCGCACCAGTCCAGCAAGTTTATCACTACACAAACAGCTGTTTTCGGTTCGTTACACACTGAGTTTGGTCCGTCAGTTTGAAGCAGTACACTAATTACACTACCTGATTGATGTATACACACTTTATGCCTCCAATTTAGCAATGCAATGTGATTTTTGCTCTTAAAACCCTGCTGTGCGTCAAATCCGTGATTCTCCCTGGGATTTTTGGCATGTATCCCACTCTGCCATGCCCCACTCCAGGTGTTAGACCCATTGAAACATCTTTTCCATCACTTTTGTGGCCAGAATTAGTGTTTGTAGTTTTAAAAGTTCAATCAATATTTATGTGACAGCGCTCCTCTTCAGACCTACAAATAAAACACAGATAAAAATCGCACATAGTGCATTACTGTATTTTCAAATACAGCGCAATTACAGCGCACTCACGTAGTTAAGAAGGTAACGAGCATCTCTGGCCTCACAGCCCAACAGTTTCCCTCCTCTGTTAGCGGCCTTTGCTGACTACCCAAACTGTATTACGCTATATATGTTTTTATGTATTTTTACAAGTGGAACTGCATATTAAAGAGGATTTGATCCCACTGTGGATAAACGCTTTGTGGAGGCTGGTATTTGAAGTTGGCCGCTATAAGGCTCAGTGTTAGACCCACCTGGATTGTGAAGTGGTGTCCATCTGATGAGCTGCTGGTGTGAAGGGGTTGCTGTTTATCACGAGTGGAGCACAGTGATCTCACTTATGCACGTTTTGGGCGCATGTGAACTATGTTATTTGAAAATACAGTAATGCACTATGTGCGATTTTTATCTGTGTTTTATTTGTAGGTCTGAAGAGGAGCGCTGTCACATAAATATTGATTGACATTTAAGGCTTTGTGTTAGCGAATACTCAGGAGAAAGACTTTTCATTCAGTTATTACTTCATTGAGTGATCCAAAAATTCTATATGTAATCACTCTTCTTCACGATAATTTTGGCAGGCGCATTTTGTGTTTAAAGAGAGTTTTAAAAGTTCGCCTGCCCATTGAAGTCTATTGCGGTTCGCGCGAATGCAAATTTTTGCAGAAGTTCACATTCGATGTTTGCGAACCTGAAATCGGAGGTTTGAGCCATCACTACTCAAGAGATAACCTAATTCAGAAAAAACATTGGTCTTAGAAAAGTTAATGGGGTGCCTACCCAGTTGGCCAAATAACATTGCAGGCATGTTTGATATTGATCACAGCCTTCAGTCTCCTCTTGCAAATAAAGCTGAACACTCTACAGTGCTCTAATATAAGTTGTTTGTTCTGACAAGAAACTGTTATAGGAAGTAAATTATAGGCAAATAGCAATGACAGTTCATCAGCATTGTTCTCCTGTACAACAATCTATACTGCTATAGCGCAGTTTAGTAAAAAAAAATATATATATATATATATATATATATGCTTACAAAAATATCAGATAGCGCTTAACCATGTGAGAAAACTATAATGGATGTAGAAATGAGTTTTGATTGCCATTTGATCTGTGTACAGAACAACAACATGTTATATCTTATATCTTGCATAAATATTTCAAAAAAGGAAAGAGCTGTATGTGTTCCAGCATGTATATAAGTGTCAGAAAATGACTTATATTTTCACTACAACATCATGTTTATCTCTTCAATTAATACCTAGGATAGAATATGTGATGTCTCTTCATAAAAGTATTCAGGCCTTTTTCTCTTTCTGCATAGACCTTTATTTTTCTAAAATATATAAACACAATGAATTAGCCTCGTACTTCAGTTTAATCATCCTACAACAACATAACTAGTAGTAACTGAGGAAGAATTATCTACTGCTGTCTCTAATATTCATGAAAAATAAAATACTTGGCCTAGGAGAGTTTCATGGCAAAGTGTGTTAAATATTTCTTTTCTCTATGCAGGAAGGATTACTCCTGCAGATATAAAGTGGAATGTATAGTGTTATTTCTTTTGTATTCACAGTATTTATTTATTTCATGACATCAGTTACTAAAATATATAATGTTTTGAATCTAATTAATATTTCATGCATAGTAAATTAAGCCAGTAGGTGGCGCTGTAGGCAATCTATATTGGATAAAAAAAAGAACATAATGCACAATAAAATGTCAGGTGATCTTCACTGAAAAAAATTACATAGCAATAACCTAGGGGGAGCTCACTTGGAGCACACTGTAAATAATTCCAAGTTAAAAACAAAAGTATGCAGCTTTTTCATCCATAAATTACCACAATACGGCTGGGGAACTACAAAAGGTAAGAAGGAAGCGCTCCTTGCATTTAAAAGTATAAGCTAGATACTTGCCTCTATGCAGAGAGTGGCTAACCTTATTAGATGGCTGAAAATCCCAATATGGACAGCTTGGCATATGTGCATATTAGTGGATAAACTGCTGTTGATCTGTCCTTGAGTGGAAGCCCCATCCAGGGATCCAGTATGGAAGCCGTTGAAGCTCTCCAGGTGAGTCCTTGAACCAGTTCGGCATACTAGTAAATCGGAGGCTATTTGCGCCAGTAGGTAAGTAACAAACATTTATTGCATGCATTTTATTTATTTTTATCCATTACATTTTTCAGCCATCTGATACGGTGAGCTGCTCTCTGCATAGAGGGAAGTATCTAGTTTGTACTTTTAAACACAAGGAGCGTTTCCTTCTTATCTTTTTTACAGTTTACTGAGAAGGGGAACCTACATCATCTGAAAATGCAGATAAAGTTATTTAATCATATAAATATGTTGTGCTGATTGTTGAGCGGTGTCTCCATAGTTACATAGATATTTGGGTTGAAAAAAGACATACGTCCATCGAGTTCAACCAGAACTCCGGGCATGCTGCTTCAGATGTGCTTTATTATTTGAAAATCTGTGAGGCTTTCTAAACTGAAGTTCAATGCAAATAAAATATATAGTAGGTAGAGACAGATAGATAGTTCTCTAATGATCCCTTTTTTCTGTGACAATTACAGGACTGTCTTATATGGAATTGTGGACACTCTGGCCATTAGACATAATCAAGTTGTTAAATTAGCTCTAAGTGGTGATCAAGTAGACTTTATGCCTGGCAGAGCAGCTAACATAAAGATTATGCGCTTCTGCTTTAGTCTGCAGTATCCTTAAGTTAGCAGTGGAGGAGAGCAGCGGGGGACAAGACAGTTATATGGCCTTTGACTTTCTCAAGTGAATTAGTCCATATTCTCATTAATAGCTAATGGATGCCTTTTCCCTATTATGTTAGGAGCCCACACTGAGAGTCAGTAAGAATATAGGTCAGAGAAGGGGGTTCTATGTGGACAGAATATGAATCAGTTCACAAATACATTTCATACCTTGCAGGTCAAAACAGTTAAAAAACAGCTGGATGCAAAATAAAGGCAATATATGTGGTGTAACCAGTTCTCTGGATGCATGCTTGGTGTAAAAGGTCACAAGAATGCGATTTGCATGGCTCCACTCAACAATGTAAAGTGATGCATAATGATTGTGCCTTGTGTACTTGTGTATGAAAAGACAGACAATGAATTCACATTTTTTAAGGCAATACTACACTTTTCACTGCTACCAGTAGTGAGATTTTAGTCACTGTTTGGCCCACTCCATATTCCTTTGCCCAACAGGATATTGCGAATTGAGGATTATCGTGTGCTCATGTATTTCACACCAGTGACCATTTTCTTGTTGTTACATGCATCTTTATGTAGATCCTTTGCAGGGAGTGTTTTTTGTAAAGAATAAATTAAATACTGACAATCCCCCATGAAGAGATGGACTCGTCAAAAACCTGTCAGTTTCGTCATATTTCTACTAACGATTGTAAGTGACAGAAACATAGGTGAAAAGTAATTTAAGTAATTTACAGCTAATTTTACTCTGGAAGAAACATACTTCTTATGTGTTTACATGTATTTAAAATTTCACAATTGTTTGTGACGGTGGTCCTTTACTACTTAGAGATACTAATAGCTGCGGAATACATCACTGCAGAGTGTATGTTTGTAGCATGTTCCAAAGTGAGCAGAAGCAACACCTGGTCTCACAGAGTGTGCTGGGAGAAGGCTTCATGACATCATAGCCTAGGCTAAACATCACTGGGAGGGTGGAGTTAGAGTGGGTTCACACATAAAAAGACACATAAAAAGTGCCCAGTCATGTCCTGTCAGTTTTTGACACTAGGAATCAATATTGTATGAGTTTTTTATGGCTTGGTTCACACATAAATCTGTACATTTCCAGTCCAGTCCAGTCCAATCCATAATTCGGTATCCTGAATAATGTGTTACATTCTTCGATATGTCACTGTGGTGCCTTTTAAAACTATGTTTACATTTTACATTTTTGTTAACTTTTGATGATTGGATTTGCAAAACAGTCTTACTTTGCCAAGTCTGATGCTGCCTGGCTAATAGGACAGCAAGTCTGCAAGGAATCCAAGCCCCCTCCACTATTTCATCATCACCCATGTAAGGTAGCCAGAGAGGTTGCAGTCAATGTCAAGTTGAACCCAGCTGTGTTCAAACTGATATGGGATGTGTTCAGGCCAGAACTGCATAGCACTGTGGATCTATATATAAAGTCCCATTTTGTCCCTCACTTTGAACAGCGTCGACACATCAGCGAACTTAGGTTTCAGATATTGGGAATGGTTACACCTCATAGACGCAGAGGCAATAGACATACCAGGCTATTGTATAGACAGGCTTATTCAATTAAAGTTTTAGACACTACCAATTCCATCTGGCTACTTATCTCTGAGTAGGTGGGGGTCCACTTTGCTGCTACAACAACTTGCATCACTGCTTTGACAGTTACTCCACCCTGCGTGTCATAATTTGTGATGTACATTGCATGGCTCAGCCCATCATCGAGTACCTTCCTCTTTGGGGTCAGATGTATGATGATGTAACAACTGTAACTTGGATTCTCCATCCAAGCTGAAACTGTGTTTACAAGGAATCTGTTTACTGTTGGGTGGTGCTTGATGTATTTTTCCATCTGATTGGCAGACTGGTGGGCTTTGTCCCATCTCTTCTCCGCCTCTTGTTGGGAAGGTATTCCCCTCACTACAATGACCAGAGGTATTCAATGTGTTTCACTGGGAAGCAGACACTCACAGTAGGAGGGATTTTGGTGGGCTGAGATTGATGTTATATTCCTATACAAATGTATAAGTTTATTTTCCCATCAGGTCCGCTTGACTGAGACCTGTTTTAATTGGTCAAATGCTTATTCTGACCATTTATTGGTGGATTTGAATAGCGTGTATATAAATAGTTGCATTGATTGTTAATTGAATGTTCAGGTAGCAGAGTGATGTGGCTTGAAAAAGGAGCTCCGAAACATTGCTATGCATTCACCCACTTTCTAAATAAAAGCACTTAAATTACTGGTTCGTACCATTTTTCTTCACTTTAGGTAGCCAGAGAGGACAGGAGCAGAAAAGGGGCACTAGCTAGTTTTCCCCTGTGAGCACAGATGTATGTGCCACCTTCTCCCTCTGATACAGACAGATTAACACTTTGTGGCCAACACTGCAGATTAAACATATCAGAGTCTCATCATCTTTATGCCTAGTTTTTCATTTTGTAATAAAATATTTAATCCCTCCCACACCCTGCTGCCCAATGTCTTTATAAAAGGCTTGAATAAAAGAGAGAAATGGCTTTCTTAGAGCAGAGCAGGGTAATGAAATACACATGGCTTTTATAAAAATATTATCATTTAACTCACTACACATAAATGAAAGAACCCAGTGCAATGTCTTAATGCTCATCTTACCCACCAGAACCTGCTCTGTCCTGTGCCGTGCCTTCTCTCTGTCACATGTCTGCAGCAAAAATATGCAGCTACCATAAGTCAGAATAAGTCATTACATGTGAGCTCTGAAGGTTAAAGGTTTTAAGCCATAATTATACTATTATGAGGTTATTATACTATCTCCTGACATTTTCTGCCAGTTTTTTGTTTGACAATAATCATAATAATATCATAATAATCATAATCATTATTTTTTAACTTTACTTTCACTTATTGAAGAATTGGTATTTACTACTATAATTATCACAAATACCTTTTCCCCCTCTTTAAAAATTAGTTTGAGGTGCTTTGTGGATTCATTTTGTGTTTTTTTTTATAAACAGGGGTGGCTCTAGGCTCGTGGTAGCCCTGGGCAGAGAAAGAATCGGTAGCCCTTTCGCCTGCCAATGTCAATATGGTAAATGGCCATGTCTGTTGTGCTCACGACACAAATGTTTAACCTTTGATGAAATTTGGCACTGCATTTTGCATCCGTCCCCACTGTCTCAGCATGTGGCACCCCAAGATGGTTAAAGTGCCACTGTGCAGAGATATAGTAGTTTATAACACCGTATTTAAGATATTCAATTTAAGATATTCAATTTTATGTTAATGTTATTTGCTCTGAACTACCGGTATTTTTGGCCTCCCAGTACATTCAATTTGGAATATACAACAAACAAATATTCCACAGTGATTTGGGGGACTCAGGACAGGGCCAAACGACAGGGAAAAGGTACACAAGTGTGATAAAATATATTAAAAGGGAGAAAATGAGGTGGCTTATCTCAAAAGAAAACACCATTATTGGATAAAAAGGATAATAGTTAACTTTATCTTTGCATCATATGGGCCTTTTCCCCCAATTATTGTGCCCCTTGTACCTTTTGTGTACCCCTTTTACTTTGTGTCCTCCTCTGTCCCCCTTGTGTCCTCCTGTGTCCCCTTGTGTCCTCATGTCTCCGCCTCTGTACCCCTTGTGTCCTCCTTCATGCCTATTTCTGTCGTTCTGTGTCCTCTATTGTCCTCCTTGTGTGCTCCTCTGTGTCCCTTTTTGTCCCCCTGGGTCCGTGTTTGTCCCCCTGGGTCCTTGTTTGTCCCCCTGTATCCTTGCTTGTCCCCCTGTATCCTCATTTGTCCCAGTTTCCTTCTTTTTATCCCTGTTATGTGTTCTTGTTTGTCCCTGTGTCCTCCTGTTTGCCCCCTGGGTCCTCCCTCCCCCCACGTCATCCTTCATTCATGTCTCACTGTGTCAGAATCAGAATCAATTTATTTTTGCCAAGTAAGTTTGCACCTACAAGGTCCTAGTTTGTCCCCCTGTTTCCTTCTTTTTGTCCCCGTGTTCTTGTTGATCACCGTGTCTGTTTGTCCCCCTGTGTCCATGGTTTTGTCCTCCTGTGTCAACGTTTTTGCCCCCTTGTCCCCCTTTGTCCTCCGCTCTCCCTCATGCAGAGTTAATAGCAGCGGAAGCCTATTGAATCTTTCACCTGATTCGAGGACACCTGTGGCGAGCAGAGACTTCCCTTTTCCCTCACTGTTCTAGTGCTGGTCACATGGAATGGCGCAATCAGGAAAAGCCAGCACAAGGGGAACAGTGAGGAAGAGGAAAAGCCACTGATCGCCGTTGGGTGCCCTCGGATCAGGTGAGAGACACTGCTGTTACCTGCTGCTTACGGTGCTGTGCACGGAGCGAAGAAGGACATGGGGACAAAGGAGGAGACAGTACAGAGAGTCCCCTAGATCATGGCGGGCATTCCTAACTCAGGGACTCCCTGTATTTGGCATATAAGATTCTACTTTTTCTTCCCATTTTTGCAGAAGGAAAAGATCAGGGCCGGCCTTAGGTTTCACAGCACCCTGAGCGAAACCGGATTTTGTTGCCCCCTCATAAGTAGCATAGATGCCCCCATATAGGTAGCATAGTTGCCCCCAGTGTAGGTAGTATAGTTGCCCCATATAGGTAGCATAGCTGCCCTCAGTGTAGCTAGTACAGTTTCCCCCAGTGTAGTAGCATGGTTGCCCCCCAGTGTAGGTAGTATGCCCCCAGTGTAGGTAGTATGCCCGCAGTGTAGGTAGTATGCCCCCAGTGTAGGTAGTATGCCCCAGTATGCCGCCAGTGTAGGTAGCATGCCCCCAGTGTAGGTAGTTTGCCCCAATATGCCCCCAGTGTAGGTAGTATGCGCCCAGTGTAGGTAGTATGCCCCAGTATGCCCCCAGTGTAGGTAATATGCCCCCAGTGTAGGTAGTATGCCCCAGTATGCCCCCAGTGTAGGTAATATGCCCCCAGTGTAGGTAGTATGCCCCAGTTTGCCCCCAGTGTAGGTAGTATGCCCCCAGTGTAGGTAGTATGCCCCCAGTGTAGGTAGTTTGCCCCAGTATGTCCCCAGTGTAGGTAGTATGCCCCCAGTCTAGGTAGTTTTCCCCCAGTATGCCCCCAGTGTAGGTAGTTTGCCCCCCGTATAGGTAGTATGCCCCCAGTGTAGGTAGTATGCCCCCAGTGTAGGTAGTATGCCCCGTGTAAGTAGTTTGCCCCCAGTGTAGGTAGTTTGCCCCCAGTGTAGGTAGTTTGCCACCAGTATGCCCCCAGTGTAGGTAGTATGCCCCCAGTGTAGGTAGTTTGCCCCCAGTGTAGGTAGTTTGCCCCCAGTGTAGGTAGTTTTCCCCCAGTGTAGGTAGTTTGCCCCAGGCAACCCCCCCCCCCCTTATGTGGCGGCGGGCCGGGCAGAGTCTGACTCACCTGACATCCAGCGCTGACGTCACTCTTCTTTCCCTGCCTCCGCTCCATCTGTAGTTAGAGCAGGCTACAAGAAAATGGCCACCGTTTGTCTGCATTTGTGGACATCGGCGGCCATTTTCTTGTAGTCCTGCTCTGAATATAGATGGAGAGGACACAGGGAGACAGCGGGCCGGTGAAGTACGGCAAGGGGCAACAGGGCGCATGCGCCCTTGAGAGCATGCCGCCCTGAGCGACCGCAAAGGTCGCTCATAGCAAAGGCCGGCCCTGGAAAAGACTCTTATGTTCCGAAAAATACTGTAATTTTCATCCTGGTGTCTGGATAGTATACACCTCTGACATACTAAGTAAGCCAGTAATTATTCAGTAAGAAGTCCTTGAGCAAGACTCCCTCCCTAACTCTGCAGGGTGGGCTACTGAGCATGCCCTTACTGGCTGCAGCTCTCAAGTGCTTTACAAAAACGATATACAAATGTTAGAATTATATTAATTTAGTGAAGTTCCTTTTTAATTGTGTGGGTCTATTACAGTGATCTGCAAACTTGGCTCTCCAGCTGTTCAGGAACTACAAGGCGAACAATGCATTGCAGGAGTCTGACAGCCAAAGTCATGATTTATAAAGGCAAATGCATTGTGGGACTTGTAGTTCCTTAACAGCTGGAGAGCCAAGTTTGCAGATCACTGGTCTATCAGAAGTATCCTTGCTGAACCAGAGTGTCTAGAACTAGAACTTTCATCTTTCTAATTTAGGCTACTGTGGATGAGCACTTACACAGGAATGTTCATATTTACCCAACAGATGTTAGTGTTGCCAGAGCCCATTGTTTTAAATAGACCACTAGTGTGCACAGCATGGGTGGGGGGGGGGGTGGAGTTGGTAGAGGAAGGCTGCAAGATGTTGAGACTTCTGAACTGGTAACCACAGATAGCTGTAAAGTTTTTTGCAAATATAACTTTTAATGCCCTTATTTATTATTTCTGTGAAATGCAATTATAAAAAAAAAAAATGAAAGTTAGAGCTTTAAATGCTTTCATTTATTTATTACCAAAAATGTTTTTACTTTTTATGTTTTCAGATAGACTCATTAGATATGAATATTTCATATTTATATTTTGCAGTAAACATTGCTCTAGTGAAAACACCAATAATCAAATCCTCAGATAACTATCGTGCTGAAAGGATTACACAGATAGACTAAAGGGGCCCATACACTGGTCGATTTCAGCCATCAATCGATCGATTTGATTCTATAGAATCGATCGATCAGAAATTGATTCTTTCAAATCTATTGATCAACGATTTGCGGCCGATTTTGATTGATTTTGATGGATTTGATTTATCTGACAGGAAGGAAGATCTAGGTCGATCTGCTGCTGGCAAAAAAACTAAGCCCAAAAGCACATGAGCGCCACCCACCTGGTCCCCGAGTCCAGGACAACAATATCCAAAAATTAAAAAGAATATCAGAAATGACAAAAAATATGAAAAAATAAAAATATAATTTTATTTTTTCATTTTTTTTTATTTTTTGGGGGGCTTAGTTTTAGTTTGGGCTTAGTTTTTTTGCTCTTGCACTGTTCCCTTAATTTGCAGTTGCGGTATGTGTAAACATTATGTGCATGTAGCCCTGTGGTCATTTAAACTTGTCCTTTTTGATGGGTGCCGCTCCCTGGGGCCCGAAACAGCATCCGTCATTGCTGAAGCCGTCACTTTGGTGTAATAAAAGAGCTTTTGATACTATTTCATCTGGAGTGGTGCCAATACTATTGTGTTTCCTTACTGCACACCAATCTCTCAGTCAAATAAATGGGATAAGCCCTGTGACTTGGGGAAAAACCTACTGGATGAAGCCCATGATGGGCTAGATTACCTCCTCCTGAGTGTCCAGTTGCTGCTCATTGGCCTCAATTCACTAAGCTTATCTCCTGTCTTTAATAATGTTTCTAGAGTTATCACCATGGTGATAAGGCATGTAGTATTCAGGAAACCTTTTACCTCAGGCAAACCTAAAGTTAACACTTTTGTCTTAAATGTAAAAAGAGAACCGAGAGCCCAATATAGTGTAGTAAATCAAGTAAATTGGTAAATGAAAAACGAGTATAGAATAATACTCACAAACCAGGGTCACCTCCAGGCAACCACTGTGTAGGCAGGTGGGGAGATTAGTCCTGTCCCCGCTCAGGATTAAGAAGTCGCTCTCTGTAGATGTGGAAAAGGGGGTATCCCCCTCCACCAAGGGTGGATAATAAATATATGTTGTACAAGATAACAGAGGCGCCAAAAGAATAAGATCAACGCTTAAAATGTTTAAAAATGCTTAGGAGGCAGTGGTGGACTTACCGACATGCAGAAACATAGACTGTGTATTCAAGGCAAGGTATGTTTATTGGTACACTCCAGGTTAATCGCAACGCGTTTCGCAGGTCAAACCCGCTTCATCAGGCAAATAAAAAAGGAGTACACGACTGGGGACAAAAGGCACAGTATTGGTGTATATCCGGATCTAAACATATATATATGTATATCTAATTCTACATATAATGTAACGTGATTCTAATATACCAAAAATAAATAAAAATTATTAATAACGTCCTGAGATAGAAAAAGTGTGTAGTATGAAGAGTGAACGTTTCCAAATGGTGGCAAGAATGTTTTAGCAGAATGGGGTTAAACAATGTATGGGTGGGAAGAATGCAATTGGGCGGGGGAAGCAGGGGAGTAGATGGATATGGGGAGGGTGAATGGGAACACTATGTATAGTGATAGTGTATTGAGACCAAAGTCCCAGTGGAAAATCTAGCTGACAATAATTTATTCATATAGTGGTGTGGTGGGAGTTAAGAGCTGGGTGGGAAAACATTAGAGCAAGGGTGGAACTAAAAACGTGTACTCAACGAAAATAGCACTTACCAGCGATGTGTCCGGGTAACACCTGGCGCCTCAGTGTCATGGTGTTGCCGGATCGCTGTTTAAATGGTATAATGTTACGCCCCCTTTGTTGATTGATATGCGGGGCGGGTGCCAGAAATCCCGCTGGGCGAGGATGCGACAGTCTGTTCACATCATCCTCAAGCGTCGTTAGATGCCTAGGCATGATTACGCTATGCGGCGTGGGGCAGCACAATGTGATAGGAGCTGCACATTTAGTTAGCTAGGGGAAAGGGCGTCACTTCTGGCCAGCGGCGGAAGGCAGCCTTTACACAGACGTATCCACGCCGATAGTAACATGCCTGAATACGTACGAGCGGCATCAAACGCCCGCAACGTCACTTCCGCCGCTGGCCGGAAGTGACGCCCTTTCACCTAGCTCACTCAATGCGCCTTATGATCCCCAGCAATTAGTAAATTGAGGCCATGTCTCCTCGGGGTGCTTTTTTTTTTTCCCGATTCCCAGTTCTCTTACCTCCCAAGCCTGCCAGAAGCTCTTCCGAGCAACGCATAGTTGTTTTTTGTGTTTGTTTTTTGCTGTGCACATGCTGTTTGGAACTTGCACCTGCACAGTTCTAAGTTGCACGGCGCCTCTGGGGGAACTTCTGGGAAAGTATTCATGTGTAAGATCCCACTGAATATTTAAAGGACCAGGCACGTGGAATAGTAGGGCCCCCAAGGAAAACGAGACTCAGGAGAGAAAAAAAATCTAGCTCATCATTATACATTCACAGTGTTTGAGTGTTCCTCTAGTTCTGCAGGCATTACTACTCTTTCTTGCTTTCTTGCTGGGAAAGGCAGCGTACTTCAAAGATCAAATGGATATTTCCTGGAATTAATATTTGTATAACAAAGTTTTAAGTAAACTGTGAATGTATGAAAAATAGATTTTTCAAAAGGCAAGAATACATAGTTTTTTTAAAAATCACTTGCGTTAATCCCTGTCCCATGCTTTCACTGCTGGTGCTGGCTCATGGATGAAAATACTAAAACCTCAGGGTTTTGGGATTTATGTTTGCTTAGCACCTCCCACATGATTAAACTTGCTTCCAGTGATTGGTTGACGGTCAGTCCACACCTGTAGTGACAGAGCAGTAAATTAAATTAAAATAAGTGACCTGGTGATGTTTGTATTTTATTTTAAAGGGGTTCTGTGGCATGTTAAAAAACAAACAAACTGACACTTACCTGGGGCTTCTATCGGCCCCCTGTAGCTGTCCTATCCCGCGCCGTCCTCCTACGATCCTCCGTTCCCCGCTGCTGGCACCGGTCAATTATTCGTCTAACAAGACAAATAGTGCACGCTCCCGCTCGCGTCTCCGGGTGCTTATTGTGCAGGTGCAGTATGAGGTCTTTTCATACTGCGCCTGCGCGGTAAGATCCTGGAGACGCGAGCTGGAGCGAGCACGCTCGCAGCCATGGCCGCGCAGTTGTGTTAGATGAATAATTAGACCGGGACTGGCGGTGGGGCTAGGATGATCATAAGAGGAAGGCGTGGGACATGACAGCTAAAGGGGGCCGATAGGAGCCCCAAGAAAGGGTCAGTTTGCTTGTTTTTTTAACATGCCACAGAACCCCTTTAAGTCATTTACAGTATTTTCCTAAGCAACTCATCTGAAAGTGGTATAAAACAAACATTCATAACCTGAAGCGAGAGTTGTCCTGGCTGTCATGCAGAGCTATTGGCTTTAGTTGTTTGAGTCCCACACCTGCAACAAGCATGCAGCCAATGGAGTCAGAGATGAGTCAAAGCATCTGATCTTCAGGCTTATTCTTAGCCATTGACTTACTGTATAGTATTAGAGGCAGAGCATCAGCAGATAAGTCAGGCAACGGGAATTGCTTATTGGAGAATGAAGATGGCAGCCTCCATATTTCCTCACACTTTAAGTTCCCTTTTAAAAAAAAAAAAAAAACTTATGGTTGTGTAAGATTGATTTTGTTTTCTCGTTTGCACCTTAAAAAGATGATTCCAGCTCACATTTTACGAGTTATCTGAAATGACATATACATACGTAGTCGTTGTTTAATATTATGCCATATTTTCCACTGAAGTCCATAAACATGTCCGCCATTCGGTAATAATATCATCATAGATCAGTGGGAAGCCTCAGTATTAGACAGATCTACTGTGTTCATCATTCAAACATTATCAGGAGTAACACCACAAGTGTGTGATGACAGATTATTGACAAGAGTCACGAGTAACGTAACAAGTGAAGCTTTAATAAGAAATTTTAACGTACACCTGCCATTAGAAGAATAATGAAATTGCCATTGCTGACCTCTTTCTGAAGATGCAAGTTTTATGACTGCAGTACTTATCCGTTTGATTTCTAAAGCAGTTATTTGGAACACGTATACATACGAAGTTGTCTAATGCTCCTATACGCACTATACTTGCTCCACAGGAGATCAATAACTATAATCTTCATATCTGAATTAGAAAAAAAATTGCATAGCGGCGCGAGTGCTATGCAAATTTTCTTTCGCTGCTGTACATTGTATAGAGCTCAAGTGCATGATTGCTATCAGGAAAAATTGTGCTGCAAATGCAGCACACTAATGGAAATATCCCTGTGTGGTTTCCATCAGTTTGAAAAGTACACTTTTGCAAGGGCAAGTCTGCAAGGGATTGCAAAACACTGCTAGTGGAAAAGGGCCCTAGGGTTCTTTTCTGGGAACCTCATCTTAATTCTGCTGTTTGATTGCAGTTTTGTTCCTCTCTGTGTTGAATGCAGTGTTTATTACAATTCCCATATCTTTTGCCAACTCTAACTTTAACACTTAGGGCCCTTTGAAATGGGTGTGTTACGTTTTGTTTTTGAAAAGGCTTGCAATATTCCAAAGTTCACCAAAGTTACAATTGGAATTGTGGGAATGTATTCATACTGAATGCATTTCCAATTTTCTGAAAAAGCAATCGTAGTTCTGCTGCATTTTTCCTGCGTTTTGATTGAGGCCAACGTAGTGACAGTCACAAAATGCAAAACACATTTGCGATTGTGTTTCATGATTTTTATTGTTAAAGAGCCCTTAGAAGAATGTGTAAGTGGTCTCAGGAGATGTCTGTACACATCTATTCTGTGATTTTGGGTTATTGGGTAGCATCATTAATCACGATCCCTTATTCCTTTGCACCTTTGTCTCAGTCACACCCCGGTCCAGGGCAGGGTTGCCAACCTAATTTCTATTTTTTTACGGACAAAAGGCCCAAAAAAGCAGGACACCCAAAATTTTGGACGGGCGGGGGGCGGAGTTGGGGGCGGAGTCAAAAGCGCAGTTTTAAGTAGAGTTGTGGGTAGCGCTAAGCTCTGGGCATCATCATTATTTTTAGTATTTATATAGCCAGGGCTGTGGAGTTGGACTCTGGCAGTCAGGTGACACAGGGGAGAGATGAAATTACATCTTGTGATTAGTCACAGATGAGGGAGGGGGGATTAGACAGGCTAAACTCTCTAAATACATACAGTGAGCATTTCTCTCTGTTTTCCTTCTGTCCTGTGCAAAAGGTCAGGTCCACTTTAAGTTCCAGCAGTGTGCCTGTGTTGTTTATAGAAGGGGGAGCACTGTGTGTGACTGAATAGGATGCAAGCAGCTCAGTGACACAGAAAGCCCCAGGTTGCCCATTCTCTCACTGTCCCTCACCTCAGTATAATGGTGGCGGACCAGCATGCCATGCTTACCCTGTCCCCGCCCCAAGCCCCAACCAGTCCCATAGACTCCCAGGCTCCCACTCCCAGGCCAGCCCCAGCCCCCAGGGGTGCCTCTCTCCCTCAGAGACTCACAGTTAGTGTGCTGGCTCCTGGCCTGGGTCGACTCGGCTGTTAGTGTTTTTCTCCTTCCTCCTTGGCCTGGTCTGGTCGCTCCTCCTGGCTGCAGTGGCTGGACCTGGCTGGCAGATGGCGGCTGCTGGGCTGTGTGGGGGTGGGGCGGGCTCCAGTCTGCTCTGCTCTCTCTGCTGTAGGAGACTCACTCTGCCAAGGCTCTCAGAGCTCAGACTACTCAACTCGAGTCAGGCTGCTGATCTCCTTCTGTGGCAGCTCGCACTGCTGCTCGGTCGGTCCTGCTGCTGCAGCTGATCGGCTCCTCCTGAGTCCTGCCCTGCTGCGTGGTGGCTCGGCGGCTGTGCTGTGTGTGTGTCCCCTGAGTGAGTGTGCTGTGCTGTCTGTGTGCCGTAGCTGTGCTGCGACCTCATCCGACCTGGCTGGCTGCCGCCCGTGTGACGCACACTCCTCTCTCCTCGTGACACTGACTCGACTCGCTGGCTGCTGTGGGCTCACTGGGCTGGGCCAGCTCCCTCCCGGCTGCATCTCTTATTGGGCAGAGAGTGGCACCAGCGCCAAGAAGAGGTGAGCTGATTGGAGCAGCCAGCAGGGGACACCCGGGGAGGAGAGGGCGGCCGAGGGGAGACTGAGGGAGGGGGGAAAAAGAGCGCGCGCATGCGCAGAACAGATTAGAGTAATTTATGCAGTTTTAGACGGACGACTGCCCAGGAAATACGGGCAGTACGGACAGCTCCATTTTGAGAGCTTTTGTACGGACAGTCCGTCTTTTGACGGACGCTTGGCAACCCTGAGTCCAGGGGTGTCTGAAGATCTACTCTGCCCATGAGCACTTGGAACATTCCTTTGCAGGGAGAGAGAGGCTACATCCCCCTACTTACAAGGCACTAACCTCCTACTGTTCAAAGCCATAGGAATTGATGATCACATTTTCAGGATTTTGTCCTGCCTATTACCAGCTCATATAGTTGCAGGGCAGGGCTGGTAGAACTCTGGTTGAGGGTGAGAGAACTTCCTTCTGTTTTTTTGATGTTTTTATGTGCAAGTAGCACCTATAAAGAACCTAATTCCTACCTAGTTTTAACTCTTTGTATACTTATGCATTACAGATAAATTCTGATTTTGCATTCACTGTAACAATTAAAGAGAAACCGCGACCAAGAATCGATCTTCAGCCAAACAGTAGCTGATGCTCCCTTTTACATGAGAAATCTATTCCTTTTCACAAACAGATAATCAGGGGGCTCTGTAAGGCTGATATTGTGGTGAAACACCTCCCACAGGAAACTGTGAGGACCATGGTACTGGCAGTTTTCTGTATGTGAACCTCATTGCATTGTGGGAAATAGCTGTTTACAGCTGTTTCCAACTGCCAAAAAAGCAAAGTAGCAGCTGCTTCCACTGACATCACCTGCCAGCAGTAAAAATGTCACCATGTAATGTCAGAATGTAAATCAGGGAGAGGAAAGATTTTGCAATGGGCAAACACTGAATAAAGCAGTTATACATAATTATTGTAAAACTGAAGCACTTTTTTATTACATTATTTTCACTGTAGTTCCTCTTTAAGACTTGGTAACAAGAAAGAAGGGCGGAATGATGATTCGTCAGAGCCCCACATGCTCTATTCAGCAGGCTAGGAGGAGGTTGTACAAAGGCTGAGTGACTCAGAGGGGAACAAAAACAAGACAAGTCACGTTTTCAGTCTCTTAGGCTGAACTGGGGGGCCAAGCTTCCTCAATTACAGGAATGGAGTAGTGTGGCAAACAGACACGTTTAGGATGTTTTATTGTAAGACTTTACCTAACTTTCTGTTGTTTGGATTTCCAAGGAGATTCATGGGTCGTCTCGTTGACATGAAATAAGGAAGGGACAGCAATAAATACTGATTGGAGATATTCATGTTTCTCCAATCTACAAAAAAATAAATAAAAATAAAATAAAGCTTTCTTTGTTGCTAGCTCTGTCTCTCTGGGAGAGATCTTCTTCCTGTCTGGACTAGAAGTAAATGAAATGCTCATAGTTAAGGACACAGGAAAGCAATAGGAAACACGAGCTTAAATTCCCTCACCAGACTATCTTAAACAAAACAACGCTTTTCCTGGATTTGGGCTTTGTTTTTGTGGAGTGAGATATTTCACATACAGTGCAGTGCAGTTCACCTGTGTATTTTATCTGCCTGGAGCAAATCTGTACGCTTAAAGCTTTGTACAAAAACAACTTCAATATATGACAGACCTTTTCTTTTTTTCTATGTAATTCAAGTTCATAAAAAGAAAACTCCTCCAGGACGTTTGGCCAATCAGCTGCCAATTTGAAGCTGGGGGAATTAGACTGTCCCATTAAAATGCTCAATTGGCAGCTTTGAATAATGCAGCCAAAGCCTGAGAAACATCAGTTATTATTGACCACCATGTGCATGGTTATACTGTTTGCAAACTAGCTGTAGCGTGTGCCAGTCTCTGTTTGAGTAATGTGCTTGAACCATTCCCACTCCTTCTACCAGGGCCGGGCAGAGGCTGGAGAGGCTCCAGCCTCAGGGCGCAGTGTAGGAGGGGGCGCACAATTCATTCAGCTGTCATTCCCAATTGTGTTTGAAGCAGAAAGAAATAAGAAAAGGGGATACATGACAGTGACTGCAAGCCAGATAACTAGAGATTAAGGTGTTGGGGAGGTTGGGGGCCCTGGGGCACCTATTAGTCTAATAGCAATCAGTGTGTGAAGGCTGGGGTGGGAGGGATGGGGGGGGGGGGCACTTTGCTGTCTCAGCCTTGGGTGCTGAAGGACCTTGTCCCGCCTCTGCCTTCTACAGTGGTAAAATTGACTCTCTACACTCAAATACTGTACTGAAATGCTGATACACAGTTGGCCTTATATTAATAATCTAGTAGATGCAGTAGAAAGCAATGTTGCTATTTTTGCAGATGATACAGCATTGTGCAGAATCATCAACTCTCAGGAAGATGGTGACATGTTGCAACATCTGTATCTGGATAGGATGGCTATATGGGCACATAAATGACAGATGAATTTCAATGTTGAAAAATGTAATGTCATTCATTTTGGTCATACCCATGGTCTAGCACCATACAAAAAAAACGGGATACAGATGGGGAGGGACATCAAACTTGCAGACAGATTTAGGAGTACAACAACAGGAGAACAACAAGTTAAATAATCGTATTTAATGCCAAGCCGTTGCAGCTAAAGCTAATAAAATTTTGGGATGCATTAAAAGGGAAATAAAAACTTGGGATGCTAGCATAATATTGCCCCTGTTTAACACTCTAGTAGGGCCACATCTGCAATATGGAATTCAGTTCTGGGCACCACATTACAGGAAAGATATTGCAGTTTCACTTACCAAGAAAGGTTAGATAAACTGGGTTTATTTAGTCTAAAGAAAAGACGCCTTAGAGGGGATCTGATTAACATGTATAAATACATCAGAGGGCAATATAAAAGCTTGGCGGATGAGCTTTTTATCCCTAGGCCTTCACAAAGGACTAGAGGACGTGATCTGCGCATGGATGAAAAACATTTTAGCCATTTATTTAGAAACGGGTTCTTTACAGAAAGAGTGATTAAGATGTGGAATGCATTGCCACAGGCAGTAGTTATGGCAAATTCTATACCTGCATTTAAAGGAGGCTCAGATGCTTTCCTTGTGATGAAAGACATCCATGGCTATAATTACTAGGTAACGCCCAGTGGAGTTAAGAATTAGACCATGCCTTGTAAGGGTTTTTCACCTTCCTTTGGATCAACAGGGATATGTGAGGGAGCAGGCATGTGGAATACTTATGTTTTCTGGTTGAACTCGATGGACGCATGTCTTTTTCCAACCCAAATCACTAAGTAACTGTAATTACATTTGACTGGTCAAAAAAAACCTGTGTAAATTTTTGTATCTATTCAAAAATATAAATATATAATTGACCATCTCTAGTAAGGATGTATATAGTATTTTGAACCACTTTAACCACCACTACAGTATATCTACGTCCTCTGTGACTTAATCTAAGCTACGAGGACGTAGATATATGTCTTGTAACTGAAGCAGTGTGGTGCCAATTGGGTTTGCTCCTGTACACATTTCTGGCACTATCTGATGCCGCACTAATTGGTGAACGGGAATATATGTTCCCTGAGCCAACACGATTGATTTTTACCATTAAAAATACTTTCATTTGCTCAGTTCATAGTGAAAAATACACGCTGTAGCATTATTTCAGAATCAAATATCTTCACCATAAATTGTGACAGAAACATAATCTTTTGTTTTGTAATAAACACTAGAAATAGCCCCCAAAAAATGTGTGTTTTTTATCTCCAGTAGCGCTTTTTATTTTTAAACTGGACATGGTAAAACTGAGAAATAATGTGTTTTTGCTATTTTTTTTTCCCTGTTATTCCCATTAACCTCCTTAGCGGTCTGGACGAGCTCAGCTCGTCCATCATTGCCGGAGGCTGCCGCTCAGGCCCTGCTGGGCCGATTTCTGTCAAATAAAAAGCAGCACACGCAGCCGGCACTTTGCCAGCCGTGTGTGCTACCTGATCGCCGACACAGCGTGGCGATCCGCCGCGTGCAGCGGCGAAAGAGGGTCCCCCCAGCCGCCCGAGCCCAGCGTAGCCGGAACAAACAGTCGGCTGACGTCCATGACATCACTCCGCTCGTCGCAATGGAACAACCTCTGTGTTTAACCCTTCCAATGCTGGTCTAGTAAAAAAAATGCTTTTTGCATATAATATGCTGTAAATAATGTTTTAGAGCAAAGTTGAAATGCAGGGTTATATTCCGCTTTAATAGGAAACCGAGATAGTAGCTGTACAGGGCACACACAGGCCCCCTGAAAAGTATAGGGCTGGTTGTGATTGTGGGCCCTGCGCAATTGCCCCTTCCAACCGTCCAAATTTGGGGTCTGCAGGAGTTAGTTGTGGGCTCAAATTAGATGAATCAGGGTGCATTTTTACAGCATCACTGAAGTTCCTTCCAAAAGTAGCGGGGTCAGCTGCATCGAAGCAGTGAATTTGGCTGCACAGCCCAATTGATAAATTAGGCACTGCCATAAAATTTAATATAATTTTTGGCTATGGCAGTGCCAACTGGTCAAATTTGACACCAGGGATCTGCTATAATACTCGGGATACCAGTGCAGCAAACTTCAGGGGTGGATAACAAACTTAGGATATTAGCAGTCAAATCATTAAAGGGCACTGGAGTTTGGTTTGATTGTCAGGGGTGGGGTATTTCCAAGTTAAGTTGAAAGTACATTGGCACTGGGTAGAGGGGATTAGGTTCAAATTCCGCATTTGGGCCAAGAGGTCTGTAGCTAAGCCAGTTAGGCTACCCCGCCATACTTCACCCCAACAGGAAATCCCTTACAAAAAATATAATTACACATCATTTTGGGTGTAGCGATCCCTTACCTTGAAGCTAAAGGGACCCTGAGCAGTAACGTAAATTAAAAGTTTTCACTTGTCTGGGGCTTCCTCCAGCCCACCATAGGTCGCGAGGTCCCCCGGCATCGTCCTGGCTCCTCTCCGTGTCCTGCCGGCGGCTCCCGTTACCAGCGACACCCAGGCCAGGTGTCGGGCAACTCTTCCTCGATCCTGATGCTCGTCGTCATCACGGCTGCCGGTGTGACAGGTTAGAGTTAGAGAACCGCGCATGCGCAGACCTGTCACGCCAGCTGCCGTGATGGCGTGTAGCGACCGACATAATGATGATGAGCGTCAGGATCAAATAAGAGTCGGTCCGACTCGTAGCCGCCGGTTACGGGAGCCGCCGGAGGGACACAGAAAGGAGCCAGGAGGATGCCGGGGGACCTCGCGGCCTATGGAGGGCTGAAGGAGGCCCTAGGTAAGTGAATCACAGATGCTCAAAAAAACGTATTCGGATGAAATCCAAATAGGTTTATTCAGATTTCATCCTGCTAATTAAATCATCTGTGCGGGTGGGCGAGGGGGGGTTAATCTTACCCATCAGAAGTCTTCTTTGATCTGTCCCTTGGCACCTCCCATGATACGCTGCAAGCCGCAGTCACATGATTGGATTGGAACACATTGTGGGAGGCGCCGAGGGACAGATCAAAGAAGGTGTCTCATGGGTAAGATTGACCCCCTTCGCCCACCCACACAGGTGATGTAATTACCTATTCGGATTTCATCCGGTGAAAATCTCTGCTTTTAATTTACGTTACTGCTCAGTGTCCCTTTAAACAGGTCCCACCATAAAGAGGTAGCAAGCTTGAAACCCAAGTCTTTCTAAAGCAGCACAGATTTTTTTTTTTTTTACTGTGTATGTTTCATTTTGTAAATACATCTTGCATACAGTATGGCTAAGCCATTATTGTGTCACGGTGATGTGAAATGGGACATTTTAATGCAATTCTTTTTTTGATTGCCATTTACAGTTTAAATCGGCAGAAGAAGACAACTTGATTTACAAATAGATAAGATTGTGTTCTTACTTAAGGCTCATATATCACATATCCAACTTAATGCACAACCAACCGAACAACATGACCAACCGCACAACAAGTTGTTTACCTGAAAAGTACGTACACACACGCCAACCAACTAAACAACCAACTAAACAACCAACTCACTTAAATACTATGTGTGCAAACTAAATGACAAACTGCACAACATATCCACGTTCAAAAACAATAAAGTTGTTCAATAGACACTCCAAACACTCCAACCTGTCTGATAGTTGGTCAGATTGATCCACCAGTTGGATCTGGCAAACAACCTGTTATCAGTTGGTCATCTGGTTGTTTGTCAACTGTACACACACCCAACTTATCATCCAACAGTCAAGTTTGGAAGATAGTTGGACAGATTGTTGGTAGGTGTGTAAGAGCCTTCATACAGTGCATCCACCAATGTATCTAAAAGTGTGATATAAAATGCAATACAGAAATCAATGACACAAGACAGCTGCATGTGTAATGGTGAAATTAGTATAGGTTTTTTTGCACGTACCTTTGCAGTGTGTTGGACAGTACATAGCTGGTGGTAGAGTAATCAATATTCGTTAAGAATTCTGCTGAAATCTTTTCTAATATCTACTGGTAAAGCTGTAGAGCACAAAAGGACCTAAATGAGGGAAGAAAGAGAAACCTTAAAGAGAACCTGTACTGAGTAAAAATATTTAAAATAAACACATGAGGTAACTTCAAATGAACATTACATAGTTACCTTGCCATCAGTTCCTCTCAGAAGCTCACCATTTTCTTCTGACAATAATCCCTTCCAGTTCTGATAATATTTTGTCAGATCTGAAATATATCAGTTGCTGTCAGATATAGCTGAGAGGAAAACGGATGTACCAGGTAATGTCCATGTTTCCCTATGGCTCAAGTGGGCGATGTTACAGTTTAACTGTGTGCTGACCAGAAAGCTGTTATGGGTAATGGCCATTTTCAAAATGGAGGACGGAAAATTCCCTTTATCACAGTGAACAAACAGGACGCGGGAGAGGAGAAAGAGATTGAGGAGTAGACTACATGGAAGGTAAGTGTGACCTGTGTATGCTTATTTTGACATTTCATTTTCAGTTCAGGTTTTCTTTAAATCAGGATTATCTAAGCATAGTATCTTGAGGCTCTGTAAAAATATAATCCAAATACAGTATTCACCTTTACGGTAGCCACTAGATAAAACAGGTGGGGTTTGCTATTTCCACTTGGGCTGGTAGGCCTCTCTCAAGATTCTTGATGATCACACTCTAAGTGGAAACAGATAAAAACCGGGACTTTTCCAGTATGGAAGGTTAGTCATACCTATGTATAGGTATGGAGATGTCCAAGAAATAAAATATAAATAGGAGTAAAAGTGTATTACTTATACCTTAAAGAAAACCAATAAATTAATATAAGAATTGTAATGCATTACCACAGCGTGTTTCATGGGTCTCTCCCCCCCCCCCCCCCCCCCTTTGAGGTGGGCAAATGTTTGCCTACTACATGCAATAAATGGCAGATCAGATAAACAATCAGATCATTCAATTGATCTACCACTAAACACACACTGTATTCATAGCTTTACTGCAGTCCACAAACCAATCTTGTCATTCTCCCCCAACTTCTCTTTTAACAAAGAAATTCCTTTATTTTCAGAAGCACTCCGTGAATGGCAGTGGCACAGTCTAACTGAAAAAATAGTCTGCTGCCAGTAAGTAGGTTGGTAGCCCTCTTTATAAAGGTACTTTACAATATGTTTGAATAGAATGAAGGAAACCTTGAGAATCCCCCATTAAAGGACAACTGAAGCGAGAGGTATGTGGAGGCTGCCATACTTATTTCCTTATACCAGTAATACCAGTTGCCTGGCAGCTCTGAATGTCAGAAACACCTAATCTGCTACATGCTTGTTCAGGGTCTATGGCTACAAGTATTAGAGGCAGAGTATCAGCAGGATAACCAGGCAGTGCATATTGATGCACTGCTTAAAAGCAAATAAATATGGCAGCCTAATTATACCTCACTTCAGTTGTCCTTTAAGGAGTTGGATTAGTTCATATTGTCATATTAATAATGTCTACCTTAAGTGTTAAAAAAAATAGGAAAAGGTCATTTATAGTGCATTTTCATTTAGGACAGAAGAACATCACATATCTATGTGCACACACGTATTTAACATTTTTACAATTTTTTATGATTATTGTCCTTGTGTCTTTATAAAAGGGTTAAAGAAAAAAATCAGTTGCCTAATGCAACAAGGCAGATTGATGTGATGTACACATGGCTTCTGTAAACATGCTGGGGAGGTTGGGGAAAGGGTCAAATGCTTGATTACAAACCGAGAAGGGAGGCACTATAGCTGCAATGCTGGACAAAGAGTTAATCTCTTTCAGCAGAGGAAGGAAGTGGGAGGGGTCAGGTGATCTGCACTGTGCTGTGTAAAAAAACGTATACTCGACTGGCAAGACGAAATCGCAAGAGCCTCTCATCAGGTATTTTATATTTATTGTTAAAAATCCAGACTAACAATTAGAAAAAGGTTTTCATTGCTAATTGATACAAATTTTAATTAATTTAAAAATAGTATGCTGAACTAGGGCTTTAAAGCTATCTGTCCTGCTGTAGCATACACTGCAAAGGCTTTACTCTTTCTTTCTTTCATTCATTCACACACAAAGGTGATGCCACATCACATACATAACCCATAGAAGGGCGACATATTTAATAAATCATAAAAGAGAATGACTTACTAGATGCATGTGAAATGTATATATTCCACAGATCTTCCACATAAAGTATTGGCTGCATTAGGGAACAGAACTAGGCAACAGTGAGTAGCATGCAGCAGCAACAGATGTCTGAGTGACCCCTGGTTACCGTCTGTTGGGAAAAAAGGGTGGCAGCAGTTTGCATTCACAGCAGGCTTTGGAGATCATCAAGGATGCTCAATCAGGAGGCGTACTGCTAAGATGAGCTTACACTAAAATACAAGAAAAGCATAAAGCAAAGGGAAATAATCTAGTATTGCATGCACAGTATGGCTTCCATAAAACATTATAAACAGAAGCTGTCGTATTTTAAGGTTACCCACATCCCATCCCTACATGGCAGTTAAATGGTGTCTGTGTTATGG
Source organism: Hyperolius riggenbachi (assembly GCF_040937935.1). Classification (NCBI taxonomy): domain Eukaryota; kingdom Metazoa; phylum Chordata; class Amphibia; order Anura; family Hyperoliidae; genus Hyperolius; species Hyperolius riggenbachi. Next base: position 136,019,670 of record NC_090657.1, read on the forward strand.
TTGCAGATGGTCAATTTTGCCTGGCTGTGAAAACTGATTTGAACATTAGGAACAGACAGGAAAATACATCTTGTTCTGAAACGTTCTACACTTATGCCCCGTTTACACTTAATCAGTTGCTCTGTTATAACCGAAAGGACAACTGATTTTCAAAGTAATGCCCATGTTTTCCTATGGCACAGTTCACACTTAACGCGTTTTAACTGAAATCTTTTTCACAAAATCTTTTGCACTGCTATGGAGAAGAAAAAAAAAACCGCATACCAACTGTATAAGTGTAAACGGGGCCTTGGGCAACACTACACCTAGAACTTTTTTTTACCTACTACTAGAAGTAGTTTTACTTTAGTTGTCAAGGTTGTAAAAGTCATGTGACCATCCAGTTCCACCACCAGAGCCTCTCAGTGCTGGGATCCAGAGGAAGGAAGGAGAAACCATGAGGAGACAATTTTTTTCCAAAATGGATCAAAATATTACCATCCTCCACCTAGCAGTGGCAGAGCATTGTGTCTTGGTAGCCATCAGTTAAAGCAGAGGGTTCTGAAAGAAGATGTTACTATCTATTCTATTGGCTTACTCTGCAAATAAAAAAAAACAGATTTTCCATACATATATTATCTTTCCATATGTATTATAAATAAGTTCAAAGGCTTTCTCTTATAGTCCATTGAGATAACCATTAAAGGTGCCATTTTTGTCCTATTGTTTTAGATCTATATACTTCTAAATGTATTACAAAAATGTTTGCCTTGCAGGTGCCCCATTGACTATTTAGTTACCTTATGTCTGCAAAGGACAAGGTGAAAAAGTGAAGGTGAGGGGGAGAGCGCATTTAATAGACAATTTGAGAAAACTGGTTAGCCAACCGTGCAATAATCTCACCTGAGATCCTTGCCGTCTCAGGTGAGATTATTCCACGGTTGGCTAACCAGTTTTCTCAAATTGTCTATTGAGTGCGCTCTCCCCCTCCCCTTCATTTTTTCACCTTGTCCTTTACAGACATAACTAAATAGTCAATGGGGCACCTGCAGGGCAAAAATGTTTGTAATACATTTAGAAGTATGTAGATCTATTACAAAATATACACATAACCAGATGACATAAGTAGCCAAAAAGGTACTCACAAACCTAGGTTGTTAAGAAGAAACCACCATAAACACAGGTCTTAAAAAAAAAGCATGTAAATGGAGGAAGGAGTTGGCTTACACCCAACATAAATACTACTAGCACTTGCGCAAAAATCTCAGGTGAGATTATTCCACGGGTGGCTCACCAGTTTTTTCATATTGTCTATTGAGTGGGCTCTCCCCCTCCCCTTCATTTTTTCCCCTTGTCCTTTACAGATATCTAAACCACCCAGAGTGGTTTTAAAGGAGCAGCACTAACTAACCTACTTTGCCTATACTTCACATCGGTATTGCCAAGATCGCTCCCTCTGTCGAGTACAGAGGTCAAACAACCCTCCCTTCCTAAATGTTATATTTAGTTATGTAGCATTCTGCAGCACTCTGGGAGCCCAGATGTTGTTACTGCTCATTACTGCTCATTTCAGAACAAACATTCCGCAGTGATGCTCCTTGCCAGATTTCGACACCTGTAATACATTTAAGACTGTAAATTAGTGAGAGGAAATATTTTACAATGGAAAAATATTGACAATTTTTTTTTTATAAATGAATATTGTAAAATATAAGCAATTGTATCTATTTAGTTAGATTCAGTAAAGTTTATAACCTGAACTAAATATCCCTCCAGCTGATGTCCTAGTTGTACATGAATAACATTGTTTGAATAGTGGACAGTTTCTTCTCACAGACAGTTCACATAGCCCAATTTTGCTCTATAAGCAAATGTTAACACTGGCTACCTGTGGAAGCGGCTCATTTCTCATTCTCACAAGCATTCCTATAAATATCTTCATTTTCTGTATTTAGTTTAACATAAACCATTGAAAGCAAATTTCATTGAAGGGGTTTTGGCAGATGCCTCTCGTGCTGTTGGATCAGTGTCTCTCTTTATATTAAGCTTAGCCTGTCAGTGGCGGTATGCAGGCATTGCCAGCAAAGGAATAGGAAAAAGGTAGATAAAACTGCCAAGGCCTAAAATATGAGAAATTCTGGTGTAAATTACCAGCAGCCCAGCATAATTTAACAGTTTTTGTTAATACAATGGTAATTTAGTTTAAATCCAGCCAAAATACTTTTCTGTAAGGAATTAGTTTTGTGCTTGAAGTACGCCTGTTATGATAAAAATATAGGGGCAGCCATTGCTTCCTACACCCTGAAAACATTAGTCATTGGCTATTGTACTTTATAAATTATTCCTGTGGAAAAAATATGCAGATTAAATGAGAACTAAAGTTATAATTTAATCTTTGCTCCAATAGATTAAACACACTTGTCGAAGCTCTAAGAACAATATTTTTGGAGGGTTGGTTGGTTGTTTTTTTTCTAAATTCCTGAAAAGTTTAATAGGTATAGTTTCATATTATTTTACAGCATGGAGCTCTCCAGGCTGCCAACTGCTCTTTTATCTCTGAATGCATGAGATAAACATTGAGGGCTCAGACACAATATTAGCGCTTTTCTGAGTGCCTTTTGGCCTCCAGAGCTTTCTGAGAGCTTTTTTAAAAATGTTCCCATTGACTTTCATTAAAATCACAGTAAATTTGCAGTTAAATCAAGATTGCGATTTTACTGCAATTTTAATGTAAGTCAATGAGAGTTTTTTATAAAAAGCTCTCAAAGCTCTGGAGGCCAAAAAGTGCTCAGAAAAGTGCTTAACCACTTCGCCATATCTGGACGCATATATCCGTCCAGATAGGCAGTGGTGCTGCTCCCGCTTCACCCCCGATCAGTGAATGGGAATATAATTCCCATTCACCGATCTAAGTCCCCGGCAGAAATACCGACGCTTTCTCATCAGAGAGCGTGGTATTTCTGCCCCCAGGAAACTTCTTCTCTTCATTTTAGTTCCTAGATGCGACAGCGTTCGCATCCAGGAATTTTTTGAATGTGGCCATCTTGTGGCCAAATAGTAAACTGCACCCACATACCTGTATTGAATAAAAAAATACATTATATTACATCTAAAATTGGCTATTTACCTCCCAAACTAAAATTATCCAAATACATTTTTGTATTAAAAAAAATAAATAAAAAAAATTACAATTAAAAAAAAAAAACTACATAAATAGTTACCTAAGGGTCTGAACTTTTTAAATATACATGTCAAGAGAGTATCTTATTAAAATTTTTAAAATTATAAGCTTGTAAATAGTGATGGACGCAAATTGAAAAAATGCACCTTTATTTCTAACTAAAATATCGGCGCCATAAATTGTGATAGGGACGTAATTTAAATGGTGTAATAAGCGGGACAAATGGGCACATAAAATGCATGGGTTTTAATTACTGCAGCATGTATTAATTTTAAACTATAATGGCCAAAAACTGAGAAATAATGATTTTTTTCCATTTCTATCTTAATCTTCCTGTTAAAATGTATTTACAGTAAAGTGGCTCTTAGCAAAATGTACTACCTAAAGAAAGCCTAATTAGTGGCGGAAAAAAGAGATATAGATCAATTAATTTTGATAAGTAGCGATAAAGTTATTAGCGAATGAATGGGAGGTGAACATTGCTCGGATGCATAAGATTTTCGAAGCTGTAGGCTGAAGTGGTTAAAGTGTGTCTGAACCCTTAGGGAGCTTTTGTCTGCAAGGCAGAAAGATGAAAGTGATGTTGTAACTGTGCAGTCTGAATATGGCAGTATTGTGCTTACTGAATGGACTGGATATTACATTATTATGCAAGATGGCAGCTTCCACATTAACTGCTTTGACTGGAGACAATCATATTTACAGAGATTACATTACTTTTGGATCAAAGGCTTGCAAGAGAATGATGTAGTCAGTAATGAGGTGGGAGACAGGTTTTGAATTGTATGTTATACCAGTCTGTAGTCTGGTCTTTTTTCCTTTTCGGCTATCTGGTTAGGTAACTGAGAAGTGGCCATACACGCATCAATCTTCCCTGGATGTGGCAAACCGATTAATCACTCTGATCAGAATCTGATTAGATTGTGATTGATTCCTACCACACAAAATGTAATGTACTTTTATTATTGCTTTTACCCCTTATTTAAAACATGGACGTGTCAATCCCAGAGTGTAGAGTATTAGGTTGATCCTTTGTGGGCAAATGAGATCTCTGTTTGCAGTGTGCGCTGCTAAAATACAATTATTTTGTTACAACTACCCCTATCTTCCTGGCTATTTGTATTCTTTTAACCAGGGACGTAACAATTGCCCCCGCCATCTCGGAGGAGCCCCGGGAGGTGGGGGCAGTCCTGTATATAGTTAATGCAGAGCTGGCAGCGGAGCATTATACATTGCCTGCTCCCAGCACGATACAGGTTCCCTCCATCTCCTCTTCAGTTTGCAAGTATCGGACAGCCTGACAATCACCATGCGGCATCCAGCTCTGGCCGCTAGGGACCAGAAATTATACAATTGGGAATACGTTCCTTTTTGAATATATAGGAAAAGGAGAAAAAAACCTTTTAGTCCTTTTTGGGGTCATCCACTTCACCCACTATTGACTATTGTAGATAGAAAGGACCATAAACAGTTCATGCAAAGTCTTATGGTACAAAAATATCAAAAATTCTTTGACACAATTACATAAAAATGTACATAAAATCTCTCTGTAAGAAACTCCTTATGGATATACAGGATCTTCAAAAACAGGAATATAGTGGCAAAAAGCTAATGTAGACTAAGTGCAATATAAATGAGGCAACATTTATATTTCACTTAGTCTACATTAGCTTTTTGCCACTATATTCCTGTTTTTGAAGATTCTGTATATCCATAAGGAGCTTCTTACAGAGAGATTTTATGGAATTTTTTGTGTAATTGTGTCAAAGAATTTGTGATATTTTTGTAGCATAAGACTGTAATGGATTGAGTCTCTTATATCTCCCACTCCTCGGGAGATAGCCTCCAGTTCATCAAATACATTCACTCATTAGGTGTCCAGAGGTTAGTCATACTTGTATTATTGGTGATTCTGCAGATCATCCATAATCGAGTATACATCTGTATTGTTGATGATTCTGCAGATCATCAACAATCAGATTCTCTCTGTGTGCTGACACCGATCGTTACAAAGACTTTGCATGAACTGTTTATGGTCCTTTCTATTTACAATCGCTAAGGACCAGAGCCTTTTATTCATTTTCCCTCTATGGTCACTGTGAGCCACTCAACTGAAATTTTCTCCTGAACTATGCACAGAATTGAGATCTTATTAGCTGTGTTTAGTGGTGGCAGGTGCGTTGGAGCCAGTGTAGTTAGCACCATTTACACCATCTCAGGTATAAGCAACAGGCACGATAAAGATTTTACTGCATGCGGTCCCTGGGGGGTCAGGTACACCGCAGGTACACCATTGATCAGAGGCTCATTTTATAGTATTTTGAGCACGCTTCTTTACAATGAAACAGGTAGAAAGGGTGCCAAAACAGCTTAAAAGCCATGATTAGTGGCTATAAATGGTAATTTGGGCACCCAAAGACACACAAGGTTTATAACTGCTATTTACGTTTATAGCCGATTATAGCTGCTATTTACCATTTATAGCTGCTAAATGCGGCTTTTAACTTAACAAAAATCTTGGGGGTTAGGAGGTTGGGGTCTTTAGTGTTAGGAGTGTGAGGAGGTCTTTAGGGATTAAGGTTAGACATGGTAGGTTAAGGTTAGGCAATGTTGGGGGGTAAAGGTTAGGCAATGGTGGGGGTAAAGGTTTGGCACTACCAGGGGGGTTAAAGTAAGGCACCACTGGGGGGAGGGATTAAGTTAAATTAAGATCTTGGGGTTAGGCATGGGTAGAGGGATGGTTCTGTGTGAAAGTAGGGTTGGTTTAGGTCATAGTAAAATATAGGTAAAGATTACCAATATTTTACTTTTGTTATTAAGCAGTAGTATATCAGTAATTTTACTAGTGGCTATCTCTGGCGCCCTTTATACCACCTTCCCCCCACTTATACCTAACACTAATTGCCCCTTTACCTACACCTAACACTAAAATCCCCTCTACCTATGCTTAACACTAACATCTCCACACTACAACTTACACTATAATCCCCCTCTACCTACACCTAACACTAACGTCTCCTCTAAGTACACCTAACATTTAGACTCCCACCTACCTACACCTAACTTTAACTAGTACAACCCCAATGCTTGGCTATAATATAGGTGAACAGCCACCGCTCTTACATACAGCTTGGCACCTGCTGTAGCCAAACCCCAGTGACCAAAATAAGCCTCTGGAAATTGGGTGCTTGACTATAGTGTAGCTAAACGCCAATCATCTGCTACTAGAGCTAAGCACCTATTACTGACCCCCCCCCCCCCCCCCCCCCCACACACACACACACTAAAACTCAAATGATGCGGGATGTTAGCACTGCTAATTGTAGTCCCTGCGCTGCAAGGCCATTAGCCGGAGTTCAGCTATACTATAGCCAAACTCCGGCACCCAAATTACACTCTGTAGAAATTGAAGAAAATTGTAAATATGTATTTATTGTATTTATAAAGTGCCAACATATTAGACAAATAGACAAGACAAATAACATTTATATTGTGCTTTTCTCCTTGCGGACTGGACATTAGTTAAAGTGAACCTCCGGACTAAAAATCTACTCGGCAGAACTGAAAAGGCTTGGTGTTTCTTTAACAGTTTCACAGCATCAAAACTTTGTTTTTCTTACCAAAACATCATTTTTAGCTGCATTTTTATCTAAGCTCCACCCATCAAAGAAGAAAAGCCCGGGCTTTTTTTCCCTGATGCTGTGCAGAGCATGATGGGATTTCCTATGTTGTTATTCACGTTGCCTAGCAACTGGGAGAGGTGCTCAGGACACAGGACAGTTGGAACTGTGTCTCATGCTCCCTGTCACCTCCTTTCAAACAAAAAGATGGCTGCCATCATGAAATCAAACATTTGCCTGTTCTTTTAAAACAGGGTGGGTAAGAGTTTATATTACCTATCTATTTTAATTAACTAATGTAACTTAATGACAGTATGTTTGTTTAGGCTGGAGTTCCTCTTTAAGGTTACAGGCAATATTTAGGGGTGACAAATAGCAATAAGACAATACAAGAATCCATGCATACCAGATCACCCAGCACAGTATGAGTACAAGGTAATGCTTAGTCAGTCACTGGATAGGAGCATGGAGATTAGGCCAGTCGAGTTCATTCAAGAGTTCACTTAGATCCATAGGATTGATGTACGGTAATGGATGTGCGTGAACAGGTAGGAGACACGAGTAGGAGGACCCTGCCGAAGGCTTACAATCTGGAGGAAAAGAAAACCTCTATGCAGCTAGCCTGGGCGTAGCTTTACTCTGATCCCTTGTGTAGTTATACAGGTATGCAGCTAATCCCCAAAGATGTGTACAGCATCTGACATAAGGAACAAGAAAGAAAAAAGGGATTCACTCCCTGTGTGTGTGACTGTTGTCTCAATCGATTACACACAAAAGATACCAATGCAATGCATTGCTTATCACCCTCTGAGGAAGCAAGGTTGGACCTTGCAAAACACATCAGTCTACACTTCCTGAGCAGATGCATTGTATGTATCTTAACCTTTAATCTTAAGCCCCACAGTACAATCTTGTGTATTAAACCCATTGATGGTGAGACATTAGGAGGTCTAATTGTGGGCCGATTGATTTCGACAGCTAGATATACATCTAGCACTGTGCGCTAAAAAAAAGCCTTTATCGCTGACTCTTGTCATATGACATTAATCATCCAACACAGGTGAGCAGTTTATCTTATGTGTGTAACCAATTGAGACAACAGTCACACACAGATTTCAGATGACACCCTGGGAGCTGCCATAGCCGCAAACTGCATTGCAGCCTATGGCAGCTACCAATTCACCAGGCGTGCCTCGTGCCCATTTTAACTGCTCCGCAGCAAAGATTCAAGGAGCATGTGTACAAACAATCCTTCCCAAACTCTCACCCAAAATGATTGCTAATGATTTTTTCAGGCGACAGTTGCTCAAAGTGTTTACATAAGCTAAGAGCAGTTTCAAAGTTATGCCATTAATTGTAACAAGTGCCTGTTTGTCACTTTAATAAAACTTACTTCTAAACTAGAAAAGTTGTATTCCCATAGTGCCCTTCAGTGTGCTGTAGGAGCCTATTTGCCCAGTAAACACACCTGGTGCATATACTGTTCCAGTTTCTAGTAATGAAAAGCTTGCCTCCAGAATCTTTGCTCCAAAGGGATCTGTGCAGCATGGACAGAGAAAATATAACATTATTCTATCACTTAAAAAAAGAATGTTGAAAAAATAGGGTATTATTTTGAAAAGAGATGCAAGTATGTAGTCTGGTTACTGACACCATGAAAAACAATGCATGTGTCCATCTTTTGTAATTCAGCATATTGACTGTAGCCATATAGCGTTCTAATGGTAATAATAAGCTCCTGCTACATTTTGTAGGCACACATTTTTTTTTCCTGGTTCAAATGTGTCTTCTCTCTTGATAATTACCTAGCCCACAGCACAAGCCATCTATATTTCATCTTAAGAGGAACCTGTTTGCACATGTAGAAAACGGGATTTTAATAAAGTTATGACTACCAAAAGTCCCTCTGGGTGACCAATGAAAATTTAATTCTGCAGTATTTTCTTAGTGGAATGGATGTAGCAGAGCAAACAGGTTATGAATGTCAAGCTAAAGCTGGGCAGAAAATGTTAATAGTTTTTTTTTTTACAGCACCTGTTGGTTCTACTATGGCCAGGCAGTCTATGCTTGTTTTATTCATTTTTGTATGTTTTTATATATATATTTTATTCATTTTTATATGGTTTCCTATGTTTTATTCATTTTTCTATTTGTTTTATTCATTTTTATGTAAAGGTATGGAGTTACATCCCGGGGCATGCCACAAGACTATAAAAGTGCAAAACTTGTGTTTTCATGAATAGTGTCCTCTACACCCTAAAACTTTTACAAAAGGAAATCTGTTCCTTTCACTAACCTAGTTATTCCGTGTTGGCTTCTTTTTTCAAAACACAATTTAATTAACATAATTGGGCATTTTTATACTTAGACCTGGTAAGTTAGGTACATAAAAGCAAATTAAATAAAACACCGTGAATATTAATATTAAAGTGAACTTGAAGTGAAAATAAAAGTATGATAAGGAATTGTATGTGTGGTATGGATGATAAATAGAACGTTACTCGTCTAGCAAAAAGCCTCATACTTTTATTTTCAGTTTTATAGCTTTATTTTTAAGTTTAGACTGTCACAGCTGCAGTTTAGAATCCACATTCTACACTTTAAAGAAAACCTGTATTGAGAAAAACCTCCCGTAGGGGGAACTCACCTGGGGTGGGGGAAGCCTCCGGATCCTATTGAGGCTTCCCCCGTCCTCCTCAGTCCCACGGTGGCGGAGAAAAGCTCCCCGAACAGCAGTAATGTAAATATTTTTTTTGTTCATTTATAAATGGTCTATCGCTCAACAAGTCCTAGGAGTAATATATTTTTTTTCCAATAGGTACAGTTCAATGATATTCAGTTCGAGTCAAACAGTCCTTCTGTGCATAATACTCTCAGATTGCACTCACCAGAATCCAATGCCAATCGATTACAGATTAGCCAATGCGTTTTTGGCCCAGCCAGTGTACTCTCTTCTTGGTTCTAATCTTCTGGGTAGCTCATAGAAAAGAGAAAAACACACTCATGGTGCAGTATGTCAAGTCACTCCACTTACTAGTCTCCATACATAGAATTGCGCTCACTAGATATTAATGCCAATCGATAACAGATCAGCCAATGCGCTTTTAGCCTACCCAGTACTTTTCTGCTCCCCGGGGATATCTTCAGTCACTCGTAAATATATGGAGGAAACCAGGAACAATTATGGTGCAGTATGTTCATCCACCACCACCTTATGTGCACACACACATACAATGCGCTCACCGGACAGTATTGCCAACCAATTACAGATCAGCTAAAGGGTTTTGTGGCCCAGCCAGTATACAGTGATCTCCTGCCGTGTCTTCAACAGGTCGAAGAAAAAAAGGAATGGTCAGCGCATTGTATGTGTGTGTGCACATAAGGTGGTGGTGGATGAACATACTGCACCATAATATAGTTCCTTGTTTCCTCCATATATTTACGAGTGACTGAAGATATCCCCCCATGGAGCAGAAAAGTACTGGCTAGGCTAAAAGCGCATTGGCTGATCTGTTATCGATTGGCATTAATATCTGGTGAGCGCAATTCTATGTATGGGCACTAGTAAGTGGAGTGACTTGACATACTGCACCATGAGTGTGTTTTCTCTTTTCTATGAGCTACCCAGAAGATTAGAAGCAGGAAGAGTACACTGGCTGGGCCAAAAACGCATTGGCTAATCTGTAATCGATTGGCATTGGATTCTGGTGAGCGCAATCTGAGAGTATTATGCACAGAAGGACTGTTTGACTTGAACTGAATATCATTGAACTGTATCTATTGGAAAAAAAATATGTTACTCCTAGGACTTGTTGAGCACTAGACCATTTATAAATAATTTGTTGAGGGGTGGGACACTCAACCTCAGGTCCAAGCGATCCAAAAATAATAAAAAAGATTGCTGTTGTTTGGCTAGTGAAGGAGCACACCTTATCATCAACATTTTTTTAATGTAAATATTTACCTTCCCGGCTCCAGCGCAGGCGCAGTATCGGCTCTCCGCCTCAGAGTTAGGCAGAAATAGCCGATCGCTGTTGGGCCGCAAGTCGCCTGCACAGTAGAGCGGACCCGACTGAGATCGGCTATTTTCGTCTATCTCCGTGCGGAAAACCGCAACAGCGCCCCCGCTGGAGCCAGGAAAGGTAAATCAGCACTTGTCAGGCTTGTCGAGGGAGGATTCCGGGACACTTCGGGGGAGCCAGCGCTGGACTGCCTGCAGCTACAGGGGAGGGAGAAGCCTCTTTGGGACCCTGAGGCTTCCCCCTCCTGAGGTGAGTACCCGCCAGGGGAACTTTTTTTTGATACAGGTTCTCTTTAAGCTGAAAAAGATACTGAAGTAATGACCCTTTGAACTTTCCTGACATAAAACATTATCTCCCTGACAGATATCAGCCTTTAGCTTTTATTTACTTTTTAGAAAACAGGACTGAATTCGGTAAGCTCTTTTGCATAGACAAACTCCGGTTTGTTTGTTTTTTAACTCTTGCTGTACTGGAAAACAGAAAGGGACAAATCATTTATTTGCAGGGCTATAGTACAAACTATGAGATAGAGTAAAGGAGGAGTGAGACCTGATTGAATACAAATCAGTCTTATTCAAAAATACAAAACTTTATTCAAACATATGCTCATTATTAAAAACTGCAAGATAAAAATCCCACCATATAGCCCATCCCCCACCCCATCCATGCACATACCCGCCCAGGCGTCCCCTGTACTCTCCCCCTCCTGAACAGAGGTATGTCTCTGGATCGTGTGCACACGTGTTAATGGCTGCGCAGCCCTGCAAAAATAGATCAAAACCTTGTTATGAAAAAATGCTGCCGAATCCCTCACAAGTAAAGACTTATGGATATCATAGGAAGTTCATTTGAAAAATGGATTCCAGAGCATTCATCCAGTACATAATGATTCCTTCATGTCATATAGCCTCCTATATTGTGCATACGATCTTCCAATAAAATAAATGGAGTACTCAGCGTCCCATCAGGCTAACAAGTCACCTCAGTATAGTATATTGATATGGCAGAGTACAGTCCTGTATTATAGCATAGCATAGCACATGCAGTGTGATTCCTAGGGAACTTTTGGCAAACAGGCACATCAAATAGCAGCATGTGTCAGATTGAAGCAGCAGCAAGGCACATCCAGTGCTAGCCAATTCACAATGCAAAGCAAGCAGACAAGGTGCATGGCAATATTATCAATGTCTCTGTGCAGGCCGCATGTGCATGTGCAGTTGAGGTGCCCTCAGGGCTCTTACTGTATCCACCGGTCTGTTGTTGGTCTGCTGTGACAAAGCCTGGAAAGACTGGCCGAGTCTCTGAGGATGGAGGTATGGAGAGAGGGATGCAGCACCTGGTTTAGGCAGCATGGAGGCGTGGAGGGGAAGACCTCATGGTGGAGGACGGCGTCCTCGATCGATTTCGCCGGACTCTGCCGGCTTCTTCAGGAGGCGTGTCTCTCTGTGGACCACGCTGCGCCTATGTGCAGGCCGCCGTCCAATCCGACCGCATGTACGGCGTCTCCCGCCCCCACACCAGGGCCAATGCGAGCGGAGGGGCGGAGCGGGCAGACACGACGGGCGCGCCCAATAGCACACCCGGCGCGTCCGCCAAGCCCCGCCCCCCCGCACGCAGGCCCCGGGGAAGGGGCGGGAGACGCCAGAGCAGCCGGATCAGACGGCGGCAGCACAAGCAGACACAAGCGTTCCACATCCCATCCCAAAACAACATCACAAGAACAAAGTGACTATACAGTAGTAATCGTTATTCGTAATTAGAAACCGCCTACCATATGTATATGTGGCTTTACAAAACCACGAATTTAAATAGATAATTTAAATCACAGTACATATAATTCCGCTCACTCTTACATTTTGACTACCCCCACCATAAAAAAGGAAGAGATGTGCATGCATGCACATCCCTGTCCAGATGGGGATCAAGCCAATTATGGCATAAACACAAATCAAGAAATTTTTTCTCCCTAAACATCATGCGGAAAATTAGATGTGAGATGCCCCAGCAGGGAGCCCCCAAAGCCCCTCCCACTAGAAAAGCAACACAGACCCTTCAGGTGTAGGATGCTGCGCCAAAACTCCCTAAGGTGGCAGAAAGGGAACATAGCTTGTGTTTTCATTGAGGCCTGGTTCCTTAGTTGCCTCCAAATCAAATATCCACCTTGCTTCACGTTGTAGAAGCAAGCGATCCATGTTGCCACCTCTTGCAGAGTTATGAATTCTGTCCAGACCAACAAAACGCACATGCACCTTCCCGGCTCCAGCGCAGGCGCAGTATCGGCTCTCCGCCTCAGAGATAGGCAGAAATAGCCGATCGCTGTTGGGCCGCAAGTCGCCTGCACAGTAGAGCGGACCCGACTGAGATCGGCTATTTTCGTCTATCTCCGTGCGGAAAACCGCAACAGCGCCCCCGCTGGAGCCAGGAAAGGTAAATCAGCACTTGTCAGGCTTGTCGAGGGAGGATTCCGGGACACTTCGGGGGAGCCAGCGCTGGACTGCCTGCAGCTACAGGGGAGGGAGAAGCCTCTTTGGGACCCTGAGGCTTCCCCCTCCTGAGGTGAGTACCCGCCAGGGGAACTTTTTTTTGATACAGGTTCTCTTTAAGCTGAAAAAGATACTGAAGTAATGACCCTTTGAACTTTCCTGACATAAAACATTATCTCCCTGACAGATATCAGCCTTTAGCTTTTATTTACTTTTTAGAAAACAGGACTGAATTCGGTAAGCTCTTTTGCATAGACAAACTCCGGTTTGTTTGTTTTTTAACTCTTGCTGTACTGGAAAACAGAAAGGGACAAATCATTTATTTGCAGGGCTAAAACTACATGTGTATGTTTCACTCATCATGTCACATCAATTAGGCTTGCGAAGAGAAGAAACCCGGCACTGTCTTCAAGTTTGTATTACGCTCTTTTATTTAAGGCATAGCAGGATACAGCATAGCGCAGGCAGTGACGACGTTTCGAGAGGAGCCTCCTCTCTTTATCAAGTCCACAAGCACTCTGAAAAAAAAAACGTAATACAAACTTGAAGATGGTGCCGGGTTTCTTCTCTTAGCAATTCTGCTGGTGTACCTGGGGGCAAAGGAACGCCGTCCTGAGCACATCACACTTGAATGGTTGGGTTCTGCCTACTACCTGGTTGTCCTACATCAATTAGGCTTTAATAAAGTGGTGGTATTTAGTGTAAATGCCTGCAAATTAACAGCAACAACACCACCACTGGCCAATAGAGGCCACTTTCGCATCACATATTGGGCCTGATACAATTCACTTTTCTCCTAAGTTTTCTCCTAGCTGAATTTTCACATCTTATCAATAAAAAGCCACCAGCTCGCAAGAAAATAATTTTTTTACCCATCATATATCCTTGAATATAAGTCGACCCAGTGTATAAGTCGGCTCCAATATTTGACCCTCTTAAGCTGGAATTTTTTATTGTCTCAAGTATAAGTCTACCCAGCAAAGTTCATGGCTTTATTCGGGTATCAAGAAGAATTAACAGCTGCATTTGGGGTTAATGACAGCACTGTATACAGTATTGCATCCATTAACTCATCCTGTCCCTTAAGTGAAGCTAATAACTCCACCAGGCCCCTCAAGTGGAGCAGTTTTTCACTCCCCTTCCTGCAGCCCAGTATTTCAAACCCCCCCCCCCCCCTTCCCGGGCCCCTTTCCTTGTTAGCTGTTCAGACCTGTTTCCTTGGCATTTCCTTTATCAGGGAAGTGTCACTTACCACTGGGTAAATTGCTGCAATTTGGAATAGCTCTAATGGACAAGTAATACACATTACTTAGTGCACTCAGTGTTGCTCATGACTCGTGTATAAGTCGACCCCTATACTTTTATTTAGTGCTTTGAACCTAAATTTCTAGACTTATAGTGGAGTATATACTGTACTTTTTATATTTCAATTGCAACTTGCTGACAACTTATTTAAACAGAGGATAAAAAAAATTATCCAACGAGAAAATTTAGAAGAAAAAGTGAATTGCATCAGGCCCATTATCTTCTATTGAAAATAATGTAATTATGCTACTTTGAACAAAAAATGTAAATCGGTGACTTGGATTCATTCATATTCAGTGATTGCAGCTCAGATGAAAACAGTTATGACATTTCAAACAAGTTGTTGCCATTTTTACATAAACTGTGAACAGCAGAGGATTTGTTCAGAACGGGTGAACTCTTCTGTGCACTTTTAGAAATTGGCCTCAGTTTTGTGACAAAATTAATTAATGCAGTGATTAATTAAACCAAACATAAAACCTGTGTAGAATAATTTAGTTTAAGCTTGCTTCGTGTATAAATAAATCAAAATAAAGATGGTTGTGCAAAACCAGGACAATGTATGAAAAGTAACATACCTTATTAAAAAATGCACTGTAAAAATCAGTCCTAATAAAATCCTCCAGTATAGCCATTGCCATACCACTAAATAAAATAACCAAAAGAAATGGATCCTGTCACCCTGAATAGAATATCACAGCAGGTCATACAGTGCAGATCACACTAGAGGTACCCTACCTAATAACCGCTATAGATGCTGGAACAGACGGCCCACAGCCGACGCCACCCACCACTTGATTTTCTCAATATATTTTTGAATGAATTGCTACTTTGGGTACACACCCCTGATTTTAAATCATCATGTATTTATTTTTAGTTTATTTATGCTATGAATGCACTTCTGTTTTTGATAGTTTTGGAGAATGATAGGTGACATAGTTTTCATTATTGACTAATCGGTTTACATACACCATAATGTCAGAGTAATGCACAGAAATGACACTCCCTGTCATGTGTCGGCAGGGCAGATAACCGGGAGATCCCCCTTTCCACTTGGTCTCTTGGACTCCATAAGTTTTTTTTATAAGTGTTATTACCTATCTGCAGTTACTGACCTATTATTTACTGCCATGCGGCAGCCGGGGAGACCAAGTGAAAACGCAGACCTTTGTCCGTGTTATTAACCCTGCTGACAGGTGAGAAGCTGTCATCTATTGTGAAGTATCTTATTTGAACATTCTGAGCATTTTTGACACAAATTGAGCACTGATTCTGCATTTTTTTTTCGTAAATCGCAGAAGGGGTAGAAGAATAGCAATATTTTCCCTATAATGGTTCTTTAACGAGGCTGTTTTTGTTAGAAAATGTTCTATTTTCATAGAAAACAAAACAAGAAGAAAAAAAAGAAAAAAAAGCCAAACTAGCCCTCCAACAAGCGACGGAAACACAAAGTATAAATTAGTTAGCCTCACAAAACAAAAAAGCATACAAATCAAGCTGAACAAAAGGGCAAAACAAATTGATGTATAAAATATTAAACCAGATGGTCAAAGTAAACGCAGAGAATTATCAGAAACCATATGACTGTTACCTGCTTCTAAGCTTGTCACTGTGCTGTTTTTTCCCTTCAGCCTTGTTTTGGCTACCAACTGGGTAATAATATATTTATGGGAATATACAGTCTCCTGGTTAAATAACATGATCCACACAGTTTCCTACTGTGATCCTCCATTACAAGAGCTGTCTTTCTTGAACGTTTAGAAAAAAACAGTTTTTTCCTCTGGAACATGATTGTGTTTTATTGTTATGTAATTTCAGAGTTTAATGGGGATATAGAGGTTGAGCAGGTCTGCATGTGGCCTTTCCTGATAAATCTCCCAGCATGCACTTTGCTTCTTTGGTGTCAAGGTTAAAGGACACCATAACTTGCATTTACATCCACCACAGCAATCAAATCATCTGTGCCTTTGAAGATGCTAATGTCAGAATTGTACTGTACTTCCAGGTCAGAGGGCACTTCTGGGGCATACTGTTTAGGATTAGTATTCATGAACTTTTTTCTTAAGGCTAACTTCAGTTCTACAACAGTTTACATCTTAGCTGAAGAATAAAGACAAGTTTCTTGAGTAATAGCATCTGTAGTTGTCTTCTGCTCACTGAATTTAAATTTAACCCAGAGATCTATGTGCAATACCCACAAGTAAGGAATAGTTTGTCTGTGGGAACTAATGGAGTCGCAAGCGAACATTTTGATTAGCGTCGGAACCTTAACCTTATCATCTGACTGGACTACCTGCTTGTTCAAGAATTCTCCTAGACATTAAAGCCAGGTACAAACACTAAATAACTTGGTTGAAGCAGCCATTTAGGACTATTATGGCTGAGAATGTAGTGTGTAGAGATGGCCTGAACAGTTTGCCCGGCAAATAGTTCACGGCAAACAACGTGTCTTTGCGTTCGCATCTATTCACAAACATATAAAGTGTTCAAATCACGCCTTGTACATTATAATGGAGTAGAGATGGCCCGAATGGTCCGCCCGGTGGGTAGTTCGCGCGGATATTAGCTACCCGCATCCGCGGTGGGTAGCGAACACATGGCGTGTTTGACCCGCCCCCTATACCTCGTCATTGGGCTAAACTTTGACACTCTACATCACAGTCAGCAGACACATGGCAGCCAATCAGGCTGCACTCCCTCCTGGACCCCCCCCCCCCCCCCTATAAAAATGCTGCAGCTTCAGCCATGTTCTCACTCTGCCGATGTTACTATAATGAGAGGAAGGGAGAGGTTGCTGAAGAGATAGGGAAAGCATTAGTTAGGCTGTTGTTAGCCTGCTCCTCGCTGTTGCTGTAAGCACCCCAAAACAGCTCTTTTGAGGGCTAATGTTCTTCTGGTGTGTTTTTTGTTTTTGTTTTTTTGTGTCTGTGTGTGACGTCACGACACAGCATAGCTATAGCCCTGTCGCAGCTGTGCCCTTGCTTGCTGACACATTGTATTAGATCAGTGCATTTCTTCCCACTCTCTTTGTGTGATTTTAACTTACTAAAGCATAGCTCTCTTTGTGGGTGACACTGCATAGATACAGCCCACAGACCGTTGCTGCCTGCTTGGTATTTGTAGTCCCACTGTCTGACAGCACACTGTATTAGACAAGTGGCACAGTGCATATCTTTCTACTGCATCTGTGTGACTGCACACTGTATTAGAGCAGTGCATATCTTTCCACTGCATCTGTGTGACTGCACACTCTATTAGAGCAGCGCATATCTTTCCACTGCATCTGTGTGACTTCACTTCATTGTGGACAGACCAAATTTGATCAGCTGGACAGTCACTGTTGTTCTGTCATTGAGCTACCTCAGCCCGACCATATGGGCTGGAAAACCGCCATCACCTGCACTCTCGCCATCGTGCGCACCAGCACGGCAATCGCTACACAAACAGCTGTTTGCGGTGTGTTACACAGTGAGTTTGGTCTGTCAGTGTGAGGCAATACACTACTTACACTACCTGATCCATGTATACACACGCAATATGTTTTCAAGCACTTTATGCCTCCAATTTAGGAATGTAATGTGATTTCTGCCCTTTAGGGATTATAACCCTGCTCTGGAATTAAATCCGTAATTTTCCCAGGGACTTTTGGCATGTATCCCACTCTGCCATGCCCACCTTCAGGTGTTAGACCCCTTGAAACATCTTTTCCATCACTTTTGTGGCCAGAAACTGTACCGGTAGATTTTAACGTTCGCCTACCCATTGAAGTCTATTGCAGTTCGCCGGTTCGCTGACTTTTGCGGTAGTTTGCGTCCATGGTCCGCGAACCCAAAATCTGAGGTTCGAGCCACCTCTATAATGGAGACAAAAATTGACCTCTTACCCCAGAGTCAGCAGACACATGGCAGCCAATCAACTATCCCTCCCTCCTGGACAGCCCCCCCCCCCCCCCAACCTAGCAGACAGCCAGCACAGCAGCCTTTTTACACTATGACTGTGGCTGCTGTGAAGGAGACTAGGGACAGAGCTATACTGCTATTAGGGAAAGCATTAGTTAGGCCTGCCTTATGTGTCTGTGGAGTTTCCTGCTGCTACACTACCAATTCACCATCTACATAGCCCCAAGAGCCCTTCTAAAGGCTGTGTTTTTATCTTGTGATATTGCTGCTCAGTGTGTCCACACAGTGCATTTCAGCTGTTGCAGACAGGTGCAGTCAGTGCTTAGTGCTATAGTAGATCACCCAAAGGGTTATTTTTCTTTTTCTTGCTATTGGTATATTGCAGTTCTGTGTGTCCAGTGCACACATTAGCTGTTGGAGACAGGTCTGCCGGTCCTAGTAGTGCACCGACTATAATCCAATAATCCTTCACCACCACTACTGGCATCTACAGGGAGTGCAGAATTATTAGGCAAGTGGTATTTTTGAGGAATAATTGTATTATTGAACAACAACCATGGCCTCAATGAACCTAAAAAACTCCTTAATATCAAAGCTGAATATTTTTGAAAGTAGTTTTAAGTTTGTTTTTAGTTTTAGCTATTTTAGGGGGATATCTGTGTGTGCAGGTGGCTATTACTGTGCATAATTATTAGGCAACTTAACAAAAAACAAATATATACCCATTTCAATTATTTACTTTAACCAGTGAAACCAATATAACATCTCAACATTCACAAATATACATTTCTGACATTCAAAAACAAAACAAAAACAAATCAGTGACCAATATAGCCACCTTTCTTTGCAAGGACCCCCAAAAGCCTGCCATCCATGGATTCTGTCAGTGTTTTAACCTGTTCACCATCAACATTGCGTGCAGTAGCAACCACAGCCTCCCAGACACTGTTCAGAGAGGTGTACTGTTTTCCCTCCTTGTAAATCTCACATTTTATGATGGACCACAGGTTCTCAATGGGGTTCAGATCAGGTGAACAAGGAGGCCATGTCATTAGTTTTTCTTATTTTATACCCTTTCTTGCCAGCCACGCTGTGGAGTACTTGGACGCGTGTGATGGAGCATTGTCCTGCATGAAAATCATGTTTTTCTTGAAGGATGCAGACTTCTTCCTGTACCACTGCTTGAAGAAGGTGTCTTCCAGAAACTGGCAGTAGGACTGGGAGTTGAGCTTGACTCCATCCTCAACACGAAAAGGCCCCACAAGCTCATCTTTGATTATACCAGCCCAAATCAGTACTCCACCTCGACCTTGCTGGCGTCTGAGTCGGACTGGAGCTCTCTGCCCTTTACCAATCCAGCCACGGGCCCATCCATCTGGCCCATCAAGACTCACTCTCATTTCATCAGTCCATAAAACCTTAGAAAAATCAGTCTTGAGATATTTCTTGGCCCAGTCTTGACGTTTCAGCTTGAAAGCTGCACGCTTGACTTTTCTCAGTTCATGGGCAGTTATTTTGTGCCTTGGTTTTTCCACACGCTTCTTGCGCCCCTGTTGACTATTTTGAATGAAACGCTTGATTGTTCGATGATCACGCTTCAGAAGCTTTGCAATATTAAGAGTGCTGCATCCCTTTGCAAGATATCTCACTATTTTTGACTTTTCTGAGCCTGTCAAGTCCTTCTTTTGGCCCATTTTGCCAAAGGAAAGGAAGTTGCCTAATAATTATGCACACCTGATATAGGGTGTTGATGTCATTAGACCACACCTCTTCTCATTACAGAGATGCACATCACATAATATGCTTAATTTGTAGTAGGCTTTCGAGCCTATACAGCTTGGAGTAAGACAACATGCATAAAGAGGATGATGTGGTCAAAATACTCATTTGCCTAATAATTCTGCACGCCTGCAGCTTTAAGGCCAAGCTGCAGGGCCGCACAACACAGCGCATTTCCTCCCCCCCCCCCCCCTTTTCCCCCCACCAGAATGGAGCTGCTGACTTTAGGAAAGAGTTGCCCTGTGTAATACAGTGTAACTATGGAAAGATGGATATCATCTTTTTAAAGCTCTCTTTAACAATTAACAAGGTTGCCCAAACTTTTACATCCCACTGTATCTATGCAGAACTCTTACACAGCAGTGTCTCTTGAAGGATCAGGCTTAATCCTACTGAACAACACTAATGAAGTGTTTGTACCTACCTTAACTCTGAGTCATCTGGGGCATCTGCCAGTCAAAATCTGGAGCTTTCTTGTGGTATCCTTTTAACAACTGCTTTGTGAATTAAGGAATAAGTGAAATTGTTGGCAACTGGGAATTGGTTGCAGTTTTGTTCATCACATAAATACCCAGCTCCTGAGTGTGTTTATGGTTACAGCATGACAGTGACAAGAGCAACTATGAATAGTCCTATAATAGTCCTCCTCTCAGTTTAGTAACCAGATTAAGTAAATGAATCTGGTACTCTGCATAAAACAATGATGAGTGAGTTGTAGCCCAACTCACACATACACTGTATACAATGGGCCTGATTCACAAAGCGGTGCTAACAGCACGCTAGTGAAAAGCCCTTTATCACGCCTAAACTCTGTTTAGGCATGATAAGTTTAGGTGTGATAAGTTTAGGTGTCATAAGTTTTTAGGCGTGATAAGTTTAAGCACCAACTGGGTTAGCACCGCAGTGCACAGCTGATCAAAAGTTTTGCGCTAGCAAAGTCTGGTGCACTTTGCATAGAGTTTAATGGCGCTGCTTTGCGTGCGGGACTTTGCGCGCGATCTAAACTTATCATGCCTAAACTTATCATGCCTAAACCTATCATGCCTAAACTGAGTTTAGGCATGATAAAAATGGTTATCACGCCTAAATTATTTAACTGGGTTATCACCGCTTTGTGAATCGAGCCCAATATATGATATATGTATCTCTGGCAGGGTCCTCCCCACTAGTATATCCAACTTGATCATTCACCCTTTCATTGAATACACTTCCTAGGGCCTGACTTGAACTTGAACAATGTGGCCTCTAAGACCTGCACTCTGTTGCATTATCTTGTTCCTTGTTGTCTATCTCCCTATTAATCTATTGTATAGTGCTGCATAATATGTTGGCACTTTATAAATAATAATCCAAATGTGTAACAATTTATATATCTTTATTAAAGCCCAGTTAAAATACAGGTGCAACTTTAGTCAACCTAAAATTCTGCACACATCCCCCTTCCCGCTAACCTCCTCACAAGACTGTAGAACAGCCATGTAATCAACAAGCATAGTAAAATGTCATATGTAGAATACAGTGTAAAGCTATACAAATTTAGTTGCAGAACACATATAGCCATAGTATGAAAAAGAGGTGAACTGAGCTTGAAATGTGTTGTGGTCAAGGTCCTACTTTATCATACAAGGAGGTTTTAAAGAGTGTGGGAATATGGCAGTAAAGCACTCAGAATCACTTGGGAGAACATATGCTGTCAGCATCCCATCGTTGCCATGTGGACATTTAACTTTTCCACCAGGTGGCACTGGACAAACTTGGTACCTAGTGTTCTCGTACTCCTAGCACAGGCACCCATCTGGCTATTTGTGATGCGTTTTCTTTTAAAGCAATGAAACAGGCACAGATTTATCCTAGATCGGTTTAGGCACTCAAATTCAGGTTTTTTGTTGTCTGTGTAGAAGCTCTTTAACCTTTTTGGCGGTGGGTAAGCCGCGCAGGAGGTTTTCTCCGGCTCTGCTCGGCCGATTTGTTTAATTTTTTTTTTTTTTTTGCTAGCTGCGTCAGCACACCGATCGCCGCCGCCCCGCGCTCAATCGCCGCTATCCGTCGCGCCGGGCGGTCCCCCCCCCCCCTCCAGACCCCGTGCGCTGCCTGGCCAATCAGTGCCAGGCAGCGCTGAGGGGTGGATTGGGACTTCCAATGACGTCCCGACGTCGGGGACGTCATCCCGCAGCCCTCCGGGAAATCCCGTTCTTTGAACGGGATTTCCTGATTGGAGATAACCGAAGGCGATCGAAGCGGGCGGGGGGTTGCCGCTGAGCTCAGCGGCTATCATGTAGCGAGCCCTGGGCTCGCTACATGATTTAAGAAAAAAAAAAAACTGCTGCGCTGCCTCCTGCCGGAATTTTTTAGACCGCCAGGCGGGTTAATACACTGATGTTGCTTGAAGTACAAGTCAGGAGCCCAGACACTGACCACCTCCTGCAACTCTGACTGTCAGTGCTGTAGACTATAGCTTTCACAGAGAGATACAGTCTGTTCCTTCTCCTTTCCTTTGAGCCTGCTCAATAGGATGAGACAAGCCAAGCTTATAGCAACAGCCCCACCTTCAGAGCCTGAATCTACTCTGTTACTTGACTTGAGTTCATGTTATGATTTTAAAGCTGCAGAAGACTTGTTTCATACAATAATTTAACATCTGGGTGCACTGATTACTAGGCTCTTAGAACTGTGTTAGATGGTAATTTAACCATCTATTACCGGTAATTAACCTAACTACTAATTAATCATAACAACCGTAGACTAGTAATACTCATCCCCCGTTCAATCAGCAGAAACCTTTCTAACCCTGTCAGGTTCCACACCAAATGTGTGTGTGTGTGTGCATCAAATATATACCGCATGATGAGTAGAGCAGAATGCAATGTATTATATGAAATGCAGTATAGTCTACGCATGGTGCGTAAGACTTTAGGCACATAATTCTTCTTAAAACAAATGGGAATTTGGAAAACAAATGAACCAGATGCTTACCTAAGGAGAACCTTCCTGCTCATCTCACGGTGCCCTTGTTTGCAGCACTGGCTCCCCCATTTGAATCCCCCGCCGGAGGAGGCTTTGGAAGTCTTCGGGAGCTGATTGTTTCCAAAGACAGGCGGCTCTGTACTGCGACTGTGTGAGCGTGCAAGAGAGCACACTTACGCCGGCGCAGTATAGAGCTGCCTGTCTTCGGGAGCCCTTGGGCTCCAGACGACTTCCGAAGACACCTTCAGCGGCAAAAAAAAAACGGTATTTGACCAATTTGGTTGAATATTACTATTGGGGGAGCCAGGGTCTTCCATCTCCTTAGGTAAGTATCTAGGATTTTTTACAGCAGTTCCCAATTCACTTTAACACAGTTTAGTGCATACATTTATTTGTGTCACAAGTTTAGTAATCTGATAGAAGAGAAGCACCAAAAGGTACCAGCAGCAACAATTTTACTGTTACTTACGTCATGCTGGTGTAGAATGAGTAATTAGTGCAACCTGCAATACCGAGATGATGTGCACATTGCTAGTCTAACGCATGCTACTCAAGCAGTATGACACAGATTACTTTAGTAATGAATGCATTACCTAGGTACTAATGGGAATGCAATCCCATGGTATGTCATTGGTATAAGTACTGGTAGTAGAATTGTCATTTGCAGAAAGTAATTTTAACTATTTTACTGTCTTGTGAAACACCCCCCCCCCCCCCCCCCCTTGTATCTACATAAAAAGGCAAGATTTTTTAGATCAAAAGCAGTTCATGCATTCCTCTTTCCTCTTTCCCACGTTTCTTCAGCCACTACTGCACCTTATTACCATTGCCCATTTCTGTGTGTGTAGCCATCACATATCTGTGATCTACAGATAAGGTCTGGTCAGTGCCATATTTAGTTTCTGAGCGTGCCAAGAAAGGAGCCCTCACAACATGAATGGAAGAAAGTATTGAAAATTGTACCTGTTCAACATATCACAGATGGAGTTTGACAGTAGAAGTAAAAAGCACAGTGACCCTTCAAGGCAGAAGAAAACAGGAAGAGCAGTTCTGTGGGGATATACAGTCTGCTGTTAAAGAAACATATACCTATAAAGCATATGTACACAGCGGGTTCTCAGATCAGTTTAGGCGTATAATGGCAGTATTAATAAGGCTACAATATAGGGATGATTTAGTGCACTTGTGTTATAAGTTTACTTCTTTACATTTTCGAATGTGCTAATATCCAGACCATCATCAACCCAAGTAAATGTTAATATTAAACATAATCTCTACATCTACCACACAGATTCATTCGGATTCAGATGAAGGTGATGGCTCCATTAAATACACCATTTCTGGAGAAGGAGCAGGATCCATCTTTATCATTGATGAACTCACTGGAGACATTCATGCGACTGAGCGCTTGGATCGGGAACATAAAACATTCTATACATTACGTGCCCAGGCCAGAGACAGACGCACAGACAGACTTCTGGAACCTGAGTCTGAATTCATCATTAAGGTGCAGGACATTAATGACAGTGAACCCCGATTCCTGCAGGCACCTTACATTGGAAGTGTGCCTGAACTGTCTCCTGTTGGTAAGTTTATTTTCTCAGTAGAATGGACTGGACAAAGTGAATAGAAATTGTGATCCTGCTTGTCTTTGATTCTTACAGGTACATCGGTCATGGCTGTGTCTGCATGGGATGCTGATGATCCAGCTTATGGTAGCAGTGCTAGAGTGGTATACAGTGTCCTAGAAGGAGAGAAGCACTTCACTGTGGACAGTAAAACTGGTGAGTACTCTTCAGCACTGCTGTCAGTTACAGTGTACCTTACCATAGTTATACTGTATGTCTATGTATGTATTGTGTAGTGCATGTATCATAGTCTAGGGCCCATTTTTAGGTGGAAGCCAATTAACTTACCTGTGTGTTTTTGGGGTGTGGGAGGAAACCTACGCACATGGAGGAAACCCACACCGACACTGGTAGAGCATGCATACTCCCTGCAGATGTTGACCTGGCTGGGATTCAAACTGGGAACCCAGCGCTGCAAGGTGAGAGAGCTAACCACTAGGCCACCGTGCTGCTCATATTATAAAAGCAATTGAAGTAATTTAGGATCAACATGTTACTATGTAGTCTCAGAATTATGTGATAATTATTATTATTAAGACATTTTTGTTGAATCAATTATATCATAAAATATGGGGGTTGGGGGAAGTTGTAGTTGACAATTCTCAGCAACCTCCAGCTCTCTGCTCACTCCCTTTCTCCCCTCCCAGTCAGTCTGAAATCATAATGGTTGTATCCGGTGAATCGAATTCAAAGAATCAACTCCAGGAACTGAAAAAGAAAAAAGACAGAGAAACAAGGAGCGGCAATATAGTGTAGTATTCCAGAGAATGGGATAGCTGGTAAAAGAAATGTTACTTACAAAAGTGGGTTGCTGAAAGGCAGCCACAGTACCGTGTGTGGAGAATTCTGTCTTTTTTGTAGTATGAACGGTTGCTATCAGGAAAAACAAATGAAACCTGCTGGATCTAATATCCCAAGGTAGGCCCTCTTGGCTAGGAGGAACAAACTCGGGTAGGTAGGAAGAGGTACCCCACAAAAATTGTGAACAGCTGGGAAGCGGTATGAAAAAAACTATCTCACCTCAGTGGTGAAAGGCGTGTAACAATGATTCTATTTATTGCACACTAAATGGCGGCACATTTAGTGGGCCTTACCTGCTTCGCCAATAAATACAGTGTATGTAGCTTGAGCGCTCCAAGTCGGTATTTTTTACCTGAAGAAACTGGAAAGGCCTGCAAAATGTCATCATTTAGTCCATTAAATTAAATAATTTTTACTCTCCTTCCTCTACCGGTAAGATTGTTTATTTCATACTGCTTTCCAGTTTTTTATTTTTTATTTGGAGGGGCACCTCCTCCCACCTTTCTGAGTCTGAAGGCATGATAGACTGTCAGTCAGCAGGGTGGTTTAAAATCCATATAAAAGCTGTGCCTGAGGTAAGGCTGGTGCACACCAGAGCGGTTCTGAAGCGTTTTTTAAAACGCTTGCAGGGGGGAAAACCGATTGGCTAATGAAAGTGAATGGGATGGTGCACACCAGAGCGGGTAGTTTTTTTCCACAAACGCAAACTCGGGGGCTGCAGCATTTTTTAGATTTCTGAGGTGTTTCTGCCTCAATGTTAAAGTATAGGAAAGTGGAAAACCGCTCTGAAAAACCGCTAGATCAGAGCGGTTTTCCAGGTGTTTTTGTTACAGAAGCTGTTCAGTAACATCTTTACTGTAACAATATTTGAAATCTGCTACACAAAAACGCTCCAAAAACGCTAGGCATGTTTAGTAAACCTCTCTAACCATGCCTAGAATCACTCTGAAATCTGCTTCAAACAACTCTAGCATTTTGCGTTTTTGGTGTGCACTGGCCCGTAGAGATTAAAAAAAAAAAATCTTCCCTATCCTCTATAGTGTTCCTGTTGAAGACTGTTCCATATTTTACTATAAATGCCTTGGGTGCCCAACTTACCACCTGGGTGCTCAACTACAGATACATTCTATATAGCTACAGATACTTTCTACAGACACTTTCTACAGACGTCTGTTAGATGCAGATCACCATCCCCAAATCATCTGCTTAAAGGACAACTGAAGTGAGAAGACTATGGAAGCTGCCATGTTTGATTCCTTTTAAATAATACCAGTTGCCTGGCAGCCCTGACGGTCTTTTTGGCTGCAGAAGTGTCCGAATAACACCAAAAACAAGCATGCAGACTGATCTGCTGCATGCTTGTTCAGGGTCTATGGCTGAAAGTATTCGAGGCAGAGAGTCAGCAGGGGTGCCAGGCAATTGGTATTGCTTAAAAGGGAATAAACATAGCATTCTCTATATACTTCTCTATTCAGTTGTCCTTTAACACTATCACCCCCTCTCATAACAGTGCAGCCACCATGATGTGCGAGGGGACAAATGTGGCTGCAGCAACATCTGCCCAGTAAGTATAGAAGTGGTGTATAATATTTTAACTAATGATGAGAACAAACTGTTTTAAAGTACAACTTGCATCAGAGAGCTTTGGAGGCTGACTTCTTTAAAAAAAAAAAAAAAAAAACTAGTTGGCTGTAGTACTAGTGCCTGCCCTACTGAGTAACTCCACTGAACAAGCATGCAGAGCTGGGAAGTCTGATCTGTATATTTAGGGTGCAAATCAGCCCCCCCCCCAGCAAAACCTTACTGGGGCCCCCACAACATGCACCTGTCTTCCCTTGGCTCTCACAGCCTTGGGCCCTATCTACCAGGGGTCATAGAATAAGTGATCATGATCTCCCTCCCATAACAAGTGTGGACACAACACCTAATCTGGAGGCTGGACCTCTGTATTGGAGGGAAGGAGTGTAACAGTTCTGGGTCCCTCTACAGCTGCATGGGATGCCCCCCTATAATTATGCCCTTATTCAGGTGAGCGATTTAGAAATTAATTTACTTGATGGGGCAGTACTGAATACATGCCATACACAATACAATCAAATCGATGTTCCAATTTTTTTTCAATAGAAACTATTGATTGTATGAGAAATCTTCTTTTATATCTACTTTTTTTTTTTTCGATCATTTGATATTTTTGGAAAAATTGATTATAAGTGTATGGTGTATAGGCAGAAAAATGTCTCTAGACGGAAAAAAAAACAAAAAAATGTAATTGCTCATGGCTTCCTATTAGGATAGGAAGTTCTGTCCTCCAAGCAGAGCAATGATGGCATAACGAAGTTAACAAAATCTGAGCATCCCAGTCATTTCAGAACATTATAGCTGATGAAAGATCAAAGGTAAATTTTAATTACATACAAATAAAAGACAAAATGGCTTCTGCAACAATGATAAATGTTTTATTTTCAAACTAAAGTGGAGTTTATATGGTAAAAGGGTGGTTGAGGTAATCCACACCTATAATTACTAGAGGCTACAGTTATACCATGTGCTATTTAATGTACCGTATACTAGGAGCTGAAGGTGTTCTCACTGCAACGTTTTGATACTGAGAAAATTGAAAATGTGCTTCTAGTACCATTTTTAGAGCGATTTTTCTTAAAGGATTGTGAAAAGCACACACATCTTTAAAAATCTAATTTCATAAGCTCTTGCTAATACAATGCAATGCGATTTTAATAAACTCACCCGCAGCATTACATTAGCAAGAGCTTTTTAAATCACTAGTCCTTAAAAAGCGCTGGTAGTGTGAACCAGCCCTAGACCATTTTGAAAGGGGTGTACAGAGTCTACAAAGGCCAAAAAGGCTGTGGCCTAAAGGGAATGCACCACAAGTGGGGGCTGGCAGTGGAAAACGGAGACTGCGGAAATTGATGAAGGGCTGTAGGATGCGGCAGAGGGAGGTTATACATGGAAAAAGTGGGCTTGCTGAAAATGGAAATTAAGGACAGCATGTGGAATGGAGGGGGAGGGGCAGCACAACACAATCACCCTAAGGAGGCAAAATGCAGAAATAGTACTCAGGTGTTGTGGCAATTAGAGCCAATCACCCACATCCTATTTTCTTTATAAAGGGGCCCAGTCCTGTGGAAGAGGGTATGACTTACTGAATGTGCTGAAAGTTGTAAGATGTGTTGTGTTGTAGTGGGCACAGTGGGGGGTTGTGAGAAGAATCAGGCCAACCTGCCAATCAGCCACCCTCCTTTTAATACCTATGGAAGGGAGGCATGGCTTGTCAGATATAGAGCAGCATAGGCTTTAAAGAGACTCCGTAACAAAAATTGCATCCTGTTTTTTATCATCCTACAAGTTCCAAAAGCTATTCTAATGTGTTCTGGCTTACTG
The DNA here is from genome assembly GCF_040937935.1 of Hyperolius riggenbachi. NCBI lineage: Eukaryota > Metazoa > Chordata > Amphibia > Anura > Hyperoliidae > Hyperolius > Hyperolius riggenbachi. The sequence continues at coordinate 136,048,733 of NC_090657.1, forward strand.
CAGCACTTTGTACTATCACAGTCTCTGTAATAAATCAATGTATCTTTCCCTTGTCAGACTTGTCAGCCTGTGTCTGGAAGGCTGCTAAGTTCTTCAGTGTTGTGGTTCTGCTATGAACTCCCCCCTCAGGGGGGAAAGAAACACACAAATGATCTCTTGAGATTCAAAAGGAAAGCTGTATACAGCCTGCTTGTGTATGGATGTATTTTCTATGTGTGGACATACTGTACATCAACCTACTTCCTGTTTTGGTGGCCATTTTGTTTGTTTATAAACAAACTTTTTAAAACTGTTTTTGACCACTTTTAATGCGGCGAGGAGCGTCGAAATTGTGACAGAGGGTAATAGGAGATGTCCCCTAACGCACTGGTATGTTTACTTTTGTGCGATTTTAACAATACAGATTCTCTTTAAAGTGAACAGGAAGTGAAAATAAACTAATGAGATAAGCAATATCCTCCTAAAAGTGACCTTTTTTTTAGCTACCCCATGGTTTTATTTTATATTTAAACATTTACATTTATTGTCTCAGAGCTATATATGAACAATTGACCTTGTTATATCTATCCCCTGCTCTCAGAGGTTATTTTGTGCAGGAAAAGTTTTATGGTTGTAATTCCTTATCAGTGAGGATTATGGGTCTGACAAGAGACAAGCTGTAATGTTTATGCCTACAAGCTAACTTTTTCAGGTAGTAAAAGAAAAAAAAGAACACAGCCTAGTTATAAATATGTTTGCCACTGTACAAACACATTTTTATTTCATCATGTCTCATGTCACCTAGGATACACTTTAATTGACCCATGTAGCCATTCTTTGTGCTGTTGTCCAAATATTATCCAGCTTGGTTGGATAGCTTTTAAGTTGAATAGGTCAGATTTTGTGCAAGATTAGGCTTTTACAACAATTCTAACCAGTAGTAGCCCTGAAGCTCTCTGAACAGTATGTTCTGCAAAATACCTCTCCAGAAAGGGTATAGTTCAAGTCAAGGCTTGAAATCACAGCCCCAGAAATTGTAACGCAACGGGCACACACTGAATGTTTATCTACAGGACCGGTCTGTTCTGCTCAACTTAAGATTTCATCTCTTTTATCTTTGTGTGATGTTCGTACGGCGGTCAGGCAAAGGTGAAGATCAAGGCAGGCAAAGATCAACATGGTGCATGTCCAATTATCGTCCTTCCTTCTTTTCCTGGTCGCTGTGCGGACAGGGAGTCTGCTACAGCATAAAGATAAAAATGAAATCAAGTTCTCTTCCATTTCTCTGACATCGAAAAGGTGGAATCAGGACAGAGACTGAAAGAAACTTACTGCACTTGCAATATTATACCAGTACATAGTAGAGATTCAGCATGAGCAACCAGTCACAATTTACTTACTGGTATCAGTTTCAGGTCAATAAAATAAATGTAGTTTGGCTGCTTAGGAATACTGCATTTGGCACCTTGTTGTTGTTTATTGCAGTTATATATTGTACATTGGCATCACTGGGACAATTAGTGGCACTTGGCACTGGTGTCCCGACAAATTTCCCCAGTCATGGCTGCCATTTCATCATGGCCGGCCTTTGACCTAAGCGACCGGAGCAGTCGCTCAGGGCGCCAGCTTCCAGAGGGGCTCAACTGGCCTGGCCGCATTTCTACCTGCTGGCTGTGGCTGCGGGCTCCAGGTCCGTGCTGCTGCGAGTGGTAGCTCCACCCCCTGGTGCCAGTGGGGTTGACAGGGGCGAAGACTCCAGGAACCTGCTGCTGCCTCTTGCTGAGTCTCTGTGAGCCATGCATGCCAGTAGCACCGCCCCTCGCTCACAGGCGATGTCTGCGCTGCGCACTAATCAGAGAAAGACCAGCTTGTCACTCCAGACTCCTAGCTATCTTCTGCCCCCAGCTACAAGCAGAAAAGTAAGATTCCCCAACTGCCTTTTGGCTGGGGAAGTGGGGGGGGAGTGCCTATATATGTCAAAGGGGGATCTGCGTGTATACTATACAGTACCTCTCTTTCTAGCTATATACACTAAAAAGGGGATCTGTTTATATATACTAAAGGGGGAATCTGCCTATATATACTTAAGGGGGATCTGCCTATATACACTAATGGGGATCTTGCACATGGGCGTGTGTGTGTGTGTGAGTGTGTGCTCGCTTGAAGAGGATGAATGGGGGAGGGCACCAAAATCTGGTTACGCTCAGGGCGCTGTGAAACCTAAGGCCAGCCCTGCATTTCATATGCAGGATAAAGCCCCCCTTTTCACTCCTGATTTAATGCAGTCACTGACTGTTAGGGATGATAGGAACAAGCGATTTCCAATGTCGCGGTAATTCCGCCTTCTGCTATAACGAAATTCCGCTACCGCTTCATTCCGGCGGATTCCCGTGTTATTCTGCGGAATTCCACATTCCGGCGGAACAATTTCCACAATGTTAAAGGGAACCTAATGGATGTTTCCTTTTAAACAAATACCAGTTCCCTGGCAGTCCTGCTGATAACTTTGGCTTTAGTGGTGGCTGAATCACAATCCTGATTACAATTTTTTTTTAGGTGCAGCAGGAGTTGTCATAGGCTATGGGACCTAGAGGTGGTTCCACGGCAGTCATTACAATTTTTGTTTGGGGCAGCAGGAGTTGTCGTAGCCCATGGGACCTAGAGCTGGTTCCACGGCAGTCATTACAATTTTTTTTTTTGGAGCAGCAGGAGTTGTCTTAGGCCATGTGACCTGGAGGTGGTTTCACAGCAGTCATTACATTGTTTTTGGAGCAGCAGGAGAAGTTGTAGGCCATGGGACCTAGAGGTGGTTTCACAGCAGTCATTATAATTTTTTTTTTGGAGCAGCAGGAGTTGTTGTAGGCCATGGGACCGAGAGGTGGTTCCACGGCAGTCATTACAATTTTTGTTTGGAGCAGCAGGAGTTGTCGTGGGCCATGGGACCTAGAGGTGGTTCCACGACAATAATTACAATTTTTGTTTAGAGCAGCAGGAGTTGTCGTAGGTCATGGAACCTAGAGGTGGTTTCACAGCAGTCATTATAATTGTTTTTTGGAGCAGCAGTAGTTGTCGTAGGCCATGGGACCTAGAGGTGGTTCCACGGCAGTCATTACAATTTTTGTTTGGAAGCAGCAGGAGTTGTCGTAGGCCATGGGATCTAGAGGCAGGCATGGGCTGAAATTCAGCTTCGGGTGATCCGGATAGTTACTATCCGGATTTCACCCAGTAATGCTGTGCGGGCTGGGCGGGGGGTTAAGCTTACGTATCTGACGTCTTCTTCGCTCGTCCCTCGGCGCATCCCACGATGCGTTCCAATCCGCCGTCACGTGATTACAAACACTTCCTCCTTCCGGGTTGAAGGAGGAAGTGCTTGTAGTCACGTGACGCTGCGTGGAACGCATCATGGGAGGCGCCGAGGGATGAGCGAAGAAGACGTCAGATAGGTAAGCGTAACCCCCCCCCCGCCCAGCCCGCACAGCATTACTGGGTGAAATCCGGATAGTAACTATCCGGATTACCCGAAGCCGAATTTCAGTCCATGCCTGCCCAGAGGTGGTTTCACAGCAGTCATAATTTTTTTTTGGAGCAGGAGGAGTTGTAGTCCATGGGACCTAGAGGTGGTTTCACAGCAGTCATTATAATTTTTTTGGGGAGCAGCGGGAGAAGTTGTAGGTCAAAATCATAGTTAGGAAAGAATATAACGTCGGACAGCTGCAAAAGCTGCATTTTTATGATCTTAAAAAGCAAAAATATGCGATGATAGTGATAGGCAACAGAGTTTGAGAGGGAGACCATTTGAGGCTTGAAAAACAGCAAAATTTTAATTTAGTCTGTCTAATCTTCATCATGAATCAGTGAAAGGGGCCTTGTAATTATCACTGATCCATGACTCGTTCATTTTAATGAACGTTAGTATGTTCACATTGTCTGTGGACAGACGGGTCCGTTGGTCGGTGACCACCCCACCTGCAGCACTAAATAGTCGCTCAGAAAGAACACTGGCGGTGGGGCATGCAAGAACCTCCAGTGCATTCTGAGCGAGATCAGGCCAAGTATCCAGTTGTTTTGTCCAATACTCCATGGGGCCATCATTACTCTCCATATTGTCTGGAGCGCTGGCCGACCCCAAGTATTCATTCACCATATGGGCCAGCTGCTGGCGGTGACTCCTTTGCCCGCTGGTGGTGCTGCTGCTACAAGGAGTATCTGGCATTGGCTGATAAAATTCCTTCAACATACTCAGCAGGTTCACAGATTGGCCAATGGTGCTGCTGCTGGGAGTGGAACCACCAGACCTTTGCTGAGTATGATGAGGCTTGGGAGCTTGGGCCCGGGATACAGGTTCAGGAAACGCATCTTCTACCCAACAAAGAAGGGCGTCCCGGATGTGGCTCATCCTGCCATCTGCTTGGGAGGGGGGTATGAACTGCCGCATTTTCCCCTTGCACCGGGGATCTAAGATGGTGGCCACCCACATGTCGAGCCTTGATTTTAAAGTTTTAATCCGGGGGTCCTTACGGAGGCACTAGAGCATATGCGCAGCCATAGGGAAGAGATGTCTGCCATTTTTCACTTCTTCCTGGCTGTCAGAACGGTCGTCATGCTCCAGCTCCACATCAGAATCTTCTTCCCACCCCCGGACAATGGGCTCTTCCACTTCCACAAGCTCTGCTTCCTCATCCAGGACTTGAGCATGCTCACTCACTCCCCCACTTGACTGACCACTGTTCAGTAGGGCTTTCTCCTCCTGTCCGAGCACTTTGTCAAGAGCCTTGTCCAGCATGAAGACAATAGGGAGCACTTCTGATATGCTGCAGTGCTCCTCACAATTTTGTTGCCTGCACAAACGGCTCCAAGACTTTACACACCTGTCCAATTAGCTGCCACTGGTCCCCAGTAATGTAGTCCAGTGGCCCTGTTCTGGAGGAAGATGTCTGAGACAGGTATAGCCTGACCAACATTCGCTGCTCCCACAACCTCTCCAGCATGTGGAGGGTGGTGTTCCACCACGTCGGACAATCAGAAATAAGCCTGTGCTGCGGCAGGCTATGGCGGCACTGCAGCAGTTTCAAGGCCGCGGTGGCGGTTGCGGAGCGATGGATGTGGCTGACACTTTTAGTGCTGAGGCCACAGCGTCATTCAACCCATCAAAAGTTCGTAAACATTTCTGGACAACAAGGTTAAAGACGTGGGCCAAGCAAGGTAAGTGAGTGTAGCCACTTTTAGAAATGGCGGCCAGCATGTTGGGACCACTATCAGACACCACTACACCTGTGTCCAGTTTTTAGGGGGGACAGCCACTGCCGAATCTGATCCTGTAAGGCTGCAAGGATTACAGATCCGGTTTGCCTGTTCTCGTCCATGGATTCAAGTTTCATCACTGCTTGGCATCGATAGTGCTGCAGACCAGTGTAGGAGCGGGACCACTTGCTGGGAGGCTCAGCAACAGCGGACTGGCCTTGGATAGAACAGGTAGCAGAGGGAAGTAGAACAGGCCTCCCCTTCAACCCACGTGGTGGCACCACCAGCTGAGATGCCCCAGATCTTGCACCCTCCTCAGCAGCACCATGGAGGGTGACCCAATGGGCGGTAAAAGTTAGATACTTTCCCTGCCCATGCCTGCTGCTCCAGCCATCCATGGTGAAGTGCACCTTGCCACCGACAGCGTGATCCATAGACCGGCCGACACACTCCACAATGTGCTGGTGAAAGGCAGGGATAGCATTCCTGGCAAAATAATGGCGGCTGGGCATCCACCATTGTGGAGCAACACTGTTTATCAGTCTGCGGAAGGGGGCACAGTCCACAAACTGGTAGGGCAGCAGCTGTTGGCCCAACAGCCTTGCCAGGAGTGCATTATTTTTTACAACAAACGGATCAGTTGCAGGGAGCATCTGCTTCCTCTGCAACATTTCTGGCACAGAGGCCTGACGCTGGAACACTGGTGATTCAGAGGAGACCAACAAGGGTGATGATGAGGTGCTTGCCGAGGTCTGGAGCCCTCTTCCAGCCTGGCATGCAGAGGGATTTGAAGTAGAATGGGACTGAGCAGGTTGGATAGGGATAGGACGACTAGAAAAAGAAGAGGAGGGGCCTGTTGCTGCTGCTTTTCCTCCACCGATCTTATTGTAATTCTTTACATATTCGAACTCCCGTCTGTGGTGGTTGCGCAGATGGCTTATCAGCCCTGAAGTGCCGAACCAGCTGCATGATTTGCCTCTGCTCACCGATCTATGGCACACAGAACAGACTGCCCTGGATTCATCCTCTTCCAGAACAGTAAATTAATTCCATGCAGGGGACGTGCATGCACGTGGAGCAGTGGTGCGACCAGTTCTAGCACGTTGATGCTCAGCATTGGACTGGTGGGTATTGACAGATGAGAAAGCACTTGCAGGCTGCTGGCCAACCGTCTGCTCTGTTTCTCCATGCTGCTCACGCCTGCTAGTGCCTAACCCACCAGATAGCGACCACGTTGGATCAGCCGTCTCATCATCCAAAACATCATCCAGTTCAACCAAAGCACTGGAACCCATAAGTGACTCTTCTGGACCCTCCAACTGGCCACGAAACATCTCTGTAGTTGACTGGTGGTGATGTAGATTGGTGGTGACACAAGCTCCCAGTTGTGATGGATTAATGGATGAAGAAAACACAGGGGCCATTTCTGTCACCACAGAACCCACCACTTCTTGGGACCTAGGTCCTATGGACTCCTCCAATGCTTTCTCCCAATCCTTCTGCACATCTCTCTCATCGACATAGGTGTGCTTTAATTCTGGAGGAGAGTACTGGGAGGAAGCAACCTCGTCAAGAGAAGCAGCTGCGTTCAGGTTCTGGTCATGAGGAACCTGGCCACTACTGGTGCTGCTGCCACTAACTTCAAGTTCCTCACACTGGGTAGAGGGTTCCTGATCGAAATAATCAACAACTCTGTTTGCCTGCTGCTCTGTCAAAATTTTCCTGCGTGCGAACACAGGGAAGAGATCTCTGATCAGGGAAGAACGCTTCCTGCTGCTGCTGCCACCCTCAACCTGATCACGTACTTGACGTGATCCACCAACACCACCATCACTCCATTTTCTTTTAGGAGTGGCAGAAAATTGCTGCTGCTCTCCCTCCATTGTTTTGGGGCCAAAAATTTTATTGGGGAAGGGGTATGAGCTTGAACTAAACTTGAACTAAAAAACAGATAAGAAAATGTGGGGGTGAAATAAAGAAAATAAATCAAAAGCAAAATAAAGAAAACAAAAAACAAACAAAAAAATGAACTTAGAAAACAACAACAAAAAAAACTTGCACTACACTCAACTAATCAATCACCTAACTCTCTCACTCTGTCAAACACTAAGCCTGCGGCCTGGCTGGGTCTCTCTAACCCTCTTCACACAGCAACTACTAGTACACTACACTGCAATCTATCACTCAAACTAACAATCTTCTTTCACTCTCTCACAAATACACCTAGCTAAACTACTACTAATAGCTCACACTCAGTCGAATTCTCTCTCACAGTCTTTAAAAAGACTTTTGTTGTATATACAGTCTTTAACCACTTCAGGACTCAGCCTTTACCCCCCCCCCCCCCTTAAGGACCAGCGCTGATTTCGAAGATCTGTGCTGGTTGGGCTCTACAGCCCCCAGCACAGATCAAATAACAGGCAGAGCGACCAGATCGCCCCCCTTTTTTCCCCACTAGGGGGATGATGTGCTAGGGGGGCTGATAGCTCCTGCATGCGTATGGGTGGGGGGCACCTCAAAGCCCCCTCCACGGCAGGATTCCCCCTCTCCCTCTTCTCCCTCCCTGCCCCGGAGATCGGAGGCTGCACAGGAACAGATCTGTCCTGTGCAGCCTCTAACAGGCTCCTGCCTATCATGTGACAGCGATCCCCGTCCGCTGATTGGCCGGGGATCGCTGATCTAGTAATACGCTGCTACAGTTAGCAGCGTTGTAAAAATGTAAACAAAGCGGATTATTTTCGCTTGTGTTTACATTTAGCCTGCGAGCTGCGATCGGCAGCCCGCAGGCTATTCACGGAGCCCCCCGCCGTGAATTGACAGGAAGCAGCCGCTCGCGTGAGCGGCTGTTTCCTCATTAATTAGCCTGCAGCCGGTGACGCAGATGTGCGTCGCTGGTCCTGCAGCTACCACTTTGCTGACGTGTGTTATGAGTGCGCGGTCAACAAGTGGTTAAAAAGACTAATGTTTTATGTTGAAACAACTAATATGGGTCTGTGTCTCCTCTCTCCAAAACACCAGACTGAAACCCACAAGCTTCGTGACTGTTACACCTCTCTTATATACAAAATGGGTGGGATAGCTGATGATAGGTAGCTAGGTGCTCGTTGCTAACGTAGGATTGGTTGGATTTTGTTAAGATGCTAATTGGTGCAGAAATTACGTTTTTATTGCAGAAATCAGCATGTTTTAAGCTACTGTGATGGGTCAATCCCTTCCGATCCTTCTGATTTGGCTTAAAAAATCTGCCTAACCGTAAATGCAGCTTCTACACGCTTCTGATTAAATTCTGACGGAATTCCACATAGAAATTCCACTATTTACCGATTACCGCTATCGATGTTCCGTTCTGGTGAACTACCAATTCCGACCGGAATTGCGGAAATCTCCATTCCGCGAAATCCGAACGAGAAACCCTACTGATTGTGTTGACATGGGGTTTTCTTGTCATCAAAGCCAATGATACAGAATTTTATGTGTACAGTAGTTTGGGTACGGGGATCATACCTAGAAACTGCATTTAAAACATAGATGTGTGAATGGGTCCTATAAGGGTCACAAGTATATCTCAGAAATTCTGCTGGAGTGCATGTGGTGCGAAAGCATTTCCTGCCTTTAAGCCGTACTGGAAAACTGCAAAGACAGGAATCACTTAAGTTGCTCATACTATGTTTTTCAAATCCTCTTGGCTTTTACAATGGTGATAGCATGTGCACGCTTTACTTTATCCTTTCACTACTAGGCAGATGTTTGGTTTCCTTTCCTGCTCACTGCTTCTTTTTTTGTCATCTTGTTCTGAGATAGCCCTGGATGACCTGACTGCCCGTCTGCAGCAATAACCGTGTTGTGAGTTTGAGTGAGATAAGTTCACACAATGGGTTTTAGTATTCATGGTATCCAGTAAAAAGTCTTTATATAGCACCTCCATTTTGACTGAACCAAACAGAAACTAGCTTATTGGTCCAGCCAATCAGAAAGTGCCATGTGTCAAATTACATGCTGAAAAGAATCAGAATCACTTTTATTTCGCCAAGCACGACTGGGTCGTGCCCGGAATTGGGCTTGGCACAACAGATACAGGGCGTATGCATAGAAACGTAAGATACATCAGGACATAGTGAGGAATCATTAAAAGAACTCTGAAGCAGCACCTTAGAAGACAACTGTAGAGGTATGTGGAGGCTGCCCTATTTATTTCCTTTTAAACAATACCATTTGCCTGGCAGCCCTGCTGGTCTATTTGGCTGCAGTAGTGTCTGAATAACACCAGAAACAAGCATGCAGCTAATCTTGCTTGTTCAGGGTCTATGGCTAAACGTTATTAGAGGCAGAGGATCAGCAGGACAGCCAGGCAACTGGTATTGCTTAAAGAACAGTGACACCCATTCTAACCTAGAAATAAAAAAACACTAGGGCCCCTCCTTCAACCGCAGTATTAGCTTTTCAGTAGTGCTATACTAGTAATGGTCATTTCTACATATGCAAACAAACAATTTCCCTCCACTCTTTACACCTCTCATACTATGCTTGTCCTTGTCAGGTTTTTGTTGCACTATTGTTTATTTGCACGTATAGAATGCTTGGGGGGGGGGGGCAATGTAAAATAGGCACTGGGCAGGGCCGGTTCTAGCTACAATGGGGCCCTGGGGCAAAAGTATCCTGGGGGCCCCCTGACAACGGGTTAAAAGAGCCAGGCAATGTTTATATGCTGCCCAGTACCCTGTCCCACACGTAATTGTGCTAGAGGTGGTGATTAAAAAGATTGTCCCTGTGCCCACCCAAGTATAGATAATAAACGTGCCCCAGTATTATGCAATACCCAGATTTGCCCCATACAGTATAGTAGCAGGATGTGCCACTAACACCCCACCAAGCAAAGTTGCAGGCATATTTCCTGGTCCCCCCAGCAAAGTTACATGCGTATTTCCACCCCCCCCCCCAGCAAAGTTGCATGCGTATCTTCTGTCCCCCCTCCCCATCAGACTGCCTGACACACTGCCAAAGATGCAGTCAGGCACATCCAACCAGCTGCCGTCACTCTGCATCCATATCCAGCGACAGAAAGGGGAGGCAGTCCTCCTCACAGGCATGGACGTACTGACATGACGTCCATGCCTGCATCACGTCGGAGGGATTGCCAGTGCGGACGGCCACGTGCATTGCAGCATGAGAAGGAAACCATGGAAACCAGGACGCATCGCCCAGAAATGGGTAACGTATGGTCCCAGCCTCCTTCCCCTGCCCGTTTCTGCCTCACCTGCATCAGCACCACAGACCACACACACAGAGACACGATGGCCTGAGCATCTGATGGCCGCTGTCATCGATTAGCTGGACTGGCAATAGTAAAGGCTTGGCTTGGGGGCCCCCAGGGACTCTGGGGCGATTGCACCCTTTGCCTTACTGGTAGCGCCAGCCCTGGCACTGGGGCCCAAAGCCCTTTAGCTATGCTACTGATTTCATGACCGACTCCAGTAACAGACAGCACCCCATGACAGCTTCCAGTTATAAACAGTACCCTATGACAGCCCTCCAGTAACAGGCAATGACAGACCCCAGAAATAGCACCTTAGTAGCAGACTGCACGCATTATAAACAGATCTCCTGCTTTGTGCACTCCTGCTCTCTGTCATTACAGCTGGGGTAGGGTGACAGCACTCATGTGTCCCAATACCTTTGAGCCCAGACAACATTCATCTGCACGACTTGCTATATCATGTCCTCCTACCCCTGCTGAGCGAGGGATTGAAAAACAAGGGTAGAGGAACAGATTTCTGTGGTTAGGTCCCTAATTTGTTCCATACACCTCAGAAAATGGGTAGTTTCCAAGTCTGAATATGAAGAATGTTTCTCTTGTGCTAGGATCTCTCAGATGTTGTGTTTGAAAATCAAGAAAGGACTTTGGTGGAAAAGGTAATTGGGAAAGACACATCTTACACATAGCTTTACAACACACACAGCAACTAAGCTATTTGTTATACCATTTGTCATACCAGCCATACCAGCCATACCAGCCAGTTCAAAATCATTAACCACAGGAGAGGTGTCACATGCATATACACTTACATTATGTGCAACCTGTTCCACTCCTCCATCTGCCAGGTTGGGGATATAACTGTAGAAAAAGCTTCACACAGATCACATGAGGTCCAAAGAATAAAAGATGCAAGTGAACCAACAAGGCTGAGTGGCAGCGCAACTCTACTGGTGCTGCGATCTCCTCTCCAGCTACACAGCTCCAGCTCCCCAGGGCCTATGCTGCATGCCAGGTACATTGTTAAATTGCCTCTTTTCTGATTTCCCTTGTCTGTGCTTTTTTAAAACACTTAATTGATTGAGATCTTCAAACAAATGTAGTGCAATACAAAAGACATGCCTAAGTAAACAAAATACACTGAAGGCTCATTTGATTTACTGAAGGAAAAGTTCACAAATGGAGATGGCCCGAACGGTTCGCCGGCGAACGGGAACCGACGGACTTCCGTGGTTCGCAATCGCAGAGAACCGTAAACTTTTCCGGAAGTTCGGTCCGCCCCTATACTGCATCATTAGGGTCAACTTTGACCCTCTACATCACAGTCAGCAGGCACATTGTAGCCAATCAGGCTACACTCCCTCCTGGAGCCCCACCCCCCTTATAAAAGGCAGGCAGCGTCAGGCATTTCACTCACTCGTGTGCCTGCAGTAATTAGAGAAGGGAGAGCTGCTGCAGAGAGAGCTATAGGGAAAGCTTAGTTAGACTCTTGTAGGCTTGTTAGCTTGCTCCTTGCTGATTCTTATTGCTAAAAGGCACCCCTCAACAGCTCTTTTGAGAGCTAATCTTGTTCTTGTGATCTATTTTTTATTTTATTTTATTTTTTGTGTGGCCCACTTGCATTATATACAGCCCTGTCAGTCAGTCGCAGCTGGCCTATGCCACTGCCAGGCCCAGCACATTCAGTGACTACCTGTGTGTGTGACAGGCAGCTGCACATTTGTAATCCCAATCACTGCACCTGTTCACTGTTCAGTGCACCTACCTACCTACGTGAGCGCACGCATTGTTAATACCACCAGTCATTGCACCTGTTCACGGTACCTGTGTACCGTGTGTGTGACAGCTGCACATTTGTAATACCAATCACTGCAGTGCATACCTGTAACCTGTTCAGTGCACCTACGTGACTGCAAGCAGTGTAATATACCACCAGTCACTGCACCTGTTCACGGTACCTGTGTGTGACAGCTGTACATTTGTAATACCAATCCGTACATACATGTTAACTGCACCTGTGTGACAACTGCACATTGTATTGTAATACCAATCACTGCTACCTTTCACTGCACCTGTGTGACTGCACATTGTATTAGTCAAGTCAGTGCATACCTTTCACTTCATTCCCCCCCCCCCCCCCCAATATAGACAAAACAGGCAGAGGTAGACCAAGAGGCAGGCCACCCGGCAGGTCAGTTCGAGGTCGTGCTGACGTGATTTCGTGTGGCCCTAGACCAAAGTACAGTGCTCAGAAGAAGGCACGTCCCATCAACTCCCAAGATTGTCAGGACACGGTTGACTATTTAACACAGAAAACCTCATCTTCCGCAGCCACCAGCACTACTCCAAGTACCACCTCCGCTACATTTGACACTTCGCAGGAGTTATTTGGTGGGGAAATCACTGATTCACAGCCATTATTGTTACAACAAGATGAAGGCGCTAAGTAAGTTACACCACCTCATATGTCTGAGTTAGGCGACACTATGGACGTAAGGTGTCAGGAGGAGGAGGATGAAGTACCTGCTGTTGGTGCAGTTTTGGAGGTGTTTGATACAAGCATTGCTGGGGAGGATGATTATGATAATACGGATGCCACGTGGGTTCCCAATAGAGGAGATGAACAGGGGGACAGTTCAGAGGGGGAGTCAGAGATAAGTAGGAGGAGACTAATTCCTGAAAGAAGCAGCGTCAGAAACAGCTGGTGGCAGTGTCTGGCGCCATGTATCGCCCCCTATGGACAGCCAGCCAACATGCCCTTCAACGTCAGCTGCTGACGTCACCATAGTGCCCACACCCCAGGGTGGCTCAGCGGGGTGGAAATTTTTTAGTGTGTATGCCAAACATCAGAGCAATGCCATCTGTTAGCTCGCCAGCTGTTACCATACCAGTTGGTGGACTCTGAGGCCTTCCGAAAATTTGTGGCCATTGGGACTCCACAGTGGAAGATACCAGGCCGCAATTATTTTTCAAAAAAGAAGATACCCAAACTGTACCGTGAAGTAGAAAGGCAAGTGGTGTCATCTCTGGCACACAGTGTTGGGTCAAGGGTCCATCTGACCACGGATACCTGCAAAGCACGGTCAGGGCAGGTACATCACTTACACAGCCCATTGGGTCAACCTGGTGACTGCTGGCAAGCAGGGAGTACGTGGCTGTGCAGCGGACCAACTTGTGACACCTCCACGGCTTGCAGGCAGGCCTGCTGCCACCTCCTCTCCTCCTCCTACTACTCCTGCTGCATCCTCTTCACTGTCGTCATACTCTTCCTCCTCCTTGGCTGAGTGGCAGCGCAACTCTACTGGTGCTGCGATCTCCTCTCCAGCTACACAGCTCCAGCTCCCCAGGGCCTATGCTGCATGCCAGGTACGACGGTGTCACGCCATCTTAGACATGTCTTGCCTCAAAGCGGAGAGTCACACTGGAGCAGCTCTCCTGGCTGCTCTGAACAAACAGGTGGATCAGTGGCTGACCCCGCACCAACTGAAGATCGGCAACGTGGAGTGTGACAACGGCAGCAATCTCATTTCGGCTTTGAATTTGGAAAAGTTGACACATGTACCCTGCATGGCACATGTGCTCAATCTCGTAATCCAGAGATTTGTTTGTAAGTACCCAGGCTTACAGGTCGTCCTGAAGCAGGCCAGGAAATTGTGTGGGCATTTCAGGCGGTCTTACACGGCCATGGCACGCTTGGCCGATATTCAGCGGAGAAACAACTTGCCGGTGAGGTGTTTGATTTGCAATTGCCCGACTCGCTGGAATTTGACCCTCCTGATGTTCGACCGCCTGCTACAACAGGAGAAAGCCGTCACCCAGTATCTCTACAACTACAGTAGAAGGACATGCTCTGGGGAGATGGGGATGTTCTGGACGAAGAACTGGACACTCATGCGAAATGCCTGCAGGCTCATGCGGCCATTTGAGGAGGTGACAAACATAGTGAGTCGCAGTGAAGGCGCCATCAGCGACTTGATCCCGTATGCCTTCTTTCTGGAGCATGCCGTGCGTAGAGTGGTGGATCAAGCTGTGGATGAGCGTGAACAGGCACAGTTACAGGAGGGAGAGTTGTGGGATCAATTCTCATCAGAACCAGATGTTGCCTCAACACCTGCGGCAGCACAGATGGGGGAGGAGGAGGAGGAAGTGTTGTGTGGTGAAGAGGAGTCAGATGATGAGGAAGGTGTTTTTTTTTTTTTTGAGGAGGAGGAAGAGGCAGGAGAAGAACAACCGCAGCAGGCGTCGCAGGGGGCTGTTTGCGGTGCGTTACACAGTGAGTTTGGTGTGTCAGTGTAAAGCAGTACACTAATTACACTCCCTGGTTGATGTATACACATGCAAGATGTTTTAAAGCACTTTAGGCCTGCTATTTATCATGCAATGTGATTTCTGCCCTTAAAACACTGCTTTGTGTCCAATCCGGATTTTTCCCAGGGAGTTTTGGCGTGTATCCCACTCCGCCATGCCCCCCTCCAGGCGTTAGACCTCTTGAAACATCTTTCCACCACTTTTGTGGCCAGCATAAATGTTTCTAGTTTTCAAAGTTCGCCTCCCCATTGAAGTCTATAGCGGTTTGCAGAAGTTTGCAAACTTTTGCAGAAGTTCGTGGTTCACGAACCAAAAATCGGAGGTTCGGGCCATCTTTATTCACAAACAACCACATCCCCGATGTAACAAAGTACCCGTTCCCTAAATCTATTTATCTGTTGGCACTATTAGCAGCCTCTTATTGTAATCAATTGCATGCACTAACCAGAGATCAAAATTGTTTTCAGCCACCCTGGAGGCTTTTCAACTAATAAGGGGGTTGTTAAAATGTTGTACCTCCCCCGACTTACATACATCTTCAGGCAAACCCCAATATGGATTCTGAGATATACTTTTAATAAAATAGATAAAATCCTGGTGAATTTCTTGTGGAGCGGAGGAACACTAAGGATCTCACTAGCGACTCTGCAATTCCCTACTACCTTTGGTGGTATAGCCCTTCCCAACTTCAAACTGTATTTTTGGGCCTTTGCACTTGTAACCATCCGTTGGTGGTTCGCCCAAGAGGACAGAAATACAGCGACCACGTTGGAAGCTGCTGTGGTAGGGTCTTATGAGGGACTCTCTCTTCTTCCCTTTAGGGGAGAGAGAGCTTTGGAACAACTGCCTACTCCTATGAAGTTAACAATGAAAGTGTGGAAAGCTGCAAGGTTGAAGTATAAGGAACAAGACGTATTCTCTCCATTTGCCCCCCTGTGGTGTAAACCTAACGTCCCTCATTTCTTGGCTATCCCTGACCCTGGGCTAAACAGGGGATTAAATGGCTTCAGCATCTTTTTCCCAGTGGACAACTATCAACGTTTAATCAATTAAAATCTGAGTTTAAGCTCCAAAACAAAATGTTCTTCAGATACCTCCAGGTCAGACACGCAGCACAGGCTCAATTCCCCAACTCTCCCACCCTAAAATCTGACCCACTAGAATCTTTACTGCTGCGGAAACTAGTTGAATCACCTTTATCTACTATCTATGCAACCTTAATAGACACAGGGTCCTCTAGAGTGGATAAGGCCTTTCAGAGCTGGAGCAGAGATGTGCCTGATCTGGAGGAAACAGATTGGAGGTACCTGTTGGAAGCCACAGGGGAATATCTTATATCCATGAAAGATAGACTCATTCAGATGAAGTTTTTATACAGAATTTACTATACCCCTACCCGTATGGCACAAATGTTTCCAAACAGAACGGACGAATGCCCTAGATGCGGCGTTTCGCCTGGAGATTTTATTCATATGATGTGGGGATGTTCTCACTTGCAGCCATATTGGGAAGGAGTTAACAATATGCTTCAAAAAGTGTTCGAGCAACATATCTCCCTTGATCCTAAGACACACTTGCTGGGCATTGCTGGCAAAATTCTAAAATCCAGGAGCTTGATACTGCTATGGGATTTGTTGAGTTATTATGCGCGGAAAACAATAATTCTGCACTGGATACAACCTAATGCACCAAACAGTGGCGGAATGGGTTAAGATCATTAACTCGGCACTGCCGTTCTATAAACTGACATACATCCAACGCAATTGCCCATTAAAATTCGATAGAATCTGGATCCCATGGGTTGAATACCTCAGGGAACACGTGTAGACTATGAGGCATAATTCTAATCCTGATATAAACTGCTTCATACGCACTCAACTGAAGATGTAATTACCGGACAGGACACGAGAATTCAGAGAGGGTTGGGGGGGGGAGGGGGGTTGATGTTGGATTCTTGCTGTATTGTTATGTTATATGTAAAACTCAAATAAAACTTATTTGAAAAAAAAAAAAAGTTTCCTAAACATGGTTAGTGCCCAAAATGTATATGAAGATTCCTTTTTTTTCTAAAATAAGTACCTATTAGTCCCCTAATTTTATTTTATTTTTTTCTCCTGTGTAGTCTACTCCTCAGTCTCTTTATCCTCTCATGCGTCCCATTTGTCCACTGTGATCGATGTAATTCTCCGTCCTCCATTTTAAAAATGGCCGTTACCCCATAACAGCTTTCTGGTCAGCACACTGTTAATCTGTAATATCACCCACTTGAGACATAGGGAAACATGGACATTACCTTCCACATTCAGTTGTAACTGGCAGGCGCTCTTCTTAGACTAGGACGACATCTGCTATATGCTCCCTTTCCCACTGCCTGATGATGCGGGGTCACGCCCGTGAAACGCATTGCACAATACTTTGTGGAGTGTATCAATAACAATTGTTGTGGTATAACCTAGCACGTACCTTTACTGTGTCCTTTGGAGTGGAAAAGGGCCCACCTCCGCCACTTCCATGTTTTAAAGATTTTATCTGATTTTATACTTTTGGCGCCTCTGATAACCTTGATGCTACACTGCTCCACCCTGGGTTGAAGGGCGGAAATCCTTGTATTTCTTCCAAACTACAGAGAGCGACTTCTTAATCCTGAGTGGGGACAGGCTTGTTCTCCCCAGCTGCCTTCACAGTGGTTGCCTAAGTGGTAACCCTGGTTTGTGAGTATCCCTTTACTTACTCCTCATTTCTTCAACTTAAACCAATACATACTGCACCACATCGGGCTCTCTGTGTTGTTCTTCTTTTTCTGACAGTGAGGTTAGTATGTAATATTCATTTGCAGCTATGTCATGTGTTTATTTTAAATAATTTTACTCGCTTCAGGTTCCCTTTTAAGCTTCCACTACAGAATCCCAGTGGGGTTGAGGCCAGACCTCTAACTCAACCACTACGGTACTTAATCTTAATTTTGTATTTTTTTTTCAGCAATTCAAAGATGGGCTTGCTCTTGTTTGTGTTGAGTCTTGGATGTCTAAATCCACTGACTGATATGCTTGCAGTGGGCTAAAATAATTAAAAAGCCACTGTACTGAAAACACTATGGAAAAATCTGTGAAAGTGAAGTGTTCCCTTCCTAAAATATTTCAAAGTACTTTATGTGAGTAGAAAGCCATCCCCCACAATGCATCATGGATGAGTATGTAAATCATTTGTCTCTCTTCAAAAATCCTAGTGGTTCTGATTCTCTATGACATCACTAGGTACTTTGCAACACCTCCTCCTTTTTTGTATTAGCAGGGGTCAGCCACCTTGACAGACCTGGCTAAAAATTTAATTACCATAACCCAAAATAGGTTGTTTCCTTTTAGGCACCTTTTTTTAAGTAAATGCTGTTTCTGTTCAGTCTGGCAGTCTTCGTAAAAACATTTAACCAGCAGTTACTGCACTTACTTTAAAACAGGTATACCATGGCTTACTTATCTAAACATCAAATAATAAAAAGAGCATTAGTGCACCCTATTTCTATCTCTACACAGTCTTTTATAATAACAAGCTGGGCCCAGCCATATGTAAAACCAAGACATCTCAAAATACATTCAAATGTATATAGTCTCACGAAGTGGAAGACACTCTATATCAAATATGTGGTAACACTGTCCAATATTTCAATATGTTTTGGATAAATAAACTATATATGTTGTAAAGTAATTGCAGTAACTACTGGTTACATTTTTCCATATGATGTTGAGGTTTTAGGAAAATACCACACAGGCCTAATTATGTTTTGAAGACACACTGATTATATTTCTGGTCACACTGCCCAATTATGTTTGTGGCCTAGTTCAAATAGCCTAATTACAGTATATTCTGGCATATAAGACTACTTTTTAACCCTTGAAAATCATCTGAACAGTCAGGGGTCATCTTATACGCCGGGTGTTATTGATGACTCTCAGATCTTGCTGCTGAGGACTGTAGTGAAGTGGCGCAGGTGCACATGTGCGAGATCTGAGAGGCAGAGAAGGAGGTAAATAATAGGATACAAGGGTGGGCCAGAAGGGTGAAAGAGGTGTGTTTTATGGGCACAGCACAAACGATTCTTCCATACCGCAGGTAGACAAGGAGAGCTGACCAATCCACTTAGGGAGAGGGAGAGTTGACCAATCCAACCAGTCATTCGCCTATATACTGTTATATACTGGGTACCACATACAGTACAGCACCAGTATCTGTTCATACATAGCACCAGTATATGATTTTTTTTATTTTTTTTGGTGTGCGTTGGAAGAGGGGGGTAGTCTTATACGGCGAGTAAATCCCAAACTCTATGTTTTAACTGGAACAGTTGGAAGGTCGTTTTATACGCCCAGTCGTCTTATACGCCCAGTCGTCTTATACACCAGAATATGTTGGGGTCTAATTGTGTTTTGAGATCACGCTACTAATTTGGGGGCACCTACCTTTCTAGTGACTTAAAGGGACACTTAAGTCAAAAAAAAAAATGAGTTTTACTCACCCAGGGCTTCCAATAGCCCCCTGCAGCTGTCCGGTGCCCTCGCCATCTCCCTCCGATCCTCCTGGCCTCGCCGGCAGCCACTTCCTGTTTTGGTGACAGGAGCTGACAGGCTGGGGACGCGAGTGATTCTTCGCGTTCCCTGACACATTAGCACCCTCTATGCTGCTATATGGTATATGATATATGCTATAGCAGTATAGATGGCGCTATTGTGGCCAGGAACGTGAAGAATCACTCGCGTCCCCAGCCTGTCAGCTCCTGTCACCGAAACAGGAAGTGGCTGCCGGCGGGGCCAGGAGGATCGGACGGAGATGGCGAGGGCACCGGACAGCTGCAGCGGGCTATTGGAAGCCCCAGGTGAGTAAAACTCATTTTTTTTGTTTGACTTAAGTGTCCCTTTAAAAGGGTGTGCTTCCTAATTATGTTGTTCTGAAGGATATTCTGCCTTATTCTGTTTCTTTTATTATTATTATTATTTTTTTTTGGGGGGGGGGGTACATGTTGCTTAAGTAAGTTGTTTGGGGATATATTCTGCTTAATTATGATCTTAGATTCTAGAGGTGGTTATTGTCAGTTTTATTAGGGGTGCCAGTCATTTATAATGACATGCCTGCTAAGTTCACATACATTATGTGGCCCCACTCACAAACTATCATAGCAGTGCTCACTTTTTGCAGAATTATGCCTCCAATGGTATGCAGAAATGCCTCAGATCTTCTGAGATCCCAGCAGTGCTCCTGTGGGCTACTGTGGTTAAATGGGAGAGTTTTTTCACACCCACCCTATCCCAGGGATTTAAAGATTACTTTCTAGCCCTTACATTTCAGAAATGGACAATGGAACGATGGATTAATAGGGCCTGGCTTGATGAATCTCATATTCTTTGGCATTCCAGTTCTCCAGATCTCAGTCCACTTGAGCTGCAATGGAATTTACTGGAAAATTAGTCCAATCCATAGAAGTCCCACCTTGCAGCCTTTAAGATTTAAAGTATCTCCTGCTAATGTCTTGGTGGCAGATATGAAAGGATCCCTTTAGGTGTTTAGTGGAGTCCATGCCTCAATGGGCTGATCTGGTGGAACAAATGGGATCTACCAAATATGAAGCAACATGGGTGGTTTTCTTGTTTTGAATGATTATACATTTGTTCTCTTTAAAAGATGGATTTTGCCAAGGTAATTTGTTTTCAGTAGAAAATGCAACAAATCATACAAAATTACTCCTAGTATGGACAAGCCTGTACTGAATAGGCCCGCTTGTCAGAATGAGCTCAGGCTCCTGGCTTTATGGCCTCTTCCCAACAGCATGATCATTAGCACATAAGGTCCACTAATTATTGATGTTTATCAATCAACAATAGGCTGTTTTTATGGGTGCTTGTTAGAGATGCTAAAGCAAAAGGCATAAGTCAGCACTACCAGTATATAACCTACATCAGAGCTCAATACGGCCTGCCAGTCACTTAGTCCTTAATTACACTCTGCAGGTGCAAACATAAGCATTTTCTATCACACCATTCTGCGTGTTTCTTACCGTCATACATGTGTAAATCTGACAAGCGCTGGAGCGTGTTTGCACAAAGCCCAGAGATAAACGGCATGCAGTGGTTCTATTTACAGGCTGTCTTGTTTTTCTGTAGTAGCATGACATTACATTATATCAGATTATATAACGGCTGCCACCATTGCCTGCATATGACAATTACACCTTAAAGCTGTAAAGTCAAGAAATGGAGAATTACAGCCGTGAGATATCTGTGACGCGTAGCAGAATTACATTTCTTTCTATGACCGGCTGCTTCATTTGCATAGAATTCTCAATGTGCTGCAGTACATTAATCAGCCTCAACATTAAAACCACTGACAGGTGAACTGAATAACCCTGATTATCTCTTTACAAAGCCTCCCGTCAAGAGGTGGAATGTATGAGGCATCAAGTGGACAATTGTTGAAGGTAATGGCCTTAGTTCACCAAGAGCTATTCGGTAAATCAAAACCCTTTAGGAAAATACCGCATTTGGTATTTCTGATTTTTTTTTTAGTTCACTAAAGACTTTATGAATGCGGGCAACGTTCAGTAAAATAGGTCATTCGGTAAGTTAGTCTAAGTTTTTTCGGTAAATACAGATTCATGCAGTATTTTCCATAATGAACTTGTACAGTAATTGTCTGGATTTTAGCAGAGTCACTTAAACCTAAACTACCTTTTATTTAATTTTTTTTATAAGGCTATTTTGCAAAAACAAAAATGGTTTATCGTTGAAAAGTTTACTGTTTTTGCTCCACCCCATGTAATATGAAATACATGTTCTTCTACGATAGGGGTAATATCCCCTGACAGATATAACTTCCCAAGAGGCTCTACTCTCTGTCAAGAATTACCAACTGAACATGCCCACTTTCACTTTTTGTAAATTCAAAGTTCTTGTCAGAATTACCAAATACTTTTAGACCAGGTCTTAAACATTCAGTAAAACGTCCATTAATTTGTATGTGCATTCAACTTGTACCCTGCCGAATGCAGTATTTTACCAAACATTCAGCAGATCAGTCTAAATTGAGGTCAGTGTGTTGGAAATGGGTAAAATAGGCAAGCATAAGAATCTCAGCAACTTTGACAGGTCTAATTGTAATGGCTGGACAACTGGGTCAGGTCAACTGGCAGCAAGGTCATGGGCAAAGAAAAGCAGACTGATGAGCACAGGGAGCGAACGTTAACCCGTCTGATTTAATCTAACAGAAGGGTCACTGTGGCAAAAATTACTGAAAACCTTAATTCCGCCTATGAGAGAAGGTTATGAAACTACACAGTGCATCACAGTTGATTGCGTATGGAGCAGCACTGCTGCATACCAGTCAGATTGCCCATGCGGATCCCAGTGCACTGCTAAAAATGTCTACAGTGAGCCTTTGATTATCACTACTGGATCATGGATTATTGGAGAAAAGTGACCTGGTTTGATGAATCATTCTTTCTTTTAAATCTTAAAGGGAGAAGAAGGTGCATAACAGTGATAAAATAATTAAAAACAGCTTAAAAAGGAAGGTAAGTGTTGGCTCACCTTCCACCAATGGGAAGCCCAATCAGCAAGAGTTGTAAACAATTTTTATTAAGTGCCATAAGACAACACGTTTCACAAGTGTGAACTGGCTTCCTCAGGTCACTCTTGGGACTTGATGTTCTAAAGCTGAACATCTAAAGTGTAGCCCCTCACACACTCCAATGAGTTCTGGTTCATCATGAGCTTGCTGGTTAGTCTGTACCTCTCGGTGTTACAAGCCCTACTCCATAGAGCCAAATTATTCCACGGCATGCACTGATGAGGATCAAACAATCCGAAACAGTCTATATGCATGTTGGATTATTATGGCTCTGTACAAATTAACAAGCTGACACATCATTGCATTCCAGCGGTTCTGGAGGTGTGTTTAGCTTCTAAGGGCAACAATGGTTAATTTGCATATATTCAGCAGTGATGCACTGGTAGACATCTCAAGATCACTCCAACCTGAATTATCACAAATTCTTTCTGTTTTAAGAAAGCAAACTTTTGTTTTCCTTAGTATTTTAGTAAGGGGGCTTTTAGGACCATTGTAGCCCCTCACACACTCCAATGTGTTCTGGTTCCCCATGAGTTTGCTGGTTAGTCTGTACGCATACCATAACGTTACTTGAGGTCAATTTTGATTTTCGCTGGTGTAAAAACAAATTTAGATACATTGGCTTCCTCAGGTCAATGTTAAGTGCCTATAAAAGAGTGCACACTCGGTTCCGTTGTGTTGTTTCTGGAGCTGTGGTGTTTACGGTACCTTACTACACATTTTTTTGGGACTCCCCATTTACTGGTCAGTTCTGGGCTCCATGGAGGAACTTGTATCAGGAAGTTTTTTTAAGTCCCTGTCTCTTTGACCCTCTACCAGGCTCTCCTCCTCTATTTACCAAATGACTCGGTTCCAGGATCCTTTTGTGTTATGCATAGATATACGCTTTTAGCACCCCAGTGGAGCATCGCCTTAGTTAAACATAATTTGGATATGATTTATTTGATGGATAAGTTATACTATTTGAGCACTGATAATTTGGATCGTTACAATGCCATATGGGAGGAATGGTTAGAGTATAGAGGTAGGCAATGATGCCCTAATTCCTGGTAATTGGACCAGTAGAATAGCCCTTTAGCCTGTTAACGGAATGGTTCATGTCACTTTTGAATACTTTGCTACTTCGTTTTGCCCTTCAAGTGGGGTTTTCAAGGGGATCCAGGGTCTGGGTTGATTGCGAGATCACATGGTTTGTTTGGTTTTTGTTTGTTATATTGCTCTTTTTAGCTGTCTGTTCTCCGATGAGGTGCTTTTCTATATTATTATTGCTTGTGCTGGATTATTCTGTCATGTTTCTGTACTATTATGCCTTGGTTTTTATTGATGATTACTGTTTTTCTTACTGTTGTCACCATACATTGTACTAGAGATATAATTTTAACATTGCAATAACCAGGACAAATGGGCAAATAGAATGTGTGGATTTTAATTACGGTAGCATGTATTATTTTAAAACTATAATGGTTGAAAACTGAGAAATTATGATTTTTTTTTGTTACACTATTTTTCTTATTATTCCCGTTAAAATGCATTTAGAATAAAATAATTCTTAGCATAATGCATGATCCAAAGAAAGCCTAATTAGTGTTGAAAAAAAACAAGGTGTAGATCATTTCGTTGTGATAAGTAGTGATAAAGTTATTCGTGAAAGAAAGGGAGGAGTGCTGAAATGTGAAAATTCCTCTCATCCATAAGGTGAAAAATACCCACGGGCTTAAATGGTTAAAGTATATACAAGGTGACATGTGACATGATCAAATAGACATGTGTCTGTACAGTGCCAAGCACACAAATAATGATGTGTTCCTTTTTTTCTTTCTCTGCCTGAAAGAGTTAAATATCAGGTATGCAAGTGACAGTTTCTGTTTGGGTTGGGATTAGGTCGGACTATAGCATAACCCTCACTGATGAGGAATTACAGCCATAAAACATTTTCCTGGTAGTAAATAGTTTCTGAGAGCAGGAAAGAGATAAGTGTCAATAGATCAGAGCTCTGAAGAAGAGGGGCGTACCCCTTGAAACGTTAGCGTCCTTACGCCATAACGCAGCAGTAACGTCACTGAGTATGGTTCTACCACTGTGGAGCGCATCATCTCCTCCATAGGAATTACAAGGATCGGCTCGGAGGATTCAATCTGCTATCAGTCACGTGCACACAGCCTCTCCGTACTCAGAGAGCCGGCCAGAGGGAGACGGATTGAGGCAGTGCGGGGATCTGTACGTACCCGGTCTGCAAGAAGGGTACCGTATGCAGACTTTGTGATTCAGCTTCTTTCTTCACCGAGTTGAATAAGTGCTGATAATAAGGAAGCACTTTATGAATTGATGAATTTGGATCTTAATCCTGTGTGATTTCACCGTATTGCCACTAATTGTCACTATACTGCTATCACAAGAACTTTCATATGTTAAAACGAGTTACACAACGGTTTATGAAGCAGGAACTATTATCAGTTCTTTTGGTTTGTCATTTTTGACACAATTTTTGATCTTTTACTGGGATCCCTTTTTAAAATATTTTTGTATACCACCTCACTGCAGTGAGTTTGAGTGAGAGCTGTGTGGTACTGCTTGAATGTGATTTAAAGGGGAAGGTGCTTGATTGAAGCCTACGATGAGGATCAAAAAGTATTTCTGCATTTATTGTATTTTACTGTGAACAATAAAGAGGATTATTTTATCTCTAGCGCTGTGGACAATATTTTAGATTATATCAGATTGGGGGTTTTGAGGATTGCCGAGTCCACAACAGCTGCTGACATTTCATTTGGCGCTGATTGCTCTAAATATTTAACATATAGGATATTTTTTATCCCCATAACAAAAATAGTGGGCAGAGACAAATACAAATTTCACTGGGAAAATATAAACTGCAGCCATTCTTACACTGTTAATGGCAGGGTTCTCAAACTTTGCATAGTTGGTCACTGATACGAGATACAAGATGGATTTATTCGGCAAGTACGGTGGTGCCGTACTCTGAATTGCTTGTGGTACACATGGCTTGGGCAAGTACGTAATGACAGTTGTACATTTTACATATATACGGCGACAATTACACATACTGACAGCATTTACAATACATTAGCGGCTACAGTTCCACATACTAGCAGCATAACAGTACGATAACATCTTTGTGATATTGTGTGTTAGAGATGCAGAAGAGAAGGCAGAAGAACCACTAAGGCAAGTATGCTGGTTGCAGACTAGGATGGAAGAATTAGGGGTCAGAGTTGTTGAGCAGCAGAACTGCCTGGGGGAAGAAAGAGTTCCTGTGCCTGGTGGTCTTGGTTGGGATAGTTCGGAAGCGGCGGCCGGATGGGAGGGGCTCAAAAAAGTGGCTGCCAGGGTGGGCGGGGTCGCAGGAAATCCTGTGGCCCTCTTCCTCATCCTAGCCGCGTGGAGGAGATCGAGAGGTGGCAGGGGCGATCCAATGATCCTTTCCGCCTCACTGGGTGACTGGGATTAATATTCAGAAAAGTGGGTGGAGCCTGCAAAACCCAATCAAAATTCACCTATTGATTTTCAAGGGGAATATGTAAAGGAGAACTGTAGAGAGAGGTGTATGAAGGCTGCTATATTTATTTCCGTTTAAGCTATACCAGTTACCTGGCTATCCTGCTGATCCTCTGCCTCTAATACTTTCAGCCATAGCCCCTGAACAAGCATGCAGCAGATCAGGTTTTTCTGACAATTTTGACAAATATGACAAGATTAGATGCATGCTTGTTTCTGGTGTGATTCAGCCACTACTTCAGTCAAATAGATCAGCAGGGCTGCCAGGCAACTAGTATTGCTTAAAGAGAACCCGAGGTGTGTTTAAAGAATGTTATCTGCATACAGAGGCTGGATCTGCCTATACAGCCCAGCCTCTGTTGCTATCCCAAACCCCACTAAGGTCCCCCTGCACTCTGCAATCCCTCATAAATCACAGCCACGCTGTGAGGCTCTGTTTACATCTGTAGTGTCAGTCTCAGCTGCTCCCCCGCCTCCTGCATAGCTCCGGTCCCTGCCCCCGTCCCTTCCCTCCAATCAGCAGGGAGGGAAGGGATGCAGGCGGGGACCGGAGTTCTGCAGGAGGCGGGGAGAGCAGCAGACTGACACTATAGAGATAAACACAGCCAGCTCTGACAAGCTGTTTGTCAGCAGCGTGGCTGTGATTTATGAGGGATTGCAGAGTGCAGGGGGACCTTAGGGGGGTTTGGGATAGCAACAGAGGCTGGGCTGTATAGGCAGATCCAGCCTCTGTATGCAGATAATATTCTTTAAACCCACCTCGGGTTCTCTTTAACAGGAAATAAATATGGCAAACTCATATACCTCTCTCTCACTACAATTCTCCTTTAATTGCTGCTAGTCTTGCACTGTTGGTGGCACGAGCCTTAAACCTGGTACAGTTGGTCTTTGGGTGACTGGGGTTCAAATTCAGAAAAGGGGGTGGAGCCACAACCAATCAGATTTATTTCATTTCAATGAAAATTATTGATGCCAAAGACCGCAAAGCTCACAAACTAGGTCATTGTGTAATTGTGCCCACTGAGGCTTTGAATAGGCTGCTTATTATATGGAATCCCCTACCTCCCCTTCCCAGAGCATTCTGAGGGAGCAGGTATATTTCACACTGTGCAATATGTCACTACAGTGCCTTTTTAAAAGAGGTGTTTTAGTAATTTAAAGTGAACCTACAAGACATGGTAGAAGACATTAGACTATGACTATGGCAAAGATTAGATTGTGAGCTCTGTTGAGGTCAGTCAGTGATATAGCTATGTACTATGTAAAGTGCTACTATACAAATGCATAATAATATTCATAATAGGCAGGCATTTTTAATGTTTTGCCTGATCATTGTATATGGTCATTCAAGTTAAATGGGCAAATATGAATAAATGTTATTCCTCTTAATCAGAATTATTTTACTCCCAACCTTTTACTGTGTTCCATATATTAATGATTCTCCCAGGAAATGCCTTTCTTAGGGCTGCTGTGAGCTGCCTTATGAAGACAATACCGCTTCCACCATTAGTTTTGCACAGCAATAAAAAGTCTTATAATGTGCTGAAAGTGTGCTATAAATGATGATTAAAGTGTAAAGTCGCCCATACAATTATTGATTTTTCCCATCAATTTCTGGTAGATTTGATCATTCTCATAGAATCTGTTAGAAATCGATGCCCAAACATGCTAGCCCAATGGATCTTTAGATCGATCGATTTTTTTTCTGAAATCGATCCAATTGGTTGACCATACCAGATGGGAGATATCAAACTATAAGGAGTGGCGGTAGATAAATGGCCCATTGCATTGCACTGCATTAAGCAATTTAACACTGCAGTTCAAAAGATTTTTAATAGATTTCATGCCGAAATCTATAAAATATGTGTTCTGTGTGTAGAAGGATTTGATCAGATTAATAACACTCTGGTCAGACACTGATGTGAGAGGATTCAAGCTTGCACACATTGACTAGCCATCTATAAGTGTATGGCTATACATAACTTTGGCAACTGTACTATAGGATAGTACAGCTTTAAATGTAGCCAGGCTATATTTTCAGTAGCATATAAATATTTTAAACTTTGATCTGATTGATGTGTGTGCTTCCTGCCCTGTTTCCCCTGACCCTGATTTTTGATTTCACAGCCCATGAATGAAGCAACTCAAAGCAAAGCACTGGTAGATTCATTTTCTGGGTTTTTATGTCTTGTGCTTGTGATGAGTCCTCTGAGCATAATTATCTAATTAAATTGTGAATAGAGCCAAGAGATAAAAAGCAGCAATCAATAGGGGAGGGGATACGGGATCCAGAAGCGCTGAAGAGTACTCAGGACATTTCTACACATAATGGTAATTTTCAGCCTTAGAAAATTATATTCAGATCTCATTTTTAGCATCACAGATATGCTATACTGTGTTTACCTTATGCAGGAGGTACAGGAGCAGATTATTTATACAATTTAATAAATCACAATTTCTTTAAAGTATGCCTATTCTAGTTGAGAACAAGATAACGCACACAAAGGAGGGCAATGTCGTAAATTGCAAAGCACTGGCTCACTAAATAATCAAATATCCATACAACACTGAGGCCCCATTTATACTTCTACTTAAAGGGATACTATCGGTTAACATGTGTTTTTAACTGGAGTTTGAGAGAGTTGCTGAAGTGCTGGTAAATAATAAAGTATACATTTCATAGGAAAAAAAACTCTTGCGCCTCAGCTAATAGTAGCTAGAACTTCTTTAATATAATAATATATATATCACAGTAAAATATAATAAAATATAGATCACAGTAAAGTAGCTAGAAATCCACAAACATACAATAATCTCTCAGACCAACAAATGACCATGCACACCTGTTACTATCTATAACCAGGCTGTCCTTGGCATCAATACTGGCAACTTGATGACACAATGATGTTCACAGATTCCAACACTTAAATAATCAAGTTCCCCAAAGTTGTATAGACCTTGATATTTCAGCCAAAAAATTGGTCCTAAAAAATAATAAAAAAAATGTAGAAATCTTTTTAGACACAATGGTCTTTGCTAGTTCACAGATGTCTCTGCTAATTGCACAGTTCCTATTCCAGCGGCAAATTAATCTTGAGCACATTGTGAGAATGTGCCTAGATGTATTTAATTCTTAATAGCAGGCAGGTCATCTCATCATTTTTAGCATTTGACTTTGTTAGTCATAACATCAGTTGATACAGCATTCAGCCTTCATACTCATGCTACCAGACTGTGCCAGTTAATGTCCTTCCCAGCAAAGTGTGTATCAGAGGGAGAGGAGGAGGAGAGGAGGATTGAATTGATCCAGTCTGTGGGTCCGTTTAGTCCTGTGTGGCTGCGGCCACTGCTACCTACACAGGAAGGTCCGATCTTGTATGCGGGATCCCGCTACGGATAACAGTCCGCAGTACCGGGAGTGCTGCTACGTGACGTCACTACGCAGTCTCCACCAATCAGGCCAACGTGTTTCAAAAGGATACGCCTTCCTTCATCAGGGCTTAGTGATTGGTCATTGTCGCTCACTCTTATCCCTCCTCCACTGCTCAGTTTTTATTTACAGTGTGGCAGCACTGCAATTGGCACGCGCTTCGCCCCGGGGTTCGCTAATTTATTTATGGCGTATTGGGAACATAAGGTTCTAAGGGGGCCTGGTGGCCCCAGAGCGGAGCTCGTGCTCTGGAAAAGATTTATTGACGATGCATTTTTTATTTGGAAAGGGGATGAGGCTAGTTTGGAACGCTTCTTCAAGTGGCTCAATACGAATGATTTCAGTTTGAAATTTACTTATGAGTACCGTAGATCTGAAGTTAATTTCTTGGATCTAACTATTTATATCCAAAATAACCAATTTAACACAAAAACATTTTTTAAAAGTGTTTATGAATAGTTACATATACTTGGATAGTTGCCATCTTAGATGGCTTAGTAATGTTCCAAAGAGACAATTTTTGCGATTAAGAAGGAATTGTTTCAACGATGCTGATTATGAGGCCCAGTCAAGTTTAATTCAACAACGTTTCCTAGATAGGAAATATGTGTTGGAAGATCTTTTAGAAGTAGAGGATGAAGTAACAGCTAGATAGAGCCACATTGATTAAAGAAAATGTGAAAGAAGAGAGGGATTTTCCACTGTGTATCAATCTGCAATATACCCAGCAAGCACCTAGGGTAAAGAAAATTATTAACAAATATTGGCATATTTTACAAAATAAGACATTAAACGGCATTTTGCCAGAAAAACCAAAATTGGTGTACAAACGTGCTCAGAATTTGAACAATATGATTGCTCCGACTGTAATAAATAACAGGGAACCCCATATTGAGAGTTGAAGTTTTAACCTCTTGAGGACTGCAGGGCTAAACCCAGGCCATTTTTAGTTTAATTGGCCTCTGCAGCTTTAAGGCCAAGCTGTAGGGCCGCACAACATAGCACACGAGTGATTCCCCCCCCCCTTTTCTCCCCACCAACAGAGCTCTCTGTTGGTGGGGTTTGATCGCTCCCCCCATGTTTCTTTTTTTTTTAACAAATATTTTTGTTTGTTGTTTTTTTTAAAAAAAGCCTGTTTCTTTAATTCCCTTCCCTCCCTCCCTTCCTCCCCCCAGCCAGCCAATCATAGTGATCAGCTCTCATAGGCTTCACCCTATGAGAGCCGATCGCTCTCTTGTCCCCCAGGGGGACAGCCGTGTCACACGGCTGTCCCCAGTGCAGCGCTGCTGTTGATCGCAGCGCTGCACCATCTAAATAGATGGGGATAATGCCGTCTAACAGTCTCCCGAGTGGCAATAGCCGCTCGGAGACTGAAGGCGGGGCGGAGCTCCGCCCCCCAAGCAGGAGATGCGCGCAGCGTGCGCGCGATCTCCTGCAAAACAGAGCCCCAGGACTTTACGCCAATCGGCGTTAGGCGGTCCTGGGGCTGCCACTGCGGCCACGCCCATCGGCGTGACGTGGTCGACAAACGGTTAAAAGATGCACTATGTGTTTTCCATGCAGGAATACAAGAATTGAGTCTATGAGAGAGACTTTTCAATCCACAAGCACGGGCGAGAGCTTTAAAACAAAGGGACATTTGCATTGTAACAGCAAAGGAGCCATATATGTCATTGAATGTGGCTGTACTAAACAGTATGTTGGAAGGACAAAAAGGAAATTATTAGACAGAACAGAACAGAACATATTAAACATATACAAAAAAAGGATGAAAAATATCCTCTAGGAAAACATTTTAAATACTGTCAAAAAGGACATGCAGCATTGTTGAAATTTTATGCAATTCAGAGTGTGCCAATAAATTGGAGAGGAGGTGACTATATAAAAGCTATGTCACAACGAGAATCATATTGGATTTTTACTTTGAATTCACTGGCACCCGCAGGCTTGAATCAAGACATTGAGCTTTTTGCATTGATGAATGAATGGTGCTGACGTATTTGCAAGGGGAGGAGTTGAGCAGTGGAGGATGGATAAGAGTGAGCGACAAGGACCAATCACTAAGCCCTGATGAAGGAAGGCGTATCCTTTTGAAACGCATTGGCCTGATTGGTGGAGATTGCATAGTGATGTCACGTAGCAGCACTTCCGGTACTGGGGACTGTTATCCATAGCGGGATCCCACATACAAGTACGGACCTTCCTGTGTAGGTAGCAGCGGCCGCAGCCACACAGGACTGAACGGACCCACAGACTGGATTAATTAAATCCTCCTCCCCTCCATCCGATACACACTTTGCTGGGAAGGACATTAACTCGCGCAGTCTGGTAGCGAGTATGAAGTATTGTCATCAAGTTGCCAGTATTGATGCCTAGGACAGCCTGGTTATAGATAGTAACAGGTGTGCATGGTCATTTGCTGGTCTGAGAGATTATTGTATGTTTGTGGATTTCTAGCTACTTTACTGTGATCTATATTTTATTATATTTTACTGTGATATATATTTTATTATATTAAAGAAGTTCTAGCTACTATTAGCTGAGGCGCAAGAGTTTTTTTCTATAAATACGCTGACAATTTCGATGGGTTAAGGAACACTGACCCATTTGTCTCTGCAGCCCAATCAACATTGTGCTTTTATTTTTCCAGTACAGCTCTGCAATCTTTTTGGTCTGTTTTGATGTATACATTTCATTTGCTTATCTATTTTGTTTACTGTAACAAATTCCTTTCACTCTGAACTGAGGGCACTGTCTGCTCATTTCTGACGGGAGAGTTAATGAGGGGAGTTTCCCTCACAGTGTAGTTAACTCTGTGTAAGAGCCAGTCCACACTAGGTCCGGAAACGTATCCGTGGCTGCGTTTTTCAAACCTGATGAAAAACGGAGTCCCGGATACTAATGTTGTAAATAACAGCCAGCCTCACCCAAGTAAAAAACGGATCCGTCTGCGTTTGCGGGGATCCGTTTTCAAAACCTGAACGGAAGGTCCGGATCTGCTGCATTTTCACGCAACGGATCAGGACCACGGATACACGCAGGGGTAGTGAAAGTAATGAGAAAACGCATCTCCAGCTCCACAGGCAAAAAACGGATGTTAAAGCGGATAGCCTGAGCTTTATGATTGGCCCAAAAAAATCCTCCCACTCCTTCCTAATGATGGAGACGTTTTCTGTCAGGGAAAAACCTGAACGGAAACTGATGCAAAACTGATGCACTTTTATCAGTTTGCAGTACGGTGGGTACTTCCCCTGATCCGGACTGCAGTGTCCATCCTGCAACCGGGTCTAGTGTGGACCTAGCCTAACTGTGAGTCAGAGAGCTCTCAGAAGAAGCTGCATGTTTCTGAGCTGTCTGCAAGAGAGCAGAGGAAATGTAACTTGTTTCTGTAATAGATTGCGGAAAAGCCGGCGCACGGACTGGCAGCGAGGCGGCTGGTTCCTCATTCAGCTCAGCGGTTTACACGCGGCGGCATGCGGCTGATGTGGCTGGGCCTTCTGGTGCACACAGATTGAGGAATACGCGCGCGCGCTGAGAGGCGGAACCTTTATGACAAACGAAGAGGGATTAGCTGAGCAGGTTGGTCAGCTGATCTCAGAGCGGGCGGCTATTGGTTGATCAGCGATGGGTGGCGCCGGGGAGCGCCGCTCTATATATAGTTATTGCTGGTCAGTCTCAAGTTGTCTGCCATTGCGAACACTTACATGAAAGCACTCAGACCATAGTAGGATCTCACAGTGTGTTAGAACCAGGTGCCCCTGGGGATTCACACTGAGCCAGATTACTATTGTGTTATACTACAGACTAGTTCCAGGGTGTTGAGACCACGGACCTCACACCCAAGACTAGGGATACTGTGTTACTATTGTGTTATACTTCAGACTAGTTCCAGGGTGTTGAGACCATGGACCTCACACCCAAGACTAGGCCTTGTTTGATATCTGTTATGACCTATTGCTTTCCTGACTCTCCTTCTGCTTTCTGATTCGGTACCTACGCATATCTGATTACCTGTTGCCAACCCTGCCTGTCCCTGGTTACAGAATCAGCCTTCTGTCTCTGTACCTTATCTGCTCGTGTGTTGCCGACCTAGCCTGCCCGACCTTGCGAGCTATCACTCTCTATTGAGGGATTAGTTCTCAGTGCTGCTTGTGACGCCCACCTTCTAGGTGTCACTTAGCCACAGGGCCTTCCTGCTATTCAGCCTGGGGCTCCACCCCCTTGGGAGTTTCAGGCTGCTGGAAGGTCTTCACACTTCCCAGAGGGAGGTATTTCTCATACTGCCAAGGACCACCTGCTCCTCGGGTGGTCCTACTCAGTCATTACTGTTGCACCAAACACTCACTATATAGGTGTCCAGAGGTTAGTCATACTCGGATTATTGGTGATTCTGCAGATCATCCATAATCGGGTATATATCTGTATTGCTGGTGATACTGCAGATCACCAATAATCAGATTCTCTCTGGGTGTTGACACCGATCGTTACAGTTTCAAACGTGTAATTGTCTGTGACAGCACAGCTTTTCATATTTTTTGGGGCTTTCAGGGAAAAATACTCTGTAGTCTGATATGCAAAAAAACCAACACTGGCTGAGCAATGAAGCAGACACCCCTTTGCGAATGATTTGTCCCAATAGAGCTAAACCCTACACACAGTTAATTAAAGCTTTTGCCTCTGATATTTAACATGAAAAATAGGAAAATGTTTACACTTAGACATTACACTACTTAGACATTATTTGTACATTGTTATTTTATAACACTTGGGTATTGATAGTATTCCTTTAAATTTATACAGTTTGTCGTCATCACCCCAAAATACGGCATCCCGTTGCAGCTTTAGTGATAGCCCTATGGGGCTATGACATTGAACATGGTGTGACGGGTCGCGGCGTAAAAACGGAAGAGCTGCAGTGCATTGTGCTTGGCAAACCTGGTAGTAAGGCATTCTTTCACTGTAAAATATGTCTCACTGTGTGGTTGCACTGCAGCAGTACGGCACAGTGCGACCTTTCAGGACCATTGCAGTGCAATTATATAACAATCCCCAGGCAACGGAATGAAGCGAGTGCAAAAGGGGCCTTAAGGTGACCATACATATTTAGATGCCCACCTAAATGGGCAAAGAGATAAATTCCTCCTTCATCTGAATCTGATCAGAGAGGGATCGATACCCCCCATACAGTACACACATGAAATCTATTGAAAATCTATCAGCTGAAAATCTAACGGCAGCATTGCACTGTTTGACACAGTGCATCACTATTGGCCGTCTATTTACCTTCACTCTCTTGCCACATCCAAATAATTGAAATTTACCATCGTAAATTTGATTGATTTTTGCTGCAAATATCAATCTAAATTATGATCTATGCAATTTGTTGCATCATAGAAAACCACCAGATCTGATCAGAGTGATGAATCTGCCAGTAAAAATTAATGCCTGTATAATGGATGTATCAATGCATGTAGCTTTAACATTTATCTCTCATAATATGGCTGATAAATAGTAATGCATATGGTGAATCTTTATGCATCAAGTGGAGAGAAAAACAATTGTGGTGGTAGCTTAATAGATGGAAGTGTAGTGTATATTTATAAATTGCTATTTTCACCACTCTGCCTGCCACTGATTATTGCACAAGAGGTCAGACATGTGGGTCAGGACAACTTAGTATATCACCTGCCTTATTATCACAATAAAGTGCACATCTCTAGCTACCTTAATTTGCACATAAAAAACATGTCAGCTCTCCCCACTACTAATGAGCATACAACACCCTAAACAATTCCAACACATTTCTCATCCTTAATAGGGCTTCATCAGGGAAAGCGAAGTGCAAGAGTATATTGCATGGTGAAAGAGTCAGCACTATAATGAGCTAAATTCTATCAGCTCTTCTAATGGGGTATATTTATATCCCACCCACACTTCCACCTCCTTTACCCATTGAATAAGGATCCCCACCTGTCCTGGGTCAGTCATAATCTCTAATATATTCCTCCCATGTCAAGGCAAACATAACCTCCCATAACTGGTAAATGTGACCAGCCTTTTGTCAACTTACCAGCCGGAGATGAAGTCTCAAGAGTCAGCACCAGTGTTGCCAACTCATCCCTTTAATTACTGACACATCTAAGTTATACAGGTTCTGGGGCTATTTGCACATAATCAGTGCCTTAACTGCATCTACCTAGCCACAAAACCTGTATAATTCATATGTGTCAGTAATTAAAGGGATGAGTTGGCAACACTGGTCAGCACCCTATATAGATATGTAATGAGGCACCATTCAATCATTCACATGACATCAATCACATCTTGGTGTCCTCTATTTAATCACAGAATAACTCCTGGGTGTGGGAGGACAAGAGAGGCAGCAAGCTTTCCCCCAGCCACCACAAGACCAATTATCTCCATCTCTATGTGGTACCATACAACTATCCCAACCCAACTTACAGTTTCTCCTCCACAGTGGATAATCAAAATCCACTTGTGGAGAATTCAGCAGATAGCAATGAAAGCACCCACAATGTAAGGTAAGCCCATTAACCTTGCCCACACCATCTCCGAACATGGCTATTATTTATATCATACTGACAAGTTTCCCCAAATAAATTAGTAGTTATTGATGGCATGGGTAGTGCTCTCCACATTGCATTTCTAGCACAGCACCGGGATCTATTAGACTCCTCAGCACTGCTTATACAAAAAAACTTTTTTATTTTAGATAAGGTGACTTCTGATTACAGTATCACATGGCGAGGTCATCTAATGCCTGTTTGTGGCCAGTTTGCCTTAGTGGGTATCTTACTTATTGTTGTAAGCTGGTATAATATTTATTAGTTCTTCAATGGGCATTTTGGAACTTAATGTTGTTAAAAATTAACTTTACATTTCATCTGTGCCCATCCATGATCTTCTTGACAAGCTAAATGATGTATATTGTGCTGGCTTCTAATCTGCTCAACATTAGACCATTTGGTACACAGAGTATTCATGAGAACACATTTTTCAGCTTATTTGGACAAATTGTAATGTTTTTATTCATTTGTATTTTTTGCAGTGTTTACTTTAAATTGTATAGGTAGGCAGTACAGGTAGTCTCTGGGTAAGGAATGGTCAACTTAGGCACGACCTTTCTTTGTGAATGTGCGCCCCATCGCAATGACGTCATTTCCATGTGTCAAAGCCAATGCAGACAACGGTATGCTTTTCCAGAGGGGCACGGGAAACACAAAACAGGTACAGGAGACACAAAGGGGGGCACAGGTGACAAAAGAAAGGGGCAGGTGGCAGTAAGGGTCACAATTGGGACAGTGGAAGCCCTGTTACATAGTAATATAGTTACATAGTTTGGTTCAAAAAGGACATTTGTTCATCAAGTACAACTAGGAAAAAAGTAATATAAAATAAATAAGTAAGCATTAGGTACTTTTCTCTCCTGCACCCTCCCATATCCCAGTTGATCCAGGGGAATAAAAACAAATCTTGGCTTTTGCCAATTAACCTTTAAGGGGAAAAAATGCCATGCCCGACACCAGGTGGCGGTTAGATAATGGCTAGTAATTATAGCCGTGGATGTCCTTCAATGCAAGGAAAGCATGCAAACATCTTAAAAATGCAGATGTAGAATTAGTCATGACTACTTCCTGTGGTAAAATATTCCACAGGGAGGACACAGGTAACAGGGTGGAAACACAAAAGGGGTAGTTGAGGTACAGAGGGAACAGGGGGCACAAAGGCTTCACAATGGGGGCAGTGGAGGCACTGGGGAGGGGTCACAGAAGACACAGTGGGGGCAGTGAAGGCACAAGGTGGGATACAGGAGGCACTAAGGGGTCATAATAATGGAGGCAGTGGAGGCGGGGACACACAGAAGGCACAATGAAGTGGTGCAAAGGAGGAGGTTTATGTGGACAGAGGTGGCACAGGGGGCACACTGGTGGCTCAATCTGGGCAGTGGAAGTACAGTCTGGGCACAGAGAACACAATGGGGCAATGGAGGCACAGAAGGAGACACTGGTGGCATAGAGGCGGACACAGTGGTACACTGGAGGAACGGGGGGGGGGGGGGGGCTGACTGGCACAGATAGGGCACTGGAGGCACAGGGGGCATAGTGTTATGACTTGCAAATGAATTCAGGCTAAGAACACACCTACAGTCCCTATCACATTTGTTAACTGAGGACTACCTGTATACACATTTAAGGGTATATTTGAATGTAATATTTCCCTTACACAATCCTTGGTTTATTTTTCTTTACAGACACTCCCTTACTGTCCTCTCACTAAGCTAAACGAATTAGCTATGTATAATTGCAGACACTGAGGAACAGGCTTCCTTGATGCATTGTAGTTTTGTAAAATCTTTGTAATGTCAATAGCTTGTAATTGGCACACTCCAGATCTTCCCCACTGCTTTAATGGAAAATAAGGTGGACAGTATTATGCTAATTGTAAAGCTAGCGCATACACTAGATGATTCTTTACCTGCCTTCCAAGAACTGTGGAATGACTGGAATAATTAAAGTTTCCTGTCGCAGTTGTGAATTATCAGGCATTAGTTTAACAGAAACGCTTTGGCTTTATACAGATTTTGCAATATGTTATGTAGTGTTGTTGTTGTAGATGTCAGCAGTTATATTTGAATTACACTTTTGTTACTGAATATGCTCTATAACACAGTTGTTGTGTAACTTTCTTAATAAACTTATGTTTGTACAGCTTTCTAATTTCCAGTTGTCCTGGGAGACATTGTTTTGTTTTTACTCAAAAAACAGTAGATACATTTTTACTTAAAGCATCACTCCAACCACAAATGGTTTCCCACACCTGTGTAGACAATCAGACGCAGAGCTTTTTTTAATCTGTCTATAAGCTCCTAAAGTGTACCCGAGGCAATATGTGACATGAAAAGATACATGTGTATATACAGTACAAAACATATTCATGACAAGGCTGTTCTACTTGTTTTATTTTGCTGCCTGAAAGAGTTAATTTCTATGCAAGGAAATGGCAGCTTCTGTCTTGTCGGTGGCTTGTCGGGAATATAGTAAACATCACTCATAAGCAAATTACAGCAATAAAAGTTTCCTGGGGTTCACCCTAATCAGCTGGTGCCAAATAACCCACTTCAAAAGAATCTGGTCAGTAGTTCAGATACTGTCCACTCCCTGTAGTACAAACTGATTCTATAGGCTGCAATCTTTTCAGACAGATTCAGTCTTTGCCCTCTTGCAGTCTACACAGCGGGACAGTGCAATGCAAGTGTCAGCCCATCACAGTGTCTGACACTGTTTCGCTGTTCACAGCTGCTTCTAGGCCAATTGAACAAAATTTAAAGGGAGGAGTTTTGTTGGTGGAGCCTAATTTTATACAAAATGTAGTATAAGCTGTTAGTTAGATAATATTTTATCCAAAATACATAAAGACAGGCTTTAAAGGCAACCCAAGATAAAAGATATGGAGGCCGTCATATTTATTTCATTTTAAACAATACAAGTCGCCTGGCTGTCCCTCTGATCCTGTGTGTCTAATACTTTTAGCCATAGACCCTGGACAAGCATGCAGATCAGGTGATTTAACTGAAGTCTGGCTGGCTTAGCCACATGTTTTTTTCAGGTGTGTAAAACTACTGATGCCAGGCTTGCCAGGCAACTTGTATTGTTTAAAGGGAATAAATATTGCCTCCTCCATATCACTCTCATCTCGGGTTCCCTTTAAAGCTTATCTCAATGTACTTATATAACCGCTTGGGGTTCACTTTAAGACCGTTCTTATGCTTTTAAGAAAGCTTGAAATGAGATGTTTGTGGAAGTTGCCATTGCTGACTTAATTGAAGAGATGCAGTTTGCCTGTCTGGGGTGCTAAACCTTTGATTTTGATGCCCTGTGGTCCAGAACAAGCAATCAGATCAGGAGCTCTCTGACCAGGCATGGTTTTAGGTAAAATACGGAGCTGGGGAAAAAATGAGTGCAGGGCTCTTTATATTTTATTGCCATACTGAAGTAAAGCTGTTTTAAGTGCACAATCTGTCTTGACTTGCCTTAGCTATGACTTTATAGCTGTATGCTGGTTTCTGGTGTGTGACTCAAGCAAGACTGACCTGCACAACAGCCCTGCAAATGGCAGTTTTAAAATCTCTTAGTTATATGGCACTATCCTCGATCCTCTCACTTATGCTATTCATAGTCAAAAAGTGATTTTTATCCGTTTGATCTGAAAACCTTAGAGATAGAAACAATTGGTCAGATGAGTATTCTTAGGCAGTCACTGTTGTCCAGTTCCAGGAAGGTTTGTTCAGTTATCCACTATGTCTTATGTGCTTGCTTGGGTTGGAATGATGCAGAATGATGATGCAACACAGACCGATATGTGAGGGAGCAGGCTGGTGTGGTACTTTGTTTTCTGGTTGAACTCGATGGACGTATGTCTTTTTTCAATCCAAATAACTATGTAACTATGTAACAGTTGTTGGAAATGTATATATTTCAAGATTTATAGCTGACTTAAGCTATAATGTTTTGGTTTTTTGGTTTTTTTAACCTAGGTGTTATCAGGACAGCAGTACCAGACCTTGACCGGGAATCTCAGGACCGCTATGACCTTGTAATCCAGGCTACAGATATGGCTGGACAGCTTGGAGGACTGTCGGGGTCAACAACTGTCACAATTGTGATCACTGATGTTAATGACAATCCACCAAGATTTCCCCAGAGTAAGTAGCCAATAGGAAGAGTTAACATGGTTGTTTGATAAAAGTCAACTAAGGGCATGCATGCATATATGAGGCCTAAGATATCAGTAAGGATTTGTGGCAAAGCTTTTAGTGGGTTTCTCCCTCCTATTGCTTAACCCTAACCTTCATTCCTTATATAAACATCTTTCTTATGTCTATTACTAACATTTCCACCTGTTGTTGTATCTTTCCTCACATATAGTCATAATCTCCATCCCAACATTAACTTCCATTCCTAATGCCTAACCCTAGCCTCAATATAGAATTGTTCTTAATGTTCTTCTTTACCCTTATCCCCCCCCCCAAACAATCATTGCTTCTTAGGACTCAACCTCTTAGTCGGTTAAATATTACCTACCCCTAATCTACCACTAGCCCTTTTAAAATTACTACTAACTCTAAAGGTCTTAGCCCGCTAATGCATTTGTGTCTGCTTTTCAGCAACACATCAATGTTACAGATACTGATAAGCAGACAGAAGGGGATACAACTGTGTTAGTGGGCTCAGGCCCTAGCTGATTATTATTATTATTATTTAGTATTTATATAGCGCCGACATATTACGCAGCGCTGTACAGTGTATATATATATATCTTGTCACTATCTGTCCCTCAAAGGAGCTCACAATCTAATCCCTACCATTGCCATATGTCTATATTATGTAGTGTAAGTACTGTAGTCTAGGGCCAATTTTTAGGGGGAGCCAATTAACCTATCTGTATGTTTTTGGAATGTGGGAGGAAACCGGAGTGCCCGGGGGAAACCCACGCAGACACGGAGAGAACATACAAACTATTTGCAGATAGTGCCCTGGCTGGGATTCGAACCAGGGACCCATTGCTGCAAGGCGAGATAACTTCTATCATCTCTATTATCAGCTGTAATGGTTGGGCACCAGATCCCAGTTATACTGTAGATATGTTCCTGGTATCAGAGCCTATAGCTGGTATCAAGTATTCAGCTAAACAATAGAGAAGCACTGACACCTGAACATTGCAGCTGTTGCTACAATTTAGCATTGAGTTTATGGCAATATTTTTGCAGGGTCTGCTAAACAGTAGGAGCTTTACATTTGGGTCCTACAGACAGGGCCGGAGGTACCATAGGAAAAAATGGACAATTGCCCCAGGGCCCCAGAGCCTGTAGGGGCCCCCAAGTTGTCCCTCCCCCATCTTAACTGTTGCTCCCCAGGGACTCTGCAGAGTCTGTTAAGTTGGGAGGTGATTGGGGGAGGGTCAGCAGCCAGCTCAGGGGCTTAAGAGGGAAATTTGGCTGCAGCAAAGGGCCTCTAATGACGCTTTTTGGTCGGGTGGTGTCTGTGGGGGCCACCAGGCTAATCTTGCCCTAGGGCCCAATTGTTACTTGAACTGGCCCTGCCTACAGAGACATTTAGGACTAGTGGCCAGTGGGTTTGGAGCCACCATAAGAGCAACTTTTTTAATGTTCATATTTTATTTCTAGTAGCAGTAGGGTACTGTACCGTGTTAGCCATCAGTAAAAGCAAGGAGTTTTGAATCAGGATGATGCCATTTATTGGCTAACTTAAAAGAATAAGAGTAAGCAAGCTTTAGGCTGTATAGCCTTCGTCGGGCTTCAATCCTGTTTTGCTTGCAAGCTGATGGAACAGACAGCTATATACAGTTGTGTTCAAAATTATTCATCCCCCACTGAAATTGAGTGTTTTGGCCAGTACACGTCATTAAGATGCCTTAATTCAAACAGTACATCTAAATGGGGTGGGAGGCTGTTGGTTGAGATAAGACTCCTTGTTTACACAATACTCACAGACTTGGGAGTCAGACTGTCACAGAGGCATCATAAATTCCGAGTTCACAAGTTTAGCTATATAGGCTGAGAAATATTTTATTTCTCTAACTTTAGATTTTGTGAAATGGAACAAGTTCCACCTCACTTTTAAGAGATTGCTGGTCACCTGTCCTCCAATAATCTCTTGATATCGTTTCAGCACAGAGTGGGGAAATCTTTGTTGTTTTGCCTGAATGGCTTGTTTCTGTTTCCTAGATGATCAGAGGCTGTGCTGGTGAACTAGTGCAGTACCTAAATGACTGCTTGCCAGTTCTTAATGAGTGGACAAAATCTGCTGGGTGTTATACCGTGCATACACGGCTCGTTTTATGCATCGGATCGAGCCAGCGCATCCCCGCTCGTCCTCGCGGATCGATTGCCGCTCATCCCCACCGGCGCTTCCTTATCACCGCTCGATTCCCTGCCATTGTCCACCGGCGGGAATCGAGCGGCATGATCGGGCCAGCTGAATATTATCAGCTGGCCAGATCAGCTGGTCGATACACGGTACAGAAACGTCTTCATGAGGAATTCAACAAAAATGTTATAAGGTTGATTAACTTTGGTATTAACAAGAGTATGTGCAGTTGTAGCAATACATTTCCAAACAAGGATATCCACAAAGGTACCTGGTATTCCCCGGATGGAATTACAAGGAATTCCATTGTTCATATTTGCATAGACATGAGGCATCACAGATGGGAGAACGGACATGGAGCAGATGTAGACTCTGATCACTTTTTGCTTAGGGCAAATGTAGACAACTAATTTCCCAGTAGTAAGCAGTAGGGAGTAGGGAATATGAATGAAATAAACTGGTGAAAGATGAAAATATTAGATAGGATCTTATAAAGTGTTCTTAGGGGAGTAAGTTATTGAAAAATCTTAAAATACCAGGGGATGTTTCCACAGATAAAGAATAGGAGAATAGGGAGAAAAATGCAATAAACGCTTCTGCTGAGAGGGTTTGTGGCCACAGCAAACCATAGAGATGAGAATAATTGTTTAATCCTCAATGTACAAATGAAATAGCAAAAGGAACAGCAAGTGAAAGGATGCTGAGGATGGATTCGAGATCAAATAGGAAAGAATTCTCTAAACTTTGAATGCAAACCAAAGCAACATGGAAAATGGCAAAATAGGTATGGAAAAACCTGTGGTCTAAGGCAGGAAACCACATACAATCACAGTTGAGACAATTAGTGTGGCAGCAGAGCTGATTAACTACCTCTGTGGATTTCCACAAAGCATGCACAGTTGGTGGGCCTTGAGGACAGGGTTGGGGAACACTGGTAAGGCATAGCGGAAATGACCAATGATCATTTCAATGAAAGATGTACTCTTAGACTACTTTGGCGCTAGATGCATTGCTGCATGCAGCAATGCTGCATGCTAACCCACTGCCCATAGTATTGTATAGGCATGTTAACATAACTGCATTGTAAAAGACCACATTATCAAAACTCACTTTCGAAATTGCATTTCTGGATAACATGCGCGTTAACACGTATGTTACCATAGTCATCTTCATGCTATGAAGAGTAATGTGCACATCCTAACATGTAGAGGATGTGTTGCCTTAAGTCTGGAATATAGCGTGGGCGTTGTACAATTCGCACTTAGCCTTAACGTTAGAAGAGCACAAAATGGATATCAGGCTAAAACCACCATGTGTATAGATAAGGAAAATTTGCTTGCTAAAGAAGTGATGAGAAGAATTGTAGACTGAAAATGACTTAATTTATATGCATGGAAACCAATAAGAGTGGAGGCAGCCGAAGTGACTCTGTAAGTTGATATTTTAACCACTTCAGCCTACAGTGTTTTCACCTTATGCATCCGAGCAACTTTCATCTCCCATCGATTCACCAATAACTTTATCACTAATTATCACACTGAAAAGATCTATATCTTGTTTTTTCCACCATCATTTAGGCTTTCTTTGGGTGGTACATTTTGCTAAGAATTCTTTTTTATGTAACAAAAAGATTAAGAAAGAAATGGAAAAAAAATCATTAAGCAAACAGACAGACAAATGACAGCGCTCAAGGTTGTACCTGGAA
Source organism: Hyperolius riggenbachi (assembly GCF_040937935.1). NCBI lineage: Eukaryota > Metazoa > Chordata > Amphibia > Anura > Hyperoliidae > Hyperolius > Hyperolius riggenbachi. The sequence continues at coordinate 136,092,682 of NC_090657.1, forward strand.
TGTAAACCAACAGAGGCAATGTGTGCACACATTATCAATGAAGCTAACACCCCCCTTTGCCTGTAGTGAGTGCTAGGTGTGTAATATAGTCCAGTTATTGGAGCTCTGCACATCAATGCGGATAAATCATTCAGGTATAAGTTTGTTTGAATTCACTGCCATGTCTCCTGCTGTGCAAATTGAACGTAAGTGTCATGCTGCTTGATGTTTGAATTCCTGCTGGACTTTACTTGAACTTCCGCTGTCCACCAGCAGAGGTCTCACCTCATCTTTGGAACTCTGTGAACAGTCACCTGACCATTGTGCAGTATTTAAGGCTGCCTCTAGCAGAAGAACATTGCTAGATCATTTTGTGCTGTAGGCCTTGTGCTCTGGTCACCCATCCTTGTTCCTAGCTCCTTGCCTCCTGTACTTTGTATTGATCTCCCGGTATCGACCTCTTGCTTTGTCTGACTACTCTCTTGCCCACTGTCTGTATACTTCTGGTATTCTGATAATTGATCCTGGCCTGTACGACTATTCTCCTGTGTGCTGATTCTGCTAATACGTGTCTGTATATATTGTATTATTATTGGCATTGTATATATTGTGTGATCCAGGTTCCTGTGTGTGTGGCTATTGTATATATTGTGTGATCCGTGTTCCTGATTGCTGCTATTGTACATATTGTGTGACCCATGTCTTGTTGCAAATATTAGTTAGTTAGTTAGTCAGGGTGATATCGGGGCACTGTGGTCATATTGTACGATTGCATGCATATTGTTTGTACGTGTATACATGTTAATTTGCACTTCTGTGAATAAACACATTCATTCACCTTTTAATCCAATATGTGCAGACCTCAGTATTTCCTTACAAGTGATCTTTTATTCCTGTTTTGCCTTGATAAGCATCTGCATGCGCAGATCCTTACATAATGATCTGGCCAACCCAAATATTTCAATCACATAAATACTGAGGGCTCTTGTCTGCAAACATGGGTTTGAACTTGAAGTTTGAAGATGTGTATTACTATGGGCCCTTTTACACTTAATCAGTTGCTCTCAGTTAAATCGGAAAGAAAACTGATTTTCAAAGTAATGCCCATGTTTTCCTATGGCACCTTTCACACTTAACGCGTTTTAACTGAAATCTTCTTCCCAATGCACTGCTACGGAAAAAACGCGTACCAACACGTACTAACGCACACTACTGCATACCAACTGATTAAGTGTAAACGGGGCCTAAGGGCCCTTTTACACTTAATCAGTTGGTATGCGTTAGTGTGCGTTAGTGCACGTTGGTACGCGTTTTTTCCATAGAAGTGCATTGGGAAGAAGATTTCAGTTAAAACGCGTTAAGTGTGAAAGGCGCCATAGGAAAACATGGTACTAACTTTGAAAATCAGTTTTCTTTCCGTTTTAACTGAGAGCAACTGATTAAGTGTAAAAGGACCCTAAGGCTGGTTTCACAGTGGGACGTTACAGGCGCATGTTAGAGCAGCCTGTAACGCACCCCACCGCACAGCAATGAAAAATCAATGGGCTGTTCACAGTGCCCACGTTGCGTTACACAGTAACGCTGCGCCATTACACAACGTACTGCATGCAGTACTTTGTAAGCGGCAGAGCCGCGTTAGACTGCTTGGACATGCGCAGTAATGTTGGGGAGGAGCGGAGAGCGGCCAAGCACATGGCTAATTAATATTCACTGCACTCCGTGACGTGCAGTGTTTACTTCCTTGAGCGGCCGCTCTGTGCGGCGATTGGCCGGGCGGGACCACGTGATGCTGCATGCGCCCAAGAGTGCGCATCACGGCATCACGGACGCCAGAGTGAGCTGCACAACGCGGCTCACTCTGACGTCCACCTTAGAGAGCACCAGGCGTTGCGTTAGGGGCACGTTATGCGACCATAACGTCCCCTAAAACGCAACGTCCTGGTGTGAAACCAGCCTAAGCCTTGGTGGCAGAAGAAACTAAAACTTACTCCTTCCTATACTTTACATCTTACAGAAAGCATCTTCAGCAGATAATTGATTTAGTGCAAAAATATGGAAAACAGAAAATCTTGTCTGCAAAACATGTGCAGAACCTGCTGCAGGTCCTTAATTGGTTACTGAAAAGTAAATTATCCAAGGATAATTTCCTTGACCCACCATTCAACTCATCTGATATTGAAGTTTTGGTTACTGTGCTTGAAAATGACAGGAATACTTTCTTTTCCTTTTATTCTAAAGATAAAAATGCTGTGCTCAGCTGTATCACTTACCTGCAATCATTAATTGATTCAGGGATATTCAAGTTTGAAAAAACTTCAGTGTTTTCATCAGCCTGGAAGGGAATGTTGTACTCCAAATCTCCTCCTGTGCCAGCAAGAAATCAGCCTAGTTCTATTAAAGTGGATCCGAGATAAACTTTTACTCATTGCATAATAATAAACTAAACAAGCCTCGCCCACATTTTTCACAGTGCCTTGGCATTTTCAGACAGTAGCAAAGGCTTACAGGAGCTCAGTCTAGGCAGGAGGAGGGGGAGGTGTTACTAGCCATTGATTTTAGAGGCAGAGGGGAGGAGTGAGGAGGAGAGGGGACTGGATTTACACAGAGGCAAGATGATAGCATCTGCTGATAGCAGCCTGTGACAAACAGAACATGGCTGCCCTCATTGTATCACAGTAAAAAATAATCATATTCTGTTGAAGCAGTTTCCAGATACATATGCTGTGTAAACTATTTAAACTTCAGGTAACATATATAGACAAGTTACTTGTTATAGATAGTTTTTCATCTCGGATCCACTTTAAGAAACAATCCAGTTCTGAGCCAGTCTTTGACGCATACCAAATTGAACATGCGTTACCTAGGTATTGCTCGGCTAAAGTTAAACCGCATGTGGGTGCATGTATATGAGTGCTTTGAATGATTCTACTGATCAAGGAACCTGCAAAGGTCAAGCTAGTTTTGATATGATTGCTGAGCAGATGAATGCTTATAATGGGTATTTAAGAGATGAGAGAAAAGGCTTTATTGATTTGTAAAAACAGAGTGAGGAATTTGTGGCCAGATGTTTGCAAGGTGTTGAATCTTTGTGTGTGAATGGACTTTGTAAGCATGACCAGCTTCTGCCTTAATTTCTGCTTATAAAGAAATCCTGAGCTCAGGTCTTTCTTCCCCCTTAATTAGTGGATCCGAGATGAAATGCATGTATGTTTATATGAAGAAAGAAGAGGAGTATGTGTCTGCATGTATTCGTGCGACTGAATCATTGTGGAAGCAAAAACTCTGCAAGTGTGAAGCAGCTTTTGCTCTGATTGCCATCTGGCGCCAACTCCTTTCTTCTGATTTCCACTCTCTCTCTCTTACTGTTAACCCTCTCAATAATTCTTACCCTGACCAGAATGCATATAAACAAAAGAAAGGCGGACTCCGGCACACTCCTTGAAGTTCCTCTTTATTTAGTCACGACGTTCCAAGTATACATATGCCCCCTGTCTACAGCTGTTTCGCGTGTGAGCACGCCTCCTCAGGACACGTGGGGCCTGTCTCATACACCACTCCTTCACCTAAATACAGGTAATAGCACCCACCCACTCACTACCTAGAGGGAGGGGGGGGGGGTTTGACAACAATTGAGGAAAGGTGGAGACAGACAGCCTTTTAAAAAATTGTGCAGATAAAATTACAGGACTAACCTATCTAAAAAAGGCATTGATCTCGTTTCTATCATTGAAACCAAGATTACCCAATGCATCAGTACGTGCAATCATTAGGGCCTCCCCTTTTCGCAATCTATCATCCAGATGCCCGCCCCTTCCATCGCTAACCACTGTTTCCAGACCTGCAAAGGTTAGACAACCTGCATTAGCCTTATGAACTTCCCTTACATGTTCTATAAGTCGAGTTGCGCCCTCCCCATTTTTCACTGATCTTTTATGTTGTAAGAATCGTTCCTTCAGAGGTTGTACCGTTTTGCCTATGTAGTAACGTCCACAAGGACACCACACACAATAGACCACATTTTTAGTGCGGCAACTGATAAACTGTCTGACCCTCCATGTGACCGCACCCATCTGTACAATATCGCCCCTTTTTAGGGACCGACAAGCGCTACATCGTCCGCAGGCAAAATTGCCAGTCCATTTCTTTTTAGTCAGCCAGTTATCTGTACCTGCTGCGGCATTTTTACCTATATCACTATGTACTAATACTTTCCTTATAGTTTTACCTCTACGGAAACTTACTCTAGGGGCCTGCTTAGTAAGATCTTTAAGGTGAGTATCTGAATTGAGCATCTGCCACTGTCTGTGTATTACTTGGCGAATTCTATCAGAAAGGGGCGAATAATCAAATACAAAATTAAACCTGCGTGGTCCGCAGCATTTTCTCTCTTTCCTAGCTAGAAGTCTACCCCTAGGGACTTCCCGGGCTCTATCCAAGGCTTGCAAAACAGAATTGAGTTGGTACCCCCTATTCAGGAGTCGTTGACACAACTCATCCGCCTGTGATTCGAAATCTGCCTCCGTACTGTTATTCCTCCTAAGTCTTAGGAATTGGCCGTACGGGATGGCGTCCTTGACATGTCTGGGATGATAGCTGTTAAAATGCAGCAAACTGTTTGTTGCTGTCTCTTTTCTGTAACCCCTGGTTACAAGCTGGTCGTTTTCAATCGCCACCCTGAGGTCAAGGTACTCCACTTCCCTATCCCCAAAGTGCGATGTGAACTCCATATTTACGTGATTGGAATTAATCCACTCTATAGAACTGTTAAATTCAGCACAGCTACCATCCCAGACTACAAGGACGTCATCCACGTACCTTCTCCACAGTCTCAGATTTTTGCGAAAGGGGTTAGAGGGGGACCAGGTGGTCTCATCCTCCCACACCGAGAGGAACAGATTAGAGTAGGTGGGGGCTACCGGGGTACCCATTGCGGTTCCAGACACCTGTCTGAACCACTGACCATTAAACTTGAAAGAGTTATGGGTCAGCACAAAACCCAGGCAGTCACACAGAAAGTCAGAAAACTCATCAGTTTTGCCGTTGCTGCCCAATGTTTGGTGGGCTGCCCGTATACCCGCCTCATGTGGGATGCGGCTATACAGGCTAACCACATCTATCGTTGCCAGGTGAAAACCCTTCTGCCAATGGAAATCATCAAGGACATTCAGGATGTCCACAGTATCTTGTACCAAGGATTTGACCATTCTGAGACATGGCCTCAACCTGTGATCTACGTATCTAGAAAGAGCTTCAGTCAGTGAACCCACCCCGGAGACAATCGGTCTCCCCGGTGGGTTCACCACTGTCTTATGAACCTTGGGTAAGTAATACCACAAGGGATACCGGGGTTTCTCTGTAAACAGTTCCTCTCCCAATTTTTTACTCAGGAAGCCCAACTCTACACCCCTTCTCAAAAGTGTCCTCATGCGACCTTTATCTTTTTCGACCGGATTTTCATCCAATCTTTGATATGTTGAGGCATCATCGAGTTGGCGGTACGCCTCCTTTAAGTACATGTCTTTAGGGAGAATAACTAAATTACCCCCTTTGTCAGCAGGTTTACATATCAGGTCGTCCCTGGATTTCAGCCATTTCAGCGCCCTCTCTTCACCCTCTGTTATATTTTTAAAATCTTTGGGGTATATGCAGGCCTTAACTTCCCTTATAATCCCCTTCTGGAAAAGATCCAGAGGGCTTCCAGGGGTAATGGGTGGATTGAAGTTAGACTTCCGAAAGCGTACGACTTTGTCGCCTTCACTCCCCTCCCAATTTTCCTTTTCCATTTCCTGCCCTCCACTTTCTGTAAAGAGGTCCCTCAAAATCTGCAAGGTGACCTCATCTTTAGTGTCAAGAAGAGCGCCGACGCTGAAGCCCAGGGACCCTATCCCTGTGGTCACATTCACTGCATCGTTTTTGCTCTTAAAGAACTTATGCACATTTATTTTTCTTATGGCCTCTGTCAAATCAATTTCAAAACGGCAGATATCAAAATCACTGGTTAAACAAAAATTTAGTCCCTTGGATAGAACCAAGAGGCAGTCCTCAGAAAGGGAAACATCCGACAAATTTATGACTTTGAGTTCATCCTGACGATCCTGGTCCGGCTTTAAAGGTTCGTGCTGGCAATTAAGCATAGATGTTACTCCTGCCCCCTTCACTGTATGTGTTTCCTCTTTTTGGGGAGACCTCCTATGCCTCCCTCTCCCCCTCCTCTTCCTACGCCTAAAGGGTGACCCCCAGTTTTGGGACGGGCTCCTCTACCTCCACCGGCTCCCCCAGAACCATGCGGATGTTCCTCCTCCACCCCCCTACTTCTGACCCAGAATCTGTAGTCCAACCTTCCCCACTTCCTTTACCCTTCCTGGGTCTGGGATCACTGGGTTTGTCGGGTTTATTGGGGGTCTTGGGTCTAACTGGCTTTGTGGGTTTAGACCATGGTTTTTTGGGAGGCCCCTCAGCCCAATCAAACACCTTATTGATCTTATAGTCCTCTTTATCCCGCAGGAACTTTCTCTGTTTTCTATCTCGGATCTCATTCTGAATAGGGATAAGGCGTTTCTCCACTTTAGTAAGTAAGGCAGTCATTTTGGATTCATCGAAACGTGATCGAATTTCAGTTTTGAGATGGGAGAGTTTGTCCACCACTTGTTTATATTCAAGCTCAGTCCTTGTTAATACAATTTCCATCTTTCTTTGTGAGTGGCGTATATGTTCCTCATTCCACTCCTTCATAAACAGTGGCTCATCACTATATTGGGCGGGTTCTGAATATTTGCGGAAGCCCCTTGTCACGTACTGTAATTCTTTATACCTAGATAAGGTCTGGACAGTCCAGTATAGTTTGACTTCCTGTTCAGAAAGATCAAACAATATCTTTTCCAAGATTTTATTGCTACATATTTTATACTCAGAAACAACTGAGTGGCCGGCCGGCTGCAATTCACCTATATTGCCCTTAGCCGACAACAAAGCTGAGACCCCCTCAGTGATGATGTCGACACTATCTTCCTCTGACGAGGTGTCAACAACTTGTCCCTTAACCCCAGGTGGTCTCGGGTGCTCTACCGCCATTGGTGCAGATAAGCCTGCCTGGACATTCATATTGATAGCAAAAAGGAAAAGGTGCGGGGCACTCAATCACCACTCCTGGGCACTGGGGGGTCTCTCCGTGATAGAAGAAAATTCGTGCTGTAGGGAACCGCAGTGAAGGTGCGCAGGCTCACCGTCACGGACACGCTGACAGCCTGTGTCCGGATCCTTCACATGGATCAGTGGCTCTGCACTCTACACTCCAGCCTTCTTCCTCCGTGACTGACGCTACGGAACTCCTGTTCGGGAGGCGGAGCTGGCCTCTCAACGCCACGCTCCGATCGCAGCTTGATTCCTCCGCAGGGCTGCCAGTCAATCGGGGAGGGATGGATGCCTTCACCCTCGGACTCCTCCTCACTCAATCCGGATTAACCCGGAAATCTGACGTGCGGGTCCCGGTGCCTCGAGTCCAGAAGTAAGTCACTTGACATATAAACAAAAGAAAGGCGGACTCCGGCACACTCCTTGAAGTTCCTCTTTATTTAGTCACGACGTTCCAAGTATACATATGCCCCCTGTCTACAGCTGTTTCGCGTGTGAGCACGCCTCCTCAGGACACGTGGGGCCTGTCTCATACACCACTCCTTCACCTAAATACAGGTAATAGCACCCACCCACTCACTACCTAGAGGGAGGGGGGGGGGGGGGGTTTGACAACAATTGAGGAAAGGTGGAGACAGACAGCCTTTTAAAAAATTGTGCAGATAAAATTACAGGACTATCTATCTAAAAAAGGCATTGATCTCGTTTCTATCATTGAAACCAAGATTACCCAATGCATCAGTACGTGCAATCATTAGGGCCTCCCTTTTTCGCAATCTATCATCCAGATGCCCGCCCCTTCCATCGCTAACCACTGTTTCCAGACCTGCAAAGGTTAGACAACCTGCATTAGCCTTATGAACTTCCCTTACATGTTCTATAAGTCGAGTTGCGCCCTCCCCATTTTTCACTGATCTTTTATGTTGTAAGAATCGTTCCTTCAGAGGTTGTACCGTTTTGCCTATATGAAGAAAGAAGAGGAGTATGTGTCTGCATGTATTCGTGTGACTGAATCATTGTGGAAGCAAAAACTCTGCAAGTGTGAAGCAGCTTTTGCTCTGATTGCCATCTGGCGCCAACTCCTTTCTTCTGATTTCCACTCTCTCTCTCTTACTGTTAACCCTCTCAATAACTCTTACCCTGACCAGAATGCAGTTCTACAGTGTGCCAGCCCGCAGAGCTTTGCATCCAGCCTACAGAGCGTTGCATCCAGCCCACAGAGCGTTGCATCCAGCCCACAGAGCGTTGCATCCAGCCCACAGAGCGTTGCATCCAGCCCACAGAGTGTTGCATGTTGCCTGCCGATCCTACAGCGTGCCAGCCTGCTGTTTCTACAGTGTGTCAGTCTGCCATTTCTACAGTGTGCCAGCCCACAGAGCTTTGCATCCAACCCTCAGACTTGTATCCAGCCTGCAAAGCGTTGCATCCAGCCCGCAGTGCGTTGCATCCAGCCTGCAGAGCGTTGCATCCAGCCCGCAGAGCGTTGCATCCAGCCCTCAGAGCGTTGCATCCAGCCCTCAGAGCGTTGCATCCAGCCCTCAGAGCGTTGCATCCAGCCCTCAGAGCGTTGCATCCAGCCCTCAGAGCGTTGCATCCAGCCCGCAGAACTTTGCATCCAAACCTCAGAGACTTGCATCCAGCCCGCAGAGCTTTGCATCCAGCCCGCAGATCTTTGCATCCAGCCCGCAGAGCGTTGCATCCAGCCCGCAGAGCGTTGCATCCAGCCCGCAGAGCGTTGCATCCAGCCCGCAGAGCGTTGCATCCAGCTTGCAGAGCGTTGCATCCAGCCTGCACAGGCTCCTGCTCCTGATGGTTTACAGTCTGTTGTTCCTGCTCCTGATGACTTCCGGTCTGCTGTCCCTACCAATGGGATCTAGTCTGCTGTCCCTGCTAATGACATCCAGTCTGTTGTACCTGCCGATGGTGTCCAGTTCAGTGTTCTACCTTTGCATCCAGACCTCAGAGACTTGCATCCAGCCCACATAGCTTTGCATCCAGCCCGCAGATCTTTGCATCCAGCCCGCAGATCTTTGCATCCAGCCCGCAGAGCTTTGCATCCAGCCCGCAGAGCTTTGCATCCAGCCCGCAGAGCTTTGCATCCAGCCCGCAGAGCTTTGCATCCAGCCCGCAGAGCTTTGCATCCAGCCCGCAGAGCGTTGCATCCAGCCCGCAGAGCGTTGCATCCAGCCCGCAGAGCGTTGCATCCAGCCCGCAGAGCGTTGCATCCATCCCGCAGAGCGTTGCATCCGGCTCGCAGAGCGTTGCATCTGCCTTGCAGAGCATTGCATCCGGCCTGCAGAGCGTTGCATCCAGCCTGCACAGGCTCCTGCTCCTGATGGTTTACAGTCTGTTGTTCCTGCTCCTGATGACTTCCGGTCTGCTGTCCCTACCAATGGTATCCAGTCTGCTGTCCCTGCTAATGACATCCAGTCTGTTGTACCTGCCGATGGTGTCCAGTTCAGTGTTCTTCCTGGTGGTGCTCAATTTGCTGCCCAGCCTGTTGTCCCATCTGATGATCTCCAGCCTGTTGCCAAGTCTACAGTCTTGCCTGGTGGTTTGCAGTCCATGAAGCCCATTATTCTGTGTGACTCTTTCAAGTCACTTACTGCCCGGGTTCTCCAGTGTCCAGCTGCTCAGTCTCCAAAGTTTTGTGGTTTTGTTTTTGAATACTATCCCTCCCTGCCCACCCAGCATTGGCACCTGTTGCCTGCTCTGCTATGGTATTTGCTACCTACCGTTTTGCCTGATTATTGGGACCCAGGTGGGTGTAAGTTGGAAATCTGGTGGAGCGTCCAGAGGCCGCTCCTAAAGAAAGGGGTAATGCCATGCTGCTTGCTGTTTTAATTCCTGCTAGTGTCAGACTATGGACTTTACATGAACTTCCGCTGTCCACCAGCAGAGGTCTCACCTCATCTTTGAAACTCTGTGAACAGTCACCTGACCATTGTGCAGTATTTAAAGAGAATCTGTATTGTTAAAATCGCACAAAAGTAAACATACCAGTGCGTTAGGGGACATCTCCTATTCCCCTCTGTCACAATTTCGCCGCTCCCCGCCGCATTAAAAGTGGTTAAAAACAGTTTTTAAAAGTCTGTTTATAAACAAACAAAATGGCCACCAAAACAGGAAGTAAGTTGATGTACAGTATGTCCACACATAGAAAATACATCCATACACAAGCAGGCTATATACAGCCTTCCTTTTGAATCTCAAGAGATCATTTGTGTGTTTCTTTCCCCCCTGAGGGGGGAGTGCATAGCAGAACCACAACACTGAAGAACTTGGCAGCCTTCCAGACACAGGCTGACAAGTCTGACAAGGGAAAGATACATTGATTTATTACAGAGACTGTGATAGTACAAAGTGCTGCAGTAAGCCAGAACACATTAGAATAGCTTTTGGAACTTGTAGGATGATAAAAAACAGGAAGCAATTTTTGTTACGGAGTCTCTTTAAGGCTGCCTCTAGCAGAAGAACATTGCTAGATCATTTTGTGCTGTAGGCCATGTGCTCTGGTCACCCATCCTTGTTCCTAGCTCCTTGCCTCCTGTATTTTGTATTGATCTCCCGGTATCGACCTCTTGCTTTGTCTGACTACTCTCTTGCCCACTGTCTGTATACTTCTGATAATTGATCATGGCCTGTACGGCTATTCTCCTGTGTGCTGATTCTGCTGATACGTGTCTGTATATATTGTATTATTATTGCTATTGTATATATTGTGTGATCCAGGTTCCTGTGTGTGGCTATTGTATATATTGTGTGAGCTGTGTTCCTGATTGCTGCTATTATACATATTGTGTGACCCGTGTCTTTCCATATTTATTGTAAATATTAGTTAGTTAGTCAGGGTGATATCGGGGCACTGTGAACATATTGTACGATTGCATGCATATTGTTTGTATGTGTATACATGTTAATTTGCACTTCTGTAAATAAACATGTTCATTCACATTTAAATCCAACCTCAGTATTTCCTTACAAGTGATCTCTTATTCCTGTTTTGCCTTGGTAAGTATCTGCATGCACAGATCCTTACAGTAAGTATACTAGTGGCTATCTGCATTAATTGCTTCAAATTTACTTTCAAAACTTTTAGATTAGAATTAGCACATAATTTGCATCTGTTTTGCATTCAAGGCATGTATTTAGTTCCAGAGGGGCTCTGCATTGCCTCTGTTGGTTTACATTCCAGGTGCAACCTTGAGCGCTGTCATTTGTCTGTTTGCTTGATAAAATGTGTATACCATTTATGATTAGCAGCACAAGGAATACTATGTTTTTATTGCTAGACTAGTATTAGGTCTTCCCCGAGGGGGTCCGTCACCGCTGTGGGGAAGTCTATTAGGTAGTAATCTGTGCACACATTATCACTGAAGCTAACACCCCCCTTTGCCTGTAGTAAGTGCTAGGTGTGTAATATAGTCCAGTTATTGGAGCTCTGCACATCAATGCAGATAAATCATTAAGGTATAAGTTTGTTTGAAAGCGCTGCCATGTCTCCCGCTGTGAAAAAAAACATTATTTCTCAGTTTTTGGCCATTATAGTTTGAAATTAATACATGCTACCATAATTAAAACCCATGTATTTTATTTTCCCATTTGTCCCGGTTATTACACTGTTTAAAGCGGATGCGAGATGAAAAACTAACTATAACAAGTAACTTGTCTATATAGCTTATCTAAAGTTTATCTAAAGCAAATCTGGCTGCATACAGCTTCAACAGTTTATGATGATTTATTCCCGTGATACAATGAGCTGCCATATTCTGTTTGTCATCATTACACAGGTAATCTGCAACTGCATCTCCACCCCTCAGCCTGTGAAAAAGTCACCCCCCCTCCCCTCTGCCTCTGAAATTTCTGGCTAGTAACCTCCTCCTACTCCTACCCAGACTGAGCTCCCATAAGCCCTTGCTACATGGGTCTAAGTGCCTTTGCGGTTTGGAGAAGATGTGGGCGAGGCTTGTTTAGTTTATAGGGAATTATGCAATGAATAAAAGTTCATCTCAGATACACTGTAAATTATGTCCCTATCACAATGTATGGCGCCGATATTTTATTTGGAAATAAAGGTGTATTTTTTTCAGTTTTGCGTCCATCACTTATTACAAGCCCATAATTTAAAAAATAACAGTAATTACCTTACTACATGCATATTAGAAAAGTTTAGTCCTTAACCACTTGAGGACCTAGGGCTTTACCCCCCTTAAGGACCGGCCACTTTTTTTCCATTCAGACCACTGCAGTTTTCACGGTTTATTGCTCGCTCATACAACCTACCACCTAAATGAATTTTGGCTCCTTTTCTTGTCACTAATAAAGCTTTCTTTTGGTGCTATTTGATTGCTCCTGCGATTTTTACTTTTTATTATATTCATCAAAAAAGACATGAATTTTGGCAAAAAAATGATTTTTTTAACTTTCTGTGCTGACATTTTTCAAATAAAGTAAAATTTCTGTATACATGCAGCGCGAAAAATGTTGACAAACATGTTTTTGATAAAAAAAAACCCATTCAGCCTATATTTATTGGTTTGGGTAAAAGTTATAGCGTTTACAAACTATGGTGCAAAAAGTGAATTTTCCCATTTTCAAGCATCTATGACTTTTCTGACCGCCTGTCATGTTTCATGAGGGGCTAGAATTCCAGGATAGTATAAATACCCCCCAAATGACCCCATTTTGGAAAGAAGACATCCCAAAGTATTCACTGAGAGGCATAGTGAGTTCATAGAAGATATTATTTTTTGTCACAAGTAAGCGGAAAATGACACTTTGTGACAAAAAAAAAGAAAAGAAAAAAAAGTTTCCATTTCTTCTAACTTGCACCAAAAATGCCATGCCATGGACTCACCATGCCCCTCTCTGAATACCTTGAAGTGTCTACTTTCCAAAATGGGGTCATTTGTGGGGTGTGTTTACTGTCCTCACATTTTGGGGGGTGCTAATTTGTAAGCACCCCTGTAAAGCCTAAAGGTGCTCATTGGACTTTGGGCCACTTAGCGCAGTTAGGGTGCAAAAAAGTGCCACACGTGGTATTGCCGTACTCAGTAGAAGTAGTATAATGTGTTTTGGGGTGTATTTTTACACATACCGATGCTGGGTGGGAGAAATATCTCTGTAAATGACAATTTTTTAATTTTTTTTACACACAATTGTCCAGAGATCTTTCTCCCACTCAGCATGGGTATGTGTAAAAATACACCCCAAAACACATTATACTACTTCTCCCGAGTACGGCGATACCACATGTGTGGCACTTTTTTGCACCCTAACTGCGCTAAGGGGCCCAAAGTCCAATGAGTACCTTTAGGATTTTACAGGTCATTTTCAGACATTTGTTTTCAAGACTACTCCTCACGGTTTAGGGCCCCTAAAATGCCAGGACAGTATAGGAACCCCACAAATGACCCCATTTTAGAAAGAGGACACCCCAAGGTATTTCGTTAGTAGTACGGTGAGTTCATAGAAGATTTTATTTTTTGTCACAAGTAAGCGGAAAATGACACTTTCTGAAAAAAACCAATAAAAATCAATTTCCGCTAACTTGTGACAAAAAATAAAATCTTCTATGAACTCACGTACTACTAACAGAATACCTTGGGGTGTCTTCTTTCTAAAATGGAGTCATTTGTGGGGTTCCTATACTGTCCTGGCATTTTAGGGGCCCTAAACCGTGAGGAGTAGTCTTGAAACAAAATTTCTCAAAATGACCTGTGAAATCCTAAAGGTACTCATTGGACTTTGGGCCCCTTAGCGCAGTTAGGGTGCAAAAAAGTGCCACACATGTGGTATCTCCGTACTCGGAAGAAGTAGTACAATGTGTTTTGGGGTGTATTTTTACACATACCCATGCTGGGTGGGAGAAATAACTCTGTAAATGGACAATTGTGGGTAAAAAAAATCAAAAGATTGTCATTTACAGAGGTATTTCTCCCACCCAGCATGGGTATGTGTAAAAATACACCCCAAAACACATTTTACTACTTCTCCCGAGTACGGCAATACCACATGTGTGGCACTTTTTTGCACCCTAACTGCGCTAAGGGGCCCAAAGTCCAATGAGTACCTTTAGGATTTCACAGGTCATTTTTGTTTCAAGACTACTCCTCACGGTTTAGGGCCCCTAAAATGCCAGGGCAGTATAGGAACCCCACAAATGACCCCATTTGAGAAAGAAGACACCCCAAGGTATTCCGTTAGGAGTATGGTGAGTTCATAGAAGTTTTTATTTTTTTGTCACAAGTTAGCAGAAATTGATTTTAATTGTTTTTTTTCACAAAGTGTCATTTTCCGCTAACTTGTGACAAAAAATAAAATCTTCTATGAACTCGCCATACTCCTACCGGAATACCTTTGGGTGTCTTCTCTCTAGAATGGGGTCATTTGTGGGGTTCCTATACTGCCCTGGCATTTTAGGGGCCCTAAACCGTGAGGAGTAGTCTTGAAACCAAATGTCGCAAAATGACCTGTGAAATCCTAAAAGGGACTCATTGGACTTTGGGCCCCTTAGCATACTTAGGGTGTAAAAAAGTGCCACACATGTGGTACCGCCGTACTCAGGAGAAGTAGTATAATGTGTTTTGGGGTGTATTTTTACACATACCCATGCTGGGTGGGAGAAATATCTCTGTAAATGACAATTGTTTGATTTTGTTTTTTACACACAATTGTCCATTTACAGAGAGATTTCTCCCACCCAGCATGGGTATGTGTAAAAATACACCCCAAAACACATTATACTACTACTCCTGAGTACAGCGGTACCACATGTGTGACACTTTTTTGCAGCCTAGGTGCACTAAGGGGCCCAACGTCCTATTCACAGGTCATTTTGAGGCATTTGTTTTCTAGACTACTCCTCGCGGTTTAGGGCCCCTAAAATGCCAGGGCAGTATAGGAACCCCACAAGTGACCCCATTTTAGAAAGAAGACACCCCAAGGTATTCTGTTTGGTGTATGGCGAGTTCATAGAAGATTTTATTTTTTGTCACAAGTTAGTGAAAAATGACACTTTGTGAAAAAAAAACAATAAAAATCAATTTCCGCTAACTTTTGACAAAAAATAAAATCTTCTATGAACTCGTCATACACCTTACAGAATACCTTGGGGTGTCTTTTTTTCTAAAATGGGGTCACTTGTGGGGTTCCTATACCGCCCTGGCATTTTACGGGCCCAAAACCGTGAGTAGTCTGGAAACCAAATGTCTCAAAATGACTGTTCAGGGGTATAAGCATCTGCAAATTTTGATGACAGGTGGTCTATGAGGGGGCGAATTTTGTGGAACCGGTCATAAGCATGGTGACCTTTTAGATGACAGGTTGTATTGGGCCTGATCTGATGGATAGGAGTGCTAGGGGGGTTACAGGAGGTGATTGATGGGTGTCTCAGGGGGTGGTTAGAGGGGAAAATAGATGCAATCAATGCACTGGGGAGGTGATCGGAAGGGGGTCTGAGGGGGATCTGAGGGTTTGGCCGAGTGATCAGGAGCCCACACGGGGCAAATTAGGGCCTGATCTGATGGGTAGGTGTGCTAGGGGGTGACAGGAGGTGATTGATGGGTGTCTCAAGGTGTGATTAGAGGGGGGAATAGATGCAAGCAATGCACTGGCGAGGTGATCAGGACTGGGGTCTGAGGGCGTTCTGAGGGTGTGGGCGGGTGATTGAGTGCCCTAGGGGCAGATAGGGGTCTAATCTGATAGGTAGCAGTGACAGGGGGTGATTGATAGGCAATTAGTGGGTGTTTAGGGTGGAGAACAGATGTAAACACTGCACTTGGGAGGTGATCGGATGTCAGATCTGCGGGCGATCTATTGGTGTGGGTGGGTGATCAGATTGCCCGCAAGGGGCAGGTTAGGGGCTGATTGATGGGTGGCAGTGACAGGGGGTGATTGATGGGTGGCAGTGACAGGGGGTGATTGATGGGTGATTGATAGGTGATTGACAGGTGATTGACAGGTAATTAGTGGGTTATTACAGGGGAGAACAGATGTAAATATTGCACTGGCGAATTGATAAGGGGGGGTCTAAGGGCAATCTGAGCATGTAGGCGGGTGATTGGGTGCCCGCAAGAGGCAGATTAGGGTCTGATCTGATGGGTAACAGTGACAGGTGGTGATAGGGGGTGATTGATGGGTAATTAGTGGGTGTTTAGGGTAGAGAATAGATGTAAACACTGCACTTGGGAGGTGATCGGACATCGGATCTGCGGGCGATCTATTGGTGTGGGTGGGTGATCAGATTGCCCGCAAGGGGCAGGTTAGGGGCTGATTGATGGGTGGCAGTGACAGGGGGGGATTGATGGGTGATTGACGGGTGATTGACGGGTGATTGACAGGTGATCAGGGGGATAGATGCATACAGTACACAGGGGGGGGGGGGCTGGGGGGGGTCTGGGGAGAATCTGAGGGGTGGGGGGGTGATCAGGAGGGGGGAGGGGGGGGGATAAAAAAAAAATAGCGTTGACAGATAGTGACAGGGAGTGATTGATGGGTGATTAGGGGGGTGATTGGGTGCAAACAGGGGTCTGGGGGGTGGGCAGGGGGGGTCCTGATGGGTGCTGTGGGCGATCTGGGGCGGGGGGGGAAATCAGTGTGCTTGGGTGCAGATTAGGGTGGCTGCAGCCTGCCCTGGTGGTCCCTCGGACACTGGGACCACCAGGGCAGGAGGCAGCCTGTATAATACACTTTGTAAACATTAAAAAGTGTATTATACACTTTGTATGCGGCGATCGCGGACTTAACATCCCGCCGGCGCTTCCGTATGGCCGGCGGGATGTTGCGGCGGGTGAGCGGCGCCAGGCGGAGGCAGAGGATCGCGTCACGCATGACGCGATCGCTCCGCCCATGCCCCTACAAGGACCGCCGCCTTTGGGCATGAGCTGGTCCTTGTGGGGTCCACTTCCCGGCCGCCTCTGTGCGTTAGGCGGTCGGGAAGTGGTTAAGATAACTATTTATGTAATTTTTTTTAATTCTATTTTATTTTTTACACCAAACAATGTTTGTGCAGCTATTTTGGGAGTGTGGGAGGGAAGGGACTAATTTTAACAGTAAAAAAATTGTCATTATATGGAAATTTTTATTTCCAGATGTAATTTTACTATTTGGCCACAAGATGCCCTCGGAGCTTACTTCTGCACACTTAGTATTAATACGCAAGCGGAAGTCAATCGTGGATGGGGCAGAAGGAGATTTGTGAAAGACGGAGCTGTCTCGCTGATGGTGTCTGTTCTTTTATATGGGGACTTAGATCAATGAATGGGAACTGTGTTCCCATTCATTGATCTCCGGGCTAACGGAAGGCGGAGGGAGCGTGCGCAATCACGCACCCGGCTCAGCGGCAGCAGGGCAGGCTATCTGGATGGATTAACGCGCTGCTGTTGATTTTGGTCCATGAGCTATATGGGTCCATTATGTAAGTCCTGTATTACGTTGTATTATGTGAAATAAAGTGTGCTTAACCACTTGAGGACCTAGGGCTTTCTACCCCTTAAGGACCGGCCACTTTTTTTCCATTCAGACCACTGCAGCTTTCACGGTTTATTGCTTGCTCATACAACCTACCACCTAAATTAATTTTGGCTCCTTTTCTTGTCACTAATAAAGCTTTCTTTTGGTGCTATTTGATTGCTCCTGCGATTTTTACTTTGTATTATATTCATCAAAAAAGACATGAATTTTGGAAAAAAAATGATTTTTTTAACTTTCTGTGCTGACATTTTTCAAATAAAGTAAAATTTCTGTATACATGCAGCGCGAAAAATGTGGACAAACATGTTTTGGATAAAAAAAAAACATTGTAATGATCGCTGCTGCAGCAGGTACTGCTGGAAGTAGTAGTGCTGCAGCTCAGGCAGTTCTGATCTCTTTCCATGCAAGCTGCATAGCTTTGTCTGCCTTTCCCTGCTGTCAGCTTGTGACTGATTATCATTCACCTGTGTGGGAATCTGCATGTCTGCTCCCATTAGATGACCTCAGTATAAAGATCTGCTTCCTGCAGGACTCCTCGGGTTATCATAGCTTCAGTTTAAGCCTGTCTTGCTGTTGCTTCAGCCCCCGATCGTGTTTCTTGTTCTAAAGATACGTTGCTGGTCTTTGCATCATATATTGGTTCATTGCCAATATATATGCATACCAGCACGTTTATTATTTTCCTTGTATTCGTGTTACGTTGATACATCAGTGTCGCTGATGTATACGTACACGAACTGTTTATATCCTGTGTGCAGTTAGTCAGCTTTCCAGCACGTTTTGGTAGGTTGCGCGTATCGTGATCACCCGTGCTGAGTTAGTTACCCTGCTCCTGGTTCTGTTTGTGTATTGCGTTCATCTCTGCGAAGAGATAACGAATCCTTCTGAATCCTGTTCTGTTACCGTTTGTGGATTGCGTTCATCTCTGCAAAGAGATAACGAATCCTTCTGAATCCTGTGCTGTTACTGTTTGTGGATTGCGTTCATCTCGGCGAAGAGATAACGAATCCTTCTGAATCCTGTTCTGTTACCGTTTGTGGATTGCGTTCATCTCTGCGAAGAGATAGCGAATCCTTCTGAGTCCTGTTCCCTGTATTACTCCAGTCCTAGTCAGTGTTCCTGCTTATGTCATATATCGGTTCATTGCCGATATATACATATGTTAGTCAGACGTTACAAATAGTTTCATTGATAGCTGTAATTGTAATACGCTAGGAAAACAACTTATTGTATTTTTGTCTGTGTTACGTTCATCTATCTTGATCCTGCTATTTCCTGACTATCCTGTCCTGTCGTCGTGAGGCACGCCATCGCTGCAAACGCATTGGCTGCCTCATTCCAGTCTGTCTTGTTGTGGACGCTTGCTGTCACTAAGTAGCGGCTAGCTAGCAAGCGTTCATTCTGTCTACCTGTCCTGATCTCCTCAGTTCTGGTTTATGCGTTCAGCGCTACCTTGCGCTGAGACGTTATCGCGAAAGTATTGTTTGTGGCTGTCGGATCTGCACCGGCTCTGTGCGCCACAATCTCCTTTTGGAGTCAGTTCTCCCCTCCACTATACTAGGGATAGCCTGTTTCCTTGTGCTAGTGTGTGTACCTCCTCCACGTCAGCTCATGCGTTGCATGCTGACTGTGGAGAATACACCACCAAGCCTTACATTATGATAACCCCATTACCAATCCCCATTGTGGGGGGGATTCCCAGAAAGTATGACACTGTTAATTATGGTTCCTGTTCCTTTAAGAAATTTGAAGAACTTAACTCTTAAACAGAAAATGAGTTTTTCTCTGAATGTGCCAGGTTCCTGGCCAATCCCGATCTCCAAGTGACTCCTGTTTCAACCCAGCTAAGTTATATTTTGTTTAAAGGGGAATTGTTTCAGTGGGCATTTGATGTCCTCAATCATACCAATTTGAAAGAGAGACCACTGGAATTTCTAGCGTTTGTGATCCATAACTGGTTGCGCATAGATCCATTGCCTTTTCCTCTAAATGAACTCCTGGCAGCAGGCCAATCAGCTGCTCCTTCAATTGTTTGCAAAAATGATCAGCAAGCAGAGAGTGTTCCTGATAATTTTCCTGCAGCTTTGAATAAATCACCAAAGGCAGCAGGGTCTAAGGCCAAACGCAAACGTTATAAGAAACGTGTCCGATCTGCAGAGTCGTTATCCTTAGCGACTGAGACCTATAATGAGATTCTGCCATTAACAGATAATGAAATGCAATTGTCTTTCACGGGAGTTAAATGGACTTATGAAACTACTAATGAACTTTCATCCCTGGCTAGGGAAAATAAAGATTTCTGTTTAAAAGAATTATCTGAGTATGATTATGAGGAGATATTACAGAGTATTGAACAAATCAACTTATTTGTGAAGCAAGGGAAGTTTGCATACACTACAGTTCAACACTTGCTACAGGTATTGGAGATTCTTAAGAATAAGGAATCTGCCAATCCCCTGCTAATTAAGGCCCGGTTCACACTTGCGGTTCTCTGCCAAACGGACCGGATGACCTGACCGGATCCGGACCGGATCCGGATCGGAACCGTACGGTTCTGATCCGGATCCGGTCAGGTTGCATCAGGTGTTCATCAGGATGCGATCCAGATCCGTTTGGCAAAAGTTAGTACAAACCAAAAAAATTTGGGGTCTGGGAGGTCAGCAGAAGGGGGACCTGTGGAATCAGGCCCTCCGCTGTTTAGCACTCACCTCCACCTCCGACATGCTGCCAACATCTCCAGCTCGTTTAAAGTCACTGCTGATCCACTCCAAAATGCTTGCCCATGTGTCCCCATCCAAAATCGCCGCAACAATCCGCATAGGAAGTGGGGTAGAACATCCGGATTTTTAGCCAGTGTGTTGTGCGCTCTCCGGTTCTCATTGCTTTGTATTGGCCAGATGGTGCAGTCCGGCTCCGCCCCGGATACGGCTGCCGGAGGAGCCGGACCAAAAAATAGCGCATGTTGGGTCTTATGCCGGAGTCCGGATCCGGTCCGGACGAAACGGACGCATGTGAACGCACGCATAGGCTTTCATTGCTATGCCGTGCGTCCGTTCCGTCCGTCCCGCATGCGGTCCGGCTCCGGCACGGCGATTCCGGACGGCGCCCGCTAATGTGAACCGGGCCTAACCCAATACATGTCCCTGCCACAATCATATCTGCAAACTCTGATCAGCCTGCTAAGTATGCATGGAATCCTCCATTCGAGAGGGGACAGATGGAAGCCCTGGTCTGTGAATGGAAGAATGATTCAAGTTCATTTTGTCAATTTTACAGTGCAAAAAGTGAAATGGTATTGAATGCATGCATTAAGTCGGCCTATAACCTAATAGAGATTGGTGTGTGTAGGTATGACTTTGTGGCTCCATTGATTGATGTGTGGGAACTGATTTTGGATGATTTTTATGTGACTCCGAATTCGCAAATTTGGCGTTCTGACCCGCCTGCTTCAGCACCTTTGGCTGATTCAGCAGGTGATTCGGACCTCTTTTTGTGTGAAATTAAAGTTCCTGCAATTCCACCCTGTACCATGGATAACTCAGTGTTACTTCCCAGTAAAACAGAAGCCACTGATACTTTCTTAACCTTGCCCTGCGCAAATTTCTCAGCAGAGAATCCAGAGGTCCTGCTGACTTCTGAGTCCAGCCTAGCCAGTACTCATGACTCTTTGTTCAGTGAAACAGACATCAGAAAAATCTTGCCTGCCTCTGCAAACACTTCTGCAGAAATTACCTGTGTTAATAAAGTTCAACTCCTGTCTGATCCAGCAGATGCCAATAGATGCATTACATTATCTTCTGAGTCCCAGCAATCCTGCCTAGAAACCTCAGAACCCCAGCATCGGAATTTCCCAATTTTACAAATGAATGGTGATTTAGATGCGCAAACATTGTGTCTTGATCTTCCTGTTTCTACACCTCGCTCTAGTTTCGTGAATAGCTCAGAGCATCTGCTATGTGAACCTGAAATCGCAGAATTATTACCTTGTTCAGAAAATGTTCCAGTAAATTTGCCCTGTATCGTGAATAGCTCAGAGCATCTGCTATGTGAACCTGAAATCGCAGAATTATTACCTTGTTCAGAAAATGTTCCAGTAAATTTGCCCTGTACCATGAATTGTGCAGTAGATCTCTCCTATGAAGCTCAGGTCACAGAATCCTATTGCTGTCCAGCAGGTGCTTCCATGGTTTTGCCCTGCAATATGGACTGTTCAGTGATCCTGTCCAGTGAAGCTGGAGTCGCAGAGTCCTATGCTTCACCCAGTACTTTGGATACTTCAAACCCTCTAGCAGAAGACTCTGAGGCACTGCTTACCTCAGTGGGTGTTGCAGCAATATTCACTTGTTTAGCAGCTGTCTTAGAATTAAAGTCCACTCTAAATAAACTTGATGAATCTTTGTCTGATGAAGCAGAAGTCATTGAAATATTGTCCTCGTCAGCAAGTGTCTTAGATACCTTGCCCTGTACACAGTCTGATTTAACCAATGTTGTTGAGTCCCTCTCAAGTGTTGTAACAGCCGAGGAACTCCAGCCCTGTCCTCTGAATGATTCAGAAGTCTTGCCCTGTAACATGGATAATTCTGATTCTCTGGTCAAAATAACAGAAGTCTCAGAATTTCAGTCTGATTTAGTAAGTGTTCCTGAAAACCCGCCTGGTATCTTGGAAAATTCTGATTCTCTGGCCGGTGTGGCAGAGATTCCGGAGTTCCCTTCCTGTCCAGGGAATTCCTCAGATTTGCCTAGTCCATTGGGGGTTTCTGCAATACTGACTTGTTCTGCAGCCCCTCATGAGCTCCAATCCAGTGTATTAGATGGGTCTCTGTCCAGTCCAGAGGAAGTTGTGGAGTCCCTATCTAGCTCAGTTCATACATCAGAAGACTTGTCCTGTCTTGTTTATGCCCCTGAACCTGATTTGTTAATAACCTTGCTAGAATCAGCGACATCCAAGTCTGTTCCTGCATTCTTTAGTGAGAATCCAGTGCTTGTAAAGTCTAGTCATGATGAATTTTTGTCCAGTCCTGGTTTCGGTCCTATCTTGGCTGACCCTGAGGTTCACAGTTCCTTGACATGCCCAGAGGTTTCTCTTGTGCCAGTGTGCCCAGATGTGCTTTGTGTGCCAGAATGCCCAAGTGTGTCTAAGGTGTTAGCATACTCAGATGCTTCCTTAGGGGAGACATGTTCTGATGTTGCTAGTCTGCCTGCATGCCCAGAGATGGTTCTGGTCCCTGAAAGCCCTGATCTTGATGTTTGTCCTTGTAACCCTGACTCAGGAATTGCCATAGGTTCCATGGGGGTTCTTGATAGTTCTCCATGTGAGCCTAAAGGGCGTTCTGACCTTTTGGGATCTCTTTGGAGCTTTAAAGTGTTCTGGGAGATCTCTGAGGAAGCTTGTCCTGGTACCTTGGACTGGTTCAACAGTGGGTTTTGTGTTGGTAAAGACAGTTCCGGTGGGCATTGCAAAGGCTTTGGCATTTTTGGACGGTCCCTGGAAGGCAGTGGGTATCGCTCAGAGAGCTTCGGGGGGCTTTCTTCTGGAAATCATGGTTCTGATGGGTGTCACACTGAGACTTGAAGTACTGATGGGCATGGTTCTGTAGGTTCTGGTTCTGATGGGTCCAGTCTTGTGATGACTGATTCTGGAATTTGGTCTTGCCGGGCTGTCCCGGTCATCATGAATTATCAGTTAGGTTGTCTCCTTGGGAATGTCAGTTTTGAGAGGCGTCTGGTATCCGCCTTTAAGGGCGGGGGTACTGTAATGATCGCTGCTGCAGCAGGTACTGCTGGAAGTAGTAGTGCTGCAGCTCAGGCAGTTCTGATCTCTTTCCATGCAAGCTGCATAGCTTTGTCTGCCTTTCCCTGCTGTCAGCTTGTGACTGATTATCATTCACCTGTGTGGGAATCTGCATGTCTGCTCCCATTGGATGACCTCAGTATAAAGATCTGCTTCCTGCAGGACTCCTCGGGTTATCATAGCTTTAGTTTAAGCCTGTCTTGCTGTTGCTTCAGCCCCCGATCGTGTTTCTTGTTCTAAAGATACTTTGCTGGTCTTTGCATCATATATTGGTTCATTGCCAATATATATGCATACCAGCACGTTTATTATTTTCCTTGTATTCGTGTTACGTTGATACATCAGTGTCGCTGATGTATACGTACACGAACTGTTTATATCCTGTGTGCAGTTAGTCAGCTTTCCAGCACGTTTTGGTAGGTTGCGCGTATCGTGATCACCCGTGCTGAGTTAGTTACCCTGCTCCTGGTTCTGTTTGTGTATTGCGTTCATCTCTGCGAAGAGATAACGAATCCTTCTGAATCCTGTTCTGTTACCGTTTGTGGATTGCATTCATCTCTGCAAAGAGATAACGAATCCTTCTGAATCCTGTTCTGTTACTGTTTGTGGATTGCGTTCATCTCGGCGAAGAGATAACGAATCTTTCTAAATCCTGTTCTGTTACCGTTTGTGGATTGCGTTCATCTCTGCGGAGAGATAGCGAATCCTTCTGAGTCCTGTTCCCTGTATTACTCCAGTCCTAGTCAGTGTTCCTGCTTATGTCATATATCGGTTCATTGCCGATATATACATATGTTAGTCAGACGTTACAAATAGTTTCATTGATAGCTGTAATTGTAATACGCTAGGAAAACATACTTATTTTTGTCTGTGTTACGTTCATCTATCTTGATCCTGCTATTTCCTGACTATCCTGTCCTGTCTTTGTGAGGCACGACATCGCTGCAAACGCATTGGCTGCCTCATTCCAGTCTGTCTTGTTGTGGACGCTTGCTGTCACTAAGTAGCGGCTAGCTAGCAAGCGTTCATTCTGTCTACCTGTCCTGATCTCCTCAGTTCTCCTCAGTTCTGGTTCTGTCCTGATCTCCTCAGTTCTGGTTTATGCGCTCAGCGCTACCTTGCGCTGAGACGTTATCGCGAAAGTATTGTTAGTGGCTGTCGGATCTGCACCGGCTCTGTGCGCCACAATCTCCTTTTGGAGTCAGTCCTCCCGTCCACTATACTAGGGATAGCCTGTTTCCTTGTGCTAGTGTGTGTACCTCCTCCACGTCAGCTCATGCGTTGCATGCTGACTGTGGAGAATACACCACCAAGCCTTACACCCATTCAGTGTATATTTATTGGTTTGGGTAAAAGTTATAGCGTTTACAAACTATGGTGCAAAAAGTGAATTTTCCCATTTTCAAGCATTTATGACTTTTCTGACCCCCTGTCATGTTTCATGAGGGGCTAGAATTCCAGGATAGTATAAATACCCCCCAAATGACCCCATTTTGGAAAGAAGACATCCCAAAGTATTCACTGAGAGGCATAGTGAGTTCATAGAAGATATTATTTTTTGTCACAAGTAAGCGGAAAATGACACTTTGTGACCAAAAAAAAAAAAAAAAGTTTCCATTTCTTCTAACTTGCGACAAAAAAAATGAAATCTGCCACGGACTCACCATGCCCCTCTCTAAATACCTTGAAGGGTCTACTTTCCAAAATGGGGTCATTTGTGGGGTGTGTTTACTGTCCTGACATTTTGGGGGGTGCTAAATTGTAAGCACCCCTGTAAAGCCTAAAGGTGCTCATTGGACTTTGGACCCCTTAGCGCAGTTAGGCTGCAAAAAAGTGCCACACATGTGGTATTGCCGTATTTAGGAGAAGTAGTATAATGTGTTTTGGGGTGTATTTTTAAACATACCCATGCTGGGTGGGAGAAATATCTCTGTAAATGACAATTTGTTAATTTTTTTTACACACAATTGTCCATTTACAGAGATCTTTCTCCCATTCAGCATGGGTATGTGTAAAAATACACCCCAAAACACATTGTACTACTTCTCCTGAGTACGGCGATACCACATGTGTGGCACTTTTTTGCACCCTAACTGCGCTAAAGGGCCCAAAGTCCAATGAGTACCTTTAGGATTTCACAGGTCATTTTGAGAAATTTCGTTTCAAGACTACTCCTCGCGGTTTAGGGCCCCTAAAATGCCAGGACAGTATAGGAACCCCACAAATGACCCCATTTTAGAAAGAAGACACCCCAAGGTATTCCGTTAGTAGTACGGTGAGTTCATAGAAGATTTTATTTTTTGTCACAAGTTAGCGGAAAATGACACTTTGTGAAAAAAACCAATAAAAATCAATTTTCGCTAACTTGTGACAAAAAATAAAATCTTCTATGTACTCACCGTACTACTAACAGAATACCTTGGGGGTGTCTTCTTTCTAAAATGGAGTCATTTGTGGGGTTCCTATACTGTCCTGGCATTTTAGGGGCCCTAAACCGTGAGGAGTAGTCTTGAAACAAAATTTCTCAAAATGACCTGTGAAATCCTAAAGGTACTCATTGGACTTTGGGCCCCTTAGCGCAGTTAGGGTGCAAAAAAGTGCCACACATGTGGTATCGCCGTACTCGGGAGAAGTAGTACAATGTGTTTTGGGGTGTATTTTTACACATACCCATGCTGGGTGGGAGAAAGATCTCTGTAAATGGACAATTGTGTGTAAAAAAATCAAAAGATTGTCATTTACAGAGGTATTTCTCCCACCCAGCATGGGTATGTGTAAAAATACACCCCAAAACACATTATACTACATCTCCCGAGTACGGCGATACCACATGATTGGCACTTTTTTGCACCCTAACTGCGCTAAGGGGCCCAAAGTCCAATGAGTACCTTTAGGATTTCACAGGTCATTTTTGTTTCAAGACTACTCCTCACGGTTTAGGGCCCCTAAAATGCCAGGACAGTATAGGAACCCCACAAATGACTTCATTTTAGAAAGAAGACACCCCAAGGTATTCTGTTAGTAGTACGGTGAGTTCATAGAAGATTTTTTTTTTTTGTCACAAGTTAGCGGAAATTGATTTTTATTGTTTTTTTTCACAAAGTGTCATTTTCCGCTAACTTGTGACAAAAAATAAAATCTTCTATGAACTCACCATACTCCTAACGGAATACGTTTGGGTGTCTTCTTTCTAGAATGGGGTCATTTGTGGGGTTTCTATACTGCCCTGGCATTTTAGGGGCCCTAAACCGTGAGGAGTAGTCTTGAAACAAAAATGACCTGTGAAATCCTAAAGGTACTCATTGGACTTTTGGCCCCTTAGCGCAGTTAGGCTGCAAAAAAGTGCCAATCATGTGGTATCGCCGTACTCGGAAGATGTAGTATAATGTGTTTTGGGGTGTATTTTTACACATACCCATGCTGGGTGGGAAAAATACCTCTGTAAATGACAATTGTTTGATTTTTTTTTACACACAATTGTCCATTTACAGAGAGATTTCTCCCACCCAGCATGGGTATGTGTAAAAATACACCCCAAAACACATTATACTACTTCTCCTGAGTACGGCGATACCACATGTGTGACACTTTTTTGCAGCCTAGGTGCGCTAAGGGGCCCAACGTCCTAATCACAGGTCATTTTGAGGCATTTGTTTTCTAGACTACTCCTCACGGTTTAGGGCCCCTAAAATGCCAGGGCAGTATAGGAACCCCACAAGTGACCCCATTTTAGAAAGAAGACACCCCAAGGTATTCCGTTAGGTGTATGGCGAGTTCATAGAAGATTTTATTTTTTGTCACAAGTTAGTGAAAAATGACACTTTGTGAAAAAAAAAAAAAATCAATTTCCGCTAACTTTTGACAAAAAATAAAATCTTCTATGAACTCGTCATACACCTAACAGAATACATTGGGGTGTCTTTTTTCTAAAATGGGGTCCGTTTCTGGGGTTCCTATACCGCCCTGGCATTTTACGGGCCCAAAACCGTGAGTAGTCTGGAAACCAAATGTCTCAAAATGACTGTTCAGGGGTATAAGCATCTGCAAATTTTGATGACAGGTGGTCTATGAGGGGGCGAATTTTGTGGAACCAGTCATATGCAGGGTGGCCTTTTAGATGACAGGTTGTATTGGGCCTGATCTGATGGATAGGAGTGCTAGGGGGGTGACAGGAGGTGATTGATGGGTGTCTCAGGGGGTAGTTAGAGGGGAAAATAGATGCAATCAATGCACTGGGGAGGTGATCGGAAGGGGGTCTGAGGGGGATCTGAGGGTTTGGCCGAGTGATCAGGAGCCCACACGGGACAAGTTAGGGCCTGATCTGATGGGTAGGTGTGCTAGGGGGTGACAGGAGGTGATTGACGGGTGTCTCAAGGTGTGATTAGAGGGGGGAATAGATGCAAGCAATGCACTGGCGAGGTGATCAGGGCTGGGGCCTGAGGGCATTCTGAGGGTGTGGGCGGGTGATTGAGTGCCCTAGGGGCAGATAGGGGTCTAATCTGATAGGTAGCAGTGACAGGGGGTGATTGATGGGTAATTAGTGGGTGTTTAGGGTAGAGAACAGATATAAACACTGCCCTTGGGAGGTGATCTGACGTCGGATCTGCGGGCGAACTATTGGTGTGGGTGGGTGATTAGATTGCCCGCAAGGAGCAGGTTAGGGGCTGATTGATGAGTGGCAGTGACAGGGGGTGATTGATGGGTGGCAGTGCCAGGGGGTGATTGATGGGTGGCAGTGACAGGGGGTGATTGATGGGTGATTGATAGGTGATCAGTGGGTTATTACAGGGAAGAACAGATGTAACTAATGCACTGGCGAATTGATAAGGGGGGGTCTGAGGGCAATCTGAGCGTGTAGGCGGGTGATTGGGTGCCCGCAAGGGGCAGATTAGGGTCTGATCTGATGGATAACAGTGACAGGTGGTGATAGGGGGTGATTGATGGGTAATTAGTGGGTGTTTAGAGGAGACAATAGATGTAAACACTGCGCTTGGGTGGTGATCTGATGTCGGATCTGCGGGCGATCTATTGGTGTGGGTGGGTGATCAGATTGCCCGCAAGGGGCAGGTTAGGGGCTGATTGATGGGTGGCAGTGACAGGGGGTGATTGATGGGTGGCAGTGACAGGGGGTGATTGATGGGTGATTGACAGGTGATTGACAGGTGATCAGTGGGTTATTACAGGGAAGGACAGATGTAAATATTGCACTGGCGAATTGATAAGGGGGGGGTCTGAGGGCAATCTGAGCATGTAGGCGGGTGATTGGGTGCCCGCAAGGGGCAGATTAGGGTCTGATCTGATGGATAACAGTGACAGGTGGTGATAGGGGGTGATTGATGGGTAATTAGTGGGTGTTTAGAGGAGAGAATAGATGTAAACACTGCGTTTGGGAGGTGATCTGATGTCGGATCTGCGGGCGATCTATTGGTGTGGGTGGGTGATCAGATTGCCCGCAAGGGGCAGGTTAGGGGCTGATTGATGGGTGGCAGTGACAGGGGGTGATTGACGGGTGATTGACGGGTGATTGACGGGTGATTGACAGGTGATCAGGGGGGGATAGATGCATACAGTACACAGGGGGGGGGTCTGGGTGGGGGGGGGGTCTGGGGAGAATCTGAGGGGTGGGGGGTGATCAGGAGGGGGCAGTGGGCAGGGGGGGAGATAAAAAAAAAATAGCGTTGACAGATAGTGACAGGGAGTGATTGATGGGTGATTAGGGGGGTGATTGGGTGCAAACAGGGGTCTGGGGGGTGGGCAGGGGGGGTCTGAGGGGTGCTGTGGGCGATCTGGGGCAGGGGGGGGAGAAATCAGTGTGCTTGGTGCAGACTAGGGTGGCTGCAGCCTGCCCTGGTGGTCCCTCGGACACTGGGACCACCAGGGCAGGAGGCAGCCTGTATAATACACTTTGTAAACATTACAAAGTGTATTATACACTTTGTATGCGGCGATCGCGGGGTTAACATCCCGCCGGCGCTTCCGTATAGCCGGCGGGATGTTGCGGCGGGCGAGCGGTGACAGGCGCCGGCGGAGGATCGCGTCACGGATGACGCGATCGCTCCGCCCATGCCCTTAAATGGACCGCCGCCTCTGTGGGTGAGCCGCTCCTTAAGGGCTCCACTTCCCGGCCGCCTCTGTGCGTTAGGCGGTCGGGAAGTGGTTAAAAGGAACTTGAAGTGAAAGACTATATGGAAGCTGCCATATTTATTTCATTTTTAACAATACCAGGCACCTGGCAGTTCTGCTTATCTTTCTTGTCTGTATTTTCTAAATCACACACAAAAAACATCCAGCTAATCCAGTCAGATTTGAGTCAGAGACATCTGGTCTGCATGCTTGTTCAGGGTCTATGGTTAAAATTAGAGGCAGTGAATCAGCAGCTTGGCAATGTGCTTTGTTTAAAAGTAAATAAATGTGTCAGCCTTTACATGTCTCTCACCTCGGGTTCCCTTAAAAACTGTTTGTTTATGCAATCTTGATGCTCAACAATTGTTCTCAGATAACACTTGGAGAACCCTACAGGTAGCTATACACTGGTCGATTTGCCATCAGATTCGACCAACAGATAGATCCCTCTCTGATCGAATCTGATCAGAGAGGGATCGTATAGCTTCCTTTACTGCAAACAGATTGTGAATCGATTTCAGCCTGAAACCGATTCACCATCTGCTGAGCTGCCGCTGTCGCCCCCCGGACCCCCGCATACATTACCTGAAGCCCGGTCCCGGCATCTTCTCCTCATCGGCTCCCGGCGGGCATCTTCTCCGCATCAGCTTCCGTATCCCGGCATAACTTTGTCACTCCAGTGACAGCGGAAGTTCAAATAGAGTGCCCTCTATTTGTACTTCCGTTGTCACTGCAGTGACACAGGAAGTTATGCTGGATGCCGGGATGCTGAAGCTGATGCGGAGAAGATGCCAGCCGGGAGCCGGGAGGTGATGCGGAGAAGATGCCGGGAGCCAGCTTCAGGTAATGTATACCTGCGTCGGTCGTACGCCGCTAGCGATGCGCTCCTTACCCGCGGTGATCGACGGTAATTTTTTGCACGGCGCGATCGATGGGACTGATCTATTTCGGGCCGAAATAGATCGAAAATTAGCGTGTTGCGTGAACGATTTGACAGCAGATTCGATACCAGTGATCGAATCAGCTGTCGATCGGCGGGTAATCGGCCTAGTGTATGGCCAGCTTACCTGTTTGAAAGGAGATGATAGCTGGGAAGTCATTTCCATAGGATTAATAAACTGATGTGATTATGACCTTGTAATTTGGGTTGCTACAGTTAGGGCTCGAATCTGCTCATTTGCTAGTGATGATACACATCTATTGGCATCACAAACCATGGTAGTGTTTTGAGAGGATTGTGCCTCGAGATTTAGTTTTTACATGGAAACCAACATCAGAATTAAGTCTACCCTGGCCCCGGTGTTCCAAGTCTAACCAGCCTGGAGATGCTAGAAAGAATTAGTATTATGGACATTTTATAGGGCAATAGCAAAAGAACTTGTACAAACTGAGTTGCTGAGGTGTGGTGGCATTGACATTAACTAAGAAAAATATAACCTATTGCAGCATTTGGTAGGAGAACAGAATGGTATATGAGTGGGAAGTGGTCAAAAAAGGGCCCAAACAACAATGTAACACCTAGAAAAGGATTGTACTCCTAAATTAACTTATAAGCTCTTGAGGAAAGAAAATATTTAGCCGACTGGAATCTCTCAGTGTGAATTTTGCAAAAAGAAGAAAAAAAGTCCTGCAGAACACCAGATGTTTACTATGCACAGCATTCTTGAAAAAAGCAACATTAGCTCAGCACATTAGCTGTTTGTTGACTACAAACAAGTGCTTTACAGTATTAATTTTAGTTATTTGTAAGACACTATGGAAGACCTCAGCAGACCCTGTACACTTAGTACACTCATCAGAATGACTTTACAAAGTTCAGGATGTAAAGTACCGATACACAATGATACCTCCAGTGAATTCAAGGTGAATCGCAGGTTTAGAAAAGGTAACTCCTGATCCAGCATGCTTCGCAGTTTAATGTTGGAGAAAAAAATTAGAACATTTGGAATAAACCCAGGTGGGACATTACTAAGTAGAGCATCAAAAAAAACTGGCTTATGCAGATGATATAGACCTGTTAAGGAGGATTCCTGGTGCATTGCTTAAAAGCCTTGATTATCTGGAGGATGCTTCCCATTAGGCTGAGTTGTGCATTATGGTTGGAAAAATAAAATACATGATATCAAGACATTGCACTGATATTCAATGCAGACCTTTTGTCCTTAACCCCTTCCCGAAGGCATAACGCCGATAGGCGTTGGGAAGGTGGCAGCCCCAGGACCGCCTAATGCCGAAAGTCTTGGGGTGGGGTTTTGCAGGGGATCGCGTGTGCATCCCTGCTTAAGTGACGGAGCTCTGCTCCATCATCAGTCTACCAGTGGGGATCGCCGCTAGGAGACTGTTAGATCGCGAAACCGCCATCTATTTACCTTGTACAGTGCTGCGATCTATGACAGTGCTGTACTGGGGATAGCCGTGTCACTTGGTTGTCCCCTGGAGAGTCTCTGATCGTGATCCCCTCTCATAGGCTGATGCCTATGAGAGAGGATTGGCGTGATTGGCTGGCGGGGGAGGGAGGTGGCATGTAAAAATAAACAACAAAAGATATTATTTTATTATAATATAATATACATCTTATATATTAAAAAATGACATTTAAATTTATTTAAAAACAAAACAGCTTGCAGCAGCGATCAGAGCCCACCAACAGAAAGCTCTGTTGATGGGCAGAAAAGGAGCCAAGATTCATTTGGCTGCTTAGTTGTATGGCTCTGCAGCAAGCTTTTAAAGCTGCAGAGCACTAAAATGTAAAAAAAAAAAAAAAAGCCTAGTCACTAGGGGGGTGTAAGCCTATAGTCTTGAACTGGTTAATAATGAAGAGGTTGAAAGAGTGGATCTATCACCACTAAATGAAATGAGGTTTGCAAAGATGCAGGCAAACATAAGTTCTGATAATAGAAGCTTTCTTAGTGCACAACATATTATATGAGCACATCCTCTGTCAAGAAGTAAGAAGGTTAAATACAAAAATTGTATCCATCTACTTGTCACCTATGGCAGCAAAACCTGGGTTCTCCCAAAGAAAGATAAACAGGAGGCTGTTGGGAACGAAAAGAGTCCAGAAAACATTTGAACCTTTTCAGGAAAATGATGTATGGCAAATTCAAAGTAATGCTGAGCTTTAACACCTATATAAAGATCCCTTTGTTACTGCTGAAGGAAAGAGTGGATAGTTAAGCTGAGTTGGCCTCTTGGAGTGCAAGACTAAAGATAGGACAGTCACAAAAGTGTTTTATAAAAAAAAAAAAGCAAAGCAACTCTCTGGTCCACAAGCCTGAAGAAGGATTGATAACAGGGAAGAAGTCTTGTGTGGGAGTTGGCAAGCTTGAGATCGGGATAGTTGGCCAAATGTGGTGGAACAGGACAGGGCCCTACTAGAGCTGTGATGCTGTGTAGTAGTAGTAAGAATGCAGTTATATACGCATTACAGTTTTTTGCTTTTTTTCTATATGTTTTGTGTGATTTTCCATTCCATGCTTTCACTTGTTGTGGTGAATGTAGGAATGTATTGTGAACTGTTGGCAAAAACACATGTAAATGATTTGCACAATACATGCATAAAAATGCTTTCATTTTGCATAGTACAAGTATGAACCAAATGTATATCAAATAAAAGAAAAGATAGTAAAACATGAAGATCTATGGTGAGCTGTGTGCACTGAAGAGGTGCTTACACATCTCTAGGCATATATAAGACTTTAAGAAGCCAGCTGTGACCATTGAAAAGCATCATGTAAATAAAGACTCATATTATATAGCACTAAGAAGGCGCCCATGCTCCACACAGTCATTACAAAAGGCACTTGTTTTTTTTTAACTGACCTGAGGAAGCAGTTAATAGCCGTGAAACGCATTGTCACCTACCAATTGTGGTTGAATAAAAATTCCTTTTTACAATTTAGTGGTTTTTATCATGAGCGGTAAGCTTGCCTCTCTTTTTTATATGTATAAGATATTAGTCTATTTTTTATATATCCTGTTTTTTGGGCACCTCCTACCAGGTTATAGTACAAGAGTTATACCTTCTCAGGAGGTACATCTGCTGCGCTTAGTGCTTGCACTGATTCATAGTCCATTAAGGAGAGCAACCATCCAGTTTGTGTCAAGTCCTGGAGAAACCGAGCGGGGAGGGTACTTCCCTGTAAACTTATATGGTGGTTGCAGGGATTGCAATCCACCTTTGTAAGTATTATTCACATTTCACACACTACCAATATATAACAGACGATACTGCACCATTGGGCTCAGGGCCGGATTTAGGCCTAGGCCGTGGCCTAGGGCACCTCAGGAGCAAGGGCACCAAAGAAGCAGACTAAACTGGTGCAGCATTTGAAAGCTTGCAAATGCTGCAATGCAGGGAGATCAGGTGAGCACCTGACTGCGGGACCTTGCTGCCAGCAAACAGTGAAGCGGCCATCTCACTCTCTGTGCATGTTGGGGTTGTGGTAGGCGGCTACGGACTTTGGCAGCATTGGAGACTGAGGGGAAGAGGACGCTTCTACACTGGAGATGAGCAGAGAAGTGAGTGACACTGAGGGCTGCTGCGGTGTGGAGGCAAGCTGTACTGAAAGGGGGGACTGGGAAAGGGAGGGATTAAGGGAGTCATCTGGCTATCTATACTGGAGGGGAGGAGAAGGGGTCATCAGGCTACCTATACTAGAGGGAAAAAGGGGAGGGGTCATCTGGCTACCTTTTCTGGAGGGAAGGGGGAGGGGACATCTCGCTACCTATACTGAAAGGGGGCGGCAGGTGACATTGGCCCTGGACAGTAAAAAGAACAAATCTGGCCCTGTTTGGGTTCCTAGTCTCTTCTTATCTTCCACAGATAACCATAGTAAGAAGAGCTGTGTTGATCACCTGTTATTCAACCTTTTTATTCTATATACTGTGTATGTAAGCCTACCCTCCTTTGTCTTTTATATTTTGACCCTTTTAACCCCCCCAGATTCCTTTATTATTGTGTACACTTTCCTAACTAACTTTAGACTTTGTTTGCACTTTCCAGAGCTGTACCGGTTCAGCGTGCGGGAGACCGCTCCCCCAGGCTCAGTAATTGGACGAGTGAAAGCTGAAGATGCTGATGTGGGAGAGAACACAGACATGTTCTACCAGATCCAGCAGCAAGAGATGGCCGCATTGTTTGGTGTTACAACTGACCCCGTTACCCAGGAGGCCATCCTCAGCATTCTACAGGTGTGATTTAATGAAATGACAGAGTAAGGTTAAATTGACAGTAAATGTACTAAACTGGATAATCTGTACTAACAACTAAATAAAATCACACTAGAATATTAGCTTAAAGTGAACCTCCAGACTAAAAATCGACTCGGCAGCACTGAAAAGGCTTGGTGTTTCTTTAACAGTTTCACAGCATCAGAACTTTGTTTCTCTTATGCAAGCCTCATTTTTAGCTGCACAGAAGAAAACTGCCCGGGCAGTTTTCCCCTTATGCTGTGCAAAGCATGATGGGATTTCTGATGTTGTTGTTCTCGTTCTGCTGTTTTGGTGCAATTTTTTTTTACTTTATTGAATTTGACATTTGAAGCCTAGGGTGCCCAGCTGGGAGGGGTGATCAGGACACAGGGCAGTTGGAACTGTATACCCACACAAGAAAATCGGGTGGCCAACGATTGGTTGTAGCACCACTCAAACTGAGGAGAGATCAAGGTAAAACATCAGACTCTAGTAAACACAAAAAAGGAACCTTAATCTCTTCATGTGCTTGTACAAAATACTTTATTAGCTGCATACAAAAATACTCAGCAGGGGTGGTTCTGAACCCTCCTGTTTTTTTTTTTTTGTGTGTTTACTGCAGTTGGAACTGTGTCTCATGCTCCCTGTCACCTCAACTCAACCAAAAAGATGGCTGCCCCATGACAAAAAATGGCAGCCCCCATGAATCACAAACATTTGGCTGTTCTTTTAACACAGGGTGGGTAAAAGATTATATTACCTATCTATTCTAATTAACATAACTAATGTAACTTAATAACAGTATGTTTGTTTAGGCTGAAGTTCCCCTTTAACGACACTTCAACTACAGATGGCTTTTGCAAAATTTTAACTGTTCTTGTGCTTTAAAGGACAACTGAAATGAAAATTATATGGAGGCTGCCATATTTATTTACTTTTAACCACTTGAGGACCGCGGGCTTTACACCCCCTTAAGGACCAGAGCCTTTTTTTCCATTCAGACCACTGCAGCTTTCACGGTTTATTGCTCGCTCATACAACCTACCACCTAAATGAATTTTGGCTCCTTTTCTTGTCACTTATAAAGCTGTCGTTTGGTGCTATTTGATTGCTGCTGCGATTTTTACTTTTTATTATATTCATCAAAAAAGACATGAATTTTGTCAAAAAAATGATTTTTTTAACTTTCTGTGCTGACATTTTTCAAATAAAGTAAAATTTCTGTATACATGCAGCACGAAAAATGTGGACAAACATGTTTTTAATTAAAAAAAAACCCATTCAGCCTATATTTATTGGTTTGGGTAAAAGTTAGAGCGTTTACTGTGGTGCAAAAAGTGAATTTTCCCATTTTGAAGCATCTCTGACTTTTCTGAGCACCTGTCATGTTTCATGAGGGGCTAGAATGCCAGGATAGTATAAATACCCCCCAAATGACCCCATTTTGGAAAGAAGACATCCCAAAGTATTCACTGAGAGGCATGGTAAGTTCATAAATTTTATTTTTTGTCACAAGTTAGCGGAAAATGACACTTTGTGACAAAAAAGAAAAAAAAAAGTTTCCATTTCTGCTAACTTGCGACAAAAAAAATGAAATCTGCCACGGACTCACTATGCTCCTCTCTGAATACCTTGAAGTGTCTACTTTCCAAAATGGAGTCATTTGTGGGGTGTGTTTACTGTCCTGGCATTTTTGGGGGTGCCTAATTGTAAGCACCCCTGTAAAGCCTAAAGGTGCTTATTGGACTTTGGGCCTCTTAGCGCAGTTAGGCTGCAAAAAAGTGCCACACATGTGGTATTGTCAGGAATCAGGAATCAGGAATTCTTTATTTCGCCAAGCACGACTGGATCTTGCCCGGAATTGGGTTTGGCACAGTACATAATAACTCAGAGAACAACGATAGGTAGTATAGCACAGCAAGAACAGAAAAGTTGACACTTAAACACTATACACTATACACAGAGGACAAGCAGTTACATCTACATTAT
The DNA here is from genome assembly GCF_040937935.1 of Hyperolius riggenbachi. Classification (NCBI taxonomy): domain Eukaryota; kingdom Metazoa; phylum Chordata; class Amphibia; order Anura; family Hyperoliidae; genus Hyperolius; species Hyperolius riggenbachi. The sequence continues at coordinate 136,129,361 of NC_090657.1, forward strand.
TGTAATACATTTGCGTTACATACTAGGCCAGCGGTTTCACATTGCTCGTAACGGTTCCAAAAGTCGTAGGCTGGCCAATCAACAATTAGTTTTGTTTGCGGATGGGAGTATGTGAAGGGAATTAAGGAGGCTGACGGCCGAGGGGAAGAAAGAGTTACTGTGTCTGGCAGTCCTTGTGGAGATGGCCCGAAGCCTCCGTCCCAGTGGGAGCTGACAGAATTAGCAGTGGCCTGGGTGAGAGGGATCGTTAGCGATCCTCAGCGCCCTCGCTCTCAGCCTTCTCTTGTGTAGGAGGTCGAGTGCATGGAGAGGTCTCCCAATGACCCTCTCCGCTGCCCTGATGACCCTCTGAAGTGTGAGCCTGTCGCTGGCGGTGGAGCCGGAGTACCAGACCAGGATGGAAGAGCAGAGAATCGATTCAATGGTGGCGGAGTAGAAGCTGGTCAAGATCTCTGGGGCCATGCCGAACTTTCTCAGCTGACGAAGGAGGTAGAGTCTCTGTTGGGCTTTCCTTTGGGTGGCGGTGATGTTGGGCCTCCAGCTGAGGTCACTGGAGATGGTGGTGCCCAGGAGACGGGCGCAAGGCACTCTGGCCACTTCCGTACCATCAATGTGGATTGGAGGTGGAGTGGGAGCGGATTTCCTGAAATCAACGATTAGCTCGACAGCTAGTGCGGTGTTGAGCACTAGCTTGTACTCCTTGCACCAGTGAGAGATTCTCTCCACCTGCTGACAGTACTCCTGGATGTTGTCCTTGGTGACGAGACCAACAATGGTGGTGTCGTCGGCGAACTTAATGACCTTGACCGAATCTGCCTCGGATCTACAATTGTTTGTGTAGAGGGAGAACAGCAGTGGAGACAAGACACAGCCCTGAAGGGCCCCTGTGTTCGTGGTCATAATTTGTGAGTGGATCTCACCCAGCCTGACAGATTGAGTCCTGTTGGTGAGAAAGTCTGTGATCCAGAGGCGCAGGCTAGGGTGCACACCAAGTGTGGTTAGTTCTCCTTGTAGAATGCGTGGACAAATCGTATTAAACGCCGAGCTAAAGTCCAGGAGTAGTATTCTGGCGTACGTGTCTGGTCTGTCCAGGTGGTCATAGATGAACTCCAGGCAGATGTTTATTGCATCGTCAGTTGACCTGTTTGCCCTGTACGCGAACTGATGGGGGTCTAGAAAGGGCGCAGGGTGGAGGTCTTGAGGTTGGAAAAGACCGTTCGCTCCAGAGTTTTCATTATGATGGACGTAAGGGCTAACGGCCTAAAGTTGTTCAGCTCAGAGGCTCCCTGTTTCTTAGGGACAGGTATGATGGTCGACCTCTTGAAGCATCTGGGGACTATTCCTTCGCTTAGTGATTTGGTGAAGATGGCGGAGAGAACGGGAGCGAGTTGCCTGGAGCAGGTTTTCAGGCAGGCTGGAGACGCACTGTCCGGTCCAGGGGCTTTCCTGGTGTTTAGTCTTGCCAGAAGTTGCAGGACTTCAGCCTCGCTCACCACTAGAGAAGGAGGTGGGCTCATGATGTTCTCCTTGAGGCGGGGAGGGGTGTTGGGCGGTTCCAGGTGAACCTTCGGTTCTTCCTGCCTCTCAAACCTGCAGTAGAACTTGCTGAGTTCTTCGGCTAGTTCCAGGCTGGGTGGTGCATGTTTGGGGGGGCTTGTAGTTGGTGGCAGCCCTGAGCCCCTTCCATACAGCTCGAGTGTCATTTGAGCGCAGGTTTTGTTTCATTCTCTCTGCATAGTCCCTTTTGGCAGCCCTCAGTTCTCTGTTAAGGTCATTTCTCGCCTTCCTGTAGTCCTCCTGGTTGCCAGTCTTGTGAGCGACTTCCTTTCGTCTCCGCAGTTGCCGTAGCCTGTTAGTGAACCACGGCTTGTTGTTCGGGTAGACCTTGAAGACTTTGGTTGGTATGCAAGAGTCTTCACAGAAGCTGATGTATGAGGCAACGTTGTCTGCCCACTCGTCTATGTTTGGTGCTTCCAGGGCCTCCCACTCAGTGCAGTCAAAGCAGGCTTGGAGTTGGAGCTTGGACTCGTCTGACCATACTTTGGTGGACCTAAGAGTTGGTTTAGCGGATTCTAGGCGTCTCTTGTAAGTGGGTATCAGGTGGATGACACAGTGGTCAGAGGAGCCAAGAGCCGCCCCTGGAACTGCCTTGTAAGCATCCTTCAGTGCTGTGTAGAAGTGGTCGAGAGTGTTCCCGCCCCTGGTGGGGCACTCCACATGCTGGTGGTATCGTGGCATGTCTCGGCGAAGATTGGCCTTGTTGAAGTCGCCCATAACAATAAAAAGTGAGTCTGGAAGGGACGTCTCCCACTGTGAGATGGTCTCGCTGAGCTCCAGTACGGCACCTTTGACATCAGCATCAGGAGGAATGTACACCCCGACAAGGACATAGGAGGAAAACTCACGTGGCGAGTATGTCGGCCTGCAGTTAATGAGTATGAGCTCGAGGTCAGGGGAGCACTTCCTGATGAGTACTGTCGAGGTGGGGCACCATGAGGGGCTGATATAGAAGCAGATACCACCCCCTCTTTTCTTCCCAGAGAGGACAGGGTCTCGGTCTGCACGGGTGAGGCTGAAACCTGGGAGAAACAGGGTGTTCTCAGGGATGTCCTCATGTAGCCAAGTTTCCGTGAAACAAAGGACTGGCGTCGTCCTGCTAAGGTCCCTCCTGTCGCAGAGGAGGCACAGTTCGTCTAGCTTGTTGGGGAGGGAGCACACATTTGCCAGGAGGACTGAGGGGATGGCTGATCGTAGGCCCCTCCTCCTAAGTCTCACGCGGGCGCCTGCCCGGCAGCCTCTCCGCCTCTGGCCTGCACGATGTGTTCCCAGACCAGCTTTGTCAGAAGCCTGGCTACAGGGGGTGAGTGGCCACACGATTCCCACTGTAGGAGCTGCTCCCTGGTGTGTGTAGTGCGTGTTGCGGGGAGTGGTGTGAGTGGGCCCCGGTCCTCGTCGTGTGGGCGAGAGGTGGAGGGACGCCAGCGGGCAGTGGTGCGGCATGGCATTTCAGTGTCGTGTGGGAGGCCTTCTGGGGGAAGCTGGCCAGACACAGCACCGGACTCGAGGAAGCAACAGTAGGTCCAGCAGTGACCGTGGCAGAAAGTTCAGTCAGTGGCACAAAAGATCAACAGTAGGTCCAGCAGTGACCGTGGTAAAAAAAGTTTAGTCAGTGACACAAACGTTCAGACCACAAAACACGAGGCAGCAAGCAGGTTGGGATCGGTACGAAGGGGGTGGATAGCAGTTGGTGCCCGTAGGGCAACAGGAGTAGTGAGTGCCGGTGGCAATTATTTCAGCCCAGGAAGTTCTCTCCGAGAACGGGGGGTATGCTTGGCCCAGGGGATGGCAGGGCTTGTCTGGTTAGGCACAAGCAGGGCAGAGGAGCAGGGCAGCTGTGGGCACAGCAGGGCAGAGGAGCCGGGCAGCTGTGGGCCCGCAGTGTGCATGCAGGTTGGCACAGCAGGATAGGCCCAGGGCCTGGCCGGGTTTGGAGGTTTGGAGACAGAAGAGCCGGACTGCTGTGGGTCAGCAGGGGTGCACCCATGCCGGGCACAGGCAGGATAGGTCCCAGGATTTTCAGGGTCGGAGGGCAGAGAAGCAGCGAAGCAGACAGCAGGGTCGGAGGGCAGAGAAGCAGCGAAGCAGACAGGCTCCCAGGACAGGCAGAAGAGGGCGCTGAGGCTGGGTCTTACCCCTGATGAGTGCAGACTTGGTCGGGTGCCGTGTGAATCCGGTTGCTCCTTCTCCTTCTGCCGCAGCTGCAAATATCTGGGCACCGGTGGGGCTCCAGGCGTTCGTGTCCGTCAGAGCGGAGAGACAGCCTAAGCAGGGCTGGCTGCAGCGTGCACGTGGGGGGCCTAGAAGGCCAGAGCAGTCTTGCGCAGCGGCCCTCAGTGTGCGGAGGATGGCTGCCCGCTATAGATGTTCCGGCTAGCCTCCGCAGCAGGGACCTGATGTAGCCACAGGATGGACCCCGGTGGAGCTGTCCGTAGGTGTCCTTAGCGGAGGAGTAGGTCCTGGATTGGTGGATGGATCCCCTAGCTGGCGGCGGCCTCAGCATGTGCGGAGTTCCGAGAGCAGGAGGCTGGAGGACTTCTCTGCCGTCCGTCGGAGCTTGTCCGACCTATGCGTGCTCCGCGCGGCGGCCCCTCCACGTGGGTGGCCGGAGATGTGACTGGCGTCAGGCGGGCTCTGGAGACCAGGCGATGGATCCTGCTGCCGGCGGTGGATACAGGCAGGTACCGCTGGAAGTAAGCGGGGGATCCCGAGAGACAGACGGCAGAAGCAAAACTAACTAAACTAGTTTCAACAACAAGAATAAGGTGGGCTAAGCTAAGATATAGCTAAAGTAACAAAAAAAGTAACAAAAAAAGTAGCTAAAAGTAGCTAAAAAGCAAAGAAAGTGCATTATACTATTTCTCCTGAGTATGGCGATACCACATGTGTGGCACTTTTTTACACCCTAAGTGCGCTAAGGGGCCCAAAGCCCAATGAGTACCATTAGGATTTCACAGGTCATTTTTGTTTCAAGACTACTCCTCACGGTTTAGGGCCCCTAAAATGCCAGGGCAGTATAGGAACCCCACAAATAACCCTATTTTAGAAAGAAAACACCCCAAGGTATTCCGTTAGGAGTATGGTGAGTTCATAGAAGATTTTATTTTTTGTCACAAGTTAGCGGAAATTGATTTAAATTTTTTTTTTTCACAAAGTGTCATTTTCCGCTTACTTGTGACAAAAAATAAAATCTTCTATGAACTCACCATACTCCTAACGGAATACCTTTGGGTGTCTTCTTTCTAGAATGGGGTCATTTGTGGGGTTCCTATACTGCCCTGGCATTTTAGGGGCCCTAAACCATGAGGAGTAGTCTTGAAACCAAATGTTGCAAAATGACCTGTGAAATCCTAAAGGTACTCATTGGACTTTGGGCCCCTTAGCGCACTTAGGGTGTAAAAAAGTGCCACACATGTGGTACCGCCGTACTCAGGAGAAGTAGTATAATGTGTTTTGTGGTGTATTTTTACACATACCCATGCTGGGTGGGAGAAATATCTCTGTAAATGACAATTTTTTGATTTTTTTTACACACAATTGTCCATTTACAGAGAGAATTTTTTGCAGCCTAGGTGCGCTAAGGGGCCCAACGTCCTATTCACAGGTCATTTTGAGGCATTTGTTTTCTAAAATGCCAGGGCAGTATAGGAACCCCACAAGTGACCCCATTTTAGAAAGAAGACACCCCAAGGTATTCCGTTAGGTGTATGGTGAGTTCATAGAAAATTTTATTTTTTGTCACAAGTTAGTGAAAAATGACTCTTTGTGGGAAAAAACAATAAAAATCAATTTCCGCTAACTTTTGACAAAAAATAAAATCTTCTATGAACTTGTTATACACCTAACAGAATACCTTGGTGTGTCTTTTTTCTAAAACGGGGTCACTTGTGGGGTTCCTATACCACCCTGGCATTTTACGGGCCCAAAACCGTAAGTAGTCTGGAAACCAAATGTCTCAAAATGACCGTTCAGGGGTATAAGCATCTGCAAATTTTGATGACAGGTGGTCTATGAGGGGGCGAATTTTGTGGAACCGGTCATAAGCAGGGTGGCCTTTTAGATGTAAGGTTGTATTGGGCCTGATCTGATGGATAGGAGTGCTGGGGGGGGGGGGGGGAATAACAGGAGGTGATTGATGGGTGTCTCAAGGTGTGATTAGAGGGGGGAAATAGATGCAAGCAATGCACTGATGAGGTGATCAGGGGTGGGGTCTGAGGACGTTCTGAGGGTGTGGGCGGGTGATTGGGTGCTCTAGGGGCAGATAGGGGTCTAATCTGATGGGTATCAGTGACAGGGGCTGATTGATGGGTGATTGATGGGTGATCAGTGGGTGATTAGATGGCAGAACTGATGTAAACAATGCACTTTGGAGGTGATCTGAGGGTAGGTCTGGGGCAATCTGATGGTGTGGGTGGGTGATCAGATTGCCCGCAAGGGGCAAGTTAGGGGCTGATTGATGGGTGGCAGTGACAGGGGGTGATTGATGGGTGGCAGTGACAGGGGGTGATTGATGGGTGATTGATAGGTGATTGACAGGTGATTGACAGGTGATTAGTGGGTTATTACAGGGAAGAACAGATCTAAATAATGCACTGGCGAATTGATAAGGGGGGGGGGGGGGGGGTCTGAGGGAAATCTGAGCGTGTGGGTGGGTGATTGCGTGCCCGCAAGGGGCAGATTAGGGTCTAATCTGATGGGTAACAGTGACAGGTGGTGATAGGGGGTGATTGATGGGAGATTGATGGGTAATTAGTGGGTGTTTAGAGGAGAGAACAGATGTAAACACTGCACTTGGGAGGTGATCTGATGTCGGATCTGCGGGCGATCTATTGGTGTGGGTGGGTGATCAGATTGCCCGCAAGGGGCAGGTTAGGGGCTGATTGATGGGTGGCAGTGACAGGGGGTGATTGATGGGTGATTGACAGGTGATTGACAGGTGATCAGTGGGTTATTACAGGGTGGATAGAGGCATACAGTACACAGGGGGAGGGGCTGGGGGGGTCTGGGGAGAATCTGAGGGGTGGGGGGTGATCAGGAGGGAGCAGGGGGCAGTTTAGGGCTTAAAAAAATAACGTTTACAGATAGTGACAGGGAGTGATCGATGGGTGATTAGGGGGGTGATTGGGTGCAAACAGTGTTCTGGGGGGTGGGCAGGGGGGGGGGTCTGAAGGGTGCTGTGGGCGATCAGGGAAGGTGTGTGGAAAAAAAAATTTGTGGTGCATACTCACTACTGCTTCCTCCTCGCTGGTGGTCTCTGGAACAATGAGACCACGAGACGAGGAGGAAGTGTGTATAAAGCACTTTGTTTACCTAACAAAGTGCTTTATACGCTTTAAATGCCGGATTTCTGTATTCCTCCGCCCGCCGGAGCTGCTAATTGGCCAGCGGGCTGGAGGCTAAATCCCCGGCCATCGATCCCCGGCGGAGGATCGCGTCACGGATGACGCAATCGCTCCGCCTATGCCCATACAAGGACCACCGCCTCTGCACATGAGCTGGTCATTGCGGCATCCACTTTCCGACCGCCCCTGTGCAGTGGGCGGTCGTTAAGTGGTTAAGCAATACCTGTTGCTGGGCAGTCCTGCTTATCCTGTGCCTCTAATACTTTTAGCCTTAGACCCCGAACAAGCATGCAGCAGATCAGGAGTTTCTGACAATATTGTCAGATCTGACAAGATTAACTGCATGCTTGTTTTTGGTGTGATTCAGACACTACTGAATATTCTTCTTACTACAATTGTCCCTTAAGTGGAACTCTGGGAGTAATGTAAATACAAAAAATATATTTTGTTTGCATATATTTAAAGTTAGATGCAAATACTTTTGTGCATCTGTCTGTAGGTACTGTGTTCCGTGGGACAAAGTGCATTGTTGCGAGCGTGTAACGGTGGACAAAGGAGTTTGATGTGTGTTTTTAAACTATAGTTTTATACAATGCACATAACATTCAACTAAAATCTTTTATTTTTGGCAATAAAACTATGACATAGTATTTTCAAGTTTAAGGCTCTTGAAGTTAATCGGAGCGGTTTATGGTGGTGTATGCTGGCTAGAAGGGCTACTGTTGATATTCATTAAGGATACTGTGAAAGGCTTATTCCCTACCTAAAGTAGATGCAAGGCCTGAGGCGTAAATACCTGAGCGCATATTGCTGGTCTGCAATTCGGTCAGCCAGCACATCATGGGTGTTGGTGGAAGTGACCTGGCAGGGTGTGCATTTGCTGTGCACGTATACACTGGAAATCATTGTTTAATTCATTTGATTATAACAATACTACACCGTGGCCCATATGCAATTCACCTTTTCTCCTGAGTTTTCTCCAAAGATGTATTATACATACATTATATTGCCTTTTGAATCACTAGCAAGCAAGAAAATAATTCAAACAGTTTTGATCGTACTTTTCCACTTACTTTTTGTTATTTTTTTTAATGGCAGAGTGCTGAAAGGTTATTCTAAATAGAAGATGAAACATTATCTCCCAGGAGAAAACTCAGAAGAAAAAGTGAATTACATGTGGGCCCATATGTTGTTTTTTTCTTTTCTGTTTTCTTTGAGGAACAGGACATCACTTCAGAAAAGCTAACAAAAGACATTTTAAGAATAAGATTTTTATAACCGTATAACCTTATACTGGGGATAGAAGGATAAGAATAAAGTATAGGGTCAGTTTAACCTATTTTTCAATAGAAAATACATTTATTTAGATAGATCTGTAAATCATTCCTGAAAATTGGAGAAAAGAGATTTACAGGAATTTGGTTACCAAAGAGGGATTGTCCCTCTGTAAAAGGGATATTTGGGAGCTATAATGATATATGGAATGGACGGCTTACATGCTACTGAAGCTGGTTCCTGTCACTTCTAAAGACAGTTTTAATGAACACCAGTCTTTTAATGCAAGCAGCACATGGAGTCTATTCATATTTTACATCTTCTTCTAGCCTTTCTTCTGTACCCTGGACATCCCCACACCAGACCAGAGGCACACACTGTTCTGAGAATCCTTGACTTTGTATCTGCCTCAGATCTGTGCTGGCCTCCTCTGCCATACATCAATCCATTACCGGTGACTGAACACCCAGTATATTAATGACTGCATATATACAGAGCTTTTATCTAAGTCAGGGAATTGCCTGCTCTTGTGTTTGTAGCAGCTGCAAATCCCACTCATGACTCCAACAGGTTTGAGTAGTATTTTTCTATTAGGCTGATATCCATTATCCAGGTCAGTTTTCTCAGTGCTGTCAAATGATCATTTAACATACATATTTATTAAACCTTGCATCATATTCCCTCATGAATTCTCCTATTCTGACAGATAACTGAGATAACAAGTATTTTATGATGACTTGCAGCAAAAATGATAAATCTGTTTTAAAGCATGTTACTCAGTTATTAAAACATGCTCAGTTTTGGCTTGTCACATTTTCACACCTACTGTACTGAAATTACATTTGTTAAAAAAAAAATACATTTTATTTTAATGCACTCCTTTAATTTCAAAGCAATGTGTCATTACATACCTAGATATGGGGACTTTCTGATAAACCTAATTGGGACACAGGAAGCAGGAACAAATTAGCAGAAGCTTTTTTTAACCCTCCTGGCAGTCTATTAAAAACCGCCAGGGGGCAGCGCAGCAGTTTTTTTTTTTATTATTTTTTTTTTTAAATCATGTAGTGAGCCTAGGGCTCGCTACATGACAGCCGCTGTGGAGCGGCATCCCCCCACCCTCTTCGATTGCCTCCGGCGATAAAGCCCGTCTGGAAATCCTGTTCTGAACGGGATTTCCATTAGGGCTTCCCCCGTCGCCATGGCCATGGTCATCAAAGTCGTGACGTCAAAGGGAGTCCCGATCCACCCCTCGGCGCTGCCTTGCACTGATTGGCCAGGCAGCGCATGGGGTCTGAGGGGGGGGGGGGGGGCGGTGCGGCTGGTAGCAGCGAATCGGCGCGGAGCGGCGGCGATCGGAGTGCACACGCAGCCAGCAAAGTGCTAGCTGCGTGTTGAAAAAAAAAAGGTATGCAAATTGGCCCAGCAGGGCCTGAGAAATCCTCCTGCGCGGTTACCGAAGATCACTATCTTGTTCTTCCTTAGGGCTGATTCACACCACACAAGCTTTTTAAATGCTAGAGATTTTAAAAGCTCTTGCTAATATAATGCTATGGGGGATTTTTACAAAATCACGTCACTCCAGTGTGAACACACACATACAGGGGAGGACTGGGATCTTTTGGCCTGGGGGTAAAACACAAACTAGAGCCCCATTTTCACATTACATCACATACGTGCTATATGCCAGTAGTCACATGGGAAATACAGCAAGGACACTTGAGGAACAGCGTAAAGTATAAATGCACTGGCACCGGAGGCACGTAATACATTTTGAGTAACAACGGCACCTATACCTAGCTACCTATACTGAAGGCACCTATTCCTAGCTACCGATACTGGGAGCACCTATACCTAGGTACCTATACTGGGGCACTTATGTCTGGCTAACCTATTCTGGGGGCACCTATAGCTAGCTAGCTATACTGGGGACACCTACAGCTGGCTACTTATACTGGGGATACCTATGCATGGTCACCTATTCTGGGGGCACCCAAACCTGACTACCTATACTGGGGGTGTAGTATGGGGTCACGAGTCGGGGGGGACACAGTTTTTACACCCTCACCGTGGGTGCAATTTAGCCTAGAAACTGCCCTGGCCGAGGTTTCCGCCACGTTTGTCGTTTGTAATTATCGCACTTAATCGACCACATCAGCCTGAGATTTCCCAGCATCTCAGATCGATACATTCAACCAATTTTCACGAAATCAGTTAAATCTTCGATAGGGCATGCTTGTGCCAACACAGATTTTCATCCGATTTGATAATTTTCGAAACAGTTGGTTGATCGGTGTATGGCCACTTTAATTCCCCAAGGCTCATCCTCCTCCCCCCTCCACACACACATTTAGGTCTTCCAGTTCACCACCATCTCTACTAATACCTCAAATATGCTCCTCTTCCATCTCTGATACCCTCCTCTACATTTACCAGACCACCATCTCCCTCAGGCATGCAACATTAACCTCCCTCCTGGCACCATGATCTCTGCTCTGCTAATTCCAGAAGTTATGGCACTGCTAATTCATCAAGTTACTGCACCCCTACTCCCATCACTGTTGTCGACCGTACCCCCAACATACATGCCTTGCTTACCTTTTTTTTTATTGGTGGCCAGTGGCATCGCTGTCTACCAACTTCGCTATAGTATGACTTACTATAGGACACATACATTCTTGGGACTGGAAGGTGGAAAAGCCAATATGATTCGATCACAGTGAACAAATCTGTCAGTAAAAATCGATGCATGTATGGCCAGCTTTAGATTAAATTGTGAGGGTAAGGTGGGGGGGCAAAGTAGAGAGAGAAAGAGGGGAGAAAAGGAGAGAGGCTAAGAGGGGAGAAAAGCTGAAAGAGGAAATAAGATATTTGCCTTGCCTTAGGGGAAAGGGGGGGGGGTGCAGAGGTGAATGAGGGAGAGAGACTGAGAATAGCCTGAGATGGAGCAGAGAGCTTATTTACATTGCAGCCACATCACACAGAGCCTTCTTGTCTCTAATATCCCTGTCCCTGCCAATCTCTCACAAAGTCCTGCAAGCAGCCTTTCTGGAGTCTAGGGACTGTCTGCAAGCAGCCCTTATGGAGTCTATGGACTGTCTGCAAGCAGCCATCCAGGAGATATGGGCGCAGCCGGCACCACCATAGGCCATAATAGGAATTACGGCTATAGTGGCGCACAGTCAGTAACTTCGGCGCCATCAGAAGACGGAGCTGAAGTTGCTTCTAAAACATTGTAATTCACCTTCCAGCAATAGCTGGAAGCCGAATTACATTATTCCCCACTATCCACATGGACCTAGAGGGGGAATAGTATTTAGCACCGCCGGGAACTTGTGCAGCAGCACATACGAACAACTGCAGGTCCGAGGCAGATTCTGTCAAGGTTATCAAGTTTGCTGATGATACCACCATCGTTGGCCTTGTCACCAAGGATGACGCCCAGGAGTACCGTCAGCAGGTGGAGTGAATTTGCAATTGGAGCAAGGAGAACAGGCTGGTGCTCAACACCGCAAAGACCGTGGAGTTAATCATCGACTTCAGGAAGGCGGCTCCCACCCCACCCCCAATTTACATTGGAGGCAAGGAGGTAACCAGAGTGCCCTCCGCCCGGCTTCTAGGTACTACCATCTCCAGTGGCCTCAGCTGGAAGCCCAACATCACTGCCACCCAACGTAAAGCACAGCAGAGACTCTTCTTCCTCCGCCAGCTGAGAAAGTTCGGCATGACTCAAGAAATTCTAACCAACTTTTACTCCGCCACCATTGAGTCGATTCTCTGCTCTTCCATCCTGGTGTGGTATGCTGGCGCCACTGTCAATGATAGGGACAGACTACAGAGGGTCATAAAGTCAGCGGAGAGGATCATTGGGTGCCCCCTCCCCTCACTTGCCCTACTACACAGCAAAAGACTAAAAACCAGGGCATTGAGGATTGCAAATGACTCCTCACACCCTGGCCACCGCTACTTCAGCATTCTGCCCTTGGGACGGAGGCTACGAGCCATCTCCACTAAAACCACGAGACATAGGAACTCGTTCTTCCCCTCGGCAGTCAACCTACTAAACTCCCTCCACGTTCTACCATCAAAGCGAGCTTCAACGAGCGGCGAGGTCGGCGGCGCTACGGCTGAACAACAGCCAACCAGCCCACAAGACCTAACTGACTATCGACACTGTAGGGAGACACTAGGATTGTGATTGTGATTGTGATGTGTTTTTTACAATGTTTGTGTGAATCTGATATCTGCTGTGCCTCCTTCTATGCACTCTCTCTTTCTCTGTACTTCTTCCTCCTTCTATGCACTCTTCCTGAGCCACTGTATTGTACTGTGCCAAAAACAATTCCGGGCATGTCCCCTCATGCTTGGCGAAATAAATGATTCTGATTCTGAGCAGGATAAGCCATACCGGCTGTATCCTGCCCCCAAGTCTGCCCTTCTGGAGTCTAGGGACTATCTGCAAGCTGGAATCTAGGGACTGTCAAATACGTACCTAGACAGTACCTTATGTAGCTGTGCATATTCAGTAATTTTAACAATGGTGAGAGACGAGACAGATTTTTTTTTCCCATGGACCCTGCAGGCAAGCCTCTGCTCTGCATCATGCTGTGTATATTAACCAGCTTGCCCACCCTCTAATTGCTCTATAATTGAGCGTTTATTTCCCTCAGCCAGCCTAGTGGTTCACATTGCCATATACAAAAACATGAATGCTCTAGGCACTGTGCCAGAATAAGAGGCAGACTAGGAGGGAATTCCACCCCCTCCCCCCAGCCAGTCCTCCCCTGCACACATGGCTTTTGCATCGAGTGTGCAATCACTTTGCTTGTATCAGGTACACAAGCCTCCGACACGGACTTGTTGTGCACGGAATAAAGTTTTGCTAGCAGTGCCAGAAGTTCACTTCTCTCCTCATTCATATTGCATACTTTTGCTACTGGCTTGAGCACGCTGTGTATCCAGAACAGGAGCCACGGAACCCAGATACCGCCCTGCTTGCCAGGACACTGACGTTCCAGCTACTTTTTATCTGCTATTTCATCAAAACAGAACATAGTGATTGCTGAAAGGTTATCACTTTGACGCTTGTGATATTGCATTGGAATACACACATGTTAAGCAAGAGTTTATCTTCAATAATACTATGGAGACTTTTTCTTTTTAACACTAATAATACTAAAAACAATATGAATATTAATCACTAACATGCTCCTTCTTACAGTGTGCCCACCATCCTTTGATATCCTTGGTAAAAATGGTGCTTTCAAGACCATTTTTATTACTTCATGGCATCCATTGTAGCACCAGTGGATTTAGTGCAAGCACCTGATTAACAGAAAAACAAGGCCCAAACCACTAGGAATGTATAGGGGATAAAAGAGACCGAAAAGCCCTCCTATTAATAAGCAATGCTTGGTGAAATTTGCCTTCTTAAAACAGAAGGAAATTTGCAATAATCAGCTATAAGTGAACATTTGTGGTTACCCACAATGCACCACTACTGAATATGCAGATTATCTCTTTTGGCCCCTGTAAGCCAGACAAGCATCCAGAACCGCTGGTGTATAGCAAGCCTATAGCTTTAAATATTACACAGCCACACCAACACCACATGTAGACGGCCTATTCTGGGGTTTTGGCCCTTATCAGTACATGGCAGGGATTGATATGGCTGTAACGGAAAGGGCTTGGACTGGTACAACAGAATAACCAAGCAGCTCGGGGTGACCCAAACCACTAGGAGTGTATAGGGGGATAAAAGAGACCGAAAAGCCCTCCTACTAAAAAGCTATGCTTGGTGAAATTTGCCTTCTTAAAACAGAAGGAAATTTGCAATAATTCAGCTATAAGTGAACATTTGTGGTTACCCACAATACACCACTACTGAATATGCAAATTACCCCCTTCATTAACTAACCCTAATTGATATCTTTAGTGTGAAGGTGCCTATATACACATTGATTTTTCTGCCCAATTCCCTGCAGATTTGATAACTTTGATTGAATCTGATGGGAATTCTTGTTTAAGTATCATCAGAGAGAGAGATCAGCTGACACGAGTGGCAATACATGTCAGCAGAGTAACCAGTAAACATCCTGACTGTGTGTCAGCTATAGCATAGTGGCAAAGAGCACCGCCTCTGACGTGAGAAACCAGGGCTCAATCCCAGCCACGGTCAGCATCAAACACTACTATTTATTACATAAACCCCTGACTAAGTGTCAGCTGACTCTACTTCTGTCGCCGCCTCAGACCATACTGCGGCCGAGAGGAGCGATCCCTTACACTCATACTATTAAGTTTCAAATAGGTTGCAGTAAATGACACCCACACTATTCAGCCAATCACAATGCTTCGTGTTGTAGTGGGTGCTGTGATTGGAGAACTGTTCTCTATAAGGTTTCCTTCTGTGTTTTCTTGTGCTTGTGCTTAGACACAAGAGCATATGCACACAGCAAAATAACAAAGATATAGACATAAAATATGCTGGACATCAGGAAATGCTGCCATGATTTTTACTGATTATGATTCTGTGTACAGTTAAAGCTAATGGGAAGCGGAAAAAAAAGGGGAAGGGAAGGCTCTGGTTCCTATGCAGTGTTCCCCAACCCTGTCCTCAAGGCCCACCAACAGTGCATGTTTTGTGGAAATCCACAGAGGTATTTAATCAGCTCTGCGGAGACACTAATTACTCCACCTGTGAATGTTTTTGGATTTCCACAAAACATGTACTGTTGGTGGGCCTTCAGGACAGGGTTGGGGAACTCTGTTATAGAGCCTTCCCACTCCTCTCACAGTCCCCTCCTTCCAGCGATGTTGACTCCGGTAGCAGTATAGGACCGATCAGTTGAATACTGCACCCTGCCACCGCAGGAAACGTCAGAAGTCTTTGGAAGCTCAAATGCTCCCAAAGACCATCGGCTCCGTACTGCGCCTGAACTAGCACGCTCTCTCGCGTGCTCGTTTTTGCTCAGTACAGAGCCAGCATTCTTCAGGACCACTTGGGCTCCCGAAGACTTCTGAAGCCTTATGCAGTGGGGGTTTCAAATGGGGGTGACATTGCTGGAATGAGGGGACTGTGAAAGTAATGGGAAGGCTCTAAAGGACCCAGAGCTTCCCTCTCCTTAAGTATCTGTTAGTTTGTTTTTTTCGCTTCCCATTAGCTCTAATGTTTCATTTCTCATTTCTTCTTCTCTAAAATAACATCATTATGGAACATGGAAGCAGTAGCTCTCTTTAAGCAAAGAACTATTTGGCGTTTGAAATCAAACAGGTATAACAGAGGCGCCAACAAGGATAAAATAATTAAAATCCGCTTAAAAGGAGGGAAGTAGATAGACTCACCTCCCTCGGGTAAACAATGACCAAACAATAAGCCGTTATTATAATAACACTAATGTTTAATAGAACATCTCCAAGTGTGCAACGCCTTTCACGGGTCACTGTCCCACTTCATCAGGCAATCAATTTTGGAGAACACAATGGTAGGTCAATATCTGGGCCAAGCGCTTCTGTGAAATTGATATTGGCCCAGATATTGACCTACCATTGTGTTCTCCAAAATTGATTGCCTGATGAAGTGGGACAGTAACCCGTGAAACGCGTTGCACACTTGGAGATGTTCTATTAAACATTACTGTTCTTATAATAACGGCTTATTGTTTGGTCATTGTTTACCTGAGGGAGGTGAGTCTACCTACTTCCCTCCTTTTAAGCGGATTTTAATTATTTTATCCTTGTTGGCGCCTCTGTTATACCTGTTTGATTGTTGATCTAGGCCACCCTTGGTGGAGGGGTGTATCCCCATTTTCTTCTATCTACAGAGAGCGACTTTTTATTACCTGAGTGGGGTCAGGTTAAAATTCTCCCCACCTGCCTGATCAGTGGTTGCCTGTGCGGCGACCCGTACTTATGAGTATAATACCGTTCTTTTACACTATATTACTCTATTCATCTGGCGTACTACACCATATTGGGCTCTCAGTTTCATTTCTGTTCTTTTAAAACCCTATTTGGTGTTTGCAGTATTCCAGCCCTGGTCTCAACAGAAACGTTCACTTCCAGAAACACTTGTGTAAATGTAATTGTCTATTGACAGGCTGCAATAAATTGAACTGAGGTTAATGAACATCACAGTCTGTTCAGAGCAATTAGTCAATGGTCATTAATGTGAAAAATCATCGGTATGAGCATATATAGTACATATCCATGAGTGTATTGACAGCAGGTCTGATGATCATCAAGGGAGCGCTTCATGAAAGCTGGTCAATAGAGTACAAAAGTTATTGAGAGCAGAGGGGGTGGGGAGAATGCAAGTGCTCCTCAACTCTCTGTGCTTTTATATGAAGACTTGCTTGTCAGTTGGAGAGAGAGATTCTCTCCCTCTAACGTATTATTCACTAATGGAGGACTATATGGTTGATTGCCTTGCAGTACATAAAAAATGGCCTATTTATTTCAAACCAATCCATAAGGCCGCCTCGCAGGATGCTTCTCTCACACAGGGGAACAACGTAATTAATACAATATCTATTTGCTTGTGTTCTATAATTTGTAAGTGTAAATTAATATTCCGACCGAATCAATTTCACCTTGTTATGCCAGGTTCTGCTCTCTAATTTTCATTTTCACTAACCTGGGCTGAATTAAGTAATTGTGGCTAAAGATGATTCATATTGAAAATTAAGGGAATTCTCTACTCCGCAGTAGATATCTCACTGGCTATGTAAGACAATTTGCACTAAAGGCCACATTTTCTTAAAAGAAGTAATGCATCAAACAAAGCCAGCAGTCCAAAGCTTCACCACAGTAGCAGGAATGGGCTGCTGCTGTAGCATTTAATAACATAGCAGCATGATAATAGGTAACTGCTCTGTTATTAAAGGGTGCCTGAACTGATTTATAACATTATGGGATAAACATGATTATGTACAGTTTCATTCCTGCATATAACTAGGTTATGTTTATGCCCTTTCTCAAGTGCCTGTTAGTCTGCAGTCTAAGACAATACTTATGACATACAAAACATCACGTTAACATAAACAGGCCCACAAGGGGCTGGTACTATACTTAAAGTGAACATCCTCCAAACAGCATACAAATATATTGCAAATAGTATGCAAATATAATGAAAATGCAAAATTATCAATGTAAATGGCTGCAACAGGAGGGGAGGGAAAAATGCAGCTAAAGGAAACCTTTTAAATCAAAGTCCTCATTAAAGACATATGGGTTCAGAGTGTCAACTTTGTCAATCCAAACACATTCAGGTGTGCAAGTTTCTCTCTAGTCGAGATCTAGTTGGATCTAGTCTAGTAACCCTCATTGATAATGTATTAAAGGCATAAAACTCTTGCCTGGGAGAGACCAGCTTCTAAGTGCATGTAATAGAGGACCAAGAGGACTGTGAGGGACATGCAAGCCCACAGTGGCTGGAAGAAGTTCCAGGTATGTAAAAGAACACTCTTTAATTTCAGATATGGTATCCTTTAAAGAGAATCTGTACTCTAAAATTCTTACAATGAAAAGCATACCATTCTATTTATTATGTTCTCCTAGGCCCCTCTGTGCTGTTTCTGCCACTCCCTGCTGCAATCCTGGCTTGTAATTGCCAGTTTTAGGCAGTGTTTACAAACAAAAGACATACCTGCAAACCAGCTTGTGATAGGCAGAGAGGATCTCAGTCTGTGACTCACACAGAGCCTGCAGGGGGCATGGAGAGGGTGTGTATATCCGATCCGATCACAAGCCAAGCAGCACATTCCTGCCTGAGTGCCTGAGCCCGACAAAGCTGACAAAGGAAAGAAGATTAGATTATATAACAGAGATAATACAGCCACTGTGCAACTAGGAAAGGATGCAGTAAGACAGACCACATTAGAACAGGTATAGGAACTTATAGGATAGAAGAGATAAGGCTGAACATTTTGTTACAGAGTCTCTTTAAGGAGGTTCCTGCAGCACATAATAATTATTATACATTTATATAGACCTGACAGATCTGTGAGAGGCGGGGATGTTACTACAAATTATGGGCCCCCACAAAACTTGGATGATGAACCCGAATCACACCCCATTCCCTTTTTGGTGGCCCGACAACTAGGAGGCCCATCTGCTAGAAATGCCACCTCGACTACCCCATACACAACCCCTGATCTGGATGGGTGGCACCTGTAATAGAAAAGGGAAGGGTAAGAAGTTGAGCCCACTCACGGACTAGGGCCCTCCTATGACTGCAGGTCATGCTCCCCTCATAGTTACACGTCTGGTGGGAAGGAACCAGAGCAATTCAAACACACGTTTGATGCTATCATGTCAATATGAAGCAAAATTTCTGAGTAATGTTTCTAACACCTTGTAGAGTCTATACCATGAACTATCAAGGCAATTCTGAAGTTAAAAAGGGGTCCAACCCACTACTAGCAAGGTGTACCTAGTGTATATAGTATTCAGCCTTACTATGTCAAGACTCAAGAGCACTAGTTTTTCTCACTCTCTGTGAGTGACGGTGTTTGGTAAGGCTACCTGGTTCAGCACCTTCAAACCGCCCAATGCTGCCTCTGCCATGCCTCCACCCAGGTGACAAAGAAGGAAATGGATACATAAATTGGGGCACAGATGGCTAAAATGTCACAGATTTTGACATGTCAGATTCAGATATCCCACTAGATGTGAATATGCATATAATGAAACAGACTTCAGGAGACAAAAGGATGTTTCCTACTTTCTACATTCACATACACATTTCAGATCCTTGTTGCCTGGTTTCTGCAACAATCTTTGCAGATTCATGTGGCAGACGTGGCATGCAAACATTCTGTTCAGTTCGTGGTTGGGCAGTATACTGTGTGCTTAGTTTTGTTGAAAAAACAAGGATGTTGCGGCACTCACTACTCCAGTTGGTTGCAGTGGTAACGTTTGTCGATTGGGCCAAAGACGGAGAAAATGCGTCTTACAGCCCAAAAATAATAGTAATTTCAATTATTTGGGAAATCATAACTAGCCATAAACTGAAATGCAAGTCCGTAAATGCTACTTTTATTTTTGTCTTGAGTCCTTCTTTAGCTATCTTAAAGTCTTGTAGGTTTAAGCATTTAGAAAGTACTACATTTTGGTTAATCAACGGAATGTGTAACAGGTACTGAATCGATAGGATATGATCACAGTAAGCAGCATTACTTTTTTTATACACACAGTTCACAGAACAGAGCCTGTGAGACTCCAGTCTATTTATCAGACATCATTTAAATTCTAGTGCTGAAGAACTTTCCTCTTTTATCTAAAAGTAATTACAAAGCCATCATTAATAAGGATATTCTTGAATGTTTGCATAAATGTGTGAAGCATAAATTTTTTAAACAAGCTCTTACACTGACTTCCAGATGACTATAAGTAATTGATGCTACCAGCTATTTTTCACTTGCCATGTTGACCTTTATTTGTATCCACTAGCAATGTTCAGTTGCAGTGATATCTTATGCCATGTCTTGCAGCCTTTGGACTTTGAGACGCAGAAGGAACACTCGCTGGTTTTAGAAGCTCAGAACAGATTTGTGGATCCTCGCTTCTCAGATCTGGGGACCTTCCGGGATCAGGCGATTGTCAAGGTGTCGGTGTTAGATGTGGATGAACCTCCTAAGTTTCAGCCACTTGGTGGGGTTATTGACGTGTCAGAGGATGCACATGTCGGTTCTGTGATTGTGGCAATCACAGCTATTGATCCGGATAAAGCCAACAACTCAGTCAGGTATTTCCTACCTTCCCTTACCCTTCCCTCCCCTTCCCCTCGAGCCATCTTTTCATCTCTTCCTCCCTCCACTCCTCACTCAACCACCCCCCATGGCCTTTCCTTTCATCCGTTTATGCCCTGCTTTTTCTAGGCCCCAACCATCCTCTCTATATTTCACCTATTTTTTTGTTGCCTCGCTTTATTTTCTCTTTCTCCACCCACTTTGTTACTGTAAATATTTCTGCTCTGCATATGCCCTTTTCACTGTTCTTTCTTCCTTCCCAGTCCTAATCATCTCCACCCTCCCCCCACCGTCCTTCTCTTCCTTCTTTTTTAATTATTCACATATATGTGAGCAATTGGTTATTGATAGGCATGCAATTTACAGTTCACAATATTCACCCTCAGTGATTTTCATATGTTTAATGTGTAAATGCTTGTGTTATATTTGACACAATAGAAACCGTGGAGGAGTGCATTTTTGTATGGATTTGTATACACACACACACACACACACACACACACACACACACACACACACACACACACACACACACACACACACACACACACACACACACACACACACACACACACACATACACACACACACACACGGATGTAATGTTCAAGAAGTGAGAGTTAAGGTGAGCTTTGGAAGTTAATACCAGATCTAGAAGACCAAGAAAACTTTCAGAGAGGTGTGTTGATATGCTGTCTAGAAAATCAAAGGCAAGCATCAATATGACTGCAAAGGGAAGATTTGACTAACTCAGGAGTGTTGGAGCACTGTTCCAGAGTGCAGCGTTGCTCACACAAACATGATCTGCTTGGAAGAATCAACCGTAGGAGGGAAGTCTGGCCAGGACTGAGAACCTGTGCCCCATAGCTACAACTTTGCATTGGCGGTGCCTAAAATAGCCAAGATCCAATGCATGGTGATGTGCTCCAATTGCAGAGTGAAGGTGCACAGTATGGTGCCCTGCAGAGTGAAGGTGCACAGTATGGTGCCCCGCTCTAGGCCTCTGTCTGATATGTTTGTGCTGAGAAGCGGCTCTGTCAAAGATATTCATAATTTTGTCAATGAGATATATACTTTTTGTTTATTTTTTTAATTGCTAACATTCGGTTACACTTTATCAGGGTCTTGTGTGTTGCGTAATGAAGGAAAGGCATAATCAAAAAGTCAACTTGAACCAAACTTTTACTTGATCTCTTCTCTATCATATTCTGTGTTCCAAAATAACAGTTTTACTAATGCACATTGACATCTAACCTATGTGGCCAGTACTGCAGTCTGTGTCATGGGAGCTGCCATCTTGCTTTTTGCACATTATACAAATCGGTATATGGACATCTGAAACTCTTTGCCTGATCCTGTACCATTAATGCCTTTGTCTAAACATCTGTAAGATAACACTGTTTGCATAGGTGGGGTTAGGGGGAGCCAGCTTGTACTGTTAACTGAATGGTAAGCTACAAGACTGAAAGAGGTTGATTCAGTAATATTGCAGTAAGCAGTAGTGCGATGTGCATACATAACCAGTGGATACAGCAGCTTATTGCAAGCCTAATTCAGTAAATGTGCAGTACTTGAGGTTTACAACATTTATGGGTAAGCACTGCAAGCTAGGTGCTGCTCAGCAAGAGTAGCGCAGAAGCTCTCCATGGTGGTGGATATGTTCAGGTTTGTGGCAAGCTACCACTGACTCTCCTCTGGTCCTTTAGAAGCTAGTAACAAGCAAAGAGTGAGGTTCAGAAAAACTCATTTACCAGCTTCCTCCAGCTGTTCGTAGTGGTTGTGATGCCTTTCAAAAGTGGGGTGACATAGCCTAAGAAAGTGTTGCTCCCACTGCCAGTGGTCCCAGAAACTTTTCAGTCACCCCCAGTTCTGTGAGATACCTGGTAATAAGGATCAGTAGTTAGCTACAGGTGCTTTTACATTGCTCTGAAATCATAGGGTCTCCAGAAAATATTTTTTTTAATGAGTTTAGCATAAGACTGCAAAATAGCAAGATGTGAAGGAGTCTGAATACTATCTGAATGCACTAAAAACTCCATTCAGCTATTGCAGGAAGAAGATAGAAAAAAACTATAAGAAGCTGTCCGTACACTTTAATTTTTGTCACAACCACTACAGAGCCACATTAAACTGTGTGCATTACAGAAATGGCCGTCAATTTATATTATTGGGAACTGTTACGAATGCATAGATTTTTTTTTCTTTTATCTGAAAAAATGCTAATTTATTTCTGAAACAATTCTGGCTGTGTGTGCACACAAAGAATATATTTTGATAATGTAATGTGTGTTTTAATAACTGTAACTGAACTTGGAGTTCATTTCATTGGAAATGATTGTACTGTTTTAATACAGTAATTGCTGTGGTTAGCAGTTGAATTTATTATTAGGATGTTTTAATAAAGAGATAAAATCCCGTTGGCTGTATTTAGGGCTTTACAAAGCATGTAGACATTGCAGAATTAAGCTAAATACAAGAACTGCCCTACTGTCTAATCATGTCTAGTAAGATATAGCAGGGATTTAAATATACAGAGACATACATTTTTTTGTGAAGTGAACATTTCTTCATGAAAATTTAAAAACTAAATTCATAGTTTGAGTTAGTAAGTAAGATCATAGTGAAACATGCCTGATTGTGATAGCCAGCATCCACAGGAGTCTTTAAAGCTGATTGGGAGGAATTTTTTTTCTTGCCATCTCCCCAGGGTCAAACCCCGTCACACTTACACAACCCCTCCCTCCAAGCTTCCCTTATATGCTGAAGATCTTCCTAAAAAGTCCATGCAGCAAATCCTTCATACTTCTCAGTGTCTTTGGGAGGAGAACCTCCACATCTTCGCACAAGCCTGACCTCTGGAAGGTCTTCTGGAAGGGGATGTGGCACACAGCTTCTCATTCCACCACTTTGCTGCTATTGGAGGTGGGCATTTCTTTTACAGGCACGAAGTACTTCTCATTTGGATAAATGGCAAAGGCATGGGTATCCTACTGTACGGCTGTAGTGTAGTGGTTTCTGAGAGATGGTGCAGACGGTTGTAGAATGTAGTGGGGCAATTTATCTTCTGTTATTTCATATGAAAGTGAGGCATGGACCAGGAAATTGTGTTGGAGGAATGCAAGGACAAGAAGGAGCTATGGAGCCCAGTCAGCTGAAGTGGTCATGAGATACACCAACTGGTATGCAGCAAGAAGTTCACCAGCTGTCCCCGGGTTCTTCTTGCAAAGTTCACTCCTCTGTTAATGCATAACCTTTCAGGATATCCATGCTTTCAGCCATTCCAAATGTTCACATTCCATCTTTCTCAGTGTTACAATTCACACCACTGCCAGACATTTATGTAACAAAATACATTAATTTTTTCACAATGCACTAAACAGAGACATGAAGAAATTAAGATTTATTCCATTCAACCCCATCAAATAAAGGAGATCTAAACATCAACTCAACAACCGCTCCAACACATCTCTCCCTCCAATATTTATCCCACCTTCTCTAATGGGGTCGTACAGCTAGACTTTTCCGGAGGGTTCTCGTGTAGCTTTTCTAGAAGATTTATAGGTCAAAGATTTATTACAGTCTTAATCTGGTCAAGACAATGCCTCACATAAGTCATCATCAACTTACACAAGTGAAAGAGCTTAAAGAACAAGTGACACCCATGCTAACCTAGAAATAAAAAACACATATATAAGTAGATAAATACTAGTTCTACTTAAATAACAGATGTATTGCACTGTCCACATTATGATTCCTGTGAATTTCATAAACGAAAAGCAGAAAATCCTATTTTAGGCAGTTTGCATCTTTGTTACCTTTGACCTCCTGACATAATTTCCTCTCACTTTTTTTCTCCTCTTGCTAATTGTGTATTCGTTACCCACCCTCCTCCCAGAGTCTTCAGACACTCCCACTGAGGTCTATACTAGGAAGTGCACTGTCTTATGTCATTAGAAGGAGGGGGGACTAAAGGGAAGAGAAGGAATATATTATAGATAAAAAGACCCCCAGCATGCAACTGTTTGGCAATGGCACTTAAAGGGCCAGTGCTCCTAAGGTATGTGATAACTCCAAACCATAACAGCAGAAAAAGTTTTGAATGCAGGATTAGCATCTTTATCACTTAACCTCCCTGGCGGTCTATTAGGATGCATGTTGGATTAGTGTGGCTCTTTAATAATAACAAGCAGGGCCGGATTTAGGCCAAGGCCACCTAGGCCACCACAGGAGCAAGAGCACCAAAGCAGCAGGCTATACTGGTGCAGCATTTGCAAGCTTGCAAATGCTGCATTGAAGAGAGATCAGGTGAGTGCCAGACTGCGGTACTCTGCTGCTAGCTGCCTGTGCAGCAGCCATCTTGCTCTCTATGCATGTTTGCATTTTGGCCGGCTGCTATGGACTTGGGCAGCATTGGAGGCGGAAAGGAAGAGCAAGCTTCTGCACTGGAAACAAGTGGAGAAATGAGTGGCACTAATGGCTGCTGCGGTGTGAAGGCGAGTTGGCTACCTATGCTGAAGGGGGTTGGGAAAAGGAGGGATTAAGGGAGTCATCTGGCTACCTATACTGGAGGGAAGGGGGTGAGGGGTCAACTGGCTACCTATGCTGGAGGGAAGGGTGGAGGGGTCATCTCACTACCTATACCGAAGGGGAGCTGCTGGTGACAGTGGCCTTGGGCGTTTAAGAGAACAAATCCGGCCCTGTTAACAAGCTGATACATCATTGTATTCCAGCGGTTCTAGAGGCGTGTTTAGCTTTCAGGGACATCAAAGAGATGATTTGCATGTTCAGCATTGATGCACTGGGAGACATCTCAGACCTCAACCTGAATAATTTTAAATGCCTTCTGTTTTAAGAAGGCAAACGTCTGTTTTTAAAATGTTTAGAGATCAGCACACAGCAAGACAAACCACATCTTCAAGAGTAAATTAATCATTTTACCTTGACCTCAGTATTTTCTTAATGCTGTATACTTGCGTTATTCATTTTAGTTCAGTTTTTACAAACTGGCGTCACGCTAGTATTAACAGTAAAAACTGGAAATGTCTCTATAATGATAGCAAAGTAGTTGCAGTGTTATGATCTCTGCTTAAAACGTTTGCTTTTAAAATGTTCTCTCCCTTTTACCTTTCCGTAAAGTGCCCCTCTGCACTCCAGAATACTTCAGCATACGCAGTGTCTGTATGTTTTTTGTAAACATAGAAGTCTGCCTGTTAAATTCACACTGAAGCAAAACTAAAATTATGATATAATGAATTGGTTGTGTAGTACGGATAATTACTAGAACATTAGTAACAAAGGAAATAGTCTCACATTTTTATTTTCAGTTATATAGTTTTTTTTTATAACATTGCATCATTATCTAATATTTGCAGTTTACACATTACACTCAGCATTCCAAAATGATTTCACAGAGCAGACTAGTGAACTTTTAAACTGTCCTCTGCAGAAAAAACTAAATACAGTGACAGACACTTGAGAAGATTAAGCTTCAGAAGAAAGTTTGAAGTTTGAAAGTCGTGGAGAGATCAGTGGCTCTTTTGCATAGATAACAACTGAAGTTTCTTAACTCTTCCTGCACTGGAATTAATATTAGACTCATATCTCTGCTGCTAATGCTTTATTTCTTAGCAGTACTACACATACAAATCATTATATCATAAGTTTATTTTCACTTCACATTCCCTTTAACAGTCTGTATGTGTGTGCCTTTCACGGTATGTATTGTAAAACAGGGCTACATGTATAGCATTTTTTTATCATTGCCCCAATGTAACCACTCTAAAGTATACATATGTCAACACTTTCATTCTTTCTTTATCCTCTCATATGTATGACTTCTGTCCAAACATGCTTCCTTTCTTAGATACTCGTTGGATAAATCATCGGATGATGGTATTTTTGAGATTGATGAAGAAACTGGTGAAGTGAGGATAACCAAACCCTTGGACCGTGAGACCTCTGGGTGGCACAATTTGACTGTTCAGGCAATGGAAGCAGGTTTTCTTATGCCTTTATTTTACCTCTGTCAGCATAACAATCATGTATCATGTACCCATCTTAAAGGGAACGTATAGCTTTTTTCTCATGAATCATGTATTTATTTTTATACTAAGCACTTGCTTTGCATTACAATCATTGCTATTTTTTATTTGGTACCATTGGTGGCGCTGTGAAAATTAAAACACACAACAGTTTTTTTCTATTCTAAATCCAACAAAAACTGTGCTGACCAGCAAACAATCTTAGTTGTCTATAACCCAGTCCAGTATGCAATAGTATAGGATAGAAACACCAAATAACGCCCTCTATTGGGGGTAAAGTTCTTAGGTGGAGCGCTCCTCCTTGATATGTGCAATATCTAGTTAAAGTCAATATATGTGTATATGATGGTAGCGTTCTTATTCAGCCAGTGGATGTGCAGTAGTAAACCAGCCCTCTCCGTCAGGATGCCCCCTTCAGTTTGGGATGTTGTGGCCGTTTAGGGCCCATCTGAGGTATTGGCCACCCCAATGCCTCTCTGGCACCACTGCCAGATACCCTCTGTGAATTGATAAAAATTACTTCCATCACGTAAAAGTGCTTAAAAACTTTTATTAAAAAAATTGTGCAATGCACCTTTTTGCCCAAATATTTACATACATAGGTATAGCAGCATAAGCTTGTATATCCCCTTTTAACCACTTAACGACCGTCTAACGCCGATAGGCATCGGCGGGTCGTTAGTGGTATAGCATGGAAACGGCCACTCGAACGAGCAGCCTTTCCATGCCAGTTCACTGAGGGTGTCTCCGTGAACAGCTGGAGAGCCGCCGATCGCGGCTCGCGGGCAAAATGTAAACACGCGGGGAAGAAATCCCCGCTGTTTACATCATACGGCGCTGCTGCGCAGCAGCGCCGGGACATAGATCGGCGATCCCCGGCCTCTGATTGGCCAGGGATCGCCGGCATCTGATAGGCAGAAGCCTATCCTATCAGGCGCAGGACGGATATCCGTCCTGCGCCGCTCAGAGGGTAAGAGAGAGGGAGGGAAAGCCGGGGAGGGCGGAAAGCGCTGCGGAGGGGGGCTTTGAAGAGCCCCCCCGGAAAGTGCAGGTAGCTGGCGGCGATCAGACCCCCCCAGCAGGATATCCCCCTAGTGGGGAAAAAAGGGGGGAAGTCTGATCGCCCTGGCTATTACCTGATCGGTGCTGCGGGCTGGAGAGTCCACGCAGCACCGATCAGAAGAAAATCCCCTGGTCCTTAAGTGGTTAAGGAAGTGCAAGTGGTTGCTTTGTGTAAGCAGGCTGAGCAAAAAGGTTTCCTCCAGCATGTATCAGCGATACATGTTACCGCTATGCTACTCGCTAGTTTAAGCCAGGTGAGCTTAATAGACTCCATGTTTTGTACAAGTTGGACAAGGTATTCTTAATTTTAGCCAGGAGTTTTCCAGTTTGCAGCAAGATGTTTTTTGGCAGAGGAGACCACATGCTGAATAAATCTGTGGGTCAGATAGTCAGACCCAGAGGGCTTTTTTCCTAAAAATATCGCAGAGGAGTCAGTTGAGTCCTGAGGGAGTTGACCATGCAGATTGTGCGCCAAACCTCATTCCAAAAGGTGATAACTGTAGGGCATTCCCAGGAAGCCACCAATTTTGATATATATATAATATGTATATACTCGCGTATAAACCTAATTTTTCAGCTCAAAAAATGTGCTGAAAAGTTAACCCCCACGGCTTATATGCAAGTCAGTGGAGCAGAGCGGATGGTGGAGAGGGTTTTGTTACTGGCAGAGGTGTGTAAGGATCTTGCATTAGTGATCCTGCTCTTGCCAGATGGCTCAGTGCTGTGTCCGTGCCCCCATCCTCTGCAACATGGTGTGCAGAATGCGCTGCTCAAGACTTCCTCTGTCCCCTGACTTGTGGAGCGGAGCATGCCAGCAACGTGTCAGCGGTGCAAATATCAGGGATTCTTCCTGTCTGGCAGTCGCTGTGTCTTATAGCTATGATGTCATCTAGTGGCATCTTGAGACACAACTATCATCTGTGGCACATCTGGCTATGGGGGGGGGGAATCTGACTTGTAGTGGGGGCACATCTGAGTGGGCTATACTGAGGAGGGGGCTTATATGCAAGTCAATCACTTTTTCCTGGTTTCTGAGGGGAAAGTGGGCACCTCGGCTTATAAGCGGGTCAGCTTATATGCGAGTATATATATATATATATATTTATATATATATATATAGATAGATAGATAGTATATGTGTACACAAAATTTAAAAAACCTCTATGCATTCCCTTTAGTTGCTCTTAGCCATTTTATATCTTCATGTTTCATGGTTTGGTTGTGTGTTTTGTTTTTGTTTTTTTCTGTTGGTCATGAAGAGGATTCATTTTTAGATAGGACAATGAGAAGTTGGTTAATATTTAGTTGATATTGCTTAGTTTTTATTATAAAACCAGTTCTGTGCAAGCCAGTACCACAGCTGGTGGTCTGTACAGTTGATCAAATGAGATGGACATGATTCCGACTTACATGCAGATTTCATGCAAACTGTATGTAGTTCGTACTTGGGCTAATTAGATTCAGCAAGGAGTGCAGCATTTGATTGGCTGATTTCCAAGCTATATAGAATTTGCATGTAATTTGCATGCAATCCATTAAATTGGTCTTCTCTCACATGCTGTAATGAAGGTAAGAGAGATCATGAAGATACATAGGTGAAACACATGCTTTCTTCCCCTCTCAGTGCCAGTGCGCTAGTTGCTTACCTTCCTAGTTATATACAAAAGGAAATTTATAATGCTTTATTTTATTATGCTCGGCTCAGTACTAAATGTTTTAAAATATTTTTTTAATTAGTATAAAATATTTCCTAGTTTATATATACAATTTGCAGCCAACAAGTGAAGCTGCTGAGAAAATGGCAATGCTTCTGAGCTTACCGACACTGTTTAACACTAAACAAAAAGCATAAAGGCAAACTGATTAAAGCAGACTTAGAGTAGAAATTTCTTTGCCAGCACAAATGGAAGTGCCATGATTATGAAACGGCCTTCCTTTCATTACAAAATACTAGACGTGAAGTGTTTGCTGCTTAATCTAGCCTAGGCTTTATTAAGAGGAAATGTTTCACAATTGATTTCTGGGATGATAATGTGATCACAGAAATGTCCATTATTTAGATCACGTAGATAAGAGCTTTACTTCTCAGGATGAAGGTGCAAAAAACTTCCTGTTTCCTTAACCTAGCCTAGACCAAGAATCAGGTACTTCCTGTTAGGTTAAAAAAAAAAAGACATCCGTCCATCGAGTTCAACCAGAACACATGTCACAACACTATCCTGCACCCTCAGAGGAAGGCAAAAAAAAAAACCTTACAAGGTTTGGCCCACTAGCACTAAAAGGGGAAAAAATCCTTCCAAATAATGATGAGCAGAGATTATACCTATGTGTAATTACCCATCATAATTCGCTATTAAGCATCATAATCTTAATGTAGAGAAACCGAGAGCCCAATATAGTGTAGTATGTTAAAATATTAACGGAGTAAAGCAAATCAGTGACAAGAATATACTCACAAACGTGGGTTACCACACAGGCAACCATTGTATAAGCAGGTGAGGAGATTAGACCTGTCCTCACTCAGGGCTAAGAAGTCACTCTCTGTAGATGAGAAAAAGGGGGTAGATCACCCCTCCACCTCAGGCGCTACACCTGCTATTGGCGAAATTCTGTTTTGTCCCCACGTTTATTGCCTGGTGAAGTGGGCTCGGCCTGTGAAACGCGTTGCACTTTTGGGGTACTATATAATAAATGTGATTGCTACTTTTCAGACAGTCTTTCGTGTCTGCTTTATGGAGGTAAGTCCACCACTTCCTCCAAGCAAATTTTAAAGGTTTTATCCACTTTTATTCTGCTGGCGCCTCTGTTCTCCTACTGCATAATTTTAATGCAAAATTTCTGGGAAAATCATAATTAATTTTGTATGTAATTGTAATCATTCGTAATTTCGCATTAACGTTCATGTAATTTTGTGCTAAATTTAGCGGTTAATACCAAAGCCCCCATACATGCTATTGCTACCCAAATTGCTACATATGTTAAGGAGGATAGTGAGTACAAGTCCCAAAAATTTTTTTTTTAAAGACCTTGTAGTTTTTGAGAAAATCGATTTTAAAAATGCAAAAAAAAATGGTTTTTAACCTCTTGAGGACCGCAGTGCTAAATCCCCCTAGTGACCAGGCAATTTTTAGTAAAATAGGCCACTGCAGCTTTAAGGCCAAGCTGCAGGGCCGCATAACACAGCACACAAGTGATTTCCCCCCCCCCCCCCTTTTCTCCCCACCAACAGAGCTCTCTGTTGGTGGGGTCTGATTGCTCCACCCATGTTTATTTTTGTTTATATAAATATTTTTATTATTATTTTTTTAATAAAAATCCCTGTTACTTTAAATATTTCCCCTCCCTCCCTCCCTCCCCACAGCCGGCCAATCATTGTGATCGGCTGTCATAGGCTTCTGCCTATGAGAGCTGATCACTCTGCAGTGTCTCAGGGGGACAGCGCGTGATCTCCTGCACTGCGAGCCCCAAGGACTTTACGCCGATCGGCGTCAAGCGGTCCTGGGGTTGCCACCGCGGCCACGTCCATCGGCGTGATGCGGTCGGCAAGCAGTTAAACTGTCATTTTTAAAAAAGTTTTAAAAAGTTTTTAAAAAAAGCAATTAAAAAAAAATTATTTGAATTTTTAAAATCTATTTTTTTTAAACTACAAGGTCTTTTTGAAAAAAAAATATTTTCGGTTGTACCCTCTACTCTTCTTAAAGAGTAACTGTCAGGCTGCAGAAGCTAATTTAAACCTCTAGTCTCCTGTGTTAAACAGTTTAGAAGGAAGCCAAAAAGACATTACTGAAGATAAAGATCTCTCTTACCTTTGATGTATGCTTATCAGCAAAGCTTAGAGCTAAGCAGGACGCAAGCCGCATAACATACTGCAAAGCATTCTGGGGCCCTCCCCTCGGCTGCTAAGGAGAAGACGGGATCAAGTTTCAGCAGCTTCTAAAACTCAGTCCAGCCACAGCACAGATAAATCTCGGGGCAGCGTACACTGCAGGAGTCCGCTATTGCTCCTAGCCACATGGCTCATTAATATTCACTGCAAACTAGTGTTATTCAGTATGAGCTGTTCTGTGATCAGAAGCAGGCAGGACATGACGACACATTTGGCTTCACAAACATGGAACCTGCCATGAGCTGTCAGGAGCATCATTCTCTGCATATACTATATACAAATTCTGTGAAATCCAAACGTGGACAGTGAAATGCATATGTAATGTAAGTACAGCCAATCTTTAGCTACTGATATATGTGTTTATTTTCTCTGAGACCCTATACCTAACAGCTCCTCTTTAACCACTTAAGTCTATCTGGACGGATATATCCATCCAGAAAGACTGTGCTGCTGCCACTGCGCCGGGCATGCTCCCGCCGCCCTCCATTAGCCCCGAGATCAATGAATGGGAACATAGTTCTGGATCACGCTAGGTGATCGGTTAGGAGTGTTTGTGGCATTGGATGTTGTGTGTTGAAACGACCGTTCTTTGGGAGATTCCAGCATTTTAATTGTATATGCTAAAAAAAACCATTTCTGATTAATAATGCTATTTTGTATTTTTTTTTTTTGAAACTATAGCGATTAAGAGGATTTATTGGTGCATACACTCTCCATCTTTATTTCTCCTGACCAATACGTATAGTTTCCATTCATAGATCTAAGCCTCCGGCAGAAAAAACTACGGTCTCTTATCAGAGGCCGCGGTCTTTCTGCACAAAAAAAAAAGTTTCCCGTCCTCCTTGTAGACTTTTTGACTGTGGCCATCTTGTGGCCAAATGGTCAAACTACTTTACACCCACATGCATTTTTTATTAAACAAACCCACAATATAAC
This sequence comes from Hyperolius riggenbachi, assembly GCF_040937935.1. Taxonomy (NCBI): domain Eukaryota; kingdom Metazoa; phylum Chordata; class Amphibia; order Anura; family Hyperoliidae; genus Hyperolius; species Hyperolius riggenbachi. The sequence goes on from NC_090657.1 coordinate 136,161,210, forward strand.
ATTTAAAATTAACTGTTTACCTCCCACACCAAAAATTACCTAAATAAAAATTTTAATAAAAAAAAAATTACAATTACAAAAAACAACCTAGTTACCTAAGGGTCTGAACTTTTTGAATATGCATGTCAAGAGAGTATATTACTATAATGTTTTAAATTATAAGGTTGTAAATGGGGATGGACGCACCTTTATTTCCAAATAAAATATCAGCGCCATAAATTGTAATAGGGACATAATTTAAATGGTGTAATAGCCGGGATAAATGGGCAAATAAAATACATGGGTTTTAATTACGGTAGCATGTATTAATTTTAAACTATAATGGCCAAAAACTGAGAAATAATGCATTTTTTCCATTTCTTTCTTAATCTTCCTGTTAAAATGGATTTAGAATAAAATAATTCGTAGCAAAACGTATCACCCAAAGAAAGCCTAAATGGTGGCAGAAAAGACAAGATATAGATCATTTCAGTGTGATAAGTATTGATAAAGTTATTGGCGAACGAATGGGAGGTGAAAGTTGCTCGGATCTATAAGGTGAAACAACACTGTAGGCTGAAGTGGTTAACATATGTAGCAATTTTAGTGACAATAGCATATATCGGGCTTTGCTATTACCCGCTAAATTCAGCACAAAATTACACGAAAGTTAATGCGAAATAACAAATGATTATACAAAATCAATTGCATTACCAATCTGTAATTACGTAATTGTGAAACTTTACGCAACATTTTGCGCAATCGTAATTAGCCAATTCTGATCATCACTGCTTTCCAACTCCAGATTGCAATCAGATAAAATCCCTGGATGAACACTGCCAAGAATGACCTAGTAATTATAGCCATCAATGTCCTTTAATGCAAGAAAAGCATCTAAGCCACCTTAAAATGCAGATATAGAAGTTGCAGTAACTACTTCCTGTGGCAATACATTCTACATTTGAATCGCCCTTTCCTAAATAGATGGCAAAAACTTTTTTCCTCCATGTGCAGATCATGTCCCCCTAGTCATTTGCACAAGCCTAGGGACAAAAAGCTCATCTGCCAAGCTTTTGTATTTTGCTCTGATGTATTTACAGTGGTTTGCAAAAGTATTCAGCCCCCTTGAAAGTTTCCACATTTTGTCACATTACTGCCACAAACATGAATCAATTTTATTGGAATTCCACGTGAGCGACCAATACAAAGTGGTGTACATGTGAGAAGTAGAATGAAAATCATACATGATTTTAAACATTTTTACAAATCAATAACTGCAAAGTGGGGTGTGCATAATTATTCAGCCCCCTGAGTCAATACTTTGTAGAACCACCTTTTGCTGCAAATATAGTTATTGTTGCCCTGGCGTTATGTTTAGGGCCGTTGTCCTGCTGGAAGGTGAACCTCCGCCCTAGGTTTAAGTCTTTTGCAGACTCCAAGAGGTTTTTTCCAAGATTGCCCCATATTTGGCTGAATCCATCTTCCCATCAACGCTGACCAGCTTCCCTGTCCCTGCTGAAGAGAAGAACCCCCAGAGCATGAAACAAATAAATATTAGCTACATTTCTGTCCTGCACCTTCACATATCCCAGTTGATCCAGGTGAAGGCAAAAAATCCCTTACAAGGTTAGGGCCAATTAACCTTTAAAGGGAAAAAATCCCTTTAAATTCAGGAGTCAGTGATGCTTTTTTTTCCCTTTAACCTTCCTGGCGAGCTGAGCTCGGGCTATGCCGCGCAGGAAGATATCTCAGCCCCTGGTTGGGCGATTTGCGCCATTTAAAGTGCTGTGCGCGCAGCTAGCACTTTGCTAGCCGCGCGCACAGCTTGATCGCCGCCGCTCTGCGGCGATCGCCCACACGCAGCGGCAGAAGAGGGCTCCCCCGCCAGAGCCCTGCGCTGCCCGGACCAATGAGTTCCAGGCAGCGCTATGGGCTGGATCGGAGGCGTCTGACGTCAGGACGTCGGCTGACGTCCATGACGTCATTCCGATCGTCGCCATGGCGACAGGAGAAGCCAAAAAGGGGAGCGCGTTATATACGCGTTCCCCTGTTTGCTATTGATGCCGGCAACGATCGCACTAAAGGGACACATGCGCCCTCTAGTGGTGTTTCATGTAGCTACCACTCTGGTAGCTTTACATGAAACAAAAAAAAAATTAAAAAAAAAGGATTTTTGCCTATTTGGCAAAAAAAAATTAACCGCCAGGGAGGTTAAAGATTAATTGTCCCAAGCATTGTAAGGGTTTTTTTGTTTTTGTTTTTTGCCTTACTCTTGGTTGGGGAATCCTTGTGAGACCCTACTGCACCGCTAACAGTCAAGCATTTTGAATATTATCCATTGACCACAGTTCTTTGCTTTATGTTCATTAGCCAGTTACTTAGCCATGCACACAGACTCTTATCCAGTCCTTGCATCCTCAACTTTTGCACCCTCAACATTTGCACCAGACTGCTGTAGGTAATAATATCGAAGGCCTTTGCACAGTCCAAGTATATCAAATTTGCATCATTTCCAACATCCACATTAGCATTTAACACCTATTGATGCTGTGAAATTAGATTATTCCCTGCTATGAAGTCTTGTATAGTATCTCTTAGGAAACCAGCTAAACATGGATTTAACGTTTCACTTTGGGTTCGATTTTGTGTGTATTGTGGTAGAAATGAATCACTTCTATATGGAATTATAGTATACAGCATGGCGTTTTCTGAGCTGAGAACTACAGTAGTAAAATAAGAAACCAAACAACAAACAGAAGTTGTTTTATTTCCTACGTGCACTGAGCAAAATAGAAAATGAGAACATTGTACATTTCCAGTTTTAGATAATGATTAGAAAAAAATAGTTTTAATAAAGGTTTATGTGTAACTATATCAAGAAATGACACAAAAACATTAAGCTTCCCCTTTAAAATATATCTTCGTAACTACTTCAGTAACGGAGTAAAGGGTACTTTTGGACAATGCACATTAATATGAATCCATGATGTATAGATTGAAAATCATTTCATATTATTTTTCTACACTTGGCAGCATATAGCTTGGCTGGTTATATTAGTTATTTCAGTTTCCCTTTGCAGTTTATTTTTTTTGTGGTATGGGATTTGTTAATGCTTACCAGATAATATTATTGATAAATACATTTCATACATTTATGCATTGAGATTTGCTAAGGTTTATCCAGGCTGGTGATTCTCAAAGATCATAAGTGATTCTGCATACCTGCCTGGATTGAATAAAATTGTCTTCTAAGATTCTGAAGCTATCACCTGAGTAATGTGGGACTACAGTGAGAGTTGAAGGAAGCCTAGTCAATTGGATTTTTTTGAAAACTTTTAATAAAGTAGTGGAAGGATGGAAGAAAGTATGTCTTCACTTTAGACTTGCTTTCACAGTTGCGCAGTTGTGTATTCATATCAAGGATAAGATTTTAAATAATTAACAAAATGAAAAATGGGGCATAACTCAGCATTCACACCACTTTCTTCATGATGATTCCTCCAACCAGGAAATTTACCAGCCAGGATCAAATGATGAGTGTAAATAATACACAAAAGTAACAGAGGCACCACTCAGGATAAAAATATGTAAAAAAAAAAGTTTAAAAGTTTACCCCCACTTTTTTTTTTTTTTTTTTTTTTTTAAGGAAGCAGGTATGCCCGCAAAACGCGTTGCAGTGGAGTTTTTTTATTGTATCTTTTTCTTATTGAATAAAGTTCTACTTTGAAAATTGAAATTGCATTGTCCACTTACCTGGAGGTAAGTCCACCACTACCTCCCTTAAACATTTTTTGGCATATGTTTATCCTGATTGGCGCCTCTGTTACTTTTGCTTATTATTTATTGTTGTCCACCCTGGTGGAGGGGTGTATCCCCAAATCCTTTCCTACTACAGAGAGCAACTTTTTACCTGAGTGGGGACAGGCTTGTGATCTCCACCTGCTTTGTCAGTGGTTACTTTGGCGGTAACCTACACTTGTAAGTATTACTCTTGCTCTACCCATTTACAATATTCTTATCATAGCATACTACACCAGACTGGGCTCTTGGTCTCCTTTTACCTTTATTTTGTCTTACAAACGATGAGTGTTGCTGTCGTGACCCCCTTCCCCACACATACCCATAATAGGCATGTCCAAAACAACACCTGTTCTGGAGGGTGATTCCTGTAATCAGTATGAAGGAGGGTAAATACTTCTCCCACCCCCACCCCCCCAACACCGCCACCACCACCTCCTGTGGCAGCCTCTGATAAAAAAAAAAGCTCCATATGTCCTTCATTTATGTAACAAAAATGATGATAATGCAGGTTCTAAAATATTGGATTACTAAGCTTTTCAGGAACTCTAGAGCCTGATTTTGTACGGCTGAGAAAGCGAGAATTTTAAGTTCAATCTTATAGCGAAATGGGCCTTTCTTGCTTACCAAACTTTTGGCCCAGTGATTTGTCCTGGGGTTGTTTTCTCATTAAACAATGGCAGGTAAAAATTGGGGTCGGCACCAGGGCTGGCGCTACCATAGAGGCAAAGGGGGCAATTGCCCCAGGGCCTCAGAGCCAGTAGGGGCCCCCAAGGTGTCCCTCCCCCCAAACCTAACTTTTCTCCCCGGGGCTCTTGCAGTTTCTATGGCAGAGGAGTGTCTCACCTGTCTGGGCTCCTTACGATCCCGTATTCTTCCACCACTGGCTGCATCTTCTCTGTGACCTGTGGCCTGATATCATTACACCCACATGCATTTTTTATTAAACAAACCCACAATATAACATTTAAAATTAACTGTTTACCTCCCACACCAAAAATTACCTAAATAAAAATTTTAATAAAAAAAAAATTACAATTACAAAAAACAACCTAGTTACCTAAGGGTCTGAACTTTTTGAATATGCATGTCAAGAGAGTATATTACTATAATGTTTTAAATTATAAGGTTGTAAATGGGGATGGACGCACCTTTATTTCCAAATAAAATATCAGCGCCATAAATTGTAATAGGGACATAATTTAAATGGTGTAATAGCCGGGATAAATGGGCAAATAAAATACATGGGTTTTAATTACGGTAGCATGTATTAATTTTAAACTATAATGGCCAAAAACTGAGAAATAATGCATTTTTTCCATTTCTTTCTTAATCTTCCTGTTAAAATGGATTTAGAATAAAATAATTCGTAGCAAAACGTATCACCCAAAGAAAGCCTAAATGGTGGCAGAAAAGACAAGATATAGATCATTTCAGTGTGATAAGTATTGATAAAGTTATTGGCGAACGAATGGGAGGTGAAAGTTGCTCGGATCTATAAGGTGAAACAACACTGTAGGCTGAAGTGGTTAACATATGTAGCAATTTTAGTGACAATAGCATATATCGGGCTTTGCTATTACCCGCTAAATTCAGCACAAAATTACACGAAAGTTAATGCGAAATAACAAATGATTATACAAAATCAATTGCATTACCAATCTGTAATTACGTAATTGTGAAACTTTACGCAACATTTTGCGCAATCGTAATTAGCCAATTCTGATCATCACTGCTTTCCAACTCCAGATTGCAATCAGATAAAATCCCTGGATGAACACTGCCAAGAATGACCTAGTAATTATAGCCATCAATGTCCTTTAATGCAAGAAAAGCATCTAAGCCACCTTAAAATGCAGATATAGAAGTTGCAGTAACTACTTCCTGTGGCAATACATTCTACATTTGAATCGCCCTTTCCTAAATAGATGGCAAAAACTTTTTTCCTCCATGTGCAGATCATGTCCCCCTAGTCATTTGCACAAGCCTAGGGACAAAAAGCTCATCTGCCAAGCTTTTGTATTTTGCTCTGATGTATTTACAGTGGTTTGCAAAAGTATTCAGCCCCCTTGAAAGTTTCCACATTTTGTCACATTACTGCCACAAACATGAATCAATTTTATTGGAATTCCACGTGAGCGACCAATACAAAGTGGTGTACATGTGAGAAGTAGAATGAAAATCATACATGATTTTAAACATTTTTACAAATCAATAACTGCAAAGTGGGGTGTGCATAATTATTCAGCCCCCTGAGTCAATACTTTGTAGAACCACCTTTTGCTGCAAATATAGTTATTGTTGCCCTGGCGTTATGTTTAGGGCCGTTGTCCTGCTGGAAGGTGAACCTCCGCCCTAGGTTTAAGTCTTTTGCAGACTCCAAGAGGTTTTTTCCAAGATTGCCCCATATTTGGCTGAATCCATCTTCCCATCAACGCTGACCAGCTTCCCTGTCCCTGCTGAAGAGAAGAACCCCCAGAGCATGAAACAAATAAATATTAGCTACATTTCTGTCCTGCACCTTCACATATCCCAGTTGATCCAGGTGAAGGCAAAAAATCCCTTACAAGGTTAGGGCCAATTAACCTTTAAAGGGAAAAAATCCCTTTAAATTCAGGACAGGAGTCAGTGATGCTTTTTTTTCCCTTTAACCTTCCTGGCGAGCTGAGCTCGGGCTATGCCACGCAGGAAGATATCTCAGCCCCTGGTTGGGCGATTTGCGCCATTTAAAGTGCTGTGCGCACAGCTAGCACTTTGCTAGCCGCGCGCACAGCTTGATCGCCGCCGCTCTGCGGCGATCGCCCACACGCAGCGGCAGAAGAGGGCCCCCCCGCCAGAGCCCTGCGCTGCCCGGACCAATGAGTTCCGGGCAGCGCTATGGGCTGGATCGGAGGCGTCTGACGTCAGGACGTCGGCTGACGTCCATGACGTCATTCCGATCGTCGCCATGGCGACAGGAGAAGCCAAAAAGGGGAGCGCGTTATATACGCGTTCCCCTGTTTGCTATTGATGCCGGATACGATCGCACTAAAGGGACACATGCGCCCTCTAGTGGTGTTTCATGTAGCTACCACTCTGGTAGCTTTACATGAAACAAAACCAAAAATTAAAAAAAAAAGGACTTTTGCCTATTTGGCAAAAAAAAAATTAACCGCCAGGGAGGTTAAAGGTTAATTGTCCCAAGCATTGTAAGGGTTTTTTTGTTTTTGTTTTTTTGCCTTACTCTTGGTTGGGGAATCCTTGTGAGACCCAACTGCACCGCTAACAGTCAAGCATTTTGAATATTATCCATTGACCACAGTTCTTTGCTTTATGTTCATTAGCCAGTTACTTAGCCATGCACACAGACTCTTATCCAGTCCTTGCATCCTCAACTTTTGCACCAGACTGCTGTAGGTAATAATATCGAAGGCCTTTGCACAGTCCAAGTATATCAAATTTGCATCATTTCAGGGGCAGCACGGTGGCGTAGTGGTTAGCTCTCTCGCCTTGCAGCACTGGGTCCCTGGTTCGTATCCCAGTCAGGGCACTATCTGCAAAGAGTTTGTAGGTTCTCTCCGTGTCTGCGTGGGTTTCCTCCGGGCGCTCCGGTTTCCTCCCACATTCCAAAAACATACGGATAAGTTAATTGGCTCCCCCTAAAAAATTGGCCCTAGACTACAGTACTTACACTACATAATATAGACATATGGTAATGGTAGGGATTAGATTGTGAGCTCCTTTGAGGGACAGTTAGTGACAAGATATATATATATATATATATATATATATATATATATATATATATATATATATATATACACTGTACAGTGCTGCGTAATATGTCGGCGCTATATAAATACTAAATAATAATAATAATAATTTCCAACATCCACATTGGCATTTAACACCTATTGATGCTGTGAAATTAGATTATTCCCTGCTATGAAGTCTTGTATAGTATCTCTTAGGAAACCAGCTAAACATGGATTTAACGTTTCACTTTGGGTTGGATTTTGTGTGTATTGTGGTAGAAATGAATCACTTCTATATGGAATTATAGTATACAGCATGGCGTTTTCTGAGCTGAGAACTACAGTAGTAAAATAAGAAACCAAACAACTAACAGAAGTTGTTTTATTTCCTACGTGCACTGAGCAAAATACAAAATGAGAACATTGTACATTTCCAGTTTTAGATAATGATTAGAAAAAAATAGTTTTAATAAAGGTTTATGTGTAACTATATCAAGAAATGACACAAAAACATTAAGCTTCCCCTTTAAAATATATCTTCGTAACTACTTCAGTTGCGGAGTAAAGGGTACTTTTGGACAATGCACATTAATATGAATCCATGATGTATAGATTGAAAATCATTTCATATTATTTTTCTACACTTGGCAGCATATAGCTTGGCTGGTTATATTAGTTATTTCAGTTTCCCTGTGCAGTTTATTTTTTTTGTGGTATGGGATTTGTTAATGCTTACCAGATAATATTATTGATAAATACATTTCATACATTTATGCATTGAGATTTGCTAAGGTTTATCCAGGCTGGAGATTCTCAAAGATCATAAGTGATTCTGCATACCTGCCTGGATTGAATAAAATTGTCTTCTAAGATTCTGAAGCTATCACCTGAGTAATGTGGGACTACAGTGAGTGTTGAAGGAAGCCTAGTCAATTGGATTTTTTGAAAACTTTTAATAAAGTAGTGGAAGGATGGAAGAAAGTATGTCTTCACTTTAGACTTGCTTTCACAGTTGCGCAGTTGTGTATTCATATCAAGGATAAGATTTTAAATAATTAACAAAATGAAAAATGGGGCATAACTCCGCATTCACACCACTTTCTTCATGATGATTCCCCCAACCAGGAAATTTACCAGCCAGGATCAAATGATGAGTGTAAATAATACACAAAAGTAACAGAGGCACCACTCAGGATAAAAATATGTAAAAAAAAAAAAGTTTAAAAGGGAAGTAGTGGTGGACTTACCTCCACTTTTTTTTTTTTTTTTATTTTTTTTTTTTTAAGGAAGCAGGTATGCCCGCAAAACGCGTTGCAGTGGAGTTTTTTTTATTGTATCTTTTTCTTATTGAATAAAGTTCTACTTTGAAAATTGAAATTGCATTGTCCACTTACCTGGAGGTAAGTCCACCACTACCTCCCTTAAACATTTTTTGGCATATGTTTATCCTGATTGGCGCCTCTGTTACTTTTGCTTATTATTTATTGTTGTCCACCCTGGTGGAGGGGTGTATCCCCAAATCCTTTCCTGCTACAGAGAGCAACTTTTTACCTGAGTGGGGACAGGCTTGTGATCTCCACCTGCTTTGTCAGTGGTTACTTTGGCGGTAACCCACACTTGTAAGTATTACTCTTGCTCTACCCATTTACAATATTCTTATCTTAGCATACTACACCAGACTGGGCTCTTGGTCTCCTTTTCCCTTTATTTTGTCTTACAAACGATGAGTGTGGCTGTTGTGACCCCCCCTCCCCCCCTGCTCCACACACACCCATAATAGGCATGGCCAAAACAACACCTGTTCTAGAGGGTAATCCCTGTAATCAGTATGAAGGAGGGTAAATACTTATCCCCCCAACACCGCCACCACCACCTCCTGTGGCAGCCTCTGATAAAAAAAAAAGGTCCTGCAGCATTTTTGCTGATTTCTGAGGCGATTCTGCCTCAATGTTAAGTATAGGAAAGTGTAAAACCGCTCTGAAAAATGCGAGTGGTTTTCCAAGCGTTTTTGTTACAGTAGCTTTTTAGTTACAGCTCTACTGTAACAAAAAATAAGAACGCTACACAAAAACGCTCCAAAAAACGACAGGCATGTTTAGAAAATGTCTCCAAACATGCCTAGAATCGTTCTGAAAAAAAAACGCTTCAAAAACCGCTAGCATTTGTGGATACACTAGCGGTTTTTGGTGGCCCAAAGATAGCTGTCAGTTAGATCTGTTTTACCAACTTACAACTGTGATTTATAGGATGTATTGTGTGCTGTGCAGAGTAGTGATTCGTAACAAATTTCAGCAAAGTACTTTTAGTCCTCTAGCTTGTTTGCTAGCTGTACGTCACCTAGTATTGTGAGAAGAACTATCAGCTATTGCTGCTGTGCTAAGTAACTTAGGCAGAAGTGCGTGTACAAATTGGTTAGACACTGAGCTACTGCAGGGTCATATTGTCCCTTAAAGAGAACCCGAGGTGGGTTTGAAGAATATTATCTGCATACAGAGGCTGGATCTGCCTATACAGCCCAGCCTCTGTTGCTATCCCAAACCCCCCTAAGGTCCCCCTGCACTCTGCAATCCCTCATAAATTACAGCCATGCTGCTGACAAACAGCTTGTCAGAGCTGGCTGTGTTTATCTCTATAGTGTCAGTCTGCTGCCCTCCCCGCCTCCTGCAGAACTCCAGTCCCTGCCTGCATCCCTTCCCTCCCTGCTGATTGGAGGTAAGGGACAGGGGCAGGAACCGGAGCTATGCAGGAGGCGGGGGAGCAGCCGAGACTGACACTACAGATGTAAACAGCACGGCTGTGATTTATGAGGGATTGCAGAGTGCAGGGGGACCTTAGTGGGGTTTGGGATAGCAACAGAGGCTGGGCTGTATAGGCAGATCCAGCCTCTGTATGCAGATAACATTCTTCAAACACACCTCGGGTTCTCTTTAACTAACTGTATTGTAATACTAACATAGAGAACTGACATTCCTTGGAGTTATTGCATACTGCTTTAGTACCTATTTACTTACTGTTCAAGTCCAACATAGCAGTTGTGTTTTACTATGTCTATTACTCACCCCAATAAATATTACCTATATTTCATTCCATTTTTACTCTTACATAATTGCGGCTTTTACAACATTACAAACATTACACCTCTGAAAGATGTTTAAAAAATATTGCACATTTATTTCACTGTTTAAGACACTGACGTGTTATACAGCATTGCAGGAGCACTGATTACAGTCACTAATCGCATGCTTTGTCTTAGGTCCGCCTTCCTTGGACCTTATGTCACTGCTTTATTTCAAGACATTTTTATGGATGGCATCCATCTCAGATGTCATCCATTTCATGATGTCAGCTAGCAATGCCGTCTCCTGCTTTTGACGGCAGACACTGCTACTTGCAGGCTGAGCTGATGTAGTGCCATTGTTTCTCAATCTAAGGTCCCGCTTCCATGGCCTAATATTTTTGCTGCCTTCTGTATGCTGTCCATCATGGAAAATTGTAATTTGCCTGCTGTTACTTCAACTGCGATTTTCTGAAAAACTTTTGAAACTTTTTCTTCTTGTTTCCACTGTTCTCCTACACATACCTAGCAAATTTGGTGTATCTAACATATATAGAGACTTTGCTATTAACCTTTAAAATCTTCCCATTGACTTTAATGAAATTTACGAATTAGCTTTGCTGAAAATCTGCAGAACGATCAGAAGTTCAAGGAAATTTTTGTGAGACAGCCAGAGGCATTATTGCTCATCCCTACTGATTAGATTGTGAGCCCGTCTGAGGGATAGTAACTGACATGACCATATACACAATGTAAAGTGCTGCCAGCGATATATAAATACACAATAATAAAACACTAATCTCTCCTGCTATATAGCCTGTTATGATACAGGTTAGGGCTGGAAACCATATTAGTAACGGTAGAGAGTTTATTTTTAATAAAGAGCAGAATTTCATTATCATTTATATTCTCCAATGAACCAGTGACATGTTTGCAAATCAAGTGCATAGTGGCTAATTTATGGAAACATTAAGCAAAGCCATGCTGCAATAAAGAGTTTTACCAAACTAGGAGAGACTATTGGCTTTCATGACCACATATCCAGTTTTGCAATCATAAACTTTTTTATTGTGGGGAATCCCTAATGACCGCTATCTACAATCTTTACAGATGACCCACAGAAGATCTCATCGCTTGCACTACGAATTCGCATCTTGGATGTAAATGACAATCCTCCAGAGCTGGCTACACCCCATGAGTCTTCTGTCTGTGAGGATGCTCTTCCTGGGCAGGTAATGAGCCACAGAATCAGCCTACTTTGTGTATTTTAGTTAAATAAGAACTCTGCACTCAAAAGTGTCAAATTCACTTTAATGACTGTGTCATTGCAGCAAACTATGTTGTTACTTGCTGGCTTAAAGTAATCTCTTCCTTATGCCTAAAGGGCCCATACACTCAGCCGATTTCTGGCCGATCAAAATCGATTGATCGATTACAAATCAATTGACCAATCGACTGATTTGCGGCCGATTTCAATCAATTTCGATCGATTTCAATCGATCTGGCAGGCTGGAAAATCTAGGTCGATCTGTTGAGATTGCTTATCATTTTGCATTGGCCCTAATGGAAATCTGATGGCAAAAAAATGCCATCAGATCGATTTTCAATAGATTTCAAACTGAAATCTATTGGAAATCTGTTCCTAGTAAAAAAATGTTCCTAAACACATCCAATCGATCAGAAATCTATCTGATGATATATCTGCTGCTAATCTAACGAGTGTATGGCCACCTTAACTCTAATTGGTTTGTTTAAAGTTATTGGCTTACTTATGCCTAACTCTAACCTCCCTGCCTAATGTAATCCCCTTACCTATGCCTAACTCTAACCTCCATGCTTTACTTAATCTCCTTCACTAGGCCTAAAGGTGGCCAAACACTTGCAGTAGATTTGTCCATCAGATAGATTTCTGTCAGATGCCTGTCAAGTCGAATCTGACAGGAATCTATCTGATGAGTGCCACACACTAGGGACAGATTTCCAATAGATTTCAGAATTAAATCTATTGGAAATCTATTGAAAATCGATCTAAATGCATTATTGGACCATTAGATCCAATTCAACTCTATGGGCCATCGATCTACTGCCAGCAGCAGATCGACCTAGATTTTCCATCCTGTCAGATAGATCAAATCGATCGATCGGCCAATCGATCGGCAATCGATTTTAAATTGATCGATTCGATCGAAGGCTGAAATCGACCAGTGTATGGGCCCCTTTACTCTAACCTCTATGCCTTACACAATCCCCTTCCCTATGACTAACTCTAACCTCTCTGCCTAAAGTAATTTCCTTCTTTATGCCTAACTCTAACCTCCCTGCCTAATGTAATCCCCTTCCCTATGCCTAACTCCCCCCCCCCCCCCCCCCGCCTCACATAACCCCCTTCTTTATGCCTAACTCTAACTTCAGTGCCTAAAGTAATCCCATTCTTTATGCCTAACTCTTAACCTCCCTGCCTAACATAATCCCCTTCCCCATGCCTAACTCTAACCTTCCTTCCTAACGTAATACCCTCTTTTATTCCTTTCCCTATGCCTAACTCCCTGCCTAATGTAATCCCATTCCCTATGTCTAACTCTGTCGTGACTCTAGTGGTGCCCATATGTGGTACAGTTTTCTTTTCATCTAATCTTACCCTTTCTATGTAGTATAAGGGTAAATTAAGTGAATATACTGAAATGATAATTTAGGTAGTTCCCTTATATTACATAGAAATGGTAAGATTAAATAAAAAAAATTGTACCATGTATGGGCACAGTAAGAGAGGGAGTGCCCGGGTCTGATGGTGAGTCACCTCCTGTGGAGTTGTGGTTTCTCCCTCGTTCAGCAGCTTTGAGAGCATTTATGCCCAACTCTAACCTCCCTGGCTTAAATAATCCCATTCCCTCTGCCTAACTCTAACCTCCCTGACTAAAGTAATCCCCTTGTTTATGCCTTATTACAACCTCCCTGACTAAAGAAATCCCCTTCTTTTGTGCCTAACTCTAACCTCCCTGACTAAAGTAATCCCCTTCTTTATTCCTAAATCCAACCTCCCTGGCTAAAGAAATCCCTTTCTTTTGTGCCTAATGCTGGGGATACACGGTACGTTTCTGTACCATGTATCGACCAGCTGATCCGGCCAGCTGATAATATTCAGCTGGCCCAATCATGTCACTCGACCCGCGCCCATTTGATTCCCGCCGGCAGACAATGGCAGGGAATTGAGCGGTGATAAGGAAGCGCCGGCGGGGACGAGCGGCAATTGATCTGCGCGGACGAGCGGGGATGCGCCGGCATCGAGCCGCTGGCTCGATCCGGGGGATAAAACGAGCCGTGTATGCCTGGCATAACTCTAACCTCCCTGGCTAAAATAATCCCTTTCCCCATGCCTGACTCTAACCTCCCTGCCTAACGTAATCCCCTTCCATGCGCCTAACTTTAACCTCCCTGTCTATCGTAATCCCCTTCCTTATGCCTAACTCTAACCTTCCTGCCTAACATAATCCTCTTTCCTACGCCTAAAGGCGGTCATACATCTAGTGATGATGGGTAGATTTGACCAAGAGACAGATCGTTCTCTGATCAAATCTAATTGGAGAGAGATTTGTCAGCTGCCCATACACCGCAGGCCGATTCCCAATCGATTTCAGCAAGATATCATCCAAGTGAAATGTGCCGCCCGTCCACCGTGCGTGAATACTTTACCTGCTGGCTCCATCTCCACACTGCCTCATATACATGCTTCCTACTTGGTTGCCAGAGTAAAGTGGGCATGTGTGTGATGTCACACATCCTTGTTACACTGGCAATCATGGGGAGCACGTGTATGAGAGGCAGTGCGGAGACAGCCTGTGGCAAATGGCAGCGGGTAAAGTATTCATGCACGGGGCACCGTGGGAGCACATTTTACAGTAGGGGGTACAGTGCTGGGGGTTCCATTGTATCTGTCACTTGTCCCAATATTGCACGCTGTTGTCCGCATACACCCGATTCAGCACGTCGGCCCTACATCTTGCAGCATCTCCGATTGATACATGCTGCTAATTTTGGCCCGAAATTGCGCGCATCATCGATAGGGCAAGCTCTTGGGGGGGGGGGCACTGATTTTCATGCGACTTGTTTATAATAATAAAATCAGATGGGCGATCAGCCACCAAGTCACCTGATGTATGGACACCTTAACTCTAAATCCCCTCTCATCTTTATGCCTAACTCTAAGGCCACTATATGCGTAGCCGTGCGCATTCTGGCAATGGGTATAGGGTGTGATCAGCAAGAACATCAGAAGTGCATAGACTGCGCTGTCTGATGTTCACACTACATGCACGCATTTTTCAGCATTCAGCAAAGCGTAGCACTGAACCATTCACTGTAGTGAATGGGATCAGCAGCACAATGTACGGCAGGGAAGATGGCTATGTGATTGCGCCCATTGCGTTCTAATTCCCATTGCCTATGCTTATCCCCCCCCCAGCTCTCCACTGTAATCCTTTTCCGTATGCATAACTCTTACGTCCCTGCCTAATGTAATCCCCCTCCTTATAACTAACCTCCCTGCCTAATGTACTGTAATACCATTCCCTATGCCTAACTCTAACCTCACTGGCCATTCACCTTCTTCGTGCCTAAACTTAACCTCCTAACCTTATGAAGAATGTAACCCTCCCCTGCTCTATCCCCTAATACTAAACCTCCTAATATCACAATTGAACCATATTCAATAAGAATTGTGACGGATTTTCCCTCCAAGTGCTAATAACCACGTGTGGTGCTTCCAGGTATACAACAGATGAAATGCCTCACCTTTGGGCACCTCACCTGGTGCTGAAATTTGGCCATAGAACAGCCATACGCCCATGCCAAAATTAACAGGTGCTATAGGTACTGTAGCTGTCCACAGGGGAACAGGGTTATTCATGTCTATGAATGGAGTCAAAGCATCAGCACAGAAGTCAAGCAACTGGCATGATTTATTAGACAATGAAGATGGCAGTCTCCATATTCCACTCCCTTCAGGTTCTCTTTAAGACTAATCTAGTGGCAGCAGTGAAACCGATATAAGCAGCAAAGATAGCCATTGAGATGCTTATGATTCCAACTGAAGGCCAGCTGAAAATAGCAACACTGAAACACTTAGCGTTTCCGTTTTGCGCGAGTGATTTTACCACGATTATCACAGTAAAAATCACTGGACGCGATTCCAGAGCACTGTACCGTGATCGCTCAATAATTGCCCAGAAAATGCAGCAGGGAACACTTTTGCGATTGGCGCTAGTCACAAAACGCCTACGATCGGTGCCAATCACGGCAGTGAGAACACTGCCATTAGGTAACATAGCACTAGCACTTTAAAAACTGCTATCGCTTTAGCGATTGGTGGGAATCACCCACTAATCGCTTAGTTGTGAATGGGCCCTTAATGGTGATGTAATACAATTTATATGCAGGTTGGAATTGGGTTAATCAAAATCTGCAATGACTGCAACTGACTGGTCTAATTCCAGGCTGCATTACATTTGCATACAAAGCAGAATTATGAGTATCTATTTTACCATTTCCAGTCTGCTCACGGTGCAGAGTTTTTAATAAGTTTAAAACAAAACTTTGCCTTCTTAAAACAGAAGGTATTTGAGATTATTCAGATTGGAGTGAGCATATGCTGTCTCCCACGAGACTGCTTGAATATGCAAATCATTCAGCAGTGATGCATCGTGGGAGACATCATATGCTCACTTCTGAATAATTGCAAATACCTTCTGTTTTAACTACATAACGACCGCATCACGCCAATGGGCATGACCGCAGCGGCAGCCCCAGGACCGCCTAACGCCAATCAGCGTCAAGTCCTGGAGCTGCAGTTTACCAGGGAACACTTGTGCGTATGCGCGATCGTTCCCTGTCGATTCAGCCTGCTAGCTGTGATCGCTGCTAGCAGACTGTTAAGAGCTGATGGGAAAAAATTCCTGTTTGTTTACAATTGTACAGCTCTGCTATCTCATGCAGTGCTGTACGAGGGACACTCGGCTGTCCCTCATTGCGGCTCCCAATGCGTGGCCTCTCATAGGCTGATGCCTATGCAAGGCGGGGATGGGTGCTGATCGCCATCCTATGGCGATTAGGACGGCACAAGGGGGGAGGGAGGGAGAGAGAGGAAGGAGGGAGGGAACAACCTCCCTTTTGTTACTTAAATCAAAAAAAAGAAGAAAAAAAAAGACCGCAGTAGCGATCAGAGACCTCCGGCATAGTGTCCTATTAAGGACACGTAGGCCTGGTGCACACCAAAAACCGCTAGCAGATCCGCAAAATGCTAGCAGATTTTGAAACACTTTTTCTTCTTTTTCTGTAGCGTTTCAGCTAGCATTTTGCGGTTTTGTGAAGCGTTTTTGGTGTAGTAGATTTCATGTATTGTTACAGTAAAGCTGTTACTGAACAGCTGCTGTAACAAAAAACGCCTGGCAAACCGCTCTGAAGTGCCGTTTTTCAGAGCGGTTTGCGTTTTTCCTATACTTAACATTGAGGCAGAAACGCATCCGCAATCCAAAATCTGCAGCAGCCTGGGAGTATGCGTTTCTGCAAAACGCCTCCCGCTCTGGTGTGCACCAGCCCATTGAAATACATTACCCTAGCGGATCCGCACCCGCAAGCGGATCGCAAACCGCAGCAGAACCGCTCTGGTGTGCAATAGGCCTAAGAGGTGGTCAGAGCCATTTGTGTGCTTAGTTGCAGGGCTGTGCAGCAACCTGACCAAGCTGCACAGCCCTGTATTGTGAAAAATAGCCTGGTCACTAGGGGGGTTTAAGCCCAGGGTCATCAAGCGGTTAAGAAGGGTAACTTTTGTTTCGCATAGCATTTTAATAAGAAGGCTTTTTGGACCTTTGTAGACCCTTACACGCTCCAAGGAGCTCTGGTTCACCATGAACTTGCTAGGCACTCTGTAACTAATATGTTTAAACAAATAGAAGAAATATTAAAACTGGACAATCTGAAATCTGCATGTACATAAATGCAGCTGCACTCTAATTTGTTTTTGATCTGAAAAGAGCATGCTGTTGGTGGTGTTCCAGAATTGCCTGTTTGTCTAACCTACATATAGGATGCGAGGTGTGATTATTTTTAATGTGATTTTTTTTCTTTGACTCAATGGAATACAGTATTTAGTATGTTTACATATCAGCATTGCAATGGGCATTCATCATCTGTATAAATAATGCATGCTCCCTGTGCTGTAGCTGATACAGACTATCAGTGTGGTGGATCGCGATGAGCCAATGGGAGGGCATCGATTCTACTTCAGACTCGCTCCTGAGCCCAGCACGGAGCATCACTTTACTCTGCTCAATGTCAAGGGTGAGCCAGCAGCCGGTCACCTAACACCTCATTCAGCGTGTTTGAGTCATATGTGTTCATGTCATCCATGGCCATCATATGTGATTGCATAAACAGTATACATGCAAACCAGACATTGCTTAAAGAGGAACTTTAAGCCAGGATTGAACCTCACCCCAATCAGTAGCTGATACCCCCTTTCCCTTAAGAAATCTTCAGACTAAACCATTGGGGGGGGGGGGGGTGAAAACCCTCCCACAGTGTGATGTCATGACCATGGTGAACCTCATTGCATTGTGGGAAATAATGGCTTTTTCAAACTGCCAAGCAAGCAATATCTCCCTCTGTCACCCCCAGTGATACATTTCAGAATGTAAATCAGGGAGAGGAAAGATTTTACAATTGGCAAACACTGGCTAAATAATCTATACAGTAATATTGAAAAAAATAAGCCATTTTATTAATTGTTATTTTCACTACAGTTCCTTTTTAAATGTGTCATCTGGTATCATATGACTTTATCTACTTTTTACTGCACAGTAATCCAAACAAGGTTGTAGTACAAATCCACACTAAATAATATCTATGCTTTTTTTATCTTCCAAAATGTATCCCTGTTTAAAGTGACACTAAAGCGGAAAAAAAGTATGATCTAATGAATTGAGCCGGTACTAGACTTGCTTTAAAGTGAACCTAAAGCCTAGGAAAAAAAATGATTAACTCACCTGGGGCTTCCCTCAGCCCCCAGCAGCCGATCGGTGCCCTCGCAGCCCCGCTCTGACACTCCAGGACCCGCCGGCGAACACTTCCGGTTTGGCCGTCACCGGCCGACAGGCATGGGAACGCGAGTGATTGTTCGCGTTCCCAGCCTGTATATCGCCCCCTATGCTGCTATTGCGGCCAGGAGGCCGCAATAGCAGCATAGGGGGCGATATACAGGCTGGGAACGCGAACAATCACTCGCGTTCCCATGCCTGTTGGCCGGTGACGGCGAAACCGGAAGTCGTCGCCGGCGGGTCCAGAAGCATCGGACCGGAGCTGCGATGACACCGATCAGCTGCAGGGGGCTGAGGGAAGCCCCAGGTGAGTTAATCTCATTTTTTTCCCCAGGCTTTAGGTTCACTTTAAGATGCCTTGAAACATTGCCTTAAGATGAACTTTAGATTCCTGCTTTGCGGAGTCACCCTTAAGACATGATTGCATTTCCACTGTATATCTATTTTGCCAAATAAACTTCTTAAAGTTTGAAGACGTCTATCAGTTCTATCTCCTTTGCTGCTGCTGTGACAAGTGTCAAGTTATCACAGGTTCTGTGATATGGTGCCGAACAAAGGTGTGGTGATGTTGCCCATAGCAACCAACAAATATTTATTACAAGCAAGAAAGTTTAAAGGGTGATTAGCTCTGCAGTAAAACTTTAAACCAACAAGAAACAGTTAGATAAGTGCACCAGAAAAGAGCATTGCTCTCTGACTAAATTAGTTGGAGAGTTTAGAGAAGCTCTTTTGCATAGATAACATCTGACGTTTCTTAACTCTTCCTGTACTGGAAACAATATCAGACTCTTATCTGTGCTGCTAATATTCTATTTCTTAGCTGTACTACACATACAAACCATTATATCATAAGTTTATTATCACTTCAGATTCCCTTTAAGGACAACTGGTCCTCAAAATCTAACATTCAACATTGTAGTACTGTATCTTGCCCCTAAAAGCAGATGCAAGAACATAGCAGAGTTCCAGATATGTCTGGTCCCACAATTAAAAACAGAGACAATCCTGTGCTTTGACTGCAATGCATGTTGAGGCATAAGTATAAACATTGTGTCCCCTCCCCAAGATCTTAGCATTTGTTCCCTCCCCCCCCCCCCCCCCAATATATATTCATATTTTTTTTTTTGCCTCTAGAAGAAGGTAAAGTATCTCCAGCTGTTGCAGGGGTCACGGAGGCTATTGTTATGTCCATGAATGCACGATAATTCACAGCCACTGCATTATCCTTCAGATCCCATTATATTACACTGGATGAGGCAGTGTAAAAATGAGAAGGAAATACATGCAGCAGTGCATTTTTAAAACTTAGTGCATTGCAGCATATTACCTGGGATCATCAGAAATCCCTTTCTATGCAATGTCTGATGTCCTTACATGTTTAGCGATTGCGTTTTGCAGTGTGAACTAAGCCTTAATCCCTTTTATACTTAATGCGTTGGTATGCATTAATATGCATTAGTATGCGTTTTTTCTGTAGCAGGGCATTGTGAAAAAGATTTCAATTAAAACACACATAGTGGGAACTGAGCCATAGAAAAACATAGGCATTACTTTGAAAATCAGTTTTCTTTCAGTTATAACTGAGACCAGCTGATTAAGTGTAAAAGGGGCCCAACTGAGGATAAAATGAAGTGAGCTGAGCTCATGGGTCTCTGGTATTATCCCTGAAGCATGGAAGTGGGGAGTCAAGTCTGACGTTTTTCCAAAGAAGTTTATATTTGCATATTACTTTAGTGGCCTATCACTGAAACGGTCCTTCACTATGACATCTCTGAATATCAGCTGTGGTTACAGTATCTTTATAATAGGCTCAGTCTTCAATGCCAATGTCACTAACAGGTGCAATTCAAATGTAAAATAAAAACAACACATAGAACATCCACCATGTCCATCTTTCTATTTGTACCCATTGTTCTCCTTTCCACGTTTCCATTCCTCGTTACCACCTTCTGTATGGGACACCAGCAATCAGTAAGTATGTTAATCTATACCTTTTCAACATGAGCTTCATGATTTCCATTTTACTTATTACTTTAATCAAACTTAACATATTAAATGTAATTATTTTTGACAATAAAGTAGGCTCAGTTGACTTTCCACTATCCATACTGTGCCATTAGCTCACACAATTCCATGTCCCACTTTGATCACACATCAGGAATTAATTTATTATAAAAATATATTTGATATACAGTATAAAGCTGTAATATAATTTGTATTAGCACAGTGCTGTTTTTTTTATGTTTGGCTTTACTAAAACCTTAAAGGGTAGATCCGAGGGAAGAAAAAAAGTTCTACTTATCTGGGGCGTCTTCCAGTCCCTAGCAGCCGATATGTCCCTTTTTTTTTCTTTTACCCCGGATCTTCACTTTAAGGTAGCCATTCAGTGAAAACTCTTTTTCACTTTTGTTACCAGAACTTTTCTCAAGTTTGTTTTGCTGCTAATGTTCTTTTTGAAGAAACTCCTTTTATTTTCTGTTGACGGTGATGTAACAAAAAGTAGGTTAATTTTTCCAGTGACAGTACAAACAGTGATGAGCACACTTTTTATAATGAAAATGTATGACAATTATCAGATATCTATTGCTGCCTGTTTTACTGGTGGACAGTTTAGTTAATTAAGTTTTCATGAGTCCATATGACATTAAGTAAGAGGAAATCTAACCAACCAGGACCCTGACAGAAATAAAAACTAGACAGTAGTTTTAGGCCTTCCTTACTTAAATCTTTGGTAGAGTTCCACATTGAACTAAATCTAATCCCAACTAACCCCTACACTTTGCTGTTATAGGTGAGTCTAAAAATGTATTTCTCTAATTCAGAGGCTACAACAGAACAAATTGGGGTCAACCAGAAGGAGACTGGGTACTCCTAAAACAGTTCATGAATCAAAATGTAAAAATAAGAGGTCTATTGGAATTCACCCTTTCTTTGCGGATAGCAATACTGTCCTGCTTCTGTGACTGAAGGTACAAAACAAAACAAAATGTAATGTGAGTGCATACAGGTAGCTGGAATTATACAACTCGCCAATGATCAGATTTACCAACCTTTCCTTCCATCCTATATGTCCTGTTGGATAACTCGGATGGGGTTGCAAGGCTCTGAAGCTTATTAGTCAATGATTTCTAGCAGATGTAGCACAGGTTTTCAAGATCACTTACGTTCAGCCATAATCTCCAGCCCTGGTGAATGTTAGTTTATCAGGTCCGAATGTGCCAAAACATCTCCTGTACAGACAGTGCAAAGCACTAAACATCAGATGAAAATGACCTGGAGTTAGTGAGATTCTTATCTCCGACTGTTCCTATGTTTCTTCTCAGATGCAGCAGACAGGGAAAATCTGAGTAGAAGTGGACCTGATGGCTTGTCAATGTTATGATTCATCTACTCTGCTTTTGTGACAACCTGTCAGATAACTGCTTCATTCAGACTTCTTTAGCGGAGAAGCTATTATTGCGGGAACAAGGATGAATGTTTATTCCATTTACAAGTTCAAAATACAGAATTTGGCAACTAAAGGGGAAAAATAAGTTTTGTTTCCAATTATTATTTTTATTGATGACCTGTCCACATTTCTCCCTGCAGATAATACAGCTTCAGTTCATACACATCGGATGCCATTTGACAGGAGAGAGCAGGATATGTTCATTTTACCCATCCTGGTGGTCGATGGGGGGACACCAGCATTGAGCAGCACTGGGACACTCACTATACGAGTATGTGGCTGTGACAGCAGCGGAGCTGTGCAATCGTGCAACACTACTGCCTATGTGATGGCTGGAAGTCTTAGTCCCGGAGCACTCATCGCCTTGCTGGTCTGCGTCCTGATCCTTGTCGGTGAGTTACACCAGAGTCTGTTTTCTGGCTTGTATCGCCCTTGATGACATGATTCAATTAATTTCAAATGGAACATGCACCCTTAACAAATTAAAGAAGGAAAAAAAGGAAAATAAAGAAATAAATTAAATAGAAACGATATAAAAACAATATGTTTATTCTATGTTTCCACTTACAAAACTATCATTAATTTTATTCATCTGTGAATATTCCAAGGCACATTCTTATTCTCATTCTGCTAAGGTGTCCATTCTCATTTAACTAAGGTGTCCAACTGCTGTCGCACTGTTGTAGCAACATAGCAGATAGCTGACAGTAGAATCAGTGGCATAGGTACAGAGGTATGAGCTCTTGTGTGAATTTACATTAGTGCCCCCGTGCAGAGTATAGAGTATATGCTGCTACAGTAAGTAGTGTTATATATAAGGCCAAGAGGTGGGGTTATACTCGAGCCGCCACATTGATGCCATTTGCCACCCCTCCTCCTTCCAAGTCCCACCCCCCACCATACGCAGAGTGGTTCTGGCAGAATTGCAGGGACAGCCATAACTGCAATACCTCCCGCACCATTCTACATATGGTGGGGGGAGCACACAGTCATGACTCCAATTCTGCTGCACCACTGTGGCTCTCCGGAGGGGGTAGGGGGGGGGGGGGTTAGGGGTGAAGACAGCCATTGTTGTATTCCAATCCAGCTACCTATAGATTTTCTACTACCTTCAACACTGGTATTAGAAATACATAAATAGCTACCTATACATTTTTTGGTACCTCAACACTTACTTCCCCTTACCTCACAACAACACTAAACTCCCATCTGCTGAACCTATCACTAATCTCATCTTCTGTGCCTAACACTAACCTCCCCTCTCCTATGCCTAACACTAACTTCTCGATTTCTTACCTTCAGTTTATACTCAAATAATTTTTCAATATTTTTGTATTTTTTTTAGGAAAAAGTTGGGTGCGGGTTGACTTATAGTCGAGTATATACAGTTATATAAAAGATGATGATGCACCAAAACCAAGGTGTAAGATAAGTCACAGTGTAAGATAGTTGAAAGCAGATGGAGGAGACCAGTTTGTTAATGACTACCATTATACAAAGTACATGTATAGGTGATTACTACCACTCTAGCCACTCTACCCCAATAAATAGGTAATGTAAGGGCTGAAGAAAGAACCTCTGTGTGTTCTCAATCCACTTGACAAGAAGAATCATTGATGAAATAAAAAAAAGGCATATGACACACCCAAAAAGTCAAACAATGTGAAGGAAAACTTTTCCATGCAGTACATCACAGACAGGAATCCATCCAGTGTTGTGCAGACATTAGAAATTAACAGACCACCTATTGTAGGAAGACTTCTACAAGGAAAAAGGCCAAGCATCACAGATAACTTTGTTGTTACTCCTTTTTTGCAGCCATCATAGCAACTAAATGGTGACAGACACAGGGATTTTCAGGACAGGAGTTCGGATGCTGCTGGGTGACAGATTTTTTACAGCTTTTGGTGGCAATTAAGAGTTTTCTCTTGGCAGCCTTCATTGCTACCAAAAACCTTTCCTAAGTACATTAAGACTTAATCACATGGGCTGAGGAGGTTGACAGCACTCTGGCAGAGATGGGGTAGAGCCATAACTATACCAAAGTCCATACCTTTTGCAATGTAGTTGCTAACCAAATATGAGGAAATGTACTCAGTTGACAAATGCTGTGTTGCCTGTTTACCACTTAAATGTGTACTGAGCCCCCTGCATTCCAGCACTGGGCTGTTGGGGTGCTGAGTAGAGATGGCCCGAACCTCCGATTTTAGGGTCGCGAACTTCCGCAAAAGGTTCGGTTTGCGCAAACTTTCGCGTACCGCAATAGACTTCAATGGGGATGCGTACTTTGAAAGCTAGAAAAAATTATGCTGGCCACGAAAGTGATGGAAAAGATGTTTCAAGGGGTCTAACACCTGGAGGGGGGCATGGATGAGCGGGATAGACGCCAAAAGTCCCAGGGAAAAATCTGGATTTGACGCAAAGCAGCCTTTTAGGGGCTGCCATAGCCCCTTAAGAGAAATTGTCATTAGGGCCTTGCTGTAACATAGATTGTAGTGTAACTATTTCAACTAATGTACCCTTCTTAAACTTGAAGATTGTATACAAATGTAAGCAGACTGCAGAGTGGCGCAGCAGAAGTGTGCTACAACAGAAATACCCTAAAAAAATCAATTAACGGTTTTGTTGAATTGACTCTAGGCCACCTAGTTCCTGCAGGCGGAGGTAGGTGCTAGACACTTACATGTGGCCGTTGAGTGTTTAGTAAGATGGTTGTGAGCAGCTTTTAGGATAAAAACTGTATAAATAAACTTATTTTGTAAAGCTGAGAAGATGTAACCAGCCTGCCTTTACTTTATATTCATTATAGTGAGTACTATATGTTTTATATGTTTTTTCCCACAGTGCTGATTCTTCTTATTCTGGCTCTAAAACGACACCACCAGGGTCACCTGGCGTCAGATGAGGATGAAGACATGAGGGATAACGTCATCAAGTATAATGACGAAGGAGGAGGCGAGCAGGATACAGAGGCATACGACATGTCAGCTTTGCGCAGTTTGTATAATTTAAGTGAAGGAAGTGAGCCTGGAGGGGACAGTTCACTCGCTTCCCAGCGTCACCCACTGCCTCAGTGGTTTCCAGGGGCTGAAATGGACTTTTCACTTTTCAAAGACTACATCAGTAGGAAAGTGAGGATGGCAGACCAGGACTCCTCAGTGCCTCCTTATGACTCATTCCAGACTTATGCCTTTGAGGGCTCTGGCTCCAGTGCCGCCTCTCTCAGTTCCATCAGCAGCTGGTCTACAAATTCAGAGCAAGACTTTTCCCAGCTGGGCTCTTGGGGCCCCAGGTTCCGTCAGCTGGCTGCTCTATATGCTGGACACAGGGGGCAGGAAGAAAGCCAGGGGTCCTAGCCCCAATCTATCCCTCAATTTTCAGGGTACCAAGACCTTATGATCTAATTACAGGGGCAGAACTGCTCCATATTTATTACATCTCAATATGTAAACAGCCTATTACACAGCTCGACTATGTCCATCCATCCATTGCATCTTTACATCCCAGCAATCCTAACTGCAGATACCGCCTCTCATGGTCATCTTGTTCCATTCTTCACTAAATTCTCCCATAAGGTAAATAACCTCATGCCATAAAAATCCCCCTGACTAAATATATCAGATTCATGTATCTATTTTTATTACTCTTTCCTGTGTTGATCATTATTTGTGCAGATGTGACAGAATTGTCTAATCATCCTAATCGAAAGTGGAAAGATGAGAATCTAATTAATGAAGCAACTGAGAACAGCCTGAACTATGGGTCATAATATTTGGTTTATGGTCTCCAGGAAAGATGAAAACCCCAGTTTCAAACAGACATTTCTATTTAACAACATTAGGGTGGCTAGACTGCACACATATCCCTGCAAATGAGTGGAACACCCCTGTTCTGGTGGTGTCTGTAGCACTTGGACAACATAGGCGCAGTTGATGAAATTACTTTCATGAGGAGTCATTCAACACCATAGTTGTATAACAGTTCTAGGTTTAACCAGCAGGTGGCACTGTGAACAAGATGTGTATTCGCAGCCTTATTTATTGGCAAAAGCTGGGAACTGCTGCAGACATGACAATTAACTCAGCTCAATGTCATTTTCAGTTTTCCTGGGGTGCTGTGAAAGAAAAGTTATAGTTTTGTTAAAAATTTGATATGTTATAAGAAATCAGTGCCACACAGACCATTTCATAATGTATTTGTTTTTAAAAATTTCCTTTACTTTAGCAGCCAACTATGATTTTTCCAGATCCGGGAAATAATTCAAAATATGCTTAATCGAAGCCATGATAGCAGAAAACTCCTTGTCGTATGGCACACCCAAAATTTCCTTTGTAAACACTACATCTGTACCCTGTTATCATAGTCTGTTCAGGTACTCAATCAGATCACCTGTCTCAAACAGCAGCTGTCTGGTAAGGTAAGAAAGTGTTGTTATGTATGCTAAAAAATAACTGCAATACATGTAGTTGTCTTGAAGGTTTTTTGATTTTTTTTTTAAAGGTAAAATTAAACTTTTGCTGAATTATAAAACCTCATAGTTCTGCTCTGCTGCAGAACGACAGTCTCTATAATGAATGTCTTGCACTCCCGAGCAGAGAAGATAGCATTATAAAAACTATTTTTGTTTTCAATCGAGAAGTCTTCCCTTTTCTCTCTGCCAACTCTCTGCATGGTGGGAGAGAAGTTTGCCATAAGTTACTACTAGACTTCTCTCTCCAAATGTATCTGAGTTGTCATCCTCCAGTTGGTACCATCATATGTCCACATCTCCGGGAAATTAAAGTAAGAATCTTTAGGCACCTATTTATCAAGGTGACGATCAGCTATCACTACGAGTCAGTGGCTCCATAGACTTAATGGCGCTTTTCAGATCTACTGGTGTTAGGCTGAATAGATTGATATTTTAATTTTAAGCATATTTAACACTTCTATAAGATGACCAGAATTTTCTTGATTGATTATATTGTTTGGGAAATCATATCAGTCCACCATATAATAATGCATTTTCTCAGAACTTTCCACCTCCACTGATAGATAATTATTGGGAAAATTAAAGATAATAAAAAAGTACCCTTTTTTTATACAATCAATCATTTTTACTGAAGAAACAAATGTTTTATGGAACCTGACAAAAGCCCTGAATTGAACTTGAAAACCTGCAGTATTTGACCTTTTTTTTCCAGAAATGGGTTAGGATTCCAATTTATTTTTATTGGAAAAGGTCTCCATGATGCAATATATAAAAGTATAAACCAGTTTTTTCCAGCTCTGCTTTGAAGAAAGCACTGTTTTGTGCACTGTGCTGTGACAGGCAATATCTTCACTGTGGCTACACAGACAGCCTACAGAATGTTACACACTTCAGTAGTGGATAATATTTAAAGGATAAATCATTTATCGTTTTAAAATATGTATATTAATCATATTTATTACTCATGATGTTCTTCTTTAAGAAATTTCCAATAAACCTCACCTTGCCTGGTTAACAGCTTTTGCAGTTCAAGATCAAGGTCCTGCCCCTAACCTGCAGTGTATCCAGTAATTGTTAAGCAAATCATGTGACTCTTCTTAGAGCTTCAGCAAGTTCCTCACAGCAAAGGTGGCTTTCAGTATATCCATATATCTAAAGTAGTTACAATGACAAATATAAGACAGTTTTGCTTTGCATGAGGTCAAGTTTAAATTCAGTAGTCTATATAAAACTGTTTTAATTAGACCCTGTAAATTACTTTATGAGGGTTCTTTCTCCTGCCTGACTGACTGTAGATTTTGCATCAAAGCAGTGTATTTCTAGACTGATTTTAGAGTGTTCTTAAAGTGAACCTCCGGACTAAAAATGTACTCAGCAGAACTGAAAAGACTTGGTGTTTCTTTAACAGTTTCACAGCATTAGAACTTTTTTTTTCTTACCAAAGCATCATTTTTAGCTGCATTTCTATCTAAGCTCCACTGATCAAAGAAAAAAAGCCCCGGCTTTTTCTCACTGATGCTGTGCAGAGCATGATGGATTTCCTATGTTGTTATTCACGTTGCCTAGCAACTGGGAGAGGTGCTCAGGACACAGGACAGTTGGAACTGTGTCTCATGCTCCCTGTCACCTCCTTTCAACCAAAAAGATGGCAGCCCTCATGAAATCAAACATTTGCCTGTTCTTTTAAAACAGTGTGGGTAAGAGTTTATATTACCTATCTATTTTAATTAACATAACTAATGTAACTTAATGACAGTATGTTTGTTTAGGCTGGAGTCCCTCTTTAATCTGTACAATTCTCTTTTCTACTCTTCACCTATGTCTAGTAAATCCTCAATGTCTAGATACAGGTAGGTAACACCTTTAACAAACAATAGAGAGGGGGAGGTCTACTGAATTGCTGAGTTCAGGCTGCTCCCAGGTTTAGTTTAGCTGAGCTTCAGTGAGGTCAAAAAAATAGTTATTTTAAGTTACAGTAAACTTTATTTAAATGTTTTATAATTTCTGATGCTCTATTTATCTTAAAAGGGGGAGAATGACAAACTGTCCATATGTTTTAAGCCAGCCACAGTATGAGGACAACTCAAACTTCTTACTAGTAGATGCTCTCCACTTGGTAGACCTATCAGGGAGAAGCCCACCCTGACAGGACAGGAAGGTGATGAGCTACATAGCAGTGTACAGTGCTGTGTGGCACTGTAAATTACTAATAAAAGTTAGTGGTACAAAATTATTTATCTGAAATGAATATCTATTAAATACCCATATATGACTGTTATTTTCTACATAATCTAGTTGGTGTTTTTGGTTTGGAGGCCCTCAAGTTTAAAAAAAAAAACCATTCATCTACGTTTACCCTGTTTCTCTGACCGCCACATCATTGCCATTGTCCACCATTTCTCACATGTCTTCTTATAGCTTTTTTTCAAGCCTATTCATTATAATGTTGCTTTTGTTAACACCAGCTGGAATTTAGCCTGCCAACAGGGTTCAACCACAGCTGAACCTTACAGGGTACCCTCTATGGATTGGCACCTAATCCTTATGAGGCCAGATCTGCAGTGCTACCGGTCATTGAAATGTAAATGCTGTCACTTTTCATGTCAACACTTGAACCTGTGGTTGGCCATCACTTTGTGTACACAGTGCAGTTATAAGATCTCGGTTTCCCACAATGCACTACAACAGTCCCTTTATCATGATTAATCAAAGGACAAAAAATAAACGATTGTTCTACTAATTTCATTGCTTATTTTTTATTGTGAGACTACTGAAACCAACTTAAGGTGTTGTGACGCAGTATATGATTGCGCTATAACCATGTACCATTGTATTGTTAATGCTCCATTAAGCCCAAAACGGACAAAAAGTTCTAATAGTAGGTTTGTGAGTAAATATAAACAGTATATTGAAACAAAGTGGAAGTGAAACATAAAATATTAAAAAAAAAAAAAATTGCACTACAAGCTCACAGTCCCAATAGATGTACCGATACTCATTCGAGGTATCAATTGATATGCACAGTCCACGGCAACCAGGAGCAGACACCTCAAATGGAAACAAAAAGATTGCATAGAGTAGTATTGCCAGTCCTCAATATCCCTTTACCATCCACCTGTGCAGAGTACACTTCCCAACGATCCAAAACATCACCAAGTGAGTGACAGGCACCCCCCCCCCCACCCACTTAGCCCGCATTCACCCAGGCGACCTATGAAGCAAGAGGTATGTATAACGCTTTGGGGGGTATAAACCATCCACAGGTAGTAGTCTCCTCCAGTCAGCAGCAGGGGTAGGCCTATCTCTCAGACCTCACATCAGCCAACAACTAGGACTCAAAAAGAGCGATCATAGTGAAGTTCCATTTATTAAAAAATTAAAAACAAAGTATTGCACTTACAAGTAACATGCGTATGGTAACAAGTGTTCCCGGGACACCGCTCCCACTCAGTCAGCCCCACAGTCTCGTAGAATGCTGCTCAGCGCCACCATTCAACACTCCAGCCTTGCACCGCCAACCTGGCTCCGCCCTACGTGTTTCGTCACAATGGACTTATCAGGGGCTTGGAAGTGAAGCACAACTGGACGGTTGCTATGATCCCAGAAGAACTAGAGTACTTCAAGACAGTAATGATGCAAAATTTGCTCAGCATTCAGTGTGTGTTGCAAACAAAATGGCCAAGGGCATGACAGAATGAGGGTTTTCACCTAAATAACATAATTAAGCAGCATTTGCCCCCAAACAACACATCTTAGCAGCATTACCTCCAAAAACACAATTGAATAGCATGCATCTCCCACATATCCTAATAAGAGAGGGATCTTCCCACATAAGATAATAGTGCAAAGTGTCCCCTAAACATAATAAGCAGTGTGTAGTCCTCAAATATAAGCTAGCATGCACCTCTTTATAACCTAAATAGGTAGAATGTACCCAAATATAATTAATCAGCCTGTTATCAGCCCTAATAAAATCCCGACTGAGAATTCAGTCTGGCTTTGCTCAGGAATCATTATAGCTGAGTCTGTCTTATCTGATGTCTTTTCAAGCCAATGCCTGCCCCCTTCTGGCTCTGCTATAATGACTCAGCTATAATGATTCCTGAGCAAAGCCGGGCTGAATGCTGAGTCAGGGATTTTATCAGGGCTGATAACAGGCAGGTTGAGCAGTGAAGAATGAAACAGAGAGCAGGGTAGGTGTTTCTCTAATGTTCCCACTGATATATATATGGTGAACTACATGTGGGTGCTTCCTCTCTGGTTCACTTTAAGATCTGGTGTTTCAGGTCTTTAAAAGAGCTTAGGGCACACCAGTACACTCGTTGGATCCTTGCCTGAGGCGGCTCCTCATGGCTGAGTTTAGTATGGCATGTGTACAATGCAATTGCATGTTTCAGCAGTGCTGTGCTTTGAGACTTAAGATGTTTTGTTTACACAGAGTACTTTACTTTGACATTGAAGCAATAGTATAACAGTATGAGTAATACAGGGTAGGGAAACAAGTTTTCATTGTATGTTATGCCAGGCTATAATTTCCAGTTGGATTCCATTCCTGTCAACCAAGAGTAGCAACCAGAGACGTTGAGGCTGTATTGCTCACCAAACCAGACATCTACAGACTAAAACTACATAGCATGGTCTGAGGAATCTTGATAAGCAGAGTCAAAATGTGTCATCTGCAACATGAATCTATGAAGCCAATCTGCATTTAGTTAGCATTCAAGGCTGGCGAATATTTACAATATGGTAGGGACTAGACTCTTAAAAGAATCTATTCACTATGTTATGGTATCCACAGCAAGAAAAACTGAACTGAATTTGCAGTGAGGAGAAAGGAGAAACAGAGCTGGATCATCCACCAGGCAACCTAGGCAGGTGCTTGGTAGAGAATTTTCCGTTCGCAAATAGGGAACGCGAACTTACGCAAATGTTCACGAACATGCGAACCAGCATAAACTTCAACGGGCAGGCAAATTTTAAAATCTACAAAGACTGTTTCTGGCCACAAAAGTGATGGAAAAGTTGTTTCAAGGGGTCTAACACCTGGACTGTGGCATGCCAGAGGAGGATCCATGCCAAAAGTCCCACCAAAAATTACAGAGTTGACACAAAGTCAGGTTTTAATCCGAAAAGGGCATTACATTCCTACAAATGATGCACTGGAGTGGTACTTAACTTAATTTAGCAACAATAGCAGTAGTGTGGCACAGCTCTGGGTGTCAGTGGACTGTGGAGTGCCACACACAGAAAAATGCAATAGTACTATCAGAATACAGTGTAATAATTCAAGACAATATCTACGCTGCAACAAATCTGATCCATACTTGTAAAAAGAGAAAAATAGAAGCAGTTATGGTTGCAGTAGATGCAGAAAAGGCATTTGACCGTCTATCAAGGGAATTTGTCTTTGCTATATTGGAAAGATTGGGTTTGGGCCGGAACTTTATAAACAGAATAAAGAAATTATATATCAATCAAAGTGTAGGCGTCAATATAAACGGATCCGTGTCCAATACTTTCAATATTAAGAATGGGGTTAGGCAAGGTTGCCCATTGTCTTCATGGCTCTTCAATTTTAGTTTAGAAGCATTTATACAACTAATTCAGAATGACAACATGGTTAAAGGAGTTAAAACAAAGACGGAGGAGATTAAAATACTTGCCTACGCCGATGATTTATTACTAACTTTGATCAAACCAATCCAATCCATCGCCAGGTGTGAGAAACTTCTCGAGGTATTCTCGTTACACTCTAATTTTAAGATTAACCAGGTTAAAACTATAATCCTGAATTTGGGTTGTTCACATGACACCGTGAATGCTATTAAAACACACAGTAAATTTAGATGGAGTGATCAAGCAATTAAATATCTTGGTATTACCCTCACTAGAGACCCTAACGACCTGTTCACGGCTAACTTTTCTAAGACTGTTAAAGAGTACAAGGGTAAACTCCAATCATGGGATCGACCCTGTTTTAATGTCATCGGTAGGATCAGCATATTAAAAATGCTGGTTTTACCAAAACTTATTTTTCTCTTGCGGAGCCTGCCAGTGGCTATCCCCAACTCATGGTTCCAAAACTGTCATAAAATTTTTCAAAATTTTATCTGGAGTAAATCCAGACGTAGAATTAGTTATAAACTTATTTCTAGGCAGAAAGAGGAGGGAGGCCTAGCCGCACCAAACATTATAAATTACTATAGAAGTGCACACTTGGCAAGGGTCTTGGACTGGAAGATAGAATCTTCCCCCATTGGATCTGGTAAAGCTTGGTCTATCTTAGAAAAGGACGAATGTAACTTAGATTTAATTTTCTCGTGGATTCCAGGAAACATCTATAAAGTTTACTCCACTACGGATCACCCTTTGATTAAACCAACAGTAAAAACTCTTTTTTGGTTCGTCTCAAAATGGCACAAAGACACAGGCCCATCCCCACTTACCACTTTAAGGGAGAATCCAGATTTCATGCCTGGCTTGGTGAGGTCCTGGTTTTCCAGAAACACGATAAGCCCCGATACGCGCATTATCAATCTCTGGGGAAACCCTGCATTGGGGATACCTGGCATATTAAACAATCGTAGGCAAAAGGAGACTTGGGGTACAATGCAAGCGAGAAGTTTTATACATAAATTAAAATTCAAGTTTGTCAGATTAAGGAACGACCCAAATATTTTTGAAAAACATATTCTCCTTAATAAAAAAAATGGACAAAGCTTTATCCAAACTTAATAGACTTATTTGCCAAGGAGAAAGGCAAAATTTTACTCCACACTATTGTACAAAATGGGAAAGAGACCTCGGCCCTTCGCTTAAAAGTAAATGGCTCACGATTTGGCATAAAAATTGGATGATCCCGGATATTGATCTCCAGCTTACCCAGTACAAGACCATTTGCTAGATGGTACATTACCCCGGAACGTATACAAAAATTTTCCAAACAAAGAGAATTGTGCTGGAGGTGTGGGCAGGAGGACGGGTCCGAATTGCACATGTGGTGGGCATGTCCCATATCAAAGACCTTTTGGGATAGTATAATATGCTTTTGTAAAAACCTGCTAGAAGGGGGCTTTAAACTTTCTCCAAGTGAAGCTATTTTTGGCATATCTGAAGCAGGCGATAGTAAAGAAAGTGCTCTAATTAAAGAGCTAGGAACAAAAGTCGCAAAAAGAATGATAGTAGAAAAATTGAAAGACTCGACTCCCCCCCATCTCGATGACTGGTTGAGCAGAATGGATCGGTTGTGTGGCAGTGAAATCAACGGCGACACAGCAGATCACACACCTGACTTAGATTGTACTCAGTGGGTCAGACCCTATAGGGATACCTGGCTGTCAATTACAAAAAATTATATGGATAAGCAATAAGTATACATATAATAAGATGGGTTAGGGGCTACGCTGTATAACACGAGTGGGGGTAAGAGTGGAGGAGTGGGGTGGTCAGGTGGGTTGGGTCAGGTTAATATGGATGGGTTATGGGTTAAGGAAGGGTATGCTTGGTTGAATGTAAGAGTTTCTGAATGCGTATACATACTCGGTTGCAAGAACAACAGGTTATTACACCTCCCTTTCATTTAAGATATAGGGGATACAGGATATGGTAAGACATGGTTAATTCTGGAATGGGGAGGGTTGCGTAAGGGAAGGGGGGAGTTTATGGTTTGTGAAGCACGCATAGACATAAATATAGTGAAATAAAGTTTCAACTATGTATGGCTCAAACAATGATGAAAGCATTTTTCAGCGCTGGTTTGGGCGTCCAAGCGACTAGACCATAAGCTGATAAACTTCCCATATCAAAAATGCATCTGAGTTTGAAAAAAAAAAAAAAAAAAGAATACAGTGTAATAATAATGTACTGGAGTGGTACTGTGCCTGCAACTTAATGTAGCAACAGCAGTAGTGTGCACACAGCTCTGGGTGTGCTAGCCCTCAAAAGGTTTGTTTGGGGTGCTTTCACAGCTAGTGAGGAACAAGAATACAGGCTTAGCTAATGCTATCCCTACCTATCTGCAGCAAGTCTGACCCTGTTCTCACTAACATTTAGCAGCTAGCAGAGAGAGAATCCAATATGGCCACCACAACTGCTTTTTAATAGGGGAGTGGGGATCAAGGAGGGGGTGCTAGCTGATTGGCTGCCATGTGTCTGCTGACTTTGAGGTATGGGGTCACAGTTTGGCTCCATGATGTATAGAGGGCGAAAACGCGAACAGCGGAAATTCACTGGGAACTGTTCAGGCCATCTCTAGTGCTTGGGGCCTAGTGGGTCTCAAAGGGCCCACAAGCCACCTCGCTGACCTCTCTCCACTTCAGCTTACTTAAAATACCACAAGGAGGCCTCAAATGTACTAACTTGCCTAGGGCTCTATTACATCTTAATCCATCTCTGAAGGGATATATACCTAGTATTAATTTAGTGTTTAATAATAAGGCCACTCCCATAATTATTATAGTGTTCCTATTAACGCCCTCAGTGAGTGTCTGGCTAATTGAGGTTGATTTTTCTTTGTCACCAACTGTGAGTTAATATTCAGGCAATTGCGTGTCTAAATATTTCAGTAAGTATACCTAAGATATTCCCTAAAATGTGAACAAAAGTGGAAAGGGGTCAACAGCTGTTTGATCATGAGTGCATTAGAGACTGTCTACTCAGCAAGGTAACAGCTGCTGAAATAGGATTGTGACTCCTCCATTCTAAAATGATGATGATTGCAAGAACAGGTAATCCCTGATGCATGTCAGGGTTGGCAAAACCGATGTGATCCGCTGATCTATGGCTACTATTATGTTAATCTAAATTTCAAGTATAAATTATACTTCTAAAAGCATAAGTAGAAAAATTTGTGGTAAATGTGTTTCTCGCTTAATCAAGAAATGTTATGATTTTACACACCTGGATCAAGCAGACAAACATCCTGTATTTCAACAACATGACCAATGACCCTCCACAAGCACACTGCTCTTGTATTTCCTGTTTCTGTCTGACAATCTGGTGCAGCATAATAGGGTACCTAAAGTGAGAATGTGATTTGATGAAATGTGTATTTACAGTTCCAGCCCTATTAAGAAATAGGCTGTGTTCTTTTTTTTTTTTTCCTTTTCCCTTTTTCCTCAGTGTAAGGGTTAAAGCATACCTGAAATAAGTGGCATGGGGCAGATGCATGAAGCAGCAGTAAAATTGCAGTGTGCAGATATCATGCAGCAATTTACTGGTACTATTGGCAGGAAGCAGTGCATGTTACTTTATTAGCACAACAAACGTTACTGGGGTAATGTTTGTGTTGTTAATAATAACAGGTATTGCCATAGCAATTAGAGATGAGCGTAATGACGTAATTACGATTTCGCGAAATTTCACGTAATTAGTGTAATTACGATTATGGCCGTAAGTACATAATCGTAATGAAGAAGGATTTCGCGAAATTTCGCGTAAGCGTAATTTTTCGCGTAATTTTCGCATTACTGTGGGTATTACGAAATTAATGCGTATGGCCATGCTCCCAAGCGGAAAAGTTGACGCATGGATCAATGTTAGGTAGCCGCCGACTTTAAGGGTTAATAGCAAAGCCCCCTTAAATGCTAAAAGCCTCAAATTTGGAGAATGTATTAAGGAGATCAGGAGGAATAAGAGGAAAATTTTTTTTTCAAAAAGACCTTATAGTTTTTGAGAAAATCGATGTTAGTTTCAAAGTAAAAATGTATACAGTTAAAAACCCGCCGACTTTAACGGTTAATAGCAAAGCCTGCTTAAAGTTTAGGAACACCAAATTCCTAGGGTATATTAAGGGGATCAGTGGGAATAAGAGGAAAAATTTTTTTTTCAAAAAGACCTTATAGTTTTTGAGAAAATCGATTTGTAAGTTTCAAGGGCAAAAATGTCTTTTAAATGCGGAAAATGTCAGTTTTTTTTGCACAGGTAACAATAGTGTATTATTTTCATAGATTCCCCCAAGTGGGAAGAGTTTTACTTACTTCGTTCTGAGTGTGGGAAATATTAAAAAAAAAACGACGTGGGGTCCCCCCTCCCAGACCTCTTTAACCCCTTGTCCCCCATGCAGGCTGGGATAGCCAGAATGCGGAGCACCGGCCACATGGGGCTCCGCACCCTGACTATACCAGCCCGCATGGTCCATGGATTGGGGGGTCTCGGAAGGGGAGGGGCAGCCAAGCTTTCCCCTCCCCCTCCGAGCCCTTGTCCAATCCAAGGACAAAGGGGCTCTTCTCCACCTCCGATGGGCGGTGGAGGTGGAGGCCGCGATTTCCTGGGGGGGGGGGTTCATGGTGAAATCTGGGAGTCCCCTTTAAAAAGGGGTCCCCCAGATGCCCACCCCCCCTCCCAGGAGAAATGAGTATAGAGGTACTTGTACCCCTTACCCATTTCCTTTAAGAGTTAAAAGTAAATAAACACACAAACACTTAGAAAAAGTATTTTAATTGAACAAAAAACATTACCACGAAAAAAGTCCTTTAATATTCTTAAAGAGAACCCGAGGTGTGTTTAAAGAATGTTATCTGCAGCGGATCCTTAGCAGACCAATGGGGTTCCTTCAAATCAGAAGGAACCCCATTGGTCTGCTAAGGACCAATGGGGCTCCTTGGAGCCCAAATACAAAGATGCTTAGAGAGCTCTGAGCTATATAGCTCAGAGCTCTGTCGGGTCTGCGCAGCACGGACGCGTATGCGGCGGCTGAGCGGCGAGTGGCGTCGGGTGCGGCGTAGTTACAATGTAACAAAGTTGTTACATTGTAATAACTTTGTTACATTGTAACTGATAGAACATTTCCGAGGATATTGCGAGGGATCATTTATTTAAAGGGACAGGTAAGTATTAATGGTTAATTAAGAATATTAAAGGACTTTTTTCGTGGTTATGTTTTTTGTTCAATTAAAATACTTTTTCTAAGTGTTTGTGTGTTTATTTACTTTTAACTCTTAAAGGAAATGGGTAAGGGGTACAAGTACCTCTATACTCATTTCTCCTGGGAGGGGGGGTGGGCATCTGGGGGACCCCTTTTTAAAGGGGACTCCCAGATTCCACCATGAACCCCACGTCGTTTTTTTTTTATATTTCCCACACTCAGAACGAAGTAAGTAAAACTCTTCCCACTTGGGGGAATCTATGAAAATAATACACTATTGTTACCTGTGCAAAAAAAACTGACATTTTCCGCATTTAAAAGACATTTTTGCCCTTGAAACTTAAAAATCGATTTTCTCAAAACTATAAGGTCTTTTTGAAAAAAAAATTTTTCCTCTTATTCCCACTGATCCCCTTAATATACCCTAGGAATTTGGTGTTCCTAAACTTTAAGCAGGCTTTGCTATTAACCGTTAAAGTCGGCGGGTTTTTAAATGTATACATTTTTACTTTGAAACTTTAACATCGATTTTCTCAAAAACTATAAGGTCTTTTTGAAAAAAAAAAAATTCCTCTTAGTCCTCCTGATCTCCTTAATATATTCTCCAAATTTGAGGCTCTTAGCATTTAAGGGGGCTTTGCTATTAACCCTTAAAGTCGGCGGCTTTTTTATATTATACGGAGCGTTACGGTTTAACGCGAAATTACGGTAGCGTTTAACGCGAAATTACGGCATGAACGAAACGCGAAATTACGCGTTGAAAATTACACTTACGGTATTTTCAATTACGATTTTAATGGCAATTACGCTACCGTAATTTCGCATCGTAATCGCAAATTTCGCATGCGTAATTATAGTAATGCGAAATTACGAAAATTTCGGCTCAACTCTAATAGCAATGCGCACGTAACCCAGGTAACACTTGTTATGCTAATAGGGTAACGCATGCTGCCAGCCTGCCGTAAGTAGCAGTAAGATTGCACATGCTCTATATTTGCACAACACATGCTAGGAAATCTATGGAAATAAGGTAGTAGGATCTTCTAAAAACTACATTGACAACAAAACACTTTTATTTGGCTAAGCAAACAATTACTACAATTAATATTGCAAAAGAGTGTTTCCAAGCTGCAAAGGTCATTGTTTCTTTTTATTAGAAGCTGAATGAACTGCTTATAATGAGAATAATATGAGACAGGCGTATAGTCCTGGATGCTTTTGCTGTTACACATGTGCAGGGAAAAAAAGGGCCTGCTGTATTTTCTTCAAACATTGCATTAGAATCCTCACATCCATACATGACACGGATACAATTTCACATCAGCAGGGGTGCTGCGTCCGATTTGGAAATGGATGCAGCACCCTAGTGGAAATGTAGCTTTAGTTAGTAACTAATTCCAGCCATAAAACTCTTGCATGTCAGAGAAACACGTCTGAATTAATGATTTGTTTATATGGAAACTGTAAATCATTAAAAAAAACTGTTTATTTTCACTTCAGGTTTGCTTTAAACTGATAGCTCTGATATAGTATGTGCCAGAAGTACACAAGTCATTTTGTAATTAACCACTTTACCCCCGCGCGTACGGATTTCTCTGCCCCTTTTTCCATCCTTTCACCCCCAGGGACGGAGAAATCCGTACTTTTTTGCGCACTCCCGCCGCTGCCCGCGCTCCCGCTCGTAAACACGCCGTCCGCCGCTAGTAAACACGCCGCCGCCCGCTCGCCCAGAGATCAACGAACGGGAAAATCCATTCCCGTTCGTTGATCTAAGCCCCGCAATGATCTGCTGCCGCTCGGCTGAGCAGCGCGATCATTGTGAAAAAATAACAAAGTCCCAGCCTCTTTCTACTTCCTGCAAGCGTCCGGAAGGACGCTTGCAGGTCGCATTAAAAAAATTGGTAATGTTGCCATCTTGTGGCCAAATAGTAAAACTACACCCTAACCATTTTTTACACACAAATAAACTTGTTTTACACAAAAAATTAACTCCTTACCTCCCACACTCCCCAATTTTTTTTTTTGTAATTAAAAAAAAAATAAAAAATTTACAATTTAAAAAAAATACATAAATAGTTACCTTAGGGACTGAACTTTTTAAATATTTATGTCAAGAGGGTATAACACTGTTACTTTATAAACTATGGGCTTGTAATTAGGGATGGACGCAAAACTGAAAAAAATGCACCTTTATTTCCAACTAAAATATTGGCGGCAAACATTGTGATAGGGACATAATTTAAACGGTTTTATAACCGGGATAAATAGGCATATACATTTAATGGGTTTTAATTACAGTAGCATGCATTATTTAAAAACTATAAAGGCCGAAAACTGAAAAATAATAAATTTTTTCCCACATTTTTTCCTATTTTCCCATTAAAACACATTTAGAATAAAATTATTCTTGGCATAATGTCCCACCTAAAGAAAGCCTAATTGGTGGCGAAAAAAACAAGATATAGTTCATTTCATTGCGATAAGTAATGATAAAATTATAGACGAATGAATGGAAGGAGCGCTGAAAGGTGAAAATTGCTCTGGTGGTCAGGGGGTAAAACCCCTCAGTTGGGAAGTGGTTAAATATTATTAAAACGTATCCTTCATTTTAGTTGGTGGCCTTCTATATATTTCCAAATGGGCCTGCAAGCTCAAACAGCAATCCTTCCAATTATACAATTATGTTCTGTCTAAGTATGTTCTGCCCAGTAGTGATGGTGGTTATGTCTAGGAGAACTCATGTAGAAGCATTATGCAGGAGAACAGAGGCGCCAAAAGGATAAAAGGAAGCTAAATGAGCTTAAAAACCAAATTCTTGGTAAATAGAGGAGGTAGTGGTGGACTTACATCCTCCAAGTAGACACACAACGACTGTAGTAACGACAGTCAATATATTTTATTTATGAACTCCAAATATGCAATGCGTTTCGCAGGTTTGATCCTGCTTCATCAGGCAATAACAATGGAGCAATAGCATATGTGGTCAGTAGAAGAGCCAGGCACCTCTGAGAGGTGCCTGGATCTACTACTGACCATATATGCTATTGCTCCGTTGTTATTGCACCAAGAATTTGTTTTTTAAGCTCATTTAGCTTCCTTTTATCCTTTTGGCGCCTCTGTTCTCCTGCATAATATTGAGTCCACCCTGGGTGGAGGGTTGAACCCCCTTTTTTTCTCATCTACAGAGGGTGACTTCTTATTCCTGAGTGGGGTCAGGAAAATCTCCCCACCTGCCTTTACAGTGGTTGCCTAATGGTAACCCTGGTTTGTGAGTATTAATATTTACTCTATCTAGTAACCATTTACCAGTACATATTACACTATTGGGGCTCTTGGTGTTCCTTGTTTTTATCATGTAGAAGCATGTGATTAGTCTGGTCAGGTGATAGATATGCAAGTCGCACATGTGCTATGTGCTAAAGCAGAATTTGATCACAGCAAATCAGAGCTTTTGCAAATCAGCTAGTCAAATAAATCACATGCTTCTTCATGAGTTCTCCTTGACATTACCATCACTACAGCCCAGTAACTCCCACATTCCCGCATTAATAATGATGCATGCAGATAAGGAAGCATTGCAGCTTTGGAGGAGTAAATCACTTGCAGTAATCAGCAAACGGACACATTTTGCTGCTACTAATCCTATACCAGAGCTGTAGCCAACTCTGCATATCCTGTCAAAATTTGAAATAAATCCGTTTGTAAACGTTCTTGTAATGTATAGATCAGAACTGACATCACAGCTATGATGAAAAGGGGAATTTCAGTTTAAAGTGGAT
Source organism: Hyperolius riggenbachi (assembly GCF_040937935.1). NCBI lineage: Eukaryota > Metazoa > Chordata > Amphibia > Anura > Hyperoliidae > Hyperolius > Hyperolius riggenbachi. The sequence goes on from NC_090657.1 coordinate 136,202,425, forward strand.
CTGAGACAAACTTTTGCTGCCTTCATTTTTCTGCCCCCTACTGGACATCTTACAGTTTATTGGGAATTCTTCGCCCCAGATGCTTTTTTTTAAATTTTATTTATTACCTAATTGCATGTAAATAAATGTATCCATGCCCCCAGTTCCTCCAGCACCTAGGCATTCTGAGTTCCATGCTGCCAGAGCTCATGGGAGCTCAGATTGGGGAGGAGGAAGCTTTTGCTGAACCATGTATGAGATTTCAGAGGCAAGTGTCAGAAAGGGGAGGAGAGGGGAGTGGAGTTTTCACCAGCTGAGGGGTGGAGATGCAGAACAGCTTGCCTGTGTAATAATGACAAGCAGAATATGGCTGCTCTGATTTTATCACAGCAAGAAATAATCATATACTGCTGAAGCTATTTGCAGCTAGATTTACAGTGTATACCATCTAAACTTTAGATAAGCTATATAGACAAGTTACTTGCGGATCCACTTTAAGGGCGCATTTCCATTAACAGGATGCGTTCTGCATCTGACTATCCGTATCGCGTATCCTCGCAGTTGTCTTCTGGGATAACATGCAAGTCTGCACGATATGGCAGTTTCAAGTTCAAACAATGTGGAAATGAACAGAGGCGCCAAAAGAATAAAAGTAGCTAAACGTTTTTAAAAAATGGGGGAGGCAGTGGTGGACTTACCTCCTCCAAGCAGACACAAAAACAGGTTGATATTATATCAACAAGCAAATTTATTCATATATACACTCCAAAGGGTTAAAGCTTTATCCCTTTGGAGTGTATATATGAATAAATTTGCTTGTTGATATATCAACCTGTTTTTGTGTCTGCTTGGAGGAGGGAAGTCCACCACTGCCTCCCCCATTTTTTTTTAAGTTTTCGCTACTTTTATTCTTTTAGCGCCTCTGTTCATTTCCACATTGTTCGAGTCCACCCATGGTGGAAGGGTGCTAATCCCTTGTTTCCAGATCTACAGAGAGCGACTTCTTAATCCTCAGTTGGGGACAGGTCTAATCTCCCCACCTGCATCAGGAGTGGTTGCCTTAGTGGTAACCCATGTTTGTGAGTATAACTTTACATACTTGCCTCTCATTACTACATCATTCCAGTACATACTGCACTATATTGGGCTCACGGTGTTCTCTCTCGTGTTCTCATTGCAAGTTGTTCAAACAATTTACACATGGCCAACTGCACAATATCAGCCCAACTATCATCCAACAGACCAAGTTTGGATGATAGTTTGGTGGAAAAGTTGCACGTGTATGAGCCTTTAGGACCTTTAATATCATTCAAGGTGAAAGAACATCACTCTGTTAGGAGTACACCGCTTTCAGTGAGACCAGTCTCATTATTTAACCTCCCTGCTGTTTAATTTCCCCATGATTTCTGTGCAAAAAGTGATTCAATTAATTTCAAATAATTTTGCCGCAGTATAAGTAGCCACCTATAGGTGCCGCAGTATAGGTAGCCAGCTATAGATGCCCAGTATAGGTAGCCAGGTATAAGTGCCGCAGTATAGGTAGCCAGCTATATAGGTTCAGCAGTAAAGGAAGCCAGGTGTAGGTGCTTTCCCCTCCCTCCTGCCCACCGACAGAGATCCCCAAGCTGTAAAAGAAGTAAGGATACTAAAGTGCCTTTGTCCAGCAGTGATCGTAGATCCTCCTCTGCTGTACAGGTCCGTCTACTGTCCACAGTACGGGGATGTGACTTGATGACATCATCAAGCCGCTTCCCGGTACTGTAGACAGTAAACAGAGCTGTACGCGGCAGAGGTGAATGTTCGACTGTTGCCCGCTGGACAGAGGCAAGGTGAGTGATCCCCACTCACACCACCGCTTGGGATCTCAGGGGAAGTAGGGTGGGGTCAGAGCCCCCCCGATTGCTGCAGGGAGGGTAGGTAAAAGGGAGTGGGGTCGCAGGGGGAAGGGAGAGAGAGATCACAGTAGAGAGGGTGGGAAGGAGGGTAGGGAGGTCACTGTGGGCGGGCGGGGGATCGCTGCAGGGAGGGTGGGTGTTAAGAACTCTGCGGGCGGGCGATCGTTACATAAGGTCACTGCAGGCGGGCAGACGATCGCTGCGGGGAACCCCTGCAACTTCTCTGCTTCGCTGGGTCCGCTTGTGGGATTCCTTAGGATGGCTGGATAGATGCTTGCACACAGTGGGTAGCACAGATCTCTACCCACAGTGTGCCAACAGGCATCCAGCAATCCTAGGGAGTACCATAAAAGTGAAAAAAGTGGAGCCAGCAGAGCAGAGAAGTTTTAAATCTCCCTGGCAGCATGGGCAGGCCTAGCAGCATGGGCAAGCCTAACTCGTCCATACTGCTTTCAGCATCTTTTTGCTGGACTAGTCATGCTTGTCCTTACCGCTAGGGAGGTCTCATTAAGATAACACTACATGCGTTGTGTATCGCTCACACGACAGTGTGGGCATAACACAACGTGCACTTTCTTTTTCATGACATGAAGAATTGCTATATAAAATGTTAATTGTCACACAAGTTTGGCCCAGTGCACACCAAAAATCTGTAGATCTGCAAAACGCTAGAGGTTTTTGAAGCAGATTTCAGAGTGACTCTGGGCATGTTAAGAGACATTTTCTAAACATGCCTAGCATTTTTTGGAGCGTTTTTGTGTAGCAGATTACAAATATTGTTACAGTAAAGCTGTTACAGAACAGCTTCTGTAACAAAAACGCCTGGAAAACCGCTCTGATCTAGCGTTTTTCAGAGCAGTTTTCCACTTTCCTATACTTTAACATTGAGGCAGAAACGCCTCAGAAATCTAAAAAATGCTGCAGCCCCTGAATTTGCGTTTGTGGAAAAACTGAGCCGCTCTGGTGTGCACCATCCCATTCACTTTCATTAGCCAAGCGGTTTTCCCCCTGCAAGTGTTTGAAAAACCGCTTCAGAACTGCTCTGGTGTGCACCGACCTTTACACAGAAATGCACAGTAGAAACAATGCAAAGATGTGAACATGCCCACACAAGGGCAACACATTCACATGCAGCATGCAGTAATGCACATAGTGTAAAGGTCTCCTTCATTTGAGTAGGGGTGGTCTGAGATGCAAATAATTTCAAGTTGATGCAGAATTATGCTTTATGTAAATGTATGCAGGTTGAAAATAGACCAGTGGAATTTTCCTGAGGTGGGATGAGATTAGTCCATTTTCAATCTGCATACATTTGCTTAAAAATTTGAATACTCCTACATCAACTCAGACTTAGGCCTGGGGCACACCAAGCGTTTTTTTTCCTACATCAAACCGCTTCCGCCTGTGAAAACGCTTGGCTACTGTATCTCAATTGGCTGGTGCACACCAGAGGTTTGAGGTTTTTAGCAAACCGCAAACGTGGGTCTTTGTGGTTTGCAGATGCGTTTCTGCAGAGCCAGGACAAGGTCCTTCAGCACCCAAGGCTGAGACAGCAAATTGCACCCCTCCATTCCTCCCACCCCAGCCGTCACCCACTGATTGCTATTAGACTAAGAGGTGCCCCAGGGCCCCCAACCTTAATTTTTAGCTATCTGGCTCGCAGTCACTGCTATGTATGCCCTTTTCTTATTTCTTTCTGCTTCAAACACAATTGGGAATGACAGATGAATGAATTTTGCGTCCCCTCCTACACTGCGCCCTGAGGCTGGAGCCTCTTCAGCCTCTGCTTCGGCCTGGCCCTGCGTTTCTGCCTCGATGTAAAGTATAGGAAAAGCTCAAGCTTCTCTGAAAAACGCTAGAATAGAGCTGTTTTCCAGACATTCTTGTTGCATTAGCTGTTCAGTACAGCTTCACTGTAACTATATTTGTAATCTGCTACACAAAAACGTTGCAAAAAATGCTAGGCATGTTTAGAAAACATCTCTAAACATGCCTAGGATGGCTCAGAAATCTGCTTCAAAAACCTCTTTGCAGATCTGCTAGAGGTTTTTGGTGTGCACTGGGCCTTACTTGCATCTTATTGACCTTCCCTTCATGTGAGCTGATTAAAGCACACCTTAACCTGGTGAGGGGAACAGCAGCACAACAGAGCGGACCTCAAAGAAACTGTAAGTAAAAGTAATCTTTTGTTACCCGGTTCAGGTGTGCTATCCTACATGTAAGTCTCTCCTAAAATCTAATCAGAAGCCATAAAATGTTTGTGATGGATGTTTTGCATGATAGGATAGAGGTTAACATTTCAAAAGGTCATATTTTTTTCTGTGTGAGAGCTGTTAATTCCTATATAACAATATGGGTCTCCAGGAAATTCCTACATAGGAGTAACAATTACTTACCTCATAAGTTAATTAGTACTTCAGGTTTGATTTAAAACCCCACTTTTTTTAGCCGAGACTTGTCTCCTGTCTCTAGGACTACCAGTTTTCATATTGAAATCACATACAGTAGCTCCATGGATGTCCTAAGGACAGGATATAAAGGAAAGTGTCTCCAATGAAGAAACAAGTAGCAATAAAAAAAAACACTTTAAAAGTATCTCCAGTATAAAAGACAGCCTGCCATGTGAACCTGAGGTGAACATAAACTGATGAGATTAACAATTGTATTTATTTTCCTACTCCTAAAATGTCTTTGTTAAGATATCCATGGTTTTATTTTACTGTATATATAAACATTTACAAAGTAGATTGTCTCTGCTCAATGGTGGTCTATTACGTGTCCTAGAGTTAAAATACATGAACTATTGACCTTTTTCTATCTCTCCCCTGCCCACAGAAGTTGTATTCTGCCAGGTAAACTTTTATGGTTGCAGTTTGGTTATCAGTGAGGTTTACTATATTCCTGACAAGATAAAAGAGGGACACCGAGAGATATTCCTGACAAGGTATGGACAAGACAGAAGCTATCACTTACATGCTTGAAAATTAACTCTTTCAGGCAGCAAAATAAAAAATAAAAACAGCTTGATTATTATGTTTTGTACTGTACATAAAGGTTTATCTCATCATGTCGAGGTTCTGGCCACCCCCACCTCCAGTCACGGCCTAATTAGTGGCTGCTGACCTGGGTCAAACCAGTCATAGGTTTCCAAAAAGCTTTTGGAAGACTTTGATAACATGGCCATGACTGCACTGCTGAAAAAGAGGACAGAGCATTACCTGTGTAAGAATTATAGCTTATCAGGTAAGTGCCTATGCACACAGAAAATCGCAAGTGCAAACGCAGTGTGATGCAATTGCGTTATTTTAATCAAATTTCTACATGCAATTATTTTGTGCACTTGCGATGCGCTTGCGATTTTGCTGATCCTATCTTTTCCTGGTTTCCTGATCGTTTACCTAAAAAAAATGCAATAAAAATTGCATGCATTGCATTGTTTTCCATGCATTTTTAAAAACGCAGCGCTTAAAAAGCGCAGCAGTCACTGCAATTTCGTTTTTATAAAAATGCATTGTACCAGTGTGTTCATGTCATCAAGATTTTCATTATTTTTTCTTAAAAGACCTTGCGATTTAAAAAATAATTTTAAAAACGCAGCGCAACGCAGCAGGATGTACAGGCCATTAGTAATTAACCCTGAGATACTCCCCCAACCCATCCCATCCTGCATTATGAAGACAGAGCCTGATATGACAGGCTCTGTCTTTTATATATTTGAGGTAATCTAAGATCATAATCTCTTTCCATAGCATCTAAAACTAAAATAACATACTTAGCTTATAGAATTGGCTTTAAGGCAAACCCAAACTTAACCCCCCTCTATTTGATTTATGCCATTTTTTTTTATTTCTGGTTATTGTTGCCCCCATTGTGAACTGCCTTCTGTTTGTCGCAATAGGCCTGACCCAGTTTTCACTGAGGTGATATTTTCACTCAAGTTATTAGTAAAATTAATTTTAAGCCACCAGCAAGCAAGAGCATACTCAGAATAATTAGTGTTTTTTCACCTTTTTGGTTTTTTTTTATTTTCAATTGCAGGGTGCTGGAAAGTTACGGTATTTTAAAAATAAGATGAAAAATGATCTCCTTGGAGAAAAATGTAATTGGATTAGGCCCAATCAATCTTCCTCTCTCTTACATCCCCACCTGAAAACCTAACTGCTCCATTTATTCTTGCAAATTCTACTAGCAAAACAAAATTCTAGACAATGAACCATCATGAGACAGGCTTAGAAGAGGTATCAGGTAAGGACTTTTCTTATTTCTCAAAGCAGCAGGAGTGCGATGTCTGTGTTCTGTATTTACATTTGGTAAGAAGTAGGGATTACCTGTAGGAGAAATCATTCAGCATAAAGCAGGAAGTTGACATTTCTTATGATATTTTATTAAAGGGGCACTATGGCGAAAAATTGTAAAATGTTAAATATGTGCAAACATGGACAAATAAGATGTATGTATGTATATTGTAAATCTGACAAAAGCGACAGGTTTTGGGCTAGTCCATCTCTTCATGGGAGATTCCCAGCAAGGCTTTACAAAGATATTCCCTAAAAAGGATTTAAACAATGATGCTGGCCATCTTCCCTGCTCGTTACACAGTTTTTTGGCAGTTGGACAGAGCAACTGCCATTCACTAAGTGCTTCTGAAAATAAATCCCTCAGAATCCCCCATAAAGAGAGGGACTAGTCCAAAACCTGTCGCTTTTGTCAGATTTCCACTACCTACTGTAAGTGACAGCAACATAGGAGAAAAGTAATTTATGGCTCATTTTATTCTGGAAAAAAGTGCTTCTTATTTGTATATGTTTGCACATTTTACATTTTTTGATATATTGCCCCTTTAAAATTCTGCATCCCTATTTAAAACCGTTTTTAAAACCATTATCGACCCGATCTCACCTTGATTAATAAATGTCTTCTTGGTGAGAAGGCAAAGTTTTGACATACATTTCACACATAATACAATGTATCAAAATTTGATAAAGCATGTTATTACGTTTGACACAAGTCAACCCTTTGTCTCCCCACTTCCATGTACCCTGGGCGAGTGAGTGCATCTCATTTGTGTGATCTCATGTCATTTTTGCTGTCTTTTTTTCTATTATTATTATTGGAATTTTGAAGCAAAGCGTAAAAAGTTAAGTTTTAATGCTCAGCTCTTTCTCTCTACTTAACATTATTTATTTAACATTATCTGTATTATGGGCATGTAAGTACCTCATAATTATGGCTTCTTCTTCCTACTCTTTTTTTTCCTGTGAAATTTGAAGTGTGCGCCAAACATATTTTTTTATAGGGACCACACTACATTGATCATAATTACATGTCTGTCACCCGAAAGTTTGATAATCAATTGTTAGGGCAACAAGTTTGGGAATGAGCACTGCACAGAAACACTGCTTGGCTATAACCAAGCAATGGATGCTTTTCCATGGGAGAGGGAGGACAACGGGCAGTTGAACAAGTGAACGGCATTCTACAGGGCACTGATCAAAAGATGCAATCCCACTCATTTGTTGCTTGCTGTGAATAGTAGTGAATATTATACTATGGAACTTTGTGGGGACACTGTGCATACAATAGATGTCTCCAAGCAATAATCTTTGACAAATATTTATTTAGCGCATGTATGCAACTTAAGGATGTGTATGTAACCAAACTTTGCCTTCACCATAGGTATTAAATGATCTTTGCCCAATCTTATATAATTCACTTTTTCTCATGGGTGATATTTTAACAACTTATCAATAAAATGTCTTTATGCCACCAGCAGCAAGCAAGAATATACCTACTTTTCAATACTTTTTCAGTTGGAGAGTACTGAAAAGTTATGTTAACACTTAGCACCTAGCCACCACATTAAAACGTCCTGCTGGAGCCTCTTAACGGCTTCAGGACGTTTTAATGCGTCACTCCCTGCCACCGTGCTGCTCGTACCCATCGGGACACAGAGATCCATGATTGGTGAAGGGGATCATGCATTCCCGTAACCACTGAATGGACATGAACCCGATCTGGGGCAATGTCCATTCTTAATACAGAAAGTGGTAAGAGGATTGTAAGATGTAAAAAAAAAAAAGGGAACACTTCCTGGTAAACCAGGATAGTGTTTGCAGCACCATCTAGTGGCGACAACGTAAATTTACACACACACACACACCATACATTTATAAGGTAAAATTACTGTATACTCTGGCATATGACTACTTTTTAACCCTTGAAAATCTTCTGAAAAGTCAGGTGTCATCTTATATGCCAGGGGGATACGCTCAATCCTGTTACCACCTCTCAGATCTTGCTGCTGAGGACTGTAGTGAAGCGGCGCAGGCGCACATGTGCGATATCTGAGAGACAGAGAAGGAGGTACATAGGATACAAGGGTGAGCCAGAAGGGTGAAAAAGGTGTGTTTTATGGGCACAGCACGATCTATTCTTCCATATTGCTCTGAGAAACAGGTAGACAAGGAGAGCTGACCAATTTACTTAGGGAGAGGGAGAGTTGACCAATCCAACCAGTCAAACGCCTATATACTGTTCTATACTGGGTACCACATAAAGTACAGCACCAGTATCTGTTCATACATAGCACCAGTATATGATGTTTTTTAAATTTTTATTTGGTGTGCGTTGGAAGAGGGGTAGTCTTATACGGTATAGCCCAAACTCTGTATTTTAACTGGAAAAGTTGGGGGGGGGGGTCATCTTGTACGTCCAGTCGTCTTATACAACGGAACATAAAAAAAAAATATTTCCCACCATCTTGTAAAAAACGCTCATCACCACCGGGAAGTTTTACAGCTTAACTGCCATCTTTTCCCTTTTTGCTAATACGTCATGGCACTTCTTCACTACTCCGGCTAGAGCGCTTTAGCGCTGGCCGATCTAAAGTCTACTTTACCTGGACACTTGGCATACCTGAGTACCCTCTCTACAATGGGTCGAAGTTCGATCTGGTCCCACTTATTTGGGGGGCTGTGGTAACTATAAAAACTCTCTCTCTTGTTTTTGTGACACACCTTACTACTATAAAGGAACTTTTCTCTCACCATGATTACAACTGTGAACTGTGGGCTCTGATCTAGTAAAAAGCATACCATATGTGAATAAGGTCATATTTAATATGGAGCTTTTACTTCTCCTTATGAACAATTGGCAGATCACTGCTCACTTCAACATACAGGTACGTACTGGGGCTCTCTCGAAGGGTGAACTTTGTTTTAGAGCCTTTCAACCTTTAAAACTATTAGCCTGTGACATATGACCAGTTCCAAGCTCTAGATAATTCTATACTGAGTATATGGTTCAATAATGTTTAGTGTTCTTAACCTATTTTGGTTCCTGGACGTAGAAACTACGTCCAGGAACCATGCGCGCTACCGCGCGCCCCCGCGGCCGATCGCGCGCATGCACGCGCACTCCCGGTTGCGGATTCGGCAGCCAGGGAATCAATGTATCGGGCTATGGTGCCCGATCACTGATTCCTCTCCCCCGCTGAAAAAGCGACAGCTTCTCTCGGAAGCTGCGCCTTTTCTGGCCATTCCCTTCCTGATGCGCCACTCTAAGCGTGTGTTACGCTTAGAGTGACGTCATGTAAATAAACTCATGGCCGCCATCTTGTGGCCAAAAAGTAATACTACACCTGAAAATAAAAATAAATTAAAATGAACACACATTTACATTATAAATCTATTGTTTACCCCCCACCCTCCCAAAACTACCCAAATAAAATGTTTACTATAAAAAAAAAACCATTACAATAAAAAAAATGTAAATATTTACCTAAGGGTCTAAACTTTTTAAATATCAATGTAAAGATGAAATATTTCTATATTTTTTTTATTTTAAACTTGTTAATAGTGATAGATGCAAAATGGAAAAAATGCACCTTTATTTCCAAATAAAATATTGTCGCCATACATTGTGATAGGGACATAATTTTAACGGTGTAATAACCGGGACATATGGGCAAATACAATACGTGAGTTTTAATTATGGAGGCATGTATTATTTTAAAACTATAATGGCTGAAAACTGAGAAATAATGAATTTTTCCATTTTTTTCTTATTCTTCCTGTTAAAATGCATTTACAGTAAAGTGGCTCTTAGCAAAATGTACCCCCCAAAGAAAGCCTAATTGGTGGCGGAAAAAACAAGATATGGATCAGTTCATTGTGATAAGTAGTGATAAATTTATAGGCTAATGAATGGGAGGTGAACATTTCTCACGTGAAAACCACAGAACTTGAATGGGTTAATTATGACATGTATATCTTTTAGCATACTATACCTCATAGTTTATATACAGTGGTGTGAAAAACTATTTGCCCCCTTCCTGATTTCTTATTCTTTTGCATGTTTGTCACACTTAAATGTTTCTGCTCATCAAAAACCGTTAACTATTAGTCAAAGATAACATAATTGAACACAAAATGCAGTTTTAAATGATGGTTTTTATTATTTAGTGAGAAAAAAAACTAAAAAGCTACATGGCCCTGTGTGAAAAAGAAATTGCCCCCTGAACCTAATAACTGGTTGGGCCACCCTTAGCAGCAATAACTGCAATCAAGCGTTTGCGATAACTTGCAACAAGTCTTTTACAGCGCTCTGGAGGAATTTTGGCCCACTCATCTTTGCAGAATTGTTGTAATTCAGCTTTATTTGAGGGTTTTTTAGCATGAACCGCCTTTTTAAGGTCAAGCCACAACATCTCAATAGGATTCAGGTCAGGACTTTGACTAGGCCACTCCAAAGTCTTCATTTTGTTTTTCTTCAGCCATTCAGAGGTGGATTTGCTGGTGTGTTTTGGGTCATTGTCCTTCTGCAGCACCCAAGATCGCTTCAGCTTGAGTTGACGAACAGATGGCCGGACATTCTCCTTCAGGATTTTTTGGTAGACAGTAGAATTCATGGTTCCATCTATCACAGCAAGCCTTCCAGGTCCTGAAGCAGCAAAACAACCCCAAACCATCACACTACCACCACCATATTTTACTGTTGGTATGATGTTCTTTTGCTGAAATGCTGTGTTACTTCTACGCCAGATGTAATGGGACACGCACCTTACAAAAAGTTCAATTTTTGTCTCGTCGGTCCACAAGGTATTTTCCAAAAAGTCTTGGCAATCATTGAGATGTTTTTTAGCAAAATTGAGACGAGTCTTAATGTTCTTTTTGCTTAAAAGTGGTTTGCGCTTTGGATATCTGCCATGCAGGCCGTTTTTGCCCAGTCTCTTTCTTATGGTGGACCTTAATTGAGGCAAGTGAGGCCTGCAGCTCTTTAGATGTTGTCCTGGGGTCTTTTGCGGCCTCTCGGATGAGTTTTCTCCGCGCTCTTGGGGTAATTTTGGTCGGCTGGCCACTCCTGGGAAGGTTCTTCACTGTTCCATGTTTTTGCCATTTGTGGATAATGGCTCTCACTGTGGTTCGCTGGAGTCCCAAAGCTTTAGAAATGGCTTTATAACCTTTACCAGACTTATAGATCTCAATTACAGTAGTTTTGTTCTCATTTGTTCCTGAATTTCTTTGGATCTTGGCATGATGTCTAGCTTTTGAGGTGCTTTTGGTCTACTTCTCTGTGTCAGATATCTCCTATTTAAGTGATTTCTTGATTGAAAAAGGTGTGGCAGTAATTAGGCCTGGGGCTGACTACAGAAACTGAACTCAGGTGTGATAAACCACAGTTAAGTTCTTTTTTAACAAGGGGGGGCAATCACTTTTTCACACAGGGCCATGTAGGTTTTGAGTTTTTTTTCTCACTAAATAATAAAAACCATCATTTAAAACTGCATTTTGTGTTCAATTATGTTATCTTTGACTAATAGTTAATGTTTTTTGATGAGCAGAAACATTTAAGTGTGACAAACATGCAAAATAATAAGAAATCAGGAAGGGGGCAAATAGTTTTTCACACCACTGTAATATTTTCATGCTGTAAGTCTAGAAAGAATCTACACCATTTATCACTTTTATATTCTCTCTAAAATGATAAGAAACTCATATTGCATTGTCCACGTTAAGTAGGTAGTTCCAAAGTATTAAGTGATATGCGTGTTACTCTTCAGCTATCACTTTTTGGCATTTTTGACTTTTCACCATATACGCCCTATTCTAATGGGATGGCGTCATAGGCAAATGCAGGGGGAGGGGGGGATTACAGCTGCCCAGAATCCCCCCTCAGACCAGGGCCGTTGCCATGTTTGGGGAGAGGCACACGTTGAGACACCAGAATATCTGCAGGCATCCTGCAGCTCACAGCACTGCCCCCTTTCTTTCTCTACTACAGTTGACTTTGGATGGAGCAGCAGCGTGTGTATAGAGCATGGAGCAGCAGTGTGTGCACAGAGCATGGAGCAGCTCTGGGGAACTTAACAGAGTCAGATATGAGCACAGCCCTGTGCCCTGCTGTGTGAATGCTTCACTTTCCCCTTCATTAGCAATGTCGGCTGACCTCATTATTATCTATATCCAAACTGCTCCTGATCGATCCTGTTGTCGGTGGGTCGGATGGGAAATTGCATTATGTGTACCCAGTATGATGTCCTACCATATTATTATACTGTATTGTGCGTGGCTGATGGAAACCTTTCAGGAATCCCCCCTCCCCCTGAAAATCCTAGGTTTGCCCCTGGGCATCACCATTGTTTAGCCATATAAGCCTTCCCTTTTAGAGGCCCGATTTAATGGTGGAGTGTCACTTATGTTAATATCTCTGGAGAGATCACTCTCATGGTTATTTGCATGCCCTTATTTGCAGTCTGGGGGCTTTACTGGAAACTAGAATATGTTTTGGACCTGTTTTTAAAATTATTAGATTGGTTTGTGGAGCTTGAATTACCAATTGTTGCCTCACTTTTGTCAGGTTCCATGGAGGATACCTTATTATTCTCCTCCATGCATCTTACATACAGTATATATTTTGTATTAGTTATTAATATCTATATATTTATGTTACAGTATTATTACCTTATATACATATTTATGTTATAGCCAATTGATATGACATTATCCCCATATTTATAGTTGTTGATTTTTATTAATACAATGGAAACTGCATTTGTCTTTATGAAAAAAAAATCAAGATTCTAGCCGCCACCGAATGCCAATTGGCCTAAACAACACATTATAGCCCCCTTCATTATCAGTATCAGTAATATACTGCCCCCTGGAAATGTATTATTGCAATTGGGGGGAGGGAAGAGCGGAGGAAAAAAAATGGCATATATTATGTTTTTGGCTCTCAGGGTCTTTAACCGGTTCAGCGCCACAGTGCCGAAAATCTCATGCATCCGAGCAACGTTCACCTCCCATTCATTCGCCTATAACTTTATTGCTACTTATCACAATGAATTGATCTATATCTTGTTTTTTCCGCCACTAATTAGGCTTTCTTTGGGTACTACATTTTGCTAAGAATTATTTTTTTCTAAATCCATTTTAAAAGAATAATTAAGAAAGAAATGAAAAAAATTCATTATTTCTCAGTTTTTGGCCATTATAGTTTGAAATTAATATACGCTACCGTAATTAAAACCCATGTATTTTATTTGCCCATCTGTCCCGTTAATTATACCATTTAAACAATGTCCCTATCACAATTTATGGTGCCGATATTTCATTTAGAAATAAAGGTGCATTTTTTCAATTTGCGTCCATCACTATTTATAAGCTTATAATTTTAAATAATATAATAACATACTCTCTTGACATGTATATTTAAAAAGTTTAGACCCTTGGGTAACTATTTATGTTGTTTTTTTTTTTTTTAATTGTATTTTTTTTTTTTTTTTAATAAAAAATGTATGTGGGTAATTTTTGGTGTGGGAGGGAAACTGCTTATTTTACATGTAAAATAAGCAAATTCTTTAATTAAAAATGTATGTGGGTGCAGTTTACTATTTGGCCACAAGATGGCCACCGTGAGAAAAGTCCTGGATGCGAACGATGTCGCATCCAGGAACTTAAATGCACGGGAGTTGTTTCCTGGGGGGCAGAAATACCACGCTCTCTGGATAGAAAGCGTCGGTATTTCTGCGGGGAAGTTAGATCGGTGAATGGGAATTATATTCCCATTCACTGATCGGGGGGCTAGCGGGGGGCGGCGGGTGCGCGCCCGATCGTGCGCACCACGCATTGAAAGCAGCAGTGCCTTTCTGGACGAGAAAGCTCGTCCAGAAAGGCCGAACTGGTTAAGTCCTAATATAAAACATAATGGAGGTTTGATCCAATCGAGAAAAAAATCTCCAGATTCAAACAGCTTAATAAGACTGAGAGATTATTAAATTATTAAAAATAAAAATTTCTCACCATAGGTTCGAATCCAGATACTCTAAGTATACCCCTTTGAATTGCTAGCTAACAAATCTTTTGTGCCTTTTGGTGCTCAATGTATCAGCCATAGAGTTGAAGTAAACTCAAATTGCTCTTTATTTTAACATCCTCAATTGATAATTTCCAATATTTATATCAAACAGCCTCAAATTCAATCATCATCAAAAAAAAAAATCTTTAATGAGCTTTTTAAATTAATGTATCAAATTTGCATATAATTATGGAAACTATGAATCATGCAATTATCACTCCCCCAATAGAGGAGTGTGCTATAGTACCCCCTATTGATCTGAAATTACTTTACTATGTAAAATAACCTGTTGAACTGAAATATTACACATACAGATAGAAAATAGTGTAGTGCCACCTGTTGGTTTGAGGTGGTACTGCAGCCTCCTGATCTGAATATCAGCACAGAGGCAGCACCCTAGTGGCAGTCTTATTTTATGCTTGCTTTAAATCCTTTTATAGCCTAACACTAACTTTCTAAACCCACTTAGGGAGAGAAAACTCTTACCTACAGCAGAGGCTCATGGTCTATGATTACATTTACATACACGCACTGATTGGGTCACCCTTAACTGGTTGATTTTTGAATTTCAATTAAATTGTATTATCACAATGTAGCAATTGTTTGGATGAGGAAAGGAGGGATGGCCTCCTGAAACTAGTTGTATTTGTTACATTAATTAAAGAATCAGTTACTTCCAGCACGGGTCTCCTGTGCTTTCTTTCAGCCACTGCAGTGCTACTGCTCACCACCCAGCCACTGCTGTGGTGTATCTGAACAGAGCAGTGTGTGAATTGCTAACTTTTCAGGAAGGAGACTCTCCCTGCTAAGGGATTGAGTCTCATACAGCCCACAGGTGCCTGCAGCTCTGGTGTTATAGCCAGTGCTGGGACACCAACGGCTACAAACCAGACAGCTGCTCCTGATATCCTGCTTCTAGTGTTGTCCGGATCATGAACGATTCGGATCTTTGATCCAAATCTATTTTGTGAGTTGAATCATCCGAATCATCAAAATGAGTGATTCGGATCGCAAAGGGGCGGGGTCAGGAGCGACACGCCCCCCTCTCAGCAGGCAGCTGGGTCCTGGAAGCAGAGCAGAGATGGATCGCTCTGTTGAAGGGGAGGCAGCCTTGCACAGCCACAGGTAGATGAGAGAGAGGAGACATCGGTGCCACTGCCAGATATGTGTAGAGCACACATACTGGCTGCTATGTGCATTATAGGCTGTCTGTTCCGCAGTTGTGCATAGTGAACAAATTGGAAACTTTTGGCACAGCTCAGTAACGTTACAGGCAGCGTGCTGGGCTAGGACAGGGCAGGCACTGTGATTGCAGGGCAATATGATCCTCCTCTATACAGCTATGCTCTATACAGCTGCACTTCACTTCTGGGAATGCTTTGGGGAATGGGAGTTGGGAGTATACAGATGAACATATAGGTGAAATATATGTAAAGCATAATGATTGCAACATGTGGGTATTGTGTGCAAACAAACATTTCTGCTCTCTGCTCGTCCCTCCTCCCTTCTCTGTCCACTCCCTGCCCTCTGTCCATCTTCTCCCCCTCTCTGTGTGTCCACCCCCCTCCCCTTCTCCTGTCCTGCTAGTCATTTCACCCCCGAATGCTTCCCTTGTAAAATGATCCGAGATTCGGATCAAAGATCCGGGTCTTTGCAATGATCCGATTCGAATCATCCGGATCATTGAAAAGATCCGAACTTCGCATCTCTACCTGCTTCAAGCCACAGGATCCCTTTGGACAAAGAGCCTGCTTCTGACCTGGTCCCTGGTCTGACACGGACAAAAGCCTGCAAGCTGATAATACCCATAAGGGCATATCAGCCACCACATCAGGTGAGATCTGTCTACGACTGGCTGGTCTCCCTTTTATAATCAGTCTTCTGAGTGCACTCTTTTTGTGTTTCCCCCCCCCCCCCTACCCCATGTCCTTTATAGATTTCTCTGCCACTGCAAGTGGACCACACAGAGCAGCACCGACTTCCATCACCCAACACATCCTCTACATATAGAAAACTAATTTTATCCAGCTCGCTCCCCGTTCTCATTTCAGCACGGGGGTTGTTTAAGTTTACCTATCTGTCTACCCTACATCCGGTGTTGGGAATGGACAATTCCGACTTGGAACTTTATTTGAGCGAAGGGTAAAACCACCAATTTTCCATAAATGGACTACTGTTATAATAGAGAAAAAATAAGGGAAACCTTGGATATTGAATGTATCTCATTAAATCCTTCACATATACACTCCAACCCAGCACATGCCAAAGTCATCATCAGCATGATGAGAGACCTTGAAAGCATGCTGGAGAAAGATATCAAACACAATTTAGATATCCATTTCATGAAGAAGTACAAACAAGCACAAATTGTTTCCAGGGGTTTTAGATGTAGCATTCAATCTGCATTTATGGATGATTCAACATTTACAGAAAATTGGGATAATTTCTGGGATCAAAAATCTCTCGAGGCCATGAACCTGATTATCTCTAAACACACTGATATTATAGTACAATTACTGCCAGAAATTCAAAAATGTACAAAAAAGTTAGAACCATTCTCTACCGAGGATGTATACAAACACTGGAACAAAAAAAATAAGCCATAGGCTTAGCCAACTCGAGAAAGAGACATACCAATCCAAACTAGCTAAGTGTAAACGTGACCAAGAAGATTACCATCGTGGTTTTACCTGAGCATGGAAATGTCCCACTTCTTACACAACAGAGACTCTGCGTCCTAACACACCAACACCACTGGTTACCACAAACACAAACAATATTCGTCCTGCAAACAACATACCCCTTCAGAGAAAGACACTTTTACCTACTCCTGTACCACCATCCAACTACTCAAACAACCCAAAATACCATTGCAATACAATGCACACGAAAAAACCTATCCCCCACCCCTCCTACAGAGACCATACTGGGAGAAGAAGGAAGTGAAACTAAATCCTCTTCATAATCCAAAGTATCAAAAGAGAAAGAAAAAAAACAAATACCCTAACTACAGACAAAGAATGGATTTAGCACAGGACTCCAATGGCCAAAAAACTAGACTCATATATAACTCTAACCACCAGCAATCCCATGGTCCCTCTATACCTCACTCAGATCAAGTAATAGCTGAAACTGACACAGACAATAATGCAACACACCAAAGAGAGCCTATCGAGATTGATTCAGCTTCCTCCACCACCAATAACGTCAATAACAAGGAGGCCACTTATCATGACAATTCTGTTCTTTCACTTTCAAATATTTCTTCAAACTCAAATTGTTCATATACCGAATTACCTAACACTGTACCATGTAGTCCAGTTATTAATTCCATTCGTTCTCTCACAGAAAACAATACTCTACACTCAGATCAACCTAATAGTAGTATATCCACACTGTGTATAGGATCAAAAACAAACTTCACCACTCAAGATCCAATTGAACATACTTCGGTCACTACTTCTTTTTTAGGGTTAAGTCCTATACATACCCAAGGCAAAATAACGGCCAAAAAGAGAACAAAAGACCAATTACAGAACAACCCCAGCAAGTTACCAATCTTAATTAACTCCTCAATAATACAATACCTACAGAAAAAATCCCCCCAAAACATACCCAACCCATTAAACAGAGAAGAAGAGGGAAAAGAGGAGGCAAACACATCCGAGCAAGAGAACAACAAAAACACAAACAAAACTCCAAAATAACCAACTAAGAAACCAAAATCTTTAATCTTTCAGACCACATATTGACTAAGAGTGAAACGCAGATAATTCAAAAAGGCCTCTCCTATTGCCCGAGTGCAACCGCTAACATCTATGATTTACTAGTGGATGTACAAGGATCTATATAAGGAAACTTACTTTACAAAGATATTTTATTACACAGGACCTAAAGAAGAAAGGCATATAGGAAGTAATCCCACTGGCAACAATCACTCAAGAACCGTCTGCAAATACAGGACTAGATTTAGAACAGGATCCCCTAATAAACATCCTGAGCGTACCAATTGGTACTAATCTCAAAGGGAAATCTAATTTTAACCCCACAAACTATAGAGGAAATTTCATAGTAACATTTGCAGCACTGGTCACCAGGGTTGCTCTCCAGGACTCCCGAATGCGAATCTACTCGAAAAATTTGGGTAGATTTCAGCATTGCCGAAGTCGAAGCCGAACCCAAAGATTACGCATCATGCCGAATCCGAAGGCGAAGGTTCCTGAATTTGCGCACTCGAATTCGGCCGGATGATGCGGTGGCTTCGGGATTCGGGAGTGATGTGGCGGTGACGTGGGCCAATCAGAAGTCCTCCAGCCGAGGCCCTGGCAACGCTAGCAACCAATCAGAGGAGGGGAGCCTGGCCCTCCCCTCCTCTATATAAGGCAGCGGCCATGTTGCGGAGCCACGTACTTGTGTGACTGTGCTGGTACTGAGAGTATCTCCAGTGCTGTGCTGCGTCTGAGCAAGTGCATTCTCATTGCTAAACCTAGCGTTTTGCTTCCTAAACACCTCCTAAACACATTGATTGTACTCTTACATAGATAGATAGTAATTTGATTGTTTTTAGTCAGCTAGTGTATACTGTATACTGTGCTAGGCTAGTGTTAGTCTGTGTGCAGGCTAGGCCTGCTAGCCTAGGGCAGCCTTAGCCTACTACTAGCTTAGGTAGGTTAGGGATTCTAGTTAGTTGTGTACTAGTACTAGTTTAGTTAATTATTTAGTATTGCTGTAGTCTGTTAGTTACTGACTGTGTACAAGCCAGCAAACATCCGTTGTGATCTGTGACAGTCATCTGCCCGACCCTATTGATTGATTGCGTCTGAATGTGTGTGACCGACTTTAATTGTCACTAACTGTCTGCCGCACGACTTAGTTATTGTATAGTACACTAGGGATTTATTAGTTACTACTACTACTACCCGTTCAGTAAATTTTTTCTACTGTTAGTCTGTGATTTTATTAGCTTCTGTACTGTGTAATAAATAATAGTTACATCACAGGCCAGCAGCCGTTGTGACCTGTGAGTCACTGTCATTTGCCCGGCCCTATTGATTGCATCTGACCGTGTGTGACTGACTTTAATTGTCACCCACTGTCTGGCACACCACTTAGTTATTGTGTAGTACAGTAGGGATTTATTAGTTACCTGCGTACTACTGCTAGTCTACTACTACTACCCGTTCAGTAAATTTTTTCTACTGTTAGTCTGTGATTTATTTAGCTTCTGTACTGTGTAACAAATAATCGTTACATCACAGGCCAGCATCCGTTGTTGTGACCTGTGAGCTACTGTCATTTGCCCCACCCTATTGATTGGGTCTGACCGTGTGTGACTGACTTTGTCACTCACTGTCTGGCACTCCACTTAGTTATTGTATAGTACAGTAGGGATTTATTAGTTGCCTGCGTACTACTACTAGTCTACTACTACTACCCGTTCAGTAAATTTTTTCTACTGTTAGTCTGTGATTTATTTAGCTTCTGTACTGTGTAACAAATAATCATTACATCACAGGCCAGCATCCGTTGTTGTGACCTTTGAGTCACTGTCATTTGCCCGGCCGTATTGATTGCGTCTGACCGTGTGTGACCGACTTTAATTGTCACCCACTGTCTGGCACACCACTTAGTTATTGTATAGTACAGTAGGGATTTATTAGTTGCCTGCGTACTACTACTAGTCTACTACTACTACCTGTTCAGTAAATGTTTTCTACTGTTAGTCTGTGATTTATTTAGCTTCTGTACTGTGTAACAAATAATCGTTACATCACAGGCCAGCATCCGTTGTTGTGACCTGTGAGACTCTGTCATTTGCCCGACCCTATTGATTGGGTCTGACTGTGTGTGACCGACTTTGTCACCCACTGTCTGGCACACCACTTAGTTATTGTATAGTACAGTAGGGATTTATTAATTGCCTGCGTACTACTACTAGTCTACTACTACTACCTGTTCAGTAAATGTTTTCTACTGTTAGTCTGTGATTTATTTAGCTTCTGTACTGTGTAAAAAATAATCGTTACATCACAAGCCAGCATCCGTTGTGACCTGTGAGTCACTGTCATTTGCCCAACCCTGTTGATTGCGTCTGACCGTATGTGACCGACTTTAATTGTCACTCTCCGTCACATGAGTTAGTTAGTACTGTAGAGTACACTACTGCTGTTAGTAGTACTAGTACTATTTAAAAAACAACAATAAAAAACTTTCATTTTTGTTGTCACTCAACACCAGTCACCACCACCAACCCAGACTTTATTAAAGTTTACACCCTTTCCCGCCCTTTTCTACACTTTTTTTTATTTACTGTATTTGTATATTATTGCACAATGACTGGCAGAGATAGAGGACTAGGCACCACCAGGAGAGGCAGCGCCATTGCAGCCGCCACTGCCAGCAGCAGCAGGTCTGTGACTGGTCCGCCGCCAGCCACTGACCGCAGAGTTGTGGAGGAGGGAGCAGAGGCACAACAGCAGGGCGTTGCGCCCATCTTTGAGACGGGTTGTCACCCCCAGCCCATTGTGGAGAGTGAGGTGCAGGCTGTGGTGGAAATGATGGCGGAGCAGCAAGCCACCATTTCCAGCCAGGCCTCCAGCACCAGCAAGACCAGTGCCACCACCACCAGCACTCCGGTCCGCAGCAGGCCTCCACCACCACTTGAGGTCATAATCACGGTGACCCCATCGACCAGCCTGTCCTCACTGAGCTCGCTCATGACCCCAGGCACTGCGAGTGTTTACAGGGATGTTGTGGAGCACTTTGAGCAGGAGATGATGGGGACATCATCATGCAAGGAGGAGGAGTTTGAGGTGGAGCAGTTTGTGGTTGGCGCTGATGAGGAGGGGCTTGATGCAGGGGATTTTGGGGTACAGGAGTTGGTTGAGGCAGCTCAAAGCAGTTGTTTGGGGATGATGATGATGACGTGCTGGATCCTCCCTATGTGCCACCAGTACCACCAGCACAGTTGGTTGAAGGCAGCTTGTCATCGGAGGAGGAGGTGTCTCTGGCACAGAGGCGTGGAAGGCAGGAGCCACAGCCTACTGCTTCAGCCGCTACCACCACCTGCAGCAAACTTCCAAGCAAGCAGAAAAAAACCCAACCCTCTAAGGGCCAAAAAAATCCCCAGCCCTCAAGCTTGAAGGGCAAGTTGAAGTCCCCAGTCTGGCGGTTCTTCACTAAGTGCCCAGTGGACGCGACCCGTGCAATTTGCAACAGTTGCGGTGTCAGTCTCAGCAGAGGTCGCGATCTCCGCAAGTTGAGTACCTCGTGCATGCAGACCCACTTAGAGACCAAACATTTTGATGAGTACAGTGAGTTTCTGAAGGTGAGCCAGACAGCCACTGCACAGACTGCAGCAGCAGCAGCATCCCACCCTCCTGCCCATCCAGCAGCAGCAGCAGGAGCACAGCAGCAGCAGCAACTCACTGTCCCCCCTCTGGGCAGTCAGTCCTCAATGGCCTCATCAGCTCCCTCCACAGTGGCCTCCTCATCCTCTTGTGCAGGTAAACGCCGCCAGACCCTGCTCAGCGAGTCATTCCCCGGTGTGACCAAGGTGCTGCCTCCTGCCCACAGGAGCATCCGGGTGCTGAATGGGTTGCTTGCCCGGGCCATGTGCTCCCAGCTCCTGCCATATTCCTTTGTGCAGGAGGGGCGTGACATGAGCGCTGCTGCAGTTTGGAATCCCAGAGTGGCAAGTCCCCAGCCACCACTACTTCTCCCGCACGGCGATCCCAGCACTACACCGCTTTGCCATGGCGAACGTGGTTCGCGCGCTCGATCACGCCGTGAGTGCGCAGATCCACATAACCATGGATTTATGGAGCAGCCGTTTTGGGACATACCGCTATCTGTCCTTTACGGCCCACTGGGTCATCCTGGTGGAAAGCTCAAGCGAGGAAGCAGCAGGTCCACCCTCGGGCGCATCAGTGGCAGCAGCGGCACCAGTCGCCCACTATGTGGTGCCACCACGTAGGGTCAGGGGAGAAGCAGCAGCTCCCGCCGCCAAGCGACACCACATCAACAGCAGTGTTAATGCCCGCCATTGCCAAGCGCTGCTGGAGCCTGGGGAAAAACAGCTTGACGGCAGCCAACGTGCTCCGCTACCTGAGGGAGCAGGAGAAGATGTGGCTGACCCCCAGAGGCCTCCGAGTCAGATTGGTGGTGTCCGA
This sequence comes from Hyperolius riggenbachi, assembly GCF_040937935.1. NCBI lineage: Eukaryota > Metazoa > Chordata > Amphibia > Anura > Hyperoliidae > Hyperolius > Hyperolius riggenbachi. The sequence goes on from NC_090657.1 coordinate 136,224,827, forward strand.
CAATGCCGCCAACCTGCTGGCTGCCATCAGCAGGGGAGACTTGACCCACGTCCCCTGCTTGGCCCACGTCCTCAATCTGGTGGTGCAGAAGTTCATGCGCACCTACCAGGGGATGGAGGAGCTGTTGGAATCAGCGTGGAAAAATTGTGCGCACTTCCCGCCGCTCAGCTGCTGCCGCAGCAAACCTGGCAGAGATCCAGTAGCGCGAGGGCCTGCCACGACACCGCCTTGTCATCGATGTGCCAACTCGCTGGAACTCCACCCTGGCGATGTTGGAGCGGCTGGTTGAGCAGAGGAGGGCTGTCAACCGGTACATCGTGGATGGCACTGTCGCCGGCACCACCAAACTCCAGCTCCTCACCAAAGCACAGTGGGGGCAGATGCAGCAGGTCTGCTTGGTGTTGGCTCCCTTCCTGCAGGGAACCAACCTGGTGAGCCAGGAACGGGCATCCCTCTGCCAGTGGGTGCCCTTTGTCTGCTGGACAGGGCTCTTGGCGATTTGGTGGATTTGGGAGAGGAGGCCACTGCTGCGCAGGTATTTGAGTCCCTGTAGGAGAATGAGGAGGATTTGGAAGTGTGGGACGTTGCTGCTGAGGGGGAACAGTGGAGCACAGCAGCAGTGGTGTGAGGGTGGAGAGAGGAGGAAGAGGCTCAGGGGTCGGAGGAGGAGGACACTGACCTTGATGTCTCTGTTGCACGGACCACCCTGTTCCCCATGGCAGCGCACATGCTGCGCTGCCTGCGCAAAGACCCCAGGTTCAAGCAGATGCAAGCGAGGGAGGACGCCTGCATCAGCATGATCCATGGCTGAGGGGGAGGTGGGCTCAGTTTCTGCCTGCTAGAGACCGTGAGCAGCGAACAAGGTAATTGCAGCAGCTCCTGGTTCGGCGACTGGAGGAAGCCTTCCCCCAGCCTTCCACCCCCTCTGTCCCTGTCCAGCCAGCACAGCAGCCGGTGCCTGTGGCCAACAGCATCATAAGGCGCCCAGGAGACCTGCTGTCATTGACGCAGGCGCTCTACATGACGGTAAAGCAGCCGAGAGAGGAGGTGCATGCAGCAGCCACCTCCTCTCAAAGTCACAGCCAGCGCATGACCCGGATGTTGGCCGACTACATGGGGTCCTTCAGTGGGCTTGACACCGGCAGCGTGTACTGGGTGGAGCACTTGCACATCTGGAGTGAGCTGGCGCAGTACGCCCTGGAAGGTCTGTCTTGCCCCCCTTCCAGCATGCTGTCCAAGAGATGCTTCAGTGCGGCCGGTGGCGTGGTCACCGAGAAGTGCTCTTGTCTGTCCACAGAGGGCGTGGACAGGCTCACATTCCTTAAGATAAACCAGGCCTGGATTAAAGGCATGTTCCAGGCACCTGTTGTCAGCGACAGGAGGACATGAGGTGCCTGGGAGTTATTCTTTGACATCAACCTTCAGTCCCTGGGTCCTGATAATTTGGCCTGGTTTTTCTTTAGTTGCTGTGGTACTAACACTAGGTGGTATGGCCAGCGTGACATGCCTGCTGCTGCCACACGTCACTCCTCCTCCTGCTTCTGTATTTATTTATTTATTTACGAATGTATTTATTTATTTACAAATTTATTTATGTATGTATTTATTTATTTATTGTATTTATAAAGCACCAACTTATTACACAGCGCTGACTTGATTTTTATCCTCCTGCTGTCTGTCTTCCCACTGCCAGGGTCCACAGAATACATTGCCTGCTGCCATTCATCACTCCTCCTCCTGCTTCTGCTGTATTTATCCTCCTGCTGTCTGTGTTCCCACCGCTAGGGTCCACAGATTACATTGCCTGCAGTCATTCGTCACTCCTCCTCCTCCTGCTGAATTTATCCTCCTGCTGTCTGTGTTCCCACCGCCAGGGCCCACAGAATTATGCACTGCTGCCAAGCGCCAGTAGCTATTATGCCACTACAATAGCTATATACTGTTGTAAAAAAAAATTCTGAGGTGTCTTGTAACGATTGTGGAATCGTCTCCGTGGTCAGCGCACCAGACGTGCACTGACGCGGTGGATTTCCTCCACAAGCGTATAGTTGAGGACACCCAGGCTAGGTGCTATGCCCCCGGCAGATGGCGTTGTGGAGTGCAGGCGAACACAGCCGCTGCACAGCCACAGATGCCAAATGGGAATTGTACAGATCCAGGACAAAGTACGATCAGGCAGGGCTGGATAGCCCACAGGGAACAGAGCAAAGGGACAGAACCAATGTGTGCCCACCAAACTAGTCGCCACCCAGCGACGTCGAACACACAACGGCGGAAACGAAGTAGGAAACGCAATCGCAAGAATGGCGATTGCCAATAGCGACACAAGACTGAGCAGGACAGAGCACAAGGGTAGCAAAGGCACAGCAAATCATACAAAGAGAAAGATAAGGAAAATAACAAACGCTAGCTGAACGCGTACACCGCACTCATTCGCAACAGTGCACGCGTTCGTGCGCGGTCTCCGCGTGTTACGCACAACAGAGACAAGCACGCCTAACTAACCAAAGACAGACAAACACGAAACAGAGAACGCGAGCACTTGCTTAACGGTTACCTCACCGAGCCTACAGCAAGCGTTCGTATCAGACAAGACAGACAAACGTGAAACAGGAACTAGGCAGAAAGGATCCACCGCTCTTCCATCAGAGCAACTGTGATCCAAGCAGAAACACAGATCAGAAAGATCCACAGCCGCTACCGCTAGCGGTTAGTGCGATCCGGGAAGACAGATCAGAAGGATCCACAGCACTAGCGCTAGGCGAGTGCGATCCAGGCAGACAGAGTAGCAGAACAGAAGGATCCACAGCACTAGTGAAAGTGACTAGTGCGATCCAGGTACAGAGTAGCAGAACAGAAGGATCCACAGCACTAGCGGAAAGTGGCTAGCGCGATCCCAGGAGACAGATCAGAAGAGATAGCTGGTAGCAACCGCTGCACCAGCTATACTCCAAGAACAGAGATCAGAACCATTTCCTGTCGACCACCGCTGGGACAGGACAATCGCAACAGAACAAACAAACAGATAAGCAATCCTAACTGCACTAAGGAAACCTGCATAGTGCAGTTTTCCAGGAATTACTCTAAGATAACTTCAACAAGAAGTAGCATGGCTGACACTCTCTAGGAGTGTTTACTACAAACCCTGAAGGAATGACCAGCAAAGGACTGTGGGTAATCCCAACCTTTATACTGCCAGTCATCACAGGAGGCAGGTAGGGGATTTGCATAACGAATGTATGCAAATTCCTCAGCAGCAAGCTGCAATACTGACAAAATGTCTCTCTTAAAGAGACCTGCAGAATGCAGACCAGAACAGTGGTCAAAAAGCTGCCTGTCTGCACAGGCAGCTGAGCACATTCTCACATGTCTGGGTTGAAAACTGTGCTGTCCCAGTTGTGCATTGGACACAATGTGGGCTTCACGACTGCTGTCCGGAACCTCCTGATATTGGTGTCTTTATAGCCGTGGTACTACCAACGCTAAGTACCATGGCCCCTTTACATTGCCTGCTGCCACATGTCACTCCTCCTCCTGCTTCTGCTGTTGCTGTACTTATCCTCCTGCTGTCTGTGTTCCCACCACCAGGGTCCACAGAATTATGCGCTGCTGCCATGCACCACTAGCTATTACGCCACAAATTTAGCTATGTTGGTGCTGAAGATAACATTTTACAACAGTACACTTCTGTAAGGGAAAAAACATTAAGTTGGGTTCAAGAGGAAGAATATGAACACAAAAAAGAAAAAGAAAAAAGATGGTGGTGGACATTGAAGAAGAAGAAAAACCATGTGAAGAAGAAGAATAACCATGTGAAGAAGAAGAACCAGGTGAAGTAGAATAACCAGGTGAAGAAGAACCAGGTGAAGAAGAAGATGAAGCAGAACCAGGTGAAGAAGAAGAACCAGGTGAAGAAGAAGAACCAGGTGAAGAAGAAGAAGAAGAACCAGGTGAAGAAGAAGAAGAAGAACCAGATGATGATGATGAAGAAGAAGAACCAGATGATGAAGAAGAAGAACCAGATGATGATGAAGAAGGAGAATAAGAAGACGAAGAAGAACCAGGTGAAGAAGAAGATGAAAAACCAATTGAAGATGAACCAGGTGAAGAAGTAGAAGAACTTGAAGAACAAGATGCCAGTGAAGAAGAAGATGATGAAGATGATAGTAATGAATATGATTGATGACGAGAAAAAAGATGGTAAAACAGAAAAAGAAGACGGTGAAGAAAAATATGGAGAGAACAAAAAGAAGACAGTGAAGAAGAATAAAGAAGAAATGCAGAAAAAAAGTTTTACATCACATTTTTTTTATTACACCTATTTAAATGTGATTTCCCTTTAAAAAAGAAAAAAAAAAAAAGCATCCGAATTCGCGAAGACGAATTTTTTTAACAAATTTTGTTACCAAACATGAACCAAACTCGAATTCGAATTTTGGTGATCTGAATCGAATTAGAATCTGAATTTGCCCCGGACCTGAAATCGAATTTACCCGAATCGAATTTTGGTACATTCGAGCAACCCTGCTGGTCACCAAAGATATTAATAAACTAAAGGAAAAACCCCTTTTGAAAACCAGTCTAAGTAGACAAGAAACACTGGCACTAAAAAACCTTAAAGCCAATCAAACCATTGTTATTAGAGAAATGGACAAGGGGGGAGGTGTGGTACTGCAAAACAGAACAGCTTATACAGAAGAGGCTCGCCGCATTTTAAACGATGCAAACTACTACAGGAAATTAATTAAAGACCCCACCGATATATTTTTGACCAAATACAACTCGCTTATATTGGAAGCTCTTAGAAAAAAACATTTTAAACAAAGATGAACTACATTTGTTAACAGTCAAAACACCACAAGCCCCTTTCTTTTATCATTTACTGAAATTCTATGAAGACCCATAAAATCCACGCCCCATCATTTCAGGATCAATATCATACAATTTATCACATCTCATAGACCTTCACCTTCAACAATTTGTACAGTCATTGCCAGCATATTTAAAAAGACACTACGCATACTATAACAACTTTGGAAAAAAAATGAATGTCAATCTAACTATATATGGGCTACTTTGGACGTATGTTCCCTATATAGCAATATTCCACAAGACGGGTCTGCAAGGGGTAGCCTACATTTTAAATGATGATCCCCTTATGCCTGAAAGCCAAAAACATTTTATCATTGAAGCCATTGATTTTATTTTAAAGACCAACTATTTTATATGTTTAGATGATATTTATTTGCAAACAAGGGGGACAGCTATGGGGACCAGGTTCGTACCAAGTTTTGCAAATCTTTATATGGGTTGGTTGGAAGACACACTGGTCTGGTCACCCAACAACCCATACAGTGCAAACCTGGCCCTCCATAAAAGATTCATAGATGATATTATTTGTATATGGCAAGGCCCAGAAGAAAAGTACAAGAATATGTAGCTTATTTAAATGAAAATCAATTTGGGCTTACATTTACAGCAAATATCCACCCAAAAACTATAGATTTTTTTAGATTTAACTATTTATATTGAAGAGAATACACATAAAATTGCTACAAAAACTTAAAACAAAAACTGACTGTAATGGCTACCTTAATTACACCAGCAAACATTACAAGCCATGGATAAAAAAATGTACCCTATGGCCAGTTTAAAAGGATTAGAAGAAGTTGTAAACAGACCTCGGACTTTGAGGAACAATCAGAGATTTTAAAGAAAAGATTCCTTCACAAAAGGTACCCGAACAAAATTATCAACAACGCTTGGTTAAAAGCAATGAGCCTTACACAAGCGGATTGTTTATTACCTAAACAAAAATGTGATGAAAATGACCCTAACAGTAACAATATAGCAAAGAAATGAACAGCGCTACTTAAAAACAGATGAATGCATACCTGCAAAAAAGTGCAGACCCCACTCATAGGATACAAATACACAATGAGCACACATACAACCTGTCTACCACTTGGAGGATGTTAGTTTCCACTAACAAGCTTGCATGCAATTTGTTAGGTACTCGTCCCTCCCACTGTCGAAGAAGTCTTTCCTCCATGGGAGGGGACCTAACACTAACTAAATCCTACCTATGCATATGCATAGCCTGGGCGCGCTACCAGTAAAATTAAGAATTGCGCAGAAAAAGTGGGATCAGCGCATCACCAGGCCGCCTCCGAATGGCCTCAGCTCAGAGATGCGCTGAGCCCCCCCCAGAGACTACAAACGCACCTTGAACCCAAACAGAGGCTCTGCATATACACCAAAGAAAAACTAACAAGTGGGAGCAGCTGACCAGAATTAAATCAAACATAGCAAAGAAATGAACAGTGCTACTTAAAAACAGATGAATGCTTACCTGCAAAAAAGTGCACACCCCACTCATGGGATACAAATACACAATGAGCACACATACAACCTGTCTACCACTTGGAGGATGTTAGTTTCCACTAACAAGCTTGCATGCAATTTGTTAGGTACTCGTCCCTCCCACTGTCGAAGAAGTCTTTCCTCCATGGGAGGGGACCTAACACTAACTAAATCCTACCTATGCATATGCATAGCCTGGGCGCTACCAGTAAAATTAAGAATTGCGCAGAAAAAGTGGGATCAGCGCATCACCAGGCCGCCTCCGAATGGCCTCAGCTCAGAGATGCGCTGAACCCCCCCAGAGACTACAAACGCACCTTGAACCCAAACAGAGGCTCTGCATATACACCAAAGAAAAAATAACAAGTGGGAGCAGCTGACCAGAATTAAATCAAACATAGCAAAGAAATCAACAGCGCTACTTAAAAACAGATGAATGCTTACCTGCAAAAAAGTGCAGACCCCACTCATGGGATATAAATACACAATGAGCACACATACAACCTGTCTACCACTTGGAGGATGTTAGTTTCCACTAACAAGCTTGCATGCAATTTGTTAGGTACTCGTCCCTCCCACTGTCGAAGAAGTCTTTCCTCCATGGGAGGGGACCTAACACTAACTAAATCCTACCTATGCATATGCATAGCCTGGGCGCGCTACCAGTAAAATTAAGAATTGCGCAGAAAAAGTGGGATCAGCGCATCACCAGGCCGCCTCCGAATGGCCTAAGCTCAGAGATGCGCTGAGCCCCCCCAGAGACTACAAACGCACCTTGAACCCAAACAGAGGCTCTGCATATACACCAAAGAAAAACTAACAAGTGGGAGCAGCTGACCAGAATTAAATCAAACATAGCAAAGAAATGTACAGCGCTACTTAAAAACAGATGAATGCTTACCTGCAAAAAAGTGCAGACCCCACTCATGGGATACAAATACACAATGAGCACACATACAACCTGTCTACCACTTGGAGGATGTTAGTTTCCACTAACAAGCTTGCATGCAATTTGTTAGGTACTCGTCCCTTCTTCGCATCTTATATCTCTTCCGCTCTCTACCTATCCCTCTTACCCAAAAATCACTTAAAGATATACGGAACCTGATTCTCCAGTTTATCTGGAAACAAAAAAAAGTAGAATAAAGAGGCCATGTTTTGGAACAGGTCTAGAGGAGGATTGGGGGTGCCTGACCTTTATAATTACTATAGAGCAGCACAGTTGGCACAGCTTGCCCCTGTCCATGCTAAATTTAATCCTCCGCTTTGGGTACAAATTGAGAATGACTTACTCTCTCCTGTTTCAACAACAACAACAAATAACATTTGTAAAACGCTTTTCTCCCGTGGGACTCAAAGCACTAAAAGCTTTAGTCTGGACACAAGGCTATCCTCTTTCACAGGTCAAAAAAATATCTCCTTTTACGTTCCACTCAATAGCGTTATGGAAAAAGGGTTAAAATGGTGAAACAACTTCAATCTTCATATCCTTCTCTTTGCCCTAGGTTTGGAAACCCTTCATTTCCCCCTGGACTTACAGTCGGTTCCTTTAAATGGTGGAAATCAAAGGGTTTCCTCCAGGTGAAAACATTTTTTAATTAATGACACTATTCCTACTTGGAGCCAATTCAGGGAATTGACTGTTTTCCCTTCATCTGAATACTTTCAGGCATTCCAAATTTTTCATTATCTTAAATCCTATATTAGTCTGCCAGCTTTACCAGTCATCCCTAGGACTCGTTTGGAGGCATGGTGTGACCTCAGTCCACTTGACGGGGGCTTAATATCTTATTTGTATGCAAACTTATCTCGGCCTCTCATAATGATCAAACTTCCTTCTATGTTGAGAAGGGAAGAAGATTTAAATGTTACTATGACAGAACCACGATGGTCCAGATGTTGTGTGACCCTGTCGAAAGGTTCTAGTTACTTCGCACACATTGAGACTAATCTGAAAATTCTTCATAGGACACACCTCACTCCATTAGCTCTTCATAGAATATCACCAACACATACAAGTCTTTGCTTCAGAAGTTGTGATCATCAGGGGACCTATTCCCATATTTTTTGGTTCTGCCCTATAGTTAAACAATTTTGGAGGGATATTACAGCTCTTATTAACCAAGCACTAGACCAAGATATAGCTCCAGATCCACTACTGCTACTTTTGGGGGACAAACCTAATAAGTGAAAATTCCCCCAACATCGCCTTGCTCAACATGTTACTAAGGCTGCCAGACTACATATAGCTAGAAATTGGAAAAAAGAAGTACTTTATCAGTTGCTATGACTAAATCCATTATAACAGATATATTAATTTCGGAACGCCTGATAGCTATCACTAATGACACTTTTGAGATATTCACCAGAACCTGGCAGCCTTGGCTAGCTACTCACAGGGAAGAGGGTATGAGGGCCCTAACTTTGTCACCTTGATTCACATAACATTTTTAATCACTATTTTTTTTGAAGGTACTTTGTAATGTGTCTTGGACTCCTGTACATGTGTAATTTTCTTCTCCCAATAACATGTCTTATCTATATGAGGAGGTGTGTGTAGTCCAGAGGAGTCCCAAGGCTTCCTACGCATACAGGAAAAACACAGAGAGAGACCAGGAGCCCCTTATAATAATAATAATCCGAACATTTGTATAGCGCTTTTCTCCTGTCGGACTCAAAGTGCTCAAGAGCTGCAGCCACTGGGACGCGCTCAAGAGGCCACCCTGTAGTGTTAGGGAGTCTTGCCTTGAACTCCTTACTGAATAGGTACTTGACCTTAACATGGGAGAACCCTGGTCTCCCATGTCAAAGACAGAGCCCTTAACCAGTACTCTATCCAGCCACCTTATGGTGTAGTATATTAATGTCAAATTCTGAATAAATGCAAAGTGATGAGGTACTCACAAAGGTGGGTTGCAAGACCAGCAACCACAGTATAAAAACAAGTGAGGAAATCCCATCCCCACTCAGGCTCTTTGTCTTCAAATTTATGGGTTGCACTCCAGAAAAAACTATTATTTGGGTACACAAAACAAACAACTGACAGCAACCTCTAATAGTTAGGGGGCTGTAAACAATATCACTAGGAGAAGGCGCCCCAAAAAATAACCATGGATGTCTTATCTATACTCTGCATATGGACATTTATGTTCTTGTTTCTGTTTAAATTACTTACCATGTTGGTATATGCTATATGATAATTTGTCCCAAAAACCCGGAAAAATTACACCTATATTTCCAAATAATGTATTGTCGCCATACATTGCGATACTGACAACATTTAAATGGTGTAATAACCGGTAACATAAAATACATGTGTTTTAATTATGGTTGCATGTTTTGGTTTTAAACTATAATGGCTGAAAACTGAGAATTAAATTATTATTTTTTTGTTTGGGGTATTTTATTTCCATTAAAATGCATTTAGAATAAAATAATTCTTAGCAAAATGTACTACCCAAAGAAAGCCTAATTGGTGGGGAAAAAAAAAACAAGGTATAGATAATTTTGTAGTGATGAGTAGTAATAAAGTTATTGTCAAATTAAACAAGAAGCGTGCTGACAGCTGAAAATTGCTCTGATCTGTTAGGGTAAAAACCCCTTGGAGGTGACGTGAGTAGACAGAAGATGAAAAATGATCTCCCGGGAGCGAACTTAGGAGAAAGGAGAAAGCCTGTGGTCCTTATGCTCCCTTTGACTTACAAATCACTGTAAAATCATGATTGCGGTAAAGATAAAGACCATTTTAATCTGCCCACGTCTCTCAACCTTTTAATTATTTTAGCATTTCTGGCCACTTTTTGTAAATTTGTGTTGTACTTTGTTAACCACTTCAACAACTGGATGGTTTTTGCCTCTTAAAAACGAAAGCCATCCTTTCCCTCTATAAACAGTGATTACTGTGATTGCCTCACACCTGACCGAGACACAGAGCTCTGCTGTCAGCATGACACCAGAGCAAGTGAGCTGCAGCGTAGCAGAATCGGCACGAACGACAGGAACGGACAGGTGCATGGAATATGGATGTTAAAATCCATGCCCTGGCAGGCTTATGCGGACGTAAACAGGGCAATAGAGTTCAACTGCACTGAATTAAACAGCATAAACTAAAATGCAAAGAACATTTGGAAAGCATTCCCTGTGTATAAAGATGTATACTTTTCATGCAGAGAGCAGTAAAGGTTTGCACTGCTCTAATCATCTCTGCAAATGTAATTATTGCACACACTCCCTTCTCTGATTATTCGAGACATCACTGTGGCAACTGCTGAGGAGCCACTGCAGCAGAGGAAGGAGGGGGTGCAGGGTGAAGAGAACAGGCAGAAAGCTTTTAGGGCCCTTTTCCACTCGGTGAGATCCACTCCAAAAAGCGGATTGCGGCAGTTTTTCCAATTGCAAAAGCAACCGCTATTTTCATCTATATCACAGCTCATTTTCCAATAACACTTTTAGATGTTTCTCAAATTGCAATGGCTGGCCTGCATTTTTGATACAATCGCGCTCAGCTCTCGACAGTTCGCTGCGCAATTGCGGTGAGTGGAAATTGAAGGTTGAGTCCACCGCAGCACAATTCTGCATGCAATTGTGCTTCCTAGGTAGGTACTTCAATTTTAGTTTAGGAAGTTTAATCCCACTTTTAGCGAAAACTGTTTTTCATCCTTTTATCCTTTTTCATCCCCCCACCCCCCAGCTAACTAGCTAACTGAAGGTGTGTGTAAAGCAAGGGGGGGGGGGGGGGCTTCCTTTACACACACCTTCAGTTAGCTAGTTTGAGTTTAATTACTGATTGTGGATGGCCCAAAACAATGCACCTTCCACAGATTCTTTGCTCCAAACAGATCTATTGATGTGGCCTGCTTGAATAAAAACATGGAGATGATAATTATCATGAATGGATTTCTAAGCACAACAACTGTTTCCATTTGAGGCAATCTACTACAGCTGCCAAGTTGATGAAGAGTGGGAGTTATTTTTCTTTCTTATTTATTAAGTTCTTCAACCATCACTGCCTAAGTAAAATCCTAAGAGTTAAACAATGAAACCTGACTTATCATTTAATGATGATGTTAAACAATGTAGGTCTCCTGCAGTTCTGGGTCATTTTATCTGTAGGAAGTGTTGTGGCTTCCTGTAACAGTCTCTACATCACAATGTAACCACTGTCCTCTCTGCTCCCTCCTCACCTCAATTCACACAAACTGAATTAATGTGCCAGCTAATCAGGATCTTGTCGCCGGATTTCTCTCAGTCCTCATTTAATTAAGCGGCTTCACCAGTTTCATTTTCCACCAATTAGTTTGCACGGTGGATGCAAATTAAGATATTTGTTCTTTTTTTAAAGTCAAAAGAAAAATCCTTTGAGGCTCTTATTAGTTTTTTTCTGCTGAAAAGGAAGAAATCATTTAATCAGAGGAGGCCTCAGAGTCCCATAAAGCAGAGATGTTGAGGAGGAGAGAGGGAGGGAGAATATAGATAGGAGAGCAGGAAAGGAGAAGAGAAGAACACTGTAATGAGAAGATGACAACATTCCTTTTCATTATGGCTGCATCGTACGGAGTCCCCACTTACCATTATTGCTTTTCCAAGACTGGTATTATGAGAGCTACCGTATCCTGCCCCACTCCCACATTGCTCATTTTCTCATATTGGTTGAAGTCCCTGCTACTGATGACGACAGCAAAGGATAAAACAATCGTGCTAGGAATTACAGAGATAGATTTACAGATAGTCATATTAGTAAATTCACCTTGCAAGTATGAAAAGGGGGAACGGGTCTACATAAAAAGGGCGCCGGTAAAAAAGGGCGCCTGGTGGAGCCCATATATACCAACTTCGGCTACTAAAAAGGCGCCTGGTGTAGCTCATATAAACTTCGGCTACAAAAAAGACGCTTGGTGTAGCCCATATAAAAACTTCGGCTAGAAAAAAAGCTCCGGGATGTGTTAATTACTATTCCGCCTCCAGGCCGCCATGGATAGTGGGGGAATGAAATAATTCGGCTTCCAGCGCTTGTAGCCCATATAAAAACTTCGGCTACAAATATACTCCGGGATGTGTTAATTACTATTCCCCCTCCAGGCCGCCATGGATAGTGGGGGAATGAAATAATTCGGCTTCCAGCACTTGTAGGCCATATAAAAACTTAGGCTAGAAAAAAAGGCAATAATATGGGCTACAAAGGGGCACCTTACTGTAGCCGAAAACCTTGTAGCCGGAAAAAATACGGGCTACATAGGGGAGCCCGCTTGTAGCCGAAAACCTTGTAGCCGAAAAAATATGGGCTACAAAGGGGAGCCCGCTTGTAGCCTATATCAAAACTCGGGCGCCCTTTTCTACACCTTGTAGCCCATATTTCCAGAAATAACATTGATGTCTATGGCGGCGCCCTTTTCATACAGGCAGCTCAGGCGCCCTTTTCAACCGATCCCGGCGGAACTAATTTGAAACAAATTCTGTTAGGCATAATTGGGTGGAGTATTTAAGAAAAATAACATTTGTAATATACCATTTTCAAATGTTGTGCCCTTCAGATGTTGTCAGCTTGAAAACATTTAAATATTCCACTAGTTGTATAATAAGTTCTATGACTGGTTCACCAGATGTTGAGGTGTGTTGCATTCCACATCCCACTTTATGTGACTGTAATGGTTACTCTTTCTGTCTTGGAAGGAAGGAACACCGGAGTCAGTTGAAGCCCGAGGGGGCGCACAACTCTGTGACACTCTCCGCTCATAATGGTTATGAAAAGCTGTGTATGGCATTATCTGGGTTTCCACATAAGAAAACCCTGATTAAAAAAACACTGTCACCCAAGGAGTTTTGGACGTGATCCCTCCTTCGGTCCTTCGGGGCCAGTTGCCATGCAGACATGTTGTGAGGAGCTAAAGCCTTGCAATGCATTCTGTTGCTGTGGAGGGAGGAGAAGGCATGAAGGTATGGTGTATAAAGGAATGGCTTCTGGGGGGGTGTTCAGGAGGGGAGGAATGAGCTTGACTGAGACAATCTGTCACTCCAGATTTCTTAGCAAAGCATCGGGGTGGCTGTACAGATGCTAGATTTTCAGCAGAGATGGCCCCAATCGTCTGATTAAGAACACTTGCCACTAGGGCCTTTAGTCTGATGAACACATTTGCTCCTTACAAGCTGTTATTTGTGTACAATAGCAGATATAGAGCCTAATGCACAAAAGTGTGGTAATATTATCGTGCACAGACAGCATACGGCAATATTACCCTTACTACCGACAGTGTGTACTGCGAGTTACGCTATTAACACAACCTGTGGTACCCAAGAAGCACAATTGTTGCTATGGTAACAAGCTTCAGGAATGGTTGAGCTTGTTATTAATGCTCATTATTGTCATGCTATTCCAGTACACCAAGTTACGCTAATACTGTAACCCACAGTAGATGCTGCCAGTAGTTGGGGTACTATTGCAGTGCGCTGTCTGTGCATGGCAATATTACCTCACTTTTGTGCATCAGGCCCATAGCTCTAGTGAAGTCCTGTAGTCGCGAATGGGAGTGTGAGATGCATGTGGTGGCTAGGAAGAGGTTGTTGGATGAGTGAAGTGGGCAGCCAGGTGTTTCTCTGCTGACTAGGTCAAAGATGCAGGTCAGTAATAAAGCCTCTTGCCCTATGCAGCTATTTACTCCTGCAACAGAGTGGGAATTTCTCACCAGTCTCATAGCAACAGTACTCATAAAAGAGTGCTTAGTGTGCAGTTATTAAGGCTAAAGAAGAGCTATTAGAGCTCACTGATGATTTTGGATAGTCCTAGCTAGTTGCAGATGGAAATTGAATTAAAAAAAAAAAAGCAAAATTGGCTGACCATTGATTTTGTAAAGAATTAAGGAAATATTGAGAATGCCCCTGAGGAGATGAACTAGTCCGGTACATTTTATATGTATGTATTTTACAATTTTCCGTGCAAGTGGTCCTTTAAAAGTGGGAAACATTATGAAATTATTATTGTGATGTAATTGTTTTAAATCACAAACCTGGCATTTTAAGGGTGTTTACACTTTATATATTCACTATACATAGTTTTAAACATAGAACTTCCCAGAACTCGTATCTCTATGTGTGTCTTGTGTTAGTTCAGGACTCACTTAGAACTTTGCACAAATCAGCAAATTTGAAGCTCCTCAGTGTCAGCCAGTTTGCTCATCACTCAAGGAAAAACTGCACACATCTGTGTCCTATTTTTTTATGCATGCTAATTAGTTCCAGGAAGTTTATAGAATGTACTCTACATGGTCAACTCCAGAGCACAACAGGTGTAATGCAGTTTGTTAAAATACTAGCAATTCATATTTTTTTTAGTTAGAATACTAGGAATTTATATAGCCAATATTGGGCTTGATTCATCGTTCATGCTAAAGCAGCACAGCCTAATGAGAGGAGCGCGAACTCAGCGCACGCTATGCTGCGGTAGTGCAGCATAGCGTGTGCTGGTAACTTACTCACGCTCCTTGTTGTAGCTAACAGCTGCTCCACTGTAACTGCCCTAAACCCCGGCGGGTCCAGTGGCTTTCTAGAACGTGATCCCGGCGCTTTGATTGGACCAATAGGCTGCCTTTTACTTGACAGGCAGCCAATTGTGCCAATCAACGTGCGGGGATCACGTACTATTAAAGCCACTGGATTCAGTGGAGCGGCTGTTAGTTACAAGGAGCGTGCATAAGTTACCAGTGCACGCTACACTGCACTACCGCAGTATAGTGTGTAGTGCTGAGCTTGTACTCCTCTCATTAGGCTATGCTGCTTTAGCATGAATGATGAATTAAGCCCAATATTAATATGTGTGTGTTTTATTTTTATTTATTTATTTTGCAAAAGTGAAGATACAGTAGTCTGTTATCCGTCACCGACAGGGATCAGCTGATACCTTATAAGTGTGCTTTCTGGTTGCTTGAGACCTAGCTAATACAGTATTATACCCCGCTCTATATACATGCCCATTAACACTGTAAATGTTTAAATACAGTAATTGAAAGTATATTAACCTTGGACCCCAGTCTTTAAGCACAGCAGAGCCCACAAACAGCCTAAGAAGTCTTCACCACTGTGAGTACTACCATTTGGGCTGGGTGGTTGAGACTGTTTGTTAGTTGAGTTCTGGATAACCAGGACTCTACTGTACATTATAAAGCATACTTCAAATAAATGTGACACTGTCTGTATCTTAAAATAGACTTGAATATATTGAATATCTTGAAGACTTGCTGCTGACCACGTTTTCACTGTTTTGGAGAGATCCATCTACATATAAGACTCACCTAGTACTTCAAGATTAAGTTGTGGGGGTGGCCAATACCGCAGAAACATGTTTGATATATACCTGTAGGGTCTAGGAATGTGGTGAGAGCTGCGGGGGGCTTATATGTGGAGCAAAGCTACATCTGGTGACTGAGTATACAATACTTGTTCCTTTTACATAAAGAGAGGGTGTGATGGCGGAGATAAAGCACTGTTTAAATAGCAGAGTAACCATAGCAGTGCAAAGGAAACATGTTTCTTTCCCTTTAGACAGCATAACCTGCAAGTTTTGGCACAACGAATTCACACTGTCGTTAATATATTTGAACAAAGAACATTATTTGGTTTATGATGTTTAAACATTTCATTATTTCTGGATTAAGCAGTGTGTTGACTGCATATCTGTTGAATATAGATAAGGGCTGTTTTCCACTGTGATTCGAAAGCTCTTCTCCCAATTTCCACTACAGCGATTCTGCTCCAATTTTCATCCGATCCATCGATTACTTTTGTTCCATCGTAAAATGCAAATGCAACACAATGGGCAGGAAAATATTTTTAATCTCCGAATCTCAAAAAAAACTGCATAGCGTTGTTATTGGTATGAGATTTTCCTGCGCGTTTATACAAAAAAATGCAGAAGGCAGGACTATTGTGGTCAGGAGAAAAAAAAAAAGTGAAAATATCAGGAAAAAAACTCAGGATAAAGCATTAATTGCAAATAGGCCAAGGTATTCATTATTTCAGTGTAATTTAACTTATTTCTGTCAAGTTAATCTTTTCTCTCATGTACTCACATGACTGCAGTAACTGTTTATTCAGCAGCATCGACATGAACCATGCCCCCCCCCTCCCCCCACATAACCACCCCTTCCCCTCCAACTCATAGGTGAGGAGCATAATGCTACTACAACAAAGGGATTAAAACCTGTAAAAAGATATAAATGCTTAACGCAAAGTGCAAGTTTTCTCACTTCAGATTTACTTTAAATAAAGAAGGTGAAGTGCATTGCTGAGCAGTACCGCTTGGTGCATGATTGTATAAAGGCCAGTGTGTCTAAAATAAAATGTTTCCTTACTTGATAAAGTGAAAACAGCTGTTACTTTCTGGGTGACCCTTGTATATATAGTTTATGAATATGTAATTCATTATCTTTTGGAGTGCCATGTACAGCATGGGAGAGATCACACAATGACAAAATACCGTATTTTTTGGACTATAAGACGCACTTTTTCTCCCCCAAAAGTGGGGGGAAAAAGTCACTGCATCTTATAGTCTGAATGTGCAGACATTAGGTTTCCCAGAAGCAGGTGCAGGATGTACTTTAAGCCTTTACCTATCCAGCCACGGGCTCCGAATCCTGCTTCCATGTCCACAATGCATCGGCTCTCTTCCCATGCAGCTGAGCGGCAGGCACTTTTGCTCCCTGAGCATCCTATGTTGCTGGCTGGCATACAGCAGCATTGACTCGCATCTTCCAGTTCTCGGAAAGGCTCAGACAGGAGAAAATCAGCAGCAGAGGAGGCCATCAGTGGAAGTAGTGGAAGATATCAGTGGCTCTGAGTCACTACTGGCACTTGGAGGACATCGGCAGCAGAGGACATGGCTCTGAGTCATGTAGGCCATCAGCTGGAGCTGCCCACGTGACTTTGGTACATGCATCGGCTTCCGATGGCATGTGGCACCAGCGATGTCCCTGCTTCTCTACTGGGCCGGACCGGACTACAGGGGACCCGGGATCAGCAGCAGCCCAGCAGCATGCCTTTCCCCTAGGATTGGTAAGTATGAAACATGCGTTTTGTGTACATAGTGGGGGCAGGCATTGTAACTTAGTGGTGTAGGTAGTGGAGGGCATTGTAGCTTTGTGTAGGTAGTGGGGGCAGGCATTAAAGTTTAGTGTAGGTTGGGTGACGTAGTCTAGTGTAGGTAGTGGGGGAATTTTGGCTTAGTGTAGGTAGTGTGGGCATTGTAGCTTAGTGTAGGTTTTGGGGGGCAGCAGTAGTTAGTATAATGTAGGTAATGAGGCAGCAGGAGTAAGTGTAGAGTAGTTAGTGTAGCTGGTGGGGCAATAAAGGTTAATGTAGGGTAGTTAATGGAGCTGCAGGGGTCAGTGTAGCTTAGATAGAGACAGTTTGGAAAGAAAAGACCCATAGGATGCCCCTGGACCATAGACCAGGTTTAGTAGCTTTGGTTTTTATTTCTGATATTTGCCCTCTAAACCTAGGTGCGTCTCATAGTCCGGAGCGTCTTATAGTCCAAAAAAATACGGGCATTTCCTCATCAGCCAACTTCATTGGTTGAGTACTTGCATTTCACATCAATTTTCATACATCTCCATATACATGTTACTACACGGTGTTGGGTTTGGCGGTTATATATATTCCTTTAGGATGTATTTTCTGATCTCCTCAGATAACTTTGTTGAATTCTGTTTTGTGGATTTTTGTTCCCTACACCTGAAGTCTCTGTGGTTTATTTCAGTAATAAGAGGATGAATTGGAGGGCTATCATATTATAAGTACCACAGGGTAAGTACAGTAACCACCTATAATCAGGGAACATGTTTCTTTTGGCCTAACTACAGCAGGGAGGGTTAATTTACTTGTGTGACGTCCTCTTGCTGCTGTGCTCCACACTACGCGCCATTGTCCAACAATTCCTGCTCCGTTGGTGACACTTCTGATATAAAGAAGGAAGTGTTGTGAGGATGGAGCACTGCTGCAGGAGGAAGACACACAGGTAAATTAACCTTCCTTTCCATGGCCTCCATCTCAGACATGAGTTAGTATAGTTTCACTTCTTGCTCATCCTTAGTAAAGACCTTTGGGCTCCAGTTTGAATTTCCAATGTGCCTTAAAAAGCAAACCTTTTTCCCCATGGAGAGCTAAGTTTGGACTAGGCCACTCTCACTCCCCCCTACTGGCCCTTCATTCTAATAGGTTGTCTCACTTACCAATACTGACATGCAGGTCTAAACATATTTTTAATCGAAAAGTGAAATTTGCATATCAAAGGACCATGGAAGGATCACAGTGGTCTCACCCTGTAACCCTGTAAGTTTTATTGCACATTATTAAAGTATTGTAGTTGTATGCCTCCCTTAAAATGTTACAATGACCAATATCATATCAGTCTCACTTTGTCAGTGTTGTCCAATCCATGCCATTGGAGCTGTTTTTATATCTTTAACCACTTGCCGAGCGAACGATGAATCAAGCCCAATATTGGCTATATAAATTCCTAGTATTCTAACTCGCGCGAGCGGCTGCTTCCTGTCAAATCACGGCGGGGGGCTCCGTGAATAGCCTGCGGGCCGCCGATGGTGGCTCGCAGGCTAAATGTAAACACAAGCGGAAATAATCCGCTTTGTTTACATTGTACGGCGCTGCTGCGCAGCAGCGCCGTAAGGCAGATCGGCGATCCCCGGCCAATCAGCGGCCGGGGATCGCCGCCATGTGACAGGGGACGTCCTGTCACTGGCTGCACAGGACGGATAGCGTCCTGTGCAGCCTCGATCGCCGGGGGGGGAGCAGGTAGGAGAGGGAGGGGGGAATTTCGCCGCGGAGGGGGGCTTTGAGGTGCCCCCCCCCGCAACACCCAGGCAGGCAGGAGAGATCAGACCCCCCCAGCACATCATCCCCATAGGGGGGAAAAGAGGGGGGCAATCTGATCTCTCTGCCTGCAACCTGATCTGTGCTGGGGGCTGTACAGCCCACCCAGCACAGATCACTCAAAACAGCGCTGGTCCTTAAGGGGGGGTAAAGGGTGGGTCATCAAGTGGTTAAGGAGTAGGCCCTGTGTGGGAACCAAACCACTGACTGGGCAGCCTGTGGATAACAAAGGAACTGGCATGCCAGATCTTCCAAGCCCGATGTACATTTTTCATCATGAAGATCATTAACAGGTCAGTGCACCTCAAAGGGCCTCCACCTCAATTAGAATGAACTTATTAGCAGCACCAATGGTGCCAGTGCCACCTAGAGAGTGGGAAAGTGAGGTGGAGTTGTGCATGCAGCATCATGTTTATTCAACATGTCCTGCCTTGCAACTGCTATCTCACAACCCAAAAAATCTTTAAAATAAAACAATGATATGTGTCTCAAAGTCAGGTGTGTGGAATTGTCAATGTTGTCACAATTTTCTGTTCACCTTAATGAAAACAAAACACAGTCACATTGGCAGGTGGGTTACTTCCTACAGTTACCGCCCATAGCAGGTAGCTGGTGAATTTCTGCACCTTACTGCCCTTTTACTCTCTTCTGCAGCTACCTCTTTACTCCTGCCATATGTACAGTGCAATCCTCTGTCTCCTTCTGCATTGTAACAATGTATGGGAGGCATATGTCAAACCAGGACAGAGAAAGAAAGAAGGTAGGGTTAAAGGCCTAGTCAGAGTACTTCAGGTATGTATAAAACGTAACGTTTAATATTTAGGATATAAAAGTCAGGTAAACAAGCATCAGTAAAAACACAATTCCATCTTCATGTCAGTATAACTATACAGCAGCCTTTAAACCCTGCTTGCTTTCTTTTTCTGTCCTTGTTTTTATATACATGCACTTAATATTAGTGGTGGACGCTATTACTTTACTGATATTGTTATAATGTACAGAAGGGGCAAGGCTCCTGCCAGTGTTCTCTATGAGAACACACCTTTCACACCCTTCCATACATTGTCACGGGGACACACAACAGTACTCTGTATGGCTGCAGAGGACAAGAAGAGAGCAAACAAGTACAGCAGAGTGCTAGTTAACCGGGACAGAAGTTAGCGGGGTAGCCATGCTGGCATGCCTTTCTCCCTTTCTCTCATTAATGTAGAGACGCACACAACAAAAATCACTTACCAGAGCTCTGGGCATCAGTCCTCTTCACTTATACAGCTGCTCTGCTACATCCTCCATAGGCTTCCCATGTGTCACCTGACCCACATCGGGTCACATCAAGAGCCGTACAGATAATGTACTGTAGTAAGGCAGCTGGCAACTGCAAGAAGTGAAGAGGACCTGCCCCTGGAGCTCTGGTAAGTGGTTTCTGCTGGGAACTGGTCTGCATTTTCTCTGTTGGGGAGGTTAGTATTCTATGGAGACAACCAGTTGCTTAAGTCACAAACAAGCAGAAATAACACAAATCCAGCATGAGGCAATCCCCGTCTGTGCCAAATAACTGACACCTTACTGTAATCAAAAGTACTATGTACATTTCGTCTTATTGCAGCAAGAGAAAATAATAAGTTCACATTGTCATAGTTTCACTTAATATTTATAGGTAATGTACAGTATATTTGAACACAATTTGCATTATTAATTTATAATGATGAGTGCTATTTTTATTTCCAATACTAACAATACTGACAAATGAATATTACACACCCTATGCCCATATGCATTAAAGCACCCACAGTGCAAAGTATTTAAATTGAAAAAAAGTAAGACCACAAACAGAATAATGCATTAGATATAAACCAGCCTATTCATTAACATAGGCTCTCGAATCTAAAGCGCTTCTGCCTGCGGAAAATGAAACAAAAAACCATATAGGTAGAAATGGACCTTAAATGCTTAAGGTTTATTTTTTATTTTTTTTAGCATAGTGATCTTTTCTGAGCAGAAGAGAGTGTTGACTTAATACTGAATTAATGAAGCCTCTAACATCACAAGAGCCCAGTCCCCTTCTAGCCAGATGACCAGCACCATTTCTCTCAGTGAAACCATCCAATCTAAATGTCTCATATAATTTAAAAGCTTGATCGTTGTACAAGCTATACATTTCTGTCTCTTGTAACAATCATTAATAGATTGTGAGGACAACAGTTTTGGGAATGAGTGCTGTATAGACAGACAGCAAGGCTGTAGCCAAGCAGTGTGCACTGTTCTATGGAAAGGAGAGGAGAGACATTGGACAGTGAATGCATGAGTGTTGTCCTGTAAGATAAATTAAAGTCTTGCTGTGAGACAGCATTATGTTTTAATTCTTTTGGTGCAATAAAGTTTTGATAACTTTTAGAAGACAGGGAGGACTTCAATTTATCTTGCTGTTCTGCGGATCCTGGTACCCAGGTGGAAGGTCCTGCACGTCTGGCCCTTGGAGAGGACTTGGCCTATTGTGTGGTTCTGCAACCAATGACCTGTCCTGTCACATTACTCAAAAAGAAAGACAATGGGCTTGTTGATAGCTTGTCATTTACTGATCCACTATGGTGGATGATTAAACAACGCAGAAGCGCAGCTGTAGGGATGCTAGTTTTGTGGCCAATTAAACACAAAAGGACTATCTCAACCACGGATAATATAATAAAGTACAAAGCTTAAAGGGATACTGTAGGGGGGTCAGGGGAAAATGAGTTAAACTTACCCAGGGCTTCTAACGGTCCCCCGCAGACATCCTGTGTTGGCGCAGCCACTCACAGATGCTCCGGCCCCGCCTCCAGTTCACTTCTGGAATTTCTGACTTTAAAGTCTGAAAACCACTGCACCTGCGTTGCCGTGTCCTCGATCCCGCTGATGTCACCAAGAGCGCACAGCGCAGGCCCAGTATGGTCTGTGTCTGCGCAGTACGCTCCTGGTGACATCAGCGGGAGTGAGGACACGGCAACGCAGGCGCAGTGGTTTTCTGACTTTAAAGTTTGAAATTCCAGAAATGAACAAGAGGCGGGGCCGGAGCATTGGGGAGTGGCTGTGCGGGCACAGGATGTCTGCGGGGGACCATTAGAAGCCCTGGGTAAGTTCAACTCATTTTCCCCCGACCCCCCTACAGTATCCCTTTAAGGGCTAGTTCACAGTGGTCACTTGCATAGCGCATGAGTTATAAACTGCAACCGCCATGAAGACTGTACATAGACTTTAATACAAAGCCTGCATGCAGCGATCAGTTACAATGCAGTACTGTGAACAGGTCCATAGAATTGTATGAGCAGTGAGCTTGACATGCAGAATTATTCTGCAGTGCAACTGAGCACTGCGAACCTTGGCTAAGACTATCAGGTGGAGATTTTTCACTTCATTATTTAAATATTCATGAAAAAATAAAATAAAAATAACTTATTCATAAAACAATTTTCACTACTAAACCTTTTTTAAAAAAAAAAACAATAAAAAAAATCATTGCTGAGCTTAAGTGGAAATTCCAGGATATTTTTTCAGGTGCAGTAAATTCAGTTTTCTGGTGGAGAAGTTACTCATATTTTTTGGACTATAAGACTCACTTCTTCTCCCCCAAAAGGGGGGGGGGGGTAATAAAGTCACTGCGTCCTATAGTCCAAATGCAGGTAGTTCCTGATTTGTGAACGCCTGCCAATACGAACCTCCAACTCGCCGCAATGGTGGGTACTCCCTGTACAGGGCCCATGCAGAGGAGGACACGGGGACAAACGGAGGACACAGGGGACACAAAGGGGCATAGAGGAGGACAGAGGCAGACACGGAGACAAAAAAGGTACAAGGGGGCATGAGGTACAAAGGTGGCATAATCCACAAGATGCCCCTTCACCATGGATGCACCAGGTTTAGTATATATATTTTTCCCCCTTATTTTTGTCCTCTAAATCTAGGTGCGTCTTATGGTCAGAAGCGTCTTATAGTCCAAAAAATACAGCAATTTTTAATGTAACAAATTAACGTACCATTTGTTGAATACACAGTTTTGGATTTTTGGTGGTTTTACTGAAAGCTTAGAGACC
This sequence comes from Hyperolius riggenbachi, assembly GCF_040937935.1. Classification (NCBI taxonomy): domain Eukaryota; kingdom Metazoa; phylum Chordata; class Amphibia; order Anura; family Hyperoliidae; genus Hyperolius; species Hyperolius riggenbachi. The sequence continues at coordinate 136,248,130 of NC_090657.1, forward strand.
TGCTTACATACTCAACAGCCTGAATAGTTAAATACAGTAGCTGTTTCTATGCCCAAATACAGGAAAGATCTAGCTGTTGTGGTGTTTTTTATGTGGAGATAGTGGTAGTGGGTAGAAGGATACCGAGTCTCAGGTTGTCTGATTCTTTGACTTTTGTTGGCATGAGAAGGTGAGAGTGTTGCCCAGATTGGAAGTTAGATTATCACAAAATTAATGACTGAAACTGTAACTGTGGTCATTTCTTGACCACAAGTTACATTTGTGGACTTGACCAAGCACTCTAGCAGCCAGTTATGGGAATCACTGTCCTCCTAATGAATGGCTATTGCCTAGTAAGAAGCAATATGCATCAACAACCATCAAGATAGACAGCAGCAAACAAAGTATATACATGTCAGGAAATTTTAACTTAACTTGTCTGTTCTGATACCTGTTTTATTTCCCAGGACGGTGCTCACTTAATAAGACAGTAGGGTATTGAAATACAGAAAATACTATGTTTTCCACTCTTGGTTTCTCCCAAATTCTTGCATGTAAATAGTTATCATTATCCTTTTGCATCAACTGGCTGCATTTTTAAGTCCTCATGATGTCTTCATAATACAACTTCAGTCTTGCACCAGGGATAGGAGTTACACATTGTACCAGCATTAATTATGTGCTAATCAGTTCCAAAGGCTCCTGGCGGAGGGTAGTGTACCATTAATCTTCCTCCTGTGACATGTGATAGTCTTTCCCCTGCTCCTGAGCAAATGGTAACCCTTGAATGGTAAGGTCTTCCGATTCTATGGGAATGTTGTCCTGTGTGAGTTCTTCCTCCAGCAAAACACATTGCTGTGCTTTATCCTGGTGTTCAACTAATGGTTGGGGTATATCCGGCTATAACAAGAATAATGTGAATTGTGATACGGCAGTTGTAAAAGAATATCAAAGTTATATGTTCCATTGCTGTAAAATGTAAAAGTGCTAGGAAAAGCAGGTGTAGTAGGAATCTATTTTAGGAAAGAGAGTTAAGGGCTGAATGGTTACAGGCAGATTGAGGTTTGAAAGAAACTAACAAAAAACTGCATCTGTAGACCAACAATTCAGACTTTGAAGGTACAGTTGTAATATGCAGAAATTATTTAGTACAGATTATTCTATAGGCCAAGAATTAAACTGGAGTCATAAGAAAGTTTGTTTCTATGAGGAGATTAATTTGAATACTGTGAATGCTCTGCATGGTTGGTTGAATGGCTGGATTGTACAAATACATTTGATAGTGTTTTTTTCAACATTATGCATGTTCAGGATCAAGGACTAGGAGAGGACATCTGTACATGGGTAGAAATACTGTTAAATCTAATAATAAATTTGTTTAAAAGGCTGCTGCGCTCTCCGGACCTAAAAATAAAATTAGACTCCACATAGGGTAATAACGTTCAAAATATTCAAAAAGTTCCACTGGCAATGACACAATTTTTTAACTTCAGTAGAAACCGGTGCATAGACAGAACCTCTGTGCCTGTAATCTCACTCAGTGATCACTCAGTGCAAATCCCCAAGGAAATGTATGCCTAAAGGCTCACCAGATGCTGCCCACCTCCGCTTGCAGGTGGAGACAACACTTAGATTAGATGTCAATCAATAGCCTAGAATCAGTGTTGTAAATCTTCTTTTAATCCAATCAAGTAATCTCAATAAAAAAATATAAAAAGATACATAGCGTAATCCTGTACAGTTTGCCTCTGGTCGCATATAAACATTGCACTTACGCGTCCCAGAGTTTTTTCAGCATGTAAGATCCTTGCCGCTGCCCATCCGCTGGGTCTACACAGTGAAAGGAGGACTTCCGCGGTGTTCCGCTCCTGGTCTCTCCCTCAGCCGCAGGGTCTCTCTCTCGTCCGCACTTGTTGCTCCCGACCGGCCGGTCCGTTCGCTTCCTGGTACGCGTAACGACGTCAGACGTTAGCTCCGCCCTACGCGCGTTTCGTCCTCACGCCAGACTCATCAGGGGCTACGCCTCCTGACGTCTGACGCCATATTAACATAGTGCCTGCTGGCTGTTGATTGGTAGAAGGGCTCCATTTGCGCAGGATGGGCAGCGTTCACAAATTAAATAAAACTCGCAACATTCAGTGAATCTAAAATAGCAGTAATTCATTCCATGCAAAATAGTTGTAAAATTCAAATGTGTCCCTTATGTTGAACCACTGAATCCCGCCATCTAGTGGTGTTAAAACTAACAACTAAGCTATATGTATAAACTTCCATTTAATTCGGCCTTATTTAATTTAATAAAGAGATTTTCTCTTGGTGGGATTTCACTAGCCTAAACTCTTATGTAGATGGAGGCATAGTACCCAAACGTTACCGGTGGGATTTGGTAGTTCACGATGGGGAAAATAATGTGGAAAGTGACAGGGAGCTAGGAGATTACCTTAACCAATGTGGGGTAGGATTACTCAAAAAATTGGCTAAAAGAAAGAAAAATAGATTGGATAGACTGGAGAATGAGATTGATGAATTAAAACTCAAAATGGAGATGCATAAGGGTGAAGACAAATACGAACAGAAAATGGAAGACCTTACTAAAGTACTGGTGAATCATGAAAAGGAAATTATGGACATTAAACAAAAAAGATATTCCAGCGACTGTAGGGATTATAGAATTCAACAAGCCTACAGATGGCAGATAAAAGTAGCAGAACAACAGCTGAACAAGGATAAAGCAAAAAACCCAGGAGCACAAGAGCCGGAAATAAGGGATCCAAATCCAGTTAGCCGACAGGAACCAACTATTCCAGATACCAGAAATAAAGTAATAGACCACACGGCCATCCCTCAAGGGAGGCCTTGGATTCTCCCAAAAAACCCCAACTGGCAAAGACGCCCCAGAAGCCCGAAACAAGCCAGACCTCCCAAGTATCCACAGAAACAGGAGAGATATGGTACCCAGTATTACCAACTTAGGGATAGGAACCCACCCAGATCTAATAGGTATCAACCCCTGGAAGATGATGATAGAGATCCCTCCCATTATAATAACCACACTGGAGGGAGGGAGGGATGGGCGGGACGATTTTTTAGGGATAGATCAATGGGAAGAGTGGGACTATCTACAAGAAAAAGAGGAGGAGGGCTGGGCCAGAGGAAGCAAAAGACCAACAGAAGAGGCAGCAGAGGAGGAACTCGGAAACAAAAGAAGACGCTAACTAGTAGTAAAGGAACAGGAATATTTAATATCCGTGGAATACCTTTGACAGATGCACAAGTCAGGCTACTAGATAAGGGTTTGAACTTTGCCCCTCCTAAACCAATTAATAAGTTTGGAGCATTTCTAGATATTCAAAGATATACTAGGAAATTGAATATTAAAAAATACTTTTTAGGAAAGGAAGGCCCCACAAGTAGAGTTAACCCCCCAACCCAATATGTACATACTCAGCTTAGGAATCGGTCACTTTTTAATCCGCAAGACACCAGTAAAGAGAACACAGTTGACACTTTCAAGAGGACCATCCTTAGTGATCTGGACAAACTGCAATGCAGGAGAATACAGGGACATGCACAAATGAAGGAACAAATCAAGAGTTTGGTTGATAATAAAAACCTCATATTGAAACCAGCAGACAAAGGGGGGGGATTAGTCATTATGAGCAAGGAACAATATTCCGCTGAGATGACACGGATTGTACAAGACCCTTTAACATACAAGAAACTAAGGGGAGATCCAACTATGAAATATAAAGAGATCTTGAAACAGATACTACTCAAAGGTGAAAAGGAGGGCATCATCACGACAGATGAGTTTAAGTATCTTTTACCAAATACTCCAAGGATTCCGGTCATTTATTGTATCCCTAAGATACATAAGGACTTGCAAAACCCCCCAGGACGACCCATAGTCAGTGGGGTGGGATCCCTCACACAGAGAATAGGGGAATATATAGATGTGTTTCTGCAACCCAGAGTAACAGAAGTGTCTAACTTACTTAAAGATACCAAACACATGCTGCAGCGATTGGAGAGATTGGAAGTGCAGGAGGGGGACCTTTTAGTCACCGGGGATGTGACCTCGCTGTACACAGTCATCCCCCACGAGAAAAGTTTAAAAATTATTAGGGAGACTCTCGATACAGATGGATCTTTGAAAACAGCCCAGGTTGATTTCATAGTAGCACTATTGAACTTTTCTCTTAAGTATAATTACTTCTGGTATGAAGGATCACACTATCTACAACAGACAGGATGCGCAATGGGCGCGAAATTCGCTTCTAGTGTGGCGAATTTATATATGGGGGAGTGGGAGAGAGAGGTACGTGAACTCGCAGAATATGAGAAGATAGTATCATGGTCAAGGTTCATAGACGACCTCTTTTTCGTGTGGAGAGGTTCAGAAATGGCACTGGATCAGTTCTGCTGTGATTTGAATCAAATCTGGCCAGAAATAAATCTAACATTCACTATCAGCAAGGAACAAGTGAATTTCCTGGATCTACAGATCAGGAAGGAGCTGAACATACTTACTACTAAGACCTACTTTAAAAGTACAGATCGCAATGGCTATATCCCGATGGAGAGCTGTCACCATAATAACTGGTTAAGGAATATTCCCAGGGGCCAGTTCGTAAGAATAAGACGTAATTGTTACCATATGGAAGATTATCTGACACAAAGTGAAACACTTCTTAACAGATTCCTTGAGAAGGGATACGATGAGCAGATACTGAGAACAGAACGACTACAGGTGGGACAGCTATCCAGACAAAATTTACTGGCTGATAATTCCAGAAGGAACAAAGTTAATAAAGAATATTCCATCATCTTTGATTTCAATCAGCAACACAGAGATCTGGAGAGATTGATTAAAAAGAACTGGAACATCGTTAAAGCAGACGGAATACTAAAGAAAGTTCTACCAGACAAACCACAATTTATCTACAGAAAGGCCCCAACATTAAAATCCACTCTGGTGTCTAGTTGTGTGGAGCCTATGAGAACATCAGAAAGTAATCTATTGGGACAAGTTGGTTTTTTTCCATGTAGAGGATGTCTGGGGTGTAGGGAAGCGAATGGAGTACGTGACAATCAGATTCTATCAAGGAACACGGGAAGAATCTTCAAGATAAAACAATGCATTACGTGTAAGACAAAAGGGGTTGTCTATATATTATGGTGCCCATGTGGGTTAGAATACATAGGGCGAACCACAAGAGAACTTTTTAAACGTATTAGAGAACACGTTAATAATATTAAGAAGGGTTTGGTCAGTCACAGTGTCTCAAACCACTTCAGAATGTATCATAATAAGGATCCGGCTGGGCTGAAGTTTATGGCCCTTGAAAAATACATGAAGAAATGGAGAGGGTCAAATCTAACAAAGGAAATTTCTAAAGCAGAAGGAAAATGGATTTTTAATCTCAAGACTATGACTCCAGACGGATTGAACATAGAGTTTGACCTAAACTGTCATATATCCAATGATTAGGGTCTAATAAACTACTTGGGTAAATGAGGATTTGAGGTGACCAAATCAGGCTGACTCTGGCTAGATAATCTGATGGAGGCCCCATTAGTAATACAGATATTATATGTTTAGTATATAATTTTAATTAATTAATTTTAAACAAGTTTCCGACCATGTTTATTCCATTTTAACATCAGCTTTGACTTACCAAGAGAAAATCTCTTTATTAAATTAAATAAGGCCGAATTAAATGCCCCGGCATGAACACCATAAGTGGGGTGAGGGATAGATACTTGTACACCAAATTGTTAATCACAAAAAAACCGGCATCACAAACGTATTAATGGTCACTAAAATTCCCCTCACCGTAATTGTTAGAAAGGTTTATTGGGCATGTAATGTCCTATCTTAGCCACAGGAGGGTGTCTATTTATATTCTTAGGAAGTTTATACATATAGCTTAGTTGTTAGTTTTAACACCACTAGATGGCGGGATTCAGTGGTTCAACATAAGGGACACATTTGAATTTTACAACTATTTTGCATGGAATGAATTACTGCTATTTTAGATTCACTGAATGTTGCGAGTTTTATTTAATTTGTGAACGCTGCCCATCCTGCGCAAATGGAGCCCTTCTACCAATCAACAGCCAGCAGGCACTATGTTAATATGGCGTCAGACGTCAGGAGGCGTAGCCCCTGATGAGTCTGGCGTGAGGACGAAACGCGCGTAGGGCGGAGCTAACGTCTGACGTCGTTACGCGTACCAGGAAGCGAACGGACCGGCCGGTCGGGAGCAACAAGTGCGGACGAGAGAGAGACCCTGCGGCTGAGGGAGAGACCAGGAGCGGAACACCGCGGAAGTCCTCCTTTCACTGTGTAGACCCAGCGGATGGGCAGCGGCAAGGATCTTACATGCTGAAAAAACTCTGGGACGCGTAAGTGCAATGTTTATATGCGACCAAAGGCAAACTGTACAGGATTACGCTATGTATCTTTTTATATTTTTTTTATTGAGATTACTTGATTGGATTAAAAGAAGATTTACAACACTGATTCTAGGCTATTGATTGACATCTAATCTAAGTGTTGTCTCCACCTGCAAGCGGAGGTGGGCAGCATCTGGTGAGCCTTTAGGCATACATTTCCTTGGGGATTTGCACTGAGTGATCACTGAGTGAGATTACAGGCACAGAGGTTCTGTCTATGCACCGGTTTCTACTGAAGTTAAAAAATTGTGTCATTGCCAGTGGAACTTTTTGAATATTTTGAACGTTATTACCCTATGTGGAGTCTAATTTTATTTTTAGGTCCGGAGAGCGCAGCAGCCTTTTAAACCATTTACCATATTCTGGATATTCTGCAGCGATCCCAGGGGACTGGTGAACAAATTGACTTTTTCTTTTTATGTGAACTGTGGCGCAGTGTTTTAAATTCATTCTAATAATAAATTTAGCATTTCTGTTGGGCTAGAATTTGCAGTGGCCCTTCACAAGCTTCAGTGTTGGGCCAGTTCATTTTAGTCAAAGTGCCTTGCACATGGTCACATAGTAATAGAAACCGAATCATCAACCAGTAAAATTAACCAACTGAAAATTATCCTTATCTGCATTATCACATTAATTATATAACATTATATAACATTATCAAAGTGTTTTATAATTCATAGCATTTGGGGCTATGACCCTTAATTAAGGCCCTACAATTTCTTAGAAAACGTTCAGCTACAATGGAGCTTCCATCTTCATTCACTTTAAAAAAAAAATGTACTGTGCCACTAATGCTTTCCAAGTAAGTAACTTAGTATGAGTACTGTATGCTTATTAGGTATTCTGACTAAAAATCTGACTGATTGGTGGAACATTTGACTCAAGAAAAAATATTGAACTAAAACTATGAGAAAAGAGAGTTTGGGAGATGCAACTAAGTGGACCTAACAACAGATACAACTCACTTGGTATAGTATTATTTACTGCTCTCCCTAGTTACTGGCAGGTGAACTGTTAAAGTGTTCTTGAGCTAAAGCTTGGGTACAAAGCCATTTACTTTCCTAAGAAGAGGGAAACCTCTGGATCCTAATGAAACTTCCCTCACTGTCCTCTGGTCTCCCATTACCGAGCATGGACCCTCCAAAGTTTACCGACAAGGGCTTGTCGGTAATCTGATCCGAGCCACGCTCCTCTTCAAGCATTCCTGCGCAGTAAGCTGGAACCACTTGTGCTCAAGCGGCCATGCTTATGTGGCTGCAGCATAGCTGCGATTGTGCCAGAAGAGGAGGGTAACCCTGATCAACTGGAGGGTCTGAGAATGGCAACAGGGGACCAGAGGACAGTGAGGGAAGCTTCATTAGGATCCAGAGGCTTTGCTCTCCTTAGGTAAGTATGAGTTTCTGAAACCAAGCTTTGGCTTGAATACCCCTAGGCGAGTGATGTCTGGTCAATATCTTCATCCCATATAGTACACTAGATGCAGGCTGACTATTCAGAGCTTGGGAGATCCTTGTCACTTTACGCTGCCTACTGTCTCCTTTTTGTATTGGTGCAGAGAGTGGTCTGGAAGTGCCTGACAGCTGTAAGCACTAGTATAAAGCAGACATGCTGGATTTTAGTCCAGGGCTCAGAAGGAGGAGCAGCAGCAGGGTGGGATGGAGTACATTAAAGCTGTTTAGAACATCAAACTTTGTGAGAAGTGGATCCTATCCCATTTAGGAAGGAATCAGAGTGTGCCATATTTTAGGGGCTGATAGATTAAATGCACTGCTATGTGGGGCAGTGTATCTCATACCTCTTTGAGAATCTTCCTCTTCTTCTTCTTTTGATTTTGTACAACTAAACAGAAAAAAAACAGTAAAGATGAACACACTTGAACAATTTTGCAACAGAAAATGCTATTTGTTCTTCCCCAAATGTTGGGGAAGATGAAAATGAAGATAACAGATGTCAGCTAGTGGTGTAGCTACAAAGAAGTGGACCCAAGAGAAAAGTTTACACCGGGCAATCATGGGGAGCACAAAAAGCTTTTTTCATGGGTAATCCCAATGTGAAAGACAAGTGGTCCAAAGGGGGATAATTTTCAATATTCGACACCAATCAAAGCATAATATAGAAAGGACCCTTACCCCTATAGCACCAATTAAGTGGTAATGCTGCTGAAAGAAGAACCTAGGTCGTTCAGGGTTCCAAGTGCAGCTGCAACCTCTGTATCCCCTATTTGATGACACTTCCTGCATACAAGCGAGCCATGCCCCATTTGGAGCCTCACACTAAGGGGGGGCCCGCTCTGCTGCTGGCGGCGCCTCCCCAGGCCTGTTTTTTTGCAAGTGGTGCAGCAGGAGGGTCGGTGCAGCAGTGGGGGGAGCGGGCAGAGTGAAGTTTCAACTCTCCTTCCTCGATCCCTGCACGCAGCCTTTATCTTCATCCTGTCCCGGTGTCTGTCACGAAGGTAACAGCTCTTACCGATCCGATGGATGCCAGGACAGGAAGAAGATAGAGGTTGCGTGCGGGGATCGAGGAAGGTGAGTTGAAACTTTGCTCTGCCCGCTCCCCCTCCCCTATGCTCGAGACACCTACCTATCTAACCTATACTGGGGGCATCTACCTATCTAACCTATACTGCATGCACCTACCTATCTAAGCTATACTGTGGGCACTTGCCTATCTAGCCTATACTGCGGGCACCTACCTATCTAGCCTATACTGCCAGCACCTACCTATCTAACCTATACTGGGGCAATTATATTAGCTAACCTATACTGAGGGAAACCTACCTATATAACCTATACTGGGGGCAACTATGCTTGCTACCTATATTGGAGGCACCTACTTATCTAACCTATATTGGAGGCACCTACCTATCTATCCTATACTGGGGGCACCTACCTATGTAACCTATACTGGGGACAACTATACGGGCTACCTATACTGGGGGGGGGGACCTATAACTGGCTACCTATACTGAGGGCACCACATGTACCTGGCAATCCTATACTGCACCTATAGCTCATTACTTATACTGAGGGCACCACACCACCTGGCAATCCTATACTGCAACACCTATAGCTTGCTACCTATAGAGGGCACCACATATAACTGGCTACCTATACTGCAGTACCTATAGCTTGCTACCTATACTGAGGGCACCACCTGTACCCTATCTCATATGTTGGGCGGCACGGTGGTGTCATGGTTAGCGCTCTCGACTTGCAGTGCTGGGTTCCCGGTTTGAACCCAGCCAGATCAACATCTGCCAAGAGTTTGTATGTTCTACCTGTGTCTTCATAGGTTTCCTCTGGGAACTCTGGTTTCCTCCCACATCCAAAAAACATACAGATAAGTTAATTGGCTTACCCCTAAATTGGCCCTAGACTACGATACATACACTACACTACATACACTACAGGGACTAGATTGTGAGCCCCACTAAGGGACAGTTAGTAACAAGACAATACTCTGTACAGTGTTGCGTAATATGACAGCGCAATATAAATACTTCAAATAAATAAACCAGGGACTACCTGTATTTTGCTAGTATTTGGCTCCACCCACGCCCATTTTTCCACTTTGTTTTGTGGTGTGGCTACATATTTTTTTCGCCATGGCGCACTTCTTTCATGGAGGGGGGCCTCAACTTATGGACTGCTTGGGGCCACCGAAACCTTAGCTGCACCCCTGACTTCCTGACAGGTACGGAAAGCTTGATATGCTCACCCACTCTTTCCTGTCTGCTCCCTGGAGACAGAAGGGTACTGATTCATTAGTTTTTTTTTTTAACTCAGAAGTGAGTAATCAGAGCTGTCCAAAACTCATATAAACAAAACCAACTGACTAGTAGCTATTAGAGATGTCCCGAACCTCCGATTTTCCGCAGTAGACTTCAATGGGGGGGGGGGCGATCTTAAAAATTTAGAAAAATTTCTGCTGACTAGAAAAATGATAGAAACGATGTTTCAAGGGGTTTAATACCTGGAGAAAGACATGGTTGAGTGAAATACACATCAAAAGTCCCAGAAAAAAAATCTGGATTTAATACTAAGCAGTGTTTTAAGGTCAGAAATCTCATTGAATGTTCAATTGCAGGCCTACACTGCTTTACAACATCAGGAAGTGTAATCCCTCTCTCCCTCCTCCCGGGGGAGCAGGGTTTTGTCTTCCAGGGAATTGTAGTATTTCAAAAGCCAGCTTACAAACCTTGGCCGGGAATTGAACCCAGGTCTGAGTGTGTGGTAGGTAGCTCACTTCACCACTATACCACCACCAACACTACATGCTGAAGCCAGCCTAGCATGTACCATTATGATATATCCAAGAGAAAAATTAGCTTGCTTAGGGAATTGTAGTATGTCAAAAGCCAACTCACATTGGCCAGGAATCGAACCCAGGCCTACCGCGCGGTAGGTTGCTATCCTAACTATTATACCACCAACACAACACACTACAATGCTACATGCTGAAGCCAGCCTAGCATGTACCATTGTGATATACCCAAGAGAAAAATGAGCGCTCTCTCTCTCTCTCTCTAGGACTTGATGCCATTGAAGTGAGTTTTCAGCTTAAAACAATCAACGGATACCGGCAGAATTTCACAGGCAATTTCAGGATTCCGCCGGATTGAAAAAGCAATTCCGCTCTGACCAAACGGAGTGAAATGACCAATTTCCGCCCAAAATTGCGGAAAATACAATTCCACGGAAAGCGGTGACCATCCCTACTAGAGAGAGGGAGAGAGAGATGAATCTACATAGCTATCTGAGGTTCTCTTCGGACAACTGTTGAACACAAAAGGCAAAGCCATGCTTGGGTGGGCTTAACCACTTGAGGACCACGGTCTTTTCGCCCCTTAAGGACCAGAGCCTTTTTCTCCATTCAGACCACTGCAGCTTTCACGGTTTATTGCTCGGTCACACAACCTACCATCTCAATCAGTGGTTCCCAACCTTTTTGGAGTCGTGACACATCAAACCAAACGTTCAGATCTCCGTGACACGTAGACTAAATGCATGTAATGAGAAAATGCACACAAGAGACAGCGTTTCACCAGTAAATGCAGGTAATGACAGACAGCCTTTCACCAGTAAATGCACGTAATGAGAGACAGCGTTTCCCCAGTAAATCCACATAAGAGACAGCTTTTCACCAGTAAATGTACATAATAAGAGACCTCTTTTCACCAGTAAATGCACATAATAAGAGACAGCTTATCACCAGTAAATGTACATAAGAGACAGCTTTTTACCAGTAAATGTACATAAGAGACAGCTTTTCACCAGTAAATGCACATAAGAGGAGACCTCTTTTCACCAGTAAATGCACATAATAAGAGACAGCTTTTCACCAGTAAATGTACATAAGGGACAGCTTTTCACCAGTAAATGCACATAATGACAAACAGCCAGTTGTCCCCAGTATATGTAGCCAGGGATATATGTGCCCAGTATATGTAGCCAGAGGTATATGTCCCCAGTATATATAGGCAGGTGTATATGTGCCCAGTATATGTAGTCAGGGGTATATGTACCTAGTATATGTAGCCAGAGGTATATGTGCCCAGTATATGTAACCAGAAGTATATGTGCCCAGTAAATGTAGGCAGGGGTATATGTGCCCAGTATATGTAGCAAAGGATATATGTGCCCAGTATATGTAGCAAAGGGTATATGTGCCCAGTATATGTAGCCAGAGGTATATGTGCCCAGTATATGTAGCAAAGGGTATATGTGCCCAGTATATGTAGCCAGGGGTATATGTGCCCAGTATATGTAGCCAGAGGTATATGTGCCCAGTATATGTAGGCAGGGGTATATGTACCCAGTATATGTAGCCAGAGGTATATGTGCCCAGTATATGTAACCAGAGGTATATGTGCCCAGTATATGTAGGCAGGGGTATATGTGCCCAGTATATGTAGGCAGGGGTATATGTGCCCAGTATATGTAGCAAAGGGTATATGTGCCCAGTATATGTAGCAAAGGGTATATGTGCCCAGTATATGTAGCAAAGGGTATATGTGCCCAGTATATGTAGCCAGAGGTATATGTGCCCAGTATATGTAGCAAAGGGTATATGTGCCCAGTATATGTAGCCAGGGGTATATGTGCCCAGTATATGTAGCCAGAGGTATATGTGCCCAGTATATGTAGGCAGGAGTATATGTAGCAAAGGGTATATGTGCCCAGTATATGTAGCCAGGGGTATGTGTGCCCAGTATATGTAGCCAGGGGTATATGTGCCCAGTATATGTAGCCAGAGGTATATGTGCCCAGTATATGTAGGCAGGGGTATATTTGCCCAGTATATGTAGCCAGAGGTATATGTGCCCAGTATATGTAGACAGGGGTATATGTGCCCAGTATATGTAGCCAGGGGTATATGTGCCCAGTATATGTAGACAGGGGTATATGTGCCCAGTATATGTAGACAGGGGTATATGTGCCCAGTATATGTAGCCAGGGGTATATGTGCCCAGTATATGTAGCCAGGGGTATATGTGCCCAGTATATGTAGCCAGGGGTATATGTGCCCAGTATATGTAGCCAGGTGTATATGTGCCCAGTATATGTAGCCAGGGGTATATGTGCCCAGTATATGTAGTAAGGTGTATATGTGCCCAGTATATGTAGTCAGGTGTATATGTGCCCAGTATATGTAGTCAGGTGTATATGTGCCCAGTATATCTAGCCAGTGGTATATGTCCCCAGTACATGTAGTCAGGTGTATATGTGCCCAGTATATGTAGCCAGGTGCCCAGTATATGTAGCCAGGTGCCCCCCCCCCCAGTAGGAGAGAACGAGGGAAGGAGAGCGGCACCTCAGGGTGCTCTCCCTCCCTCGCTCTCTCCTCCGGAACGAAGTGCGGTGGCTGGCAGAGGGGCGGAACTTACCTTCCGTGTCTCCGTCTGGTCTCGTCGCAGGCGCGGGATGATTTACCACTACTCTGGTCTGATCCAGACCAGAGCAGCGGCTGCGGCACCAGAACCTCCGGCACTTGGAGCGACACGGAAGGTAAGTCCCGCCCGCTGCAAACGCCTGACCGCAGTTAGTTCCAGAGGAGAGAGCAAGGGAGGGAGAGCACCCTAAGGTGAGATAAGGGGGGGGGGGAGATGGCCCCCTTCTCCGCCGCTGCCCACAGCTCTCCCTCCACTGCGCTGCTCTCCTCCGAGAGCTGACACTGCGACACATACCCGAAGCTGCCGCATGTCATGTATGTGTCGCGGCACATGGGTTGGGAACCACTGATCTAAATGAATTTTACCTCCTTTTCTTGTCACTAATACAGCTTTCTTTTGGTGCTATTTGATTGCTGCTGCGACTTTTAGTTCTTATTATATTCATCAAAAAAGACATGAATTTTGTCAAAAAATGATTTTTTTTTACTTTCTGTGCTGACATTTTTCAAATAAAGTAAAATTTCTGTATACATTTTTGTCCAAATTTATTGTGCTACATGTCTTTGATAAAAAAAAAATCCATTCAGTGTATATTTCTCAGTTTGGGTAAACGTTATAGCGTTATGGTGCCAAAAGTGAATTTTCCCATTTTGAAGCATCTCTGACTTTTCTGACCACCTAAAATTCCAGTCATAGTATAAATACCCCCCAAATGACCCCATTTTGGAAAGAAGACATCCCAAAGTATTCACTGAGAGGCGTGGTGAGTTCATAGAAGATTTTATTTTTTTGTCACAAGTTAGCGGAAAATGACACTTTGTGACAAAAAAAAAGTTTCCATTTCTTCTAACTTGCGACAAAAAAAAAAAATGAAATCTGCCACAGACTCACTATGCTCCTCTCTAAATACCTTGAAGTGTCTACTTTCCAAAATGGGGTCATTTGTTGGGTGTGTTTACTGTCCTGGCATTTTGGGGGTGCCTAATGCTAAGCACCCCTGTAAAGCCTAAAGGTGCTCATTGGACTTTGGGCCCCTTAGCGCAGTTAGGCTGCAAAAAAAGTGCCACACATGTGGTATTTCCGTACTCAGGAGAAGTAGTATAATGTGTTTTGGGGTGTATTTTTACACATACCCATGCTGGGTGGGAGAAATATCTCTGTAAATGACAATTTTTGAATTTTTTTTACACACAATTGTCCATTTACAGAGATATTTCTCCCACTCAGCATGGGTATTCCGTTAGGTGTATGGTGAGTTCATAGAAGATTTTATTTTTTGTCACAAGTTAGCGGAAATTGACACAAAAAAACAATACAAATCAATTTCCGCTAACTTGTGACAAAAAATAAAATCTTCTATGAACTCGTCATACACCTAACAGAATACCTTTGGGTGACTTCTTTCTAAAATGGGGTCACTTGTGGGGTTCCTATACTGCCCTGGCATTTTAGGGGCCCTAAACCGTGAGGAGTAGTCTTGAACCCAAATGTCTCAAAATGACCTGTGAAATTCTAAAGGTACTCATTGGACTTTGGGTCCCTTAGCGCAGTTAGGCTGCAAAAAGTGCCACACATGTGGTTCTGCCGTGCTCAGAAGAAGTAGTATAATGTGTTTTGTGGTGTAGTTTTACATATACCCATGCTGGGTGGGAGAAATATCTCTGTAAATGACAAATTTTTGATTTTTTTTTACACACAATTGTCCATTTACAGAGAGATTTCTCCCACCCAGCATGGGTATGTGTAAAAATACACCCCAAAACACATTATACTACTTCTCCTGAGTACGGCGATACCACATGTGTGACACTTTTTTGCAGCCTAGGTGCGCTAAGGGGCCCAATGTCCTATTCACAGGTCATTTTGAGGCATTTGTTTTCTAGACTACTCCTCACGGTTTAGGGCCCCTAAAATGCCAGGGCAGTATAGGAACACCACAAGTGACCCCA
Organism: Hyperolius riggenbachi; assembly: GCF_040937935.1. Taxonomy (NCBI): domain Eukaryota; kingdom Metazoa; phylum Chordata; class Amphibia; order Anura; family Hyperoliidae; genus Hyperolius; species Hyperolius riggenbachi. The sequence goes on from NC_090657.1 coordinate 136,263,409, forward strand.
TTTTAGAAAGAGGACACCCCAAGGTATTCTGTTAGGTGTATGATGAGTTCATAGAAGATTTTATTTTTTTGTCACAAGTTAGTGAAAAATGACACTTTGTGAAAAAAACAATAAAAATCAATTTCCGCTAACTCTTGACAAAAAATAAAATATTTTATGATGCCGTCATACACCTAACAGAATAACGTGGGTGTCTTTTTTCTAAAAAGGGGTCACTTGTGGGGCTCCTATACTGCCCTGGCATTTTACGGGCCCAAAACCGTGAGTAGTCTGGAAACCAAATGTCTCAAAATGACTGTTCAGGAGTATAAGCATCTGCAAATTTTGATGACAGATGGTCTATGAGGGGCGAATATTGTGGAACCGGTCATAAGCAGGGTGGCTTTTTAGATGACAGGTTGTATTGGGCCTAATCTGATGGATAGGAGTGCTAGGGGGGTGACAGGAGGTGATTGATGGGTGTCTCAGGGGGTGGTTAGAGGGGAAAATAGATGCAATCAATGCACTGGGGAGGTGATTGTAAGGGGGTATGAGGGGGATCTGAGGGTTTGGCCGAGTGATCAGGAGCCCACATGGGGCAAATTAGGGCCTGATCTGATGGGTAGGTGTGCTATGGGGTGACAGGTGGTGACAGGAGGTGGTTGATGGGTGTCTCAAGGTGTGATTAGAGGGGGGAATAGATGCAAGCAATGCACTGGCGAGGTGATCAGGGCTGGGGTCTGAGGGCGTTCTGAGAGTGTGGGCGGGTGATTGGGTGCCCTAGGGGCAGATAGGGGTCTAATCTGATGGGTAGCAGTGACAGGTGGTGACGGGGTGATTGATGGGTAATTAGTGGGTGTTTAGAGGAGAGAACAGATGTAAACAATGCACTTGGGAGGTGATCTGATGTCGGGTCTGCGGGCGATCTGATGGTGTGGGTGGGTGATCAGATTGCCCGCAAGGGGCAGGTTAGGGGCTGATTGATGGGTGGCAGTGACAGGGGGTGATTGATGGGTAGCAGTGACAGGGGGTGATTGATGGGTGATTGACATGTGATTGACAGGTGATCAGTGGGTTATTACAGGGAAGAACAGATGTAAATAATGCACTGGCGAATTGATAAGGGGGGGTCTGAGGGCAATCTGAGCGTGTGGGCGGGTGATTGGGTGCCAGCAAGGGGCAGATAAGGGTCTAATCTGATGGGTAACAGTGACAGGTGGTGATAGGGTGTGATTGATGGGTAATTAGTGGGTGTTTAGAGGAGAGAACAGATGTAAACAATGCACTTGGGAGGTGATCTGACATCGGGTCTGCGGGCGATCTGATGGTGTGGGTGGGTGATCAGATTGCCCGCAAGGGGCAGGTTAGGGGCTGATTGATGGGTGGCAGTGACGGGGTGATTGATGGGTGATTGACAGGTGAATGACAGGTGATCAGTGGGTTATTACAGGGAAGAACAGATGTAAATAATGCACTGGCGAATTGATAAGGGGGGGGGGGGGTCTGAGGGCAATCTGAGCGTGTGGGCGTGTGATTGGGTGCCAGCAAGGGGCAGATAAGGGTCTAATCTGATGGGTAACAGTGACAGGTGGTGATAGGGTGTGATTGATGGGTAATTAGTGGGTGTTTAGAGGAGAGAACAGATGTAAACAATGCACTTGGGAGGTGATCTGACATCGGGTCTGCGGGCGATCTGATGGTGTGGGTGGGTGATCAGATTGCCCGCAAGGGGCAGGTTGGGGGCTGATTGATGGGTGGCAGTGACAGGGGGTGATTGATGGGTGATTGACAGGTGATCAGTGGGTTATTACAGGGGGGATAGAGGCATACAGTACACAGGGGGGGTGGGGGGTCTGGGGAGAATCTGAGGGGTGGGGGGGTGATCAGGAGTGAGCAGGGGGCCGTTTAGGGCATAAAAAAATAGCATTGACAGATAGTGACAGGGAGTGATTGATGGGTGATTAGGGGGGTGATTGGGTGCAAACAGTGGTCTGAGGGGTGGGCAGGGGGGGGTCTGAGGGGTGCTGTGGGTGATCAGGGGGCAGGGGGGGGAGATCAGTGTGCTTGGGTGCAGGGACACTCGGACACTGGGACCACCAGGGCAGGAGGCAGCCTGTATAATACGCTTTGTATACATTACAAAGCATATTATACGCTTCCTATGCGGCGATCATCGGATTAACAACCCGCCGGCGCTTCCGATTGGCCGGCGGGTTGACTACGTGGGTGGGCGGAGCCTATTGCCAGAGGATGCGCGCGCATAACAGCGCGCGATCCCCGGCCATTAGCCACATGAGGACCCGCTGCCGATGGGCGTTTTGCGGTCATTTAGGCTGGCTGGGGGTGGTCCTCAAGTGGTTAAACCGCCAACCTTTCAGTTAATAGCCAAACACGCTAACCAATTGTGCCACAAAGACTGTGTACCACAAAGACTGTGCACGCAGACGCAGTTGCATGATTTTATGGGGATGTATGTGTGTCTTTTGGAGGGAGGAAGTAAGTCTGCTCCAAGAAGTTTCAACATGTAGTGTTGGTGGTATAATGGTTAGGATAGCAGCCTACAGAGCGGTAGGCCTGGGTTCTATTCTTGGCCAATGGGAGTTAGCTTTTGACATACTACAAATCCTTAAGCAATTTTCTCTTGGATATATCATAATGGTACATGCTAGGCTGGCTTCAGCATGTAGCATTGTAGTGTGTGGTGTTGGTGGTATAATGGTTAGGATAGCAGCCTACAGAGCGGTAGGCCTGGGTTCTATTCCTGGCCAATGTGAGTTAGCTTTTGACATACTACAAATCCTTAAGCAATTTTCTCTTGGATATATCATAATGGTACATGCTAGGCTGGCTTCAGCATGTAGTGTTGGTGGTGGTATAGTGGTGAAGTGAGCTACCTACCATGCACTCAGACCTGTATTCAATTCCCAGCCAAGGTATGTAAGCTGGCTTTTGAAATCCTACAATTCCCTGGAAGACCGGGCCCTCCTGCCTCTGGGAGGAGGGACTGAGGGAGGAGGGAGGGAGGAGGGAGAGAGGAGGGAGGAATATAAGAAACAACAATCAGCTAGGAACAAACCTACAAGACCCTAACTAAACTCTCCCTAGCAGAGTCTGTCCATTAACTAATTACTGTAGGCAGACGAGTGAGTAAAACGACAGGAGAACCTTGCCTTTTATAAGGGGGGATGGGGCTCCAGGAGTGAGTTCAGTCTGATTGGTGACAATGTGCCTGCTGACTGTGATGTAGAGAGTCAAAGTTCTGCTTAATGGAGCATTATGGGGGCGAATCGAACTTCCACAAAAGTTCGCCTTTGCTGGCGAACGCGAACCACCTAAAGTTTGCCTGGAACCGTTCGCGGGCAAACCATTCGGGCCATCTCTAGTAGCTATGGCCATTTAGCAGCTCTTGTTTCATCTTCTTGGTATTTCTTGGATATAAAAAGTGATTAATGAATGTTACTGATATATGGAATGATAGGGGGAAGGGTGTTGCTGCACTCATTCCGAGTGCAGTGACCTCATTTAATAGTCATGCATTAGTGATAATTAATAATAGTTAATATATTATAATATTTAATAATTGTTATTTATAATTCAGAATTACTGTTTTACCTTTTTATAAGATTTGGACTGGTGTTTCAGGAAGTAACAGCCAGACAATATGCTTTTAATAAGAAAGTAATAGAGCCCATCCTATTTGATGCTGAAAAAAATTGCAATCCATTTAACATGAGACACTCCTTTGGCAATAGTATTGTCTTCATTAGAGATGGCCCGAATATTAGATTTTGGGTTCGCGAACCACGAACGCAAACTTCCGCCATAGACTTTAATGGGCAGGCAAATTCTAAAACATACAGGGATTATTTCTGGCCACAAAAGTGATGGAAAGTTGTTGCAAGGGGTCTAACACCTGGAGAGGGGCATGCAGGAGTGGGATACATGCCAAAAGTCCCTCATAAAATTACGTATTTGACGCAGAGTAGGGTTATAATCCCTAAAGGCAGAAATCACATTACATTCCTAAATTGGAGGCATGCTTTAAAACATCTTGCATATGCATACATCGATCAGGTAGTGTAAGTAGTGTACTGCTTCACACTGACAGACCAAACTCACTGTTTAACGCACCGCAAACAGCTGTAAAGGGTTGTCATTAGTGGACACTATCAGGACATAAAATGTCGGTCCTTTCGGTGGCAATGTGTATGTAGTGATGGCCGTGCTCGGTACAGTTTGGGTATCGCCTTTTTGGGAAAATAATTGCGGCCTGGTATCTTCCACTGTGGTGTCCCAATCACCACAAATTTTCAGAATGCCTCAGAGTCCACCAGCTTGTAACAGCTGGTAACAGTAGGCTGGCTAACAATTCCGACTAGCCAGATGTCAGACGTCGGGCAAGGGGGGTGACTGGCAGATATTGGCTTCTTCCGCTCAAATATTTCCTAAGTGGATAAGCAGGAACTGCTCAAGGTGAGAGGCGGAGTGGAGGAAGGTGGCTGTGCAGGTGCAAGGGCAGCAGAGGATAAAGTGGCTGAAGATGCTGGACCAGGAGGAGGAAAAGGAGACGGAGGGTGGCTTTGCGTTTGTGGGCTGCTTTTCCTCATGTGCTCATCCCATTGATGTGCTTGGACATCATGTGCCTTCGTAAGGCAGTTGTCCCTATGTGGGTGTTGCTCTTTCCACGAGTTTTCGTTGGCAGATATTACAGATGGCATTGCTGTAATCTCAGGCAGAGACAAAAAAATGCCACACTGCTGAGCTCTGGGATAACGGCATTCTGGTGGTGGCAGCAGCAGGCGTTGAAGGGCGTGTTGGCTGGCTGATCCTAGGTGGTGATACATGTCGGACACTGCCACGAGCTGTTTGCGATGAGCTCCCCATGCTGCTTACAGCAACTCGTCTCCACCTCCTCTCTGTCTCCCCCTCTGAACTTTCCCCCTGTTCATCTCGTCTTCCGGGCTTCCACGTAGCATCCATGCCCACATCCTCATCATCATCCATAGCTTCCCTTGTATCAGACACTTCCAAAACTGCACCAACAACAGGTAGTTCATCATCATCCTCACACCTTACGTCCATGTGTGTAGTGATGCCTAACTGAGACATATGAGGTGGTGTTGGTGTAACATCCTTAGCGCCTTCATCTTGTAACAATAATGGTTGTGGATCAGTAAATTCACCACAAACGTGTGAATAACTTCTGCAACATCTCAAGTTGGAGCAGCTGTTGTGCTAGTAGTAGTGATGGTGGCTGCCGGCTGAGTGGTAAGTAGTTGTGGGGTGCCCGAATCAGAGCAGGAGGAGGAAGATATGTCATGGTTCCGTGCAGAAGCTGAGGAAGATGAGGTGTGCTGCTGTGTTAACCAGTCAACTAAGTCCTCAGAATTTTGGGGTTGAGGGTATGTGCCCTCTGAACACTGTGCATTGGTGGAGGGCCTGCACAACCTCCAAAAAAACCTGTGGGGTGGCGTGCCTTTGCCTCTGCTTGTCATTTTTTCGATATTGTGGTATGTAGTAGTACTAACAATATTCAATAGTGTGTGTAATCACAAAGAGGCACATAATCAGTGGCAAATACACAGCAGAGGTGTGTATGTGTGTGTGTGTGTGTTACTGGGCTGTGTACTGAAGTGCTGTAAAAGCAGTGTGGGCAATCAAATAGCTGCATTGACTGTGAGCTGTAAGCAGTGTGTCACACACACAAAGAAGTATGCTATAGTAAGTGCAATCACAAATACAGTTAAAAGATATGCACTGGTAATAGAGTGTGCTGGTGGACTACAACAAGGGCCAGCTGCGTGGACTGTAGGTTTTAAGCAGTGTCTCACCCACACAGAGAGCTATGCTATAGTAAGTGCAATCACAAATACAGTTGAAAGATATGCACTGATAATAGAGTGTGCTGGCGGACTACAAGGGCCAGCTGGGACTGTGGGCTGTAAGCAGTGTGTCGCCCCCACACTGAGAGCTATGCTATAGTAATTGCAATCACAAATACAGTTGAAAGATATGCACTGAGAGTGTGTTGGTGGATTACAACAAGGGCCAGCTGTGTGGACTGTGGGCTTTAAGCAGTGTGTCACCCACACAGAGAGCTATGCTATAGTGAGTGCAATCACAAATACAGTTGAAAGATATGCACTGGTAATAGAGTGTGCTGGCGGACTACAGCAAGTGCCAGCTGTGTGAACTGTGGGCTGTAAGCAGTGTGTCACCCACACAGAGAGCTATGCTATAGTAAGTGTAATCACAAATACAGTTGAAAGATGTGCAATGGTAATAGAGTGTGCTGGTGGACTACAACAGGGGCCAGCTGCGTGGACTGTTGGCTTTAAGCAGTGTGTCACCCACACAGAGAGCTATGCTACAGTAAGTGCATTCACAAATACAGTTGAAAGATATGCACTGGTAATAATGTGCTGGCGGACTACAACAAGGGCCAGCTGTGTGGACTGTGGGCTTTAAGCATTGTGTCACCCACACACAGAGCTATGTTATAGTTAGTGCAATCACAAATACAGTTGAAATATATGCACTGGTAATAGTGTGCTGGTGGACTACAAGGACCAGCTGGGACTGTATGCAGTGTGTCACAGAGAAAAGAAAGCTCATCAGAACAATATTAGCCTTCAAAAGGGCTTTTTTGGGGTGCTTTCAGCAATAAATTTCAACGAGGAGCAAGATAAACAACAGCCTAGCTAACTGTCCCTTCCTCTCACTAAAGCAGCAGCCAGAGACTGAGAACATGGCTGGGGCTGCTGCGTTTTTATAGGGGGGCGGGTGGTCCGTGGAGGAATGCAGCCTAATTGGCTGTCATGTGTCTGCTGACTGTGATGCAGAGGGTCAAAGTTTAGCCCAATGACGAGATATAGGGGGTGGGTTGAATGGGCTATGTGTTCGCGTCCCGCCGCAGATGCAAACAGCTGATTTTTCGCTGGGTACTGTCCGCCGGCGAACCGTTCAGGCCATCTCTACTCTTCATCTGCTCTACATAGTTTTGATTCTGTGTGTTCCAAGAATCAAAATCATAAGGGTTAAAGCAAAACCAACAGCAGACTATGCTGTGAAGAGATCTTGCTGGCTACTGCAGCTCTGACGAGTCACGTGACAAGTAAAGCAGCCACTCAAAACACTGAGGGGGAAGGGACAGGCGGAAATATTAAAAGCAGAAGCCCATTGGTAAGTAATTTTTAGAAATGGCAAACTAACATTTAAGAATCACGTTTCAAGTGGGTAGAATGCATAGAGACATGTTTGCAGTACAGTACTTTAGTTAAATGTAGATAACTAAAGTATTTTGTAACCTTGCCATAGGGACTTTTTTTCTACAATGAAATGATTTTTAAAAAAATCTGCATGGGTGTTTACTGTTAACTATTCCTATAATGACGAATCAGCACAGTCTCACCTGGAAAGGGCTTTTGGTAATTCTCACAAAACCCTTTCCCTTACACCAGCACTTCCTTCTCCATTTACTGGCAGAAGGCTGCAACCTACTTGCACCCCATCAGAGACAGGTGACTTGAGCAAGTCTCCCCATAACCCTATGTAATTATTCATAAGCATCCCAAATTAAAAAAAGAACATTTACAAAACTACAAAACTGTATTAAAGGCAAATATTAGACTTTTACCCGAAAAAGCTGGTACACTCATTTTGAAACATAAGCCTTCCTCCCAACATAATCGACAGCAAATAGAAAGTAGAAGTTCTGAGCTTCAGACCCCTAGAGCATAGATGTTGCCATCATTTAGAGTTATATTAATTTATAGTTATCTTCCATGGATAATACGCCAATCTCTGGTACCCCCCTTTTATTTTTGTTTACTCTGATCTCTCCTCTACCTGGTTTCTGGTATTCCCTCTCGGCACCAGCTCTGCAAAGAATGCAGTGCCTTTCAGCACTGGGCATTGTTGCATTAGAAATGTCACTCCCATTTTTATAGTGCTTTTTTAAAGTATCTCCCTCACTGCTGAAGGTCACAAAGGATTGCATCAGCAGGGCAAGGGCCGGAAGCTGCCCAGGCTCGTATGGTGGTAGTGACTGGAGGGATTGGGGGGTATACAGGGTGTTTTTAACACTTCTAGTACCAGTAGTGTAATTACAGAGAATCCACACCCCAGACAGCAGGTGCTTCTGTATAAGTCCTACAGAATTAAAACATGCAAAACCTGGAAATTCAGCAATATTTTGTGTGCTGTGAAACAAAAAAAAAACATTCTTCAGAAGACTTCTGCGGTAAATACTGCCTCATCTATAATTACTATGTATGGAGTGTTCCTGACAAAATTAGCTTACAACAAAGGTAGCAACACTGCCACCTGCGGGTAGAAAAAAATACCAAAACAGTCACCTGAGGATTTTACACTTTCACACGGGGAATTTTGCTATTCAAGAGGAAGCTATGTTGGTAGTTAATTGGCTTCCTACCAAATTTGCCTTGGACTATGTTAGATGTAACTGTGGTATGAACACTAAACTGTGATCTCCTCTGGGGCACAGTTAGTGACAAGACTATGCACGCTGTAAAGTGCTTCAGGAAAGTAGCACATACTGTACATGCAAAATAGAATTAATTATAACAATAGATCCGTAAGTGTAAAATAATACTATACAATAAAACCTAACTGTCCCTGCGTCATCCACTTTCCCTGTCTGTCCGTCCATGTTTTTTTTGTACTGCGCATGTGCGCAGTACAGACAGCCGTTGGGACGGGAGGTCGGAGCAGGGAGCAGGGCGGCCGGGTGCGCGATCGAGGTGGGTGTGCGCACGCCGGCGGGCTTGCACACTGGCTGGTGGCGGTAATGTCACTACCTAGAGCCCGTTTTTAAACGGGCTTAGGTAGCCTAGTTAAAAATAAAATTATATATAACACATACATAAAAACTACAAATACAGTAATGCTACAATACATGAATTATGCTTTGCAGAATTTATCATGATTTATTAGCAGACACCCAATGTATTTTTCAATAATAAGAGGGATACATGCATGGTTATTATACAGGACAGGGCAGTTTCTAGACTACTTAGCTCTTAGCTACTTAGTTCTCAGGGTGGGGGTGTAAATAATGCCCCCCCCCCTTTCATATAGGTGGCCAGGGTGCCCCCTCCCATATAGGTGGCCAGGGCGCCACCTCCCCTCCCCTTTAGGTGGCCAGGGTGCCCTCTCCCCTCCCATATAGGTGGCCAGGGTCTCCTCCCATTTAGATGGCCAGGGTGCCCCCTCCCCTCACATATAGATGGCCAGTTTGCCCCCTCCCCTTCCATATTGTTGGCCAGGATCCCCCCTTCCATAAAGGTGGCCAGGGTCCCCCTCGCCTCCTATGATTAGCCAGGTGTTCCCACCTCTCCTTAGTGGCAGGGGGTGCAGCAGCGGGACGAGTGTGGGCACAGAGAAGTAACAACTCTTCTTCCGGGATCTGGGTGAGTTGTTACTGCTCTATGCCCTTGCTCCCCGTCGTTTCACCATGGGGCCTCAGGTTGTTACCCGTTCTGCCTGCCCCTAAAAACGGGGCTGTTATTATAAAACCACATTCATTCCTTAATTAATTTTGATAAGACTTAACTTTAAAAAAAATTCAAGATTTAAATTGTGTTTATGCATAGTACAAAAATGGCAACACTACTTGCAGCTTGAAATAATAATATTTACACTATTATTTGCCAAGGAGGGTGTCTGCTGCCTAGTTTTTGTCTACATAGGCTCTCCTATGCTGTATCACACTTGTGATATCATCATTCTGCTTAGTGAAATTCTGTGCCAGTATTAAAGACTGTATCATTAAAGACTTACACAAGATAAATAATGCTGACAGGCAGGTCAATGCTATAACAACCAGTAGAACATAAATCCACACGCTGTTTGTTTGATGAGGACCTGTAACAAAAGCGCAAATAATGCTATTAAAAATACACTACAATGCTTTACAGTACATTTTCACCATTTAACTGGATCTCTACTGAAGTTAACAACCTGAGTGCTAAATTATCAGCCAAGTTTTAGGAGATCTTTGAAAGTTAAAGTGATCCTGTAGTGAGAGGGACATAGTGACTGCCATATTTAATCAAATTGCCTGGCAGTCTTGTTGACCCTTCTTGTTTTGGTGAGGTCAGTCTCAAGTATGGGGTTAAAGCGGAACCAAACCAAACATTTTTTTTTTATTCAAAATATTTAGTTGCACCACTCTGACACAAACAAAGAGAAATAAACACTCCTTCAAGCCTATGAGCATTTCAGTGCATGCTTTTCACCCTTCTCTTTTCATAACTAGGGTTATACAGGTGGCAACCATTAGCAATTCCTCCATTGCAAACCACCTACTCCACCAGTTTGCCGGATTCTGTCCCGGCAATATAAAAGGAAGGGAGGGGTTTCTCCAATAAATGTAAAATATTTTATATTTGTCATCATGCAGCTGAAAAAAGGCTTCTATTTATTATTATAATTTAGAAAATAGATTTCTCTGAAATCTTGTATTTTTAATTTGGGTCCACTTTAATGTGGTGAAAGTTTAATCAGAAGACCTGATCTGCACACTAGTACTGGGTCAGTAGCTTAAAAAATTAGAGCAAAGGCAGGAAAACCACCACTCAATATGCATTGCTTAACCACTTAAGCACTGCAGTCTTAAAACCCCTTAAGGACCAGGCACTTTTTTTTCCATTCAGACCACTGCTGCTTTAACGGTTTATTGCTCGGTCATACAACCTACCACCTAAATGAATTTTACCTCCTTTTCTTGTCACTAATACAGCTTTATTTTGGTGCTATTTGATTGCTGCTGTGATTTTTAGTTGTTATTATATTCATCAAAAATGACATGAATTTTGTCAAAAAGAAAGATTTTTTTAACTTTCTGTGCTAAAATTTTTCAAATAAAGTAAAATTTCTATATACATTTTTGTCTAAATGTATTGTACTACATGTCTTTGATCAATAAATAGACACTTATTGGATTTTTTTTTGTTTGGGTAAAAGTTATAGCATTTACAAACTATGGTGCAAAAAGTGAATTTCCCCAGTTTGAAGCATCTCTGACTTTTCTGAGCACCTGTCATGTTTCATGAGGTGCTAGAATTCTAGGTTAGTATAAATACCCCCAAATTACCCCATTTTGGAAAGAAGACATCCCAAAGTATTCACTAAGAGGCATGGTGAGTTCATAGAAGATTTTTTTTTGTCACAAGTTTGTGGAAAATGACACCTTGTGACAAAAAAAAACTAAAAAAAAAAGTTTTCATTTCTGCTAACGTGTGACAAAAAAAATGAAATCTGCCACGGACTCACTATGCCCCTCTAAAAACTTTGGGGTGTCTACTTTCCAAAATGGGGTCATTTGTGGGGTGTGTTTACTGTCCTGGCATTTTTGGGTTGCTAAATTTTAACCACCCGTGTAAAGCCTAAAGGTGTTAATACGACTTTGGGCCCCTTAGTGCACCTAGGATTCAAAAAAAGTGTCACACATGTGGTATCACCATACTCGGGAGAAATAGTATAATGTGTTTTGTGTTGTATTTTTACATATACCCATGCTGGGTGGGAGAAATATCTCTGTAAAAGAGAATTTTTTGATTTTTTTTATACACAATTGTCCATTTACAGAGATATTTCTCCCACCCAGCATGGGTATGTGTAAAAATACACCCCAAAACACATTATACTACTTCTCCTGAGTACAGCGATACCACGTGTGACTTTTTTTTTGCAGCCTAGGTGTGCTAAGGGGCCCAAAGTCTGATGAGTACTTTTAGGATTTCACAGGTCATTTTGAGGCATTTGATTTCCAGACTACTCCTCACGGTTTAGGGCCCCTAAAATGCCAGGGCAGTAAAGGAACCCCACAAGTGACCCAATTTTAGAAAGACGACACCCCAAGGTATTCCATTAGGAGTATGATGAGTTCATAGAAGATTTTATTTTTTGTCACAAGTTAGCGGAAATTGCTTTTTATTGTTTTTTTTTTTCTCACAAAGTGTAATTTTCCACTAACTTGTGACAAAAAATAAAATCTTCTATGAACTGATCATACACTTAACGGAATACCTTGGGGTGTCTTCTTTCTAAAATGGGGTAACTTGTGGGGTTCCTATACTGCCCTGGCATTTTAGAGGCCCTAAACCATGAGGAGTAGTCTAGAAACCAAATGCCTCAAAATGACCTGTAAAATCCTAAAGGTACTCATAGGACGTTGGGCCCCTTAGCGCACCTAGGCTGCAAAAAAGTGTCACACGTGGTATCGCCGTACTCAGGAGAAGTAGTATAATGTGTTTTGGGGTGTATTTTTACACATACCCATGCTGGGTGGGAAAAATATCTCTGTAAATGACAATTTGATTTTTTTACACATAATTGTCCATTTACAGAGATATTTCTCCCACCCAGCATGGGTATGTGTAAAAATACACTTGTGACAAAAAATTTAAACTTCTATGAACTCATCATACACCTAACGGAATACCTTGGGGTGTCTTCTTTCTAAAATGGGGTCACGTTGTGGGGTTCCTATACTGTCCTGGCATTTTAGGGGCCCAAAACCGTGAGGAGTAGTCTGGAAACCAAATGCCTCAAAAAGGCTGTTTAGGGGTATAAGCATCTGCAAATTTTGATGACAGGTGGTCTATGAGGGGCAGAATTTTGTGGAACCGGTCATAAGCAGGGTGGCCTCTTAGATGACAGGTTGTATTGGCACTGAAGTGCAGGAAGCGCAGGATGTTCTCAAATCGTGACCTGGACATGGCAGCAGAGAACATGGGCATGTGATGTATTGGGTGCGTAGACCAATAAGACTGCAATGCATTATTTTTGACTAGACCCATGTTAAGGAGAAGGCCCGAAAAAATTTTACGTTCGGAAACTTGGAGTGGTTTCCACTGAAAAGGCAGGGCATGGTAGCTTCTTGGATTGGCGGTTGCATATTGTGTGGCATAACGGTTGGTCTCAGCCACAATTAAGTCGTAGAGACCAGCAGTGATCAGAAAAAAAAATTCTGTCACTGCGCTGGGGCGGGTGAGGGTTTTGCCGGGTGATCAGAAGCTTGCAGGGGGCAGATTAGGGCCTGATCTGATGGATAAGAGTGCTAGGGGGTGACAGGTGGTGACAGGAGGTGATTGATGGGTGTCTCAGGGTGTGATTAGAGGGGGGAATAGATGCAAGCAAGGAACTGGGGAGGTGATCAGGGGGTCTGAGGGCGATCTGAGGGTGTGGGCGGTTAATTGAGTGCCCGCAAGGGGCAGATTAGGGTCTGATCTGATGGGTAGCAGTGACAGAGGGTGATTGATGGGTGATCAGTGGGTGATTAGAGGGGAGAACAGATGTAAATAATGCACTGGGGAGGTGATCAGGGGGGTCTGAGGGGTCTCTGAGGGTGTGGGTGGGTGTTTGGGTGCCCGCAAGGGGCCTATTAGGGTCTGATCTGATGGGTAGCAGTGACGGGGTGATTGATAGGTGATCAGGGGGTGATTAGAGGGGATAATAGTTGCAAGCAATGCACTGGCGAGGTGATCAGGGGGGGTCTGCGGGCAATCTGAGGGTGTGGGCGGGTAATTGGGTGCCCGCAAGGGGCAGATTAGGGTCTGATCTGATGGGTAGCAGTGACAGGGGGTGACAGGGTGATTGATAGGTGATATGGGTGTGATTAGAGGGGAGAATAGATGCAAGCAATGCACTGGCAATGTGATCAGTGGGGGTCTGAGGGCGATCTGAGGGTGTGGGCGGGTGACCAGGTGCCCGCAAGGGGCAGGTTAGGGTCTGATCTGATGGGTGGCAGTGACTGGTGGTGACAGGGGGTGATTGACAGGTGATCAGTGGGTGATTACAGGGGAGAACAGATGTATACAGAATACGGGGGGGGGGGGTCTGGGGAGGATCTGAGGGTGTAGGGGTTGATCAGGAGCCCCCAGGGGGCAGTTTAGGACCTAATCTAAAATATAGCATTGACAGTTAGTGACAGGGAGTGATTGATGGGTGATTAGGGGGGTGATTGGGTGCAAACAGTGGTCTGAAAGGGTGATCGGGGGGTCTTGAGGGTACTGTGGGCGATCAGGGGGCAGGGGGGTCAGGATCAGTGTGTGTGTGTCATTACTACAATGGCTGCCTCCTCCCCTGGTGGTCCCTCGATCACTTGGGACCACCAGGGAAGGAGGCAGCCAGTATAATACACTTTATTAGCTTAACAAAGTGTATTATACACTTTGCATGCGGCAGATCGGGGGTTAACAACCCGCCGGCGCTGCTAATTGGCCGGCGGGTTGACATCATGGGTGGGCGGAGCCTAATGCCAGCGGATGCGCGCGATCCCCAGCTGATCAGCCCCCCAGGTGCCGTCGCCGATCAGTGTTGCGCGGCCCTGGGGGTGCCACTTTGCCACCGCCTATTGGTAGCGGGCGGTCGGCAAGTGATTAAAAGGATATAAATATTGCAGCTTTCATATACCTCTCACTACAGGGTCACTTTAAAATGAAATTTCAACACAATCAGATGGGATGTTTCAGAAAAACGTTTTAGCCATTTATTTAGGAAAGGGTTCTTTGCAGTAAGAGTGATTAAAATGTGGAATGTACAGGATCTTCTCAAAAAATTAGCATATAGTGATAAAGTTCATTATTTTCTGTAATGTACTGATAAACATTAGACTTTCATATATTTTAGATTCAAATGCACACAACTGAAGTAGTTCAAGCCTTTTATTGTTTTCATATTGATGATTTTGGCATACAGCTCATGAAAACCCAAAATTCCTATCTCAAAAAATTTGAATATTTCATCCGACCAATAAAAGAAAAGTGTTTTTAAAACAAAAAAAGTCAACCTTCAAATAATTATGTTCAGTTATGCACTCAATACTTAGTTGGGAATCCTTTTGCAGAAAAGACTGCTTCAATGCGGCGTGGCATGGAGGCAATCAGCCTGTGGCACTGCTCAGGTGTTATGGAGGCCCAGGATGCTTCAATAGCGGCCTTAAGCTCATCCAGAGTGTTGGGTATTGCGTCTCTCAACTTTCTCTTCACAATATCCCACAGATTCTCTATGGGGTTCAGGTCAGGAGAGTTGGCAGGCCAATTGAGCACAGTAATACCATGGTCAGTAAACCATTTACCAGTGGTTTTGGCACTGTGAGCAGGTGCCAGGTTGTGCTAAAAAATAAAATCTTCATCTCCATAAAGCTTTTCAGCAGATGGAAGCATGAAGTGCTCCAAAATCTCCTGATAGCTAGCTGCATTGACCCTGCCCTTGATAAAACACAGTGGACCAACATCAGCAGCTGACATGGCACCCCAGACCATCACTGACTGTGGGTACTTGACACTGGACTTCAGGCATTTAGCCATTTCCCTCTCCCTAGTCTTCCCCTAGACTCTGGCACCTTGATTTCCAAATGACATGTAAAAGTTGCTTTCATCCGAAAAAAGTACTTTGGACCACTGAGCAACAGTCCAGTGCTGCTTCTCTGTAGCCCAGGTCAGGCGCTCCTGCCGCTGTTTCTGGTTCAAAAGTGGGTTCGTGCTTCCATCTGCTGAAAAGCTTTATGGAGATGAAGATTTTATTTTTCAGCACGACCTGGCACCTGCTCACAGTGCCAAAATCACTGGTAAATGGTTTATTGACCATGGTATTACTGTGCTCAATTGGCCTGCCAACTTTCCTGACCAGAACCCCATAGAGAATCTGTGGGATATTGTGAAGAGAAAGTTGAGAGACGCAAGACCCAACACTCTGGATGAACTTAAGGCCGCTATTGAAGCATCCTGGGCCTCCATAACACCTGAGCAGTGCCACAGGCTGATTGCCTCCATGCCACGCCGCATTGAAGCAGTCATTTCTGCAAAAGGATTCCCAACCAAGTATTGAGTGCATAACTGAACATAATTATTTGAAGGTTGACTTTTTTTTGTTTTAAAAACACTTTTCTTATAGTGGTCGGATGAAATATGCTAATTTTTTGAGGTAGGAATGTTGGGTTTTCATGAGCTGGATGCCAAAATCATCAATATGAAATCAATAAAAGGCTTGAACTACTTCATATGTGTGTATTTGAATCTAAAATATATGAAAGTCTAATGTTTATCAGTACATTACAGAAAATAATGAACTTTATCGCAATATGCTAATATTTTGAGAAGACCCTGTATATCTGCGTATAACCTCCCTGGCGGTATGATTATTCCTGGATTTTAGGGTCTTTTAGGGTCTTTTTTAGCACGTTTCAGACCCTGAAATCAGGAAAAAAAAATCATGCTGCCAGAATGCCTGCAGCAGCCCCAGCACTCACCTCCCTGGGCTCCAGTGCTGCAATTTTCCCTCTGTTCTCCAGGTGGTGCTGTAACTCAGTAGTGAGATCGCTGAAGGTGAGATTAGAGCAGGCATGAGCAAACTCGGCCCTCCAGCTGTTATGGAACTACAAGTCCCACAATGCATTTGCCTTTATGAGTCATGACTGTGGCTGTCAGACTCCTGCAATGCATTGTGGGACTTGCAGTTCCTTAACAGCTGGAGGGCCAAGTTTGCCCATGCCTGGATTAGAGCCTTGGAGAACAGGAAGGAGAACAGCTACCGACGTCTGGATCCCCCGGGAGGTGAGTAAAAATGCCTGCTGCGCACTATACTCTGCATTGAGCTCCCAGTAGCTAGCCCGAGCTTAGCTCAGGCTTACCGCCACGGAGGTTAAGGGGAGCTTAGATGCTTTCCTTGTGTTGAAAGACATCCATAGCTATAATTACTAGGTAATTTTCCAGTGGTGTCATCCACGGATTTTATCTGATTGCCATCTGGCGTGGGGAAAGATTTTTTTCCCTTTTCGGGCTAATTGGATCATGCCTTGTAAGGGTATTTTTTTTGCCTTCTTCCTCTGGATCATATGTGGGGATGCAGGCTAGAGTTGTACTGTATTTTCTGGTTGTACTCGATGGACGTATGTCTATTTTCAACCCAAATAACTATGTAGCTCACAAAACTACTTCTACTGCATCCACCCTCATCTTGTTTAGTCCTATTACTTTAGATAAAATTACCTCTCTCCTCTTATCTCTCTCCACTTCCTGTCCCCTGAATTCAATGCCCTCTGACTTGCACTTTGTCTGCTCCCCCACACTGACTAAACTATTTAACCTAGCCCTCTCCAGTCATATCTTTCCCAAAGCCTACAAAAATGCAATTGGTATAACAAAATGAAAGAACACCCCCAGCTCCTTTCCCATTTGTCTTCTTTTGTATGCATCTAGATGACTTACACACCAATTATAAAGAGGGTAAAAGACCATCTTAACTGACTCACTACTTTACCCTCTTCAACCTGGCTTTCAACCCACAGAAACTGAGCTTACAAGAGTGACCAGTGGCCACTTCACATCCAAGCTACAAGGCAGCTGTTCTTCTTGCTTCCTCCTGGATCTTTTCTCTATTTGTACACTGTTATTAAATATTACTCTCATATCCCAGACTTAGCACCCTATTGTTATTGTGGCACTGTCCTTTGTTGTTTTATTTCTTACTAGTGACTTAGCCCATTTAAAAACGGGCTAGGTCTGTCCCCAATGCGCCTCATGCATGCGCGCGCCCACCGCGCGCCGACGCACACACACCCGCCCCTTCTGGCCCCGTCCTCCTCCGGCTTTCGGCAGTGTCTCTGCGTCCCTGCACATGCACAGTGCACAAAAAGCACTGACGGACGGACATGGGACACAGGGGCACTTGCCTTTTATTAGGTAGGATTTATCTTACTGCTCATTCCAAAACTTTTTCATCAGTTTATTTTGGCACTTGCAGGCCTCATTAAAGGCTACGTTTCAGAGAACTTGGTTTCTTTGGGGCAGATTATTTTATTGAAATGTTTTTTGTTTTCATAAATTAATATGGTTCTTTCTTAAACTCACCACAAACCACATCGGTAATATCAGTTCCTTGATGTACTTCTTTTTGTGAATCAGGACAGCTATAATAAATACAAATCAAGTCAGTATAAATTGTGCATATGAATGAATGATATAACTAACAATTACACCAAACTGCAAAGCAGACCCTGCTACAGAAAAACCTAAAGCTTTTTAAATTGCTGGCGGTCGCAATGATCAGCTGAGCAGTCAATTAAAGAATTGATGAGGGAGGCAGTAGCTTGAGCAAAAGTTGATTGGTTAATCATTTACAGAAATTATAACTTGTCTACGAAACCTGCAAATATTTCAGCACTGGTCGCTGATATTACAATAAGTACATCAATAGTATACAAAAAAGCCCTTGAAGGGAACCTAAACTGAGAAGGATATGGATTTTTCCTTGTAAAATAATACCAGTTGCCTGACTCTCCTGCTAAACCTGTGTCTCTAATACTTTTAGCCACAAGCATGCAGGTCAGGTGCTCTGACTGAAGTCAGACTGGATTAGCTGCATGCTTGTTTCAGGTCTGTGATTCAGCCACTATTGCAGCCAAAGAGATCAGCAGAACTGACAAGCAACTCGTATTGTTTAAAAGGAAACATCCATATCCCTCTCATTTAAGGTTTCCTTTAACATATTAGCAGTGGCATAGCTAAGGAGCTGTGGGCCCTGATGCAAGTTTTACATTGGGGCCTCCTAAGCACTCTATACATAACAATTGATACGGCACATGCAAGAAGGGGATGGGGAACAGTTTGTTAATGATTACCACTACTCAAAGTATCTATAAAAGTGATTATTATGAACACAGGACCAATAGAGAGCTAATACTGCAGTTGAGGGAGGGCTCCTCTGGCCCAAGGGCCCAGATGCAGTCGCAACCTCTGCATCCCCTATTGCTACGCCCCTGCATATTAGCCAACACTGTTGGGTTTCCTGGTGATGTCCTTGGTTCAAGCATACTGGGGACATTCCCATGAGTGTTGCTAGATCTAAACTGAACATGCATTATATCATAGTAATTTATGCTGGTTCCTGCAGCTTTTCACTAAATATAACAATCTTTGTTATATGAAAACACAATAAAAACACATACCGTATATACTCGAGTATAAGCCGAGTTTTTGGGACCAAAAAAGTGGTCCAATATTGGGGGTCTCGGCTTATACTCAAGTCATGCTTTTATCCTGGCATTAGTCCTCCCAGAGCAGTATGTGCAGTAGAGTTGGGCCGAACGGTTCGCCGGCGAACGTGGTTCGCGCGAACTTAGGTGGTTCGCGTGCGGGTGTCGCACGCGAACGTTTTGCGGCAAAAGTTCGCAAAAAATCGGTTCGCCCCATAATGCACCTGAGGGTCAACTTTGACCCTCTACATCACAGTCAGCAGGCCCAGTGTAGCCAATTAGGCTACACTAGCCCCTGGAGCCCCACCCCCCCTTATATAAGGCAGGCAGCGGCGGCCGTTATGGCCACTCGTGTGCCTGCATTAGTGAGAGTAGGGCGAGCTGCTGCAGTCTCTCATAGGGAAAGATTAGTTAGGCTTAACTTCTTCCTGGCTGCATACCTGTTCTGTTCAGTGAGCCCTCAGCCCACTGCATACCTGTACTGTGATCCTGCCACTGCATACCTGTTCAGTGATCCTGCCACTGCATACCTGTTCAGTGATCCTGCCAGTGCATACCTGTTCATTGATCCTGCCACTGCATACCTGTTCAGTGATCCTGCCAGTGCATACCTGTTCATTGATCCTGCCACTGCATACCTGTTCAGTGATCCTGCCAGTGCATACCTGTTCATTGATCCTGCCACTGCATACCTGTTCAGTGATCCTGCCAGTGCATACCTGTTCATTGATCCTGCCACTGCATACCTGTTCATTGATCCTGCCAGTGCATACCTGTTCATTGATCCTGCCACTGCATACCTGTTCAGTGATCCTGCCAGTGCATACCTGTTCATTGATCCTGCCACTGCATACCTGTTCAGTGAACCCGCCACTGCATACCTGTTCTGTTCAGTGAACAGTTTGGTGTGTCAGTGTGAAGCAGTACCTTAATTACACTACCTGATTGATGTATACACATGCAAGATGTTTTAAAGCACTTTAGGCCTGTCATTTAGCATTCAATGTGATTTCTGCCCTTAAAACGCTGCTTTGCGTCAAATCCAGATTTTTCCCGGGGACTTTTGGCATCTATCCCACTCCGCCATGCCCCCCTCCAGGTGTTAGACCCCTTGAAACATCTTTTCCATCACTTTTGTGGCCAGCATAATTTTTTTTTTTTTTCAAAGTTCGCATCCCCATTGAAGTCTATTGCGGTTCGCGAACTTTAACGCGAACCGAACCTTCCGCGAAAGTTCGCGAACCCGGTTCGCGAACCTAAAATCGGAGGTTCGGCCCAACTCTAATGTGCAGCTGTCCCTGTGGCCCCCCGCTATGTGTCCAGCGTCAGTGCAGTATTCTCTGCTGTTTCTCTCCCCCTCAGTGCCCCCGGCATGTGTCTAAAGGCCAGAGCGGTATAATCAGCTGTTTCCCTCTCCCGACTGTTGCTGGCATGTGCCCAGCCTCCCGCTGAAGCAGTGTGTGCAAATTAGCTTCCCCCATCCCCTCCAAGTGTCTGCCGCTATGTTCCCTTTAACTGTCAAAAATAAGAAATGCATAAAATAGTATAAGAGCTCCACTTTGGGCTGGCATCCATCTCCAAAACAGATGCTGATGCCGTGCATGGCTATGGGGATACAGATGTCTTCCGAAAAAGTGCTTTTTCCCCGCTTGCAAAATCAAAAGCATCCTATTGATTTCAATCGGCTGTAATTCCACCTCCAGGTTTGGTGTGCAGGGAAATGCTGGAAACAAACCCAATGTGCAAAAAACTCTTGCTGCAAAGAGTAAAAATTCCTCATAGTTCCAATAATTGAAGTAGCCACAGTTATACTTGTCATGTTAATGACCTGCCACCTGAATGCAGCAAACAGTGAGACTTCTTTTCTGTATCTGGCCAGTCACATCTGTATTTTCATTTTCTCGGTCCTTACAAGTGCATATAGTAGCAGCTCCTGTCATTAACCACTTCGCATCCAGACAGAAGAAACAAATTGGCCTCAATTCTGGTAGGGTTTTCAAAAAAATTACCTCATGTACGGTAATTTACCTCATGAAGTAGAGACATTTAGCAATTCTGGTAGGTTTTAGTCATGTTTAACCTCATGTGGAAAATTTTACTCATGAATTACCACATGCGGTAAATTATGCGGTAATTTGTGCGGTACTTTGCTTTCATTTTACAGAAAATCTCTATAATAATGGAAATTAGGGGGCATGTTCGCACATAATTTACCAATCAGTTTAAAGAGGAACTCCAGTGAAAATAATGTAATAAGAAAAGTGCTTCATATTTACAATAATTATGTATAAATTATTTAGTCAGTGTTTGCCCATTGTAAAATCTTTTAAATCCATGATTTACATTCTGACATTTATTACATGGTGACATTTTAACTGTTGGCAGGTGATGTAGCTGCTGCTTGCTTTTATGGCAGTTGGAAACAGCTGTAAAGAAAAACAAAAGTTTGCTTTCCTAAAACAGAAAGAATTTGCGATAATTCAGGTTGGAGTGAGCTTGAGATGTCTCCCAGAGCAGCACTGCTGAATATATGCAAATTAACCATTGTACCCTTGGAAGCTAAACACACCTCCAGAACCGCTGGCTATTTCCCACAATGCAGCAAGGTTCACAGACAGGAAACTGCCAGGAGTACGTACTCAGAGTTTCTTGTGGGAGGGGCTTCACCACAATATCAGTCATACAGAGCCCCCTGATGGTTTGTTTGTGAAAAGGAATAGATTTCTCATGTAAAAGGGGGTATCAGCTACTGATTGGGATAAAGTTAAATTCTTGGTCTCTTTAAGACCTGCCTGTACCTGGCGGTAAAGTCAATTTGTGTGCATTTTGCAGTTTTAAGTGGAGTTCCTAGCCAGGCTGTGTAATAGAAAAGAATAGTAGAAATACAGTGGCTTGCAAAAGTATTCGGCCCCCTTGACGTTTTCCACATTTTTTCACATTACTGCCACAAACATGAATCAATTTTATTGGAATTCCACGTGAAAGACCAATACAAAGTGGTGTACACTTGAGAAGTGGAATGAAAATCATACATGATTCCAAACATTTTTTTACAAATAAATAACTGCAAAGTGGGGTGTGTGTAATTATTCAGCCCCCTGAGTCAATACTTTGTAGAACCACCTTTTTTGCTGCAATTACAACTGCCAGTCTTTTAGGGTATATATCTACCAGCTTTGCACATCTAGAGACTGAAATCCTTGCCCATTCTTCTTTGCAAAAGAAGCTGGAGCTAGCTCAGTCAGATTAGATGGACAGCGTTTGTGAACAGCAATTTTCAGATCTTGCCACAGATTTTCGATTGGATTTAGATCTGGGCTTTGACTGGGACATTCTAACACATGGATATGTTTTGCTTTAATCCATTCCATTGTTGCCCTGGCTTTATGTTTAGGGTCGTTGTCCTGCTGGAAGGTGAACCTCCGCCCCAGTCTCAAGTCTTTTGCAGACTCCAAGAGGTTTTCTTCCAAGATTGCCCTGTATTTGGCTCCATCCATCTTCCCATCAACTCTGACCAGTTTCCCTGTCCCTGCTGAAGAGAAGCACCCCCAAAAAATGATACTGCCACCACCATATTTGACAGTGGGAATGGTGTGTTCAGAGTGATGTGCAGTGTTAGTATTCCGCCAAAAGTTCCGTTTTGGTCTCATCTGACCAGAGCACCTTCTTCCACATGTTTGCTGTGTCCGCCACATGGCTTGTGGCAAACTGCAAACAGGACTTCTTATGCTTGTTTGTTAACAATGGCTTTCTTCTTGCCACTCCTCCATACAGGCCAGCTTTGTGCAGTGCATGACTAATAGTTGTCCTATAGACAAATTCCCCCAGCTGAACTGTAGATCTCTGCCGCTCGTCCAGAGTCACCATGGGCCTCTTGACTGCATTTCTGATCAGCGCTCTCCTTGTTCGGCCTGTGAGTTTAGGTGGAGGGCCAAGTCTTGGTAGGTTTAGAGTTGTGCCATACTCCTTCCATTTCTGAATGATCGCTTGAACAGTGCTCCGTGGGATGTTCAAGGTTTTGGAAATCTTTTTGTAGCCTAAGTCTGCTTTAAATTTCTCAATAACTTTATCCCTGACCTGTCTGGTGTGTTCTTTGGACTTCATGGTGTTGTTGTTCCCAATATTCTCTTAGTCAACCTCTGAGGCCGTCACAGAGCAGCTGTATTTGTACTGACATTAGATTACACACAGGTGCACTCTATTTAGTCATAGCACTCATCAGGCAATGTCTACTGGCAACTGACTGCACTCAGACCAAAGGGGGCCGAATAATAACGCACACCCCACTTTGCAGTTATTTATTTATAAAAAAATGTTTGGAATTATGTATGATTTTCGATCCACTTCTCACGTGTACACCACTTTGTATTGGTCTTTCATGTGGAATTCCAATAAAATTGATTCATGTTTGTGGCAGTAATGTGACAAAATGTGGAAAATTTCAAGGGGGCCAAATACTTTTGCAAGCCACTGTAAAACTCCAAATATTTACTGGAAATTTTTTTTATAAGGGATGCCTATAAATATACTTTATATAGTTTGCTACATAATCAAATACACCTTCCTCCCCTCAAAAAAAAAATCTTCCAAAGACTATCCTAACTTATAGAAGACAGACTACTATTATTTATTTACCGCATGCTTACCACTGAATAACTGCAGTTTTTACCAAACTTTATGCATTTACCACATGTTCGTAAATGCAGAAAAAATCTTTCACAATTGCTAAAAAAAAAAAAGAGGAAAGTACTGCATGAGGTATTTTACAGACAAAAAATATTTACCTCACATAGCTACCAGAATTGAGGCCATTATTTCTCAATTTTACTAATTCCAGTTTAAAAAATAAAAAGCGCTATTGTAGATAAAAAACACATTTTGTTTGGCTATTTTTACTATTTTTTTTTTTCTTTTTTTTTTTTCAAACTCAGCACACAGACCCAAATTCATGAGTAATCAGTTACATGTGGCATTAGCAATACTATTTTATTGCCGTACCCCTGAACTGAATTGTGTGATCATCATGGTTTGGTAGAAGCTACATACAAGCATTTTCGGTCTTTTTCACACCCTACCTCATCATTAGACGACTGTTGCTGAGCCTGGTATTTGGCTATCCTTCTCAAAAACACAACCTTCACCCATACAACCACACCCTCTTACACATGCCCTTTTCTCCCATGCCCTTCTCCCCTCCCCAGCCACCCCTTCAGATGACCTAACTAAGGTTAGTTGTGAGGCTTCTCCACACTTCTTCACATCTGGCTGCATGTCCCCGCCCCTCATTCATACATAATTCATCCATCCCAACAAACCATTCCCTTGTATCCAAAGTGGCCGGATTTTTCCAATTATTATTTTTACTATTAATCACAAAACTTAAATTACGTTCCTGTCACAATTTATGGTGAAGATATTTGATTCTAAAATAATGCTACAGTGTGTATTTTTCACTATGAACTGAGAAAATAAAAGTATGTTTAATGGTAAAAAATAATCTTATTGGTTCAGGGAACATATTTTCGCTTTCACCAATTGGTGCTGCAGCAGCCAGCAGATTGTGTCGGAGGTTTTGCACAGGAGCAAGCCCAATCGTGCACAGATGTGCTCCAGCTACACAACTTAAATCTACGTCCTTGAAAATTGTACGAGTGATTAGAAATTCTGATCGGATTGGTTGTAAATAATCTCCATTGATAGGCACAATCTATTACAAACGATTATAAAAAAAAGTCGTCTGATTTGGATTTTCTTGTCTGTTGTGATAGATAAGAAGCAAAGATTGGTTCGTTGATGGTGTAGTGAACAATTTTACTTCCAATTAGAATTATCTGATCGCTTGAACAATTTTTCGCTAGAAATTGGATCGTTAGTGGCCACCTATAGATGAAGTCACGCAGATATACTGTAGTGGTGGAAAAAGTGGTTAAATTACTTTCCCCTCAGAGATAGGGATTACAAACACTTGTGATATCTCACCCATAGACCTTTTTTAAGTCGTCTATCAAATTGCTTAGCTATTTTGCTGCCCACCTTATTTTTATATGAATGTTTGCACCTTTGTTACACCCAGAGGTGGCCTTAGAGTAGATGGGGCCTGGGGCGAGTGTCATATGCAGGGCCTAGAGCCATAAGTGTAGGCCATATACGTTCCCATACCACCACGCCCACGGGCTTGTCCACCTCTAATGCATTACACCTTTCTATTGTTTAAAAATAATTAAGGTCACTAAGCCAACCAATATAAGAACAATTATAATCAAACAGCCAATGGTACTCCCATTCACAATTTGATTACATTACTTATTGTTATTATTCTTATATTGGCTTAGTGGCCTTTAACTGACTGACGGGTGCTAGGCTGAATGGGAAGTTTAAGTTTGTATTGCTATCCAGACATGCTCCTAAGAAAGCCTAGTACCCATCCCCAGCTCCCAAGCCAGCCTAGTATCCATCCCCAGCTCTTCAGCCAGCCTAGTACCCACCCCTAGCTCCCCAGTCAGCCTAGCATCCATATCCAGCTCCCCAGCCAGCCTAGTACCCATCCCCAACCAGCCTAGTACCCATCCCCAGCACCCAAGCCAGCCTAGTACCCATTCCAGGCTCCGCAGCCAGCCTAGTACCCATCCCCAGCTTCTCAGCCAGCCTAATACCCATCTCCAGCTCCCCAGCCAGCCTAGCACCCATCCCCAGCTCCTCAGCCAGCCTAGTACCCATCCCCAGCTCCCCAACCAGCCTAGAATCCATCCCAAGCCAGCCTACTACCCTTCCCCAGCTCCAAAGCCAGCCTAGTACCCATACCCAGCTCTCAAACCAGCCTAGTACCCATTACCAGCTCTCCAAAGCAGCCTAGCACCCATCTCCAGCTCCTCAGCCAGTCTTGCATCCATCCCCAGCCAGCCTTGCATCCATCCCCAGCCAGCATAGCACCCATAACCAGCTCCTCAGCCAGCCTAGTACCCATCCTCAGCTCTTCAGACAGCCTAGTACCCATCCCCAGCTCCCCAGCCAGCCTAACCCCCATCCCCAACCAGTCTGGTACACACCCCTAGCTCTCCAGCCAGCCTCTATGTATCACTAGCTCCCAATCAGGTCTAGCACCCATCCCCAGCCAGTCTGGAGGCTCCAACCTGAGCCCCCTACGGCTCCAAGCCATGCTCCCCTGACTGACCTAAAATCCAATGGGCCCCTCGGGCTGAGGCTCTTGCACGTAACTTAATCTAATATTTGGCAAGCTCCATGACCGTGTAGAAATTAATTACAAAAATGCAAATGGCATAGTACAGTAAAGCATGCTGAAGACAAAAACCTAAGCAATAAAAGGAAGGTGCATAAAACAAAATAGGAAGATCTGTGAATTTGTAAATTATTTACTACTGTTCAGATCACAAACAGCTAGACTTCTGTATCCCTTTCCTGCACCACCACCAAAATGGGCAGGGCGGGCATGATTGCGGGATCCCCTTAAGGCGCGGGGCCCGGGGCGATTGTCCCACTTGTTCCCCCCTCCCCACCAAAGGCCGCCTCTTGTTCCACCCCTGACAAAGCCTCTTTAGGTTGAAACATGTTAGGTGAGGGTAGGGCAAGTACATAGCTAATGAGGTATTGATTGCACGTCTAATGAATTTACCTCAGCCTCTCTCTCTGCCTTTCTCTGTCTCTACCCCATGCAGTGAAAAATATTCTGGAGGGTAATTTGAAAGTAGTTTGAAGAGTGGATGCCTCTGTCAAAAGAAAAAGGAAAGTATATTTTGCGTAGCTGTAAATACACTGTCAACCTATGCCCATAGGGGATAACTTGTGTTTGTTTAATATATAATGTTCAAGTTATAATTGGATAAGCGCTCTGCGATGCTTGCACTTCTAAAAGATATCAGTAGCTGAGGTAAAAAGCCCCCCCTTCGGGGAAAGACTCACCAGACACCCGAAGGGGGGGGGGGGGGGCTTTTTACTTCAGCTACTGATATCTTTTAGAAGTGCAAGCATCGCAGAGCGCTTATCCAATTATAACTTGAACTGTATTGATGGTGCACACATCCAGGAGGAGCGCTCCCACTGACATCGACTATAGGACATAATTGCGTATTTGCTGTGGTTTTGCCTGCACTAAGACGCATATAAAGTTGTCTATGTTTTGTACATGAGCGCAGTATAGGGTGTTGATTTTACTTAATATATAATGTGAAGCTATGGCCTATGTCTACAGGAGTATGATTCCTTTAAAATGACTGTGGAGGAGAGCTGGTATCACTGGGAAAACATTTCATACAAGTCTATTTCATTTTATGTGACCTAAATAAAGGTTTTCATATGCTGGTATTTTTAGCTACAACAGTGGTCTTTGTGCTTTCTACATTCAGATAAAAGCCTATGGGAAGCTGGGATAACCAGAGGTGTTCACAGTCCCAAGCTCTGAGGTGAAAGCTGCTACTGAAGTGAGGAAGTGAGGCCTCATGCTGTCCATATGATGACAGGAGTCAATACTGGAGGTCATACATACATTGCACTAAAGAACTACTAGTAAGCAATAGGAATTTTTGTTAAAAGGTTAGGTGAGATTTAGTAGTCCAGTGTCAAAGTCTTGGCGCCCCAGTCCCCTTTGACTAGAAAATAGCTTGGATGAAACCGAGTCAAGTCAAGACAAAGACACACCTATAACATGCCAAAAAGCCAAGGACTCCACAAATGCAGACATGTACTATATAGCAGCTACTGAAGATCATAGGTGTCTTTCCCACAAAAAGTGCAGGAAGCAGTAACAGGTAGCCCCTCCAATGGCTTCACTGTATATGGAATTGATGATGATAGAATAATAATGTAATAATTTCAGCACAACATTAAAGCAATACTGAAGTCACGCTGAGAAAAGGTTAGATACTAACCTATGTAAATGGAAGGATCTAGTTCCTATAGAGCCTTCCTGGTACTCTCGCCGGGTCTTGCTGGGGTAACGTAATTGGGCTTAAATGTGGGCCAGGACACGATCTGCATGCAGTTTAATTGTTTTTCTGTGTTTGTAGGGGTTTCATCTGAGCACTCTGGGTTACTTCCATATCTCAAAAACATACAGATATGCAGATTGGTTCATCTCAAAATTGGCCTTAGGCTACATACACACTTGAAATAAAAGTCTTTGGAAAAAGCAAGATCACAGACCAATTTTATCCCATTCCATGTAGTATGAGAGCCATACTCTACATTGTAGTAAGTAGTGAAAAAGTTATAGGCTAATGAATGGGAAGCGAACATTGCTCGGATGCATAAAGTGAAAATGACTGAGGGCTTAAGTGGTTAACAGACATTCATCTACAGATCAGATCCACCAGGAGGGATCTTCAGATATGCAGATGAATGTCTGTTAACCTGCCTGGCATTCTGATTCCCGCGGCCGCCGGAACGGTTTTTGCTAATTTTTTAAAAAATTTATCATGTCGCTAGCCTAGCGATAGCTACATGATTCCCCCCTCCCTGCGGCGTCCCTCCCACCCCTCCGATCGCCGCCGGCGCAATCACCCATCCGGAAATCCCGTTCTGAGCGGGATTTCCAGGAGGGCTTCCCCCGTCACCATGGTGATGACCGTCGTGACGTCATCGACGTCATGACATCACAGGGAGTCCCGATCCACCCCTCAGCGCTGCCTGGCACTGATTGGCCAGGCAGCGCATGGGTTCAGGGGGGGGGAGGCTGTATGGCGGTGGGTAGCTGTGGATCGGCGGCGATCCGGCACAACACGCAGCAAGCACAGTGCTTGCTGCGTGTTTAAAACAAAATTATTCAAAACGGCCCAGCGGGGCCTGAGCACTGACCTCCGGCCTAGCTCGTCCAGAACGCCAGGGAGGTTAAACAAGGTGTGTATGAGGATCTGCAAATATCATAGACTATGAATGCATTTTGCAGGAACAGATCTTTTACAGGAACAGATCTTTTGCAGATACTGATCTGTTGAATGTGTACAACATCTTTGTGTGCAGCACTTGCAAAGATTTGTATCTGATGGGGAGTTCAGCTCAATAGAATAGACTGTAGAGTAAGCTCTCATACTACATGGAATTGGGTAAAATTGGTCTGTGAACTTGCCTTTTCCAAATATTTTTATCTCAAGTGTGTATGTAGCCTTAGTCTACAATAGGGACTAGGGTAGGGATTAGATTGTGAGCTTCTTTGAGAGACAGTTAATAACATGACTGTGGGCTCTGAAGAAGATGTCAGTGCTATATAAATACACAATAACATACTTCCCAACATTTGAAAATGAGAAGGATGAACACACCCCAAAGGAACTTAATGGGTTGCAGCAAAATGTGTATGTGGCTAAATAGGCATAATTTAAAAGATGTGTCTCATAGATTAAATTTACACAACATATATACTGTCATATTTACAGACTGTAAGGTAGTCAGAGGTCCCCCTTAGCATTAGATAGCCAGAGGTGTCCCCCAGTATTAGGTAGTCAGAAGTCTCTCTCAATATTAGCTAGTCAGAGGTCCCCCTCAGTATTAGGTAGTTAAAGGTCCCACTCAGAATTTGGTAGCCAAAGGTGCCTACAGAATAGGTAGGCAGATGTGACCTCACCTCCCCCCAGTATTGGGTAGTCAGAGGTGTCCCCCAGAATAGCTAGCTAGATGTGTCTCCCCAGCACAGACACACACTCTCCTCTCACACGACTCACTAGAAAGCCAGCCCATATCCTCCTGTCTTCTTCCTCCTGGCAGATACCAGCACACACACATGCAGGGAGCAGAACTAGCTCTCCACTGGGGTTGGGAAGGTGGGAGGAGCATGCAAATTTGGGACTGTCCTTCTCAAAATGCGACAGTTGTGAGGTATGCAATAATAATAATTTTATTCCATCTGCTTCTAGCTTGCAGTGTCTTATTATAGCAGGAAATACTACAATATCCAGTAAATGCAATATAGATAAAAACAGGGAACACCAAGAGCCCCAATAGTGTAATTCGTACTGGACAAGGTGGCAATAAGTTTGTATTGCTAAATACTCACAAGTCAAAGTCACCAGCAGGCAACCACTGTAAAGGCAGATGGGGAGATTGTCCTGACCCCACTCAGGATTAAGAAGTCGCTCTCTGTAGACAGGAAGAAAGGGTAGCAACCCTCCACCAAGGGTGGACTCAAAATTGTATACAATGAACAGAGGCGCCAAAAGTATAAGATTAGATTAAATGATCTTAAAAACCAACTTAATTGGCAAAATTGAAGGAGGAAGTGGTGGTCTTACCTCCCTCAAGCAGACACGACAACGACTGCGATTCAGACAGTCAAACACATTTATTAGGAAATAATAAACTGTAATGACTCTATTTCATATGGGGTGTGGTCAAATGAGGTGATTAGTTATTATAATAATTTTATTTTACTATCTTAATAATTATTTTCTTATGCATCATGCCATCAAATAAATATGTAAACTGCTGAGAAAAGAGAATTGGCTCTTGGGTGCATAAGAAATTACAAATAATCTTTATTATTTCTATCTATATATATATTAACACACAAATAAATAAATAAATAAATATAACCAGAATCCCCTTTAAAAACAGTGAAAACTCCCACTGGGCAAAATATTAGGGGTAGTGAGGCTGCAGTCTTCACAGTACCCAACAAAAAAAGAGAGTTCCACTCCACATCAAAAATCCAAGGATGATAAATGTGAGCAAAAATTAGCTGATATGAATCCACTTATAGGAGAGAAGCTAGCTAGGCCTTAGGATATCCAATTACATCACAATGAAGCTAGTTGTTGAGCACATGTCAGGCACCCACATCATAAAGGGGTGTATGCTTATTGTTATGCTGTGACATGTAGCATTCAAACGAAGGCCCCCCTGGAGCAAACCAGCGTGAAAATGCAGGTCCAAGAGTCTAAATCAAGGACATGTGGCAAGGAAATGGAAAAGCCACCCAATGTTTCTGTATGCTGACATGGGTTGTAGTTTCGTGGTCCCCCAATCGCAGGGATGCAGAGCTTTAAGCAGGGATGGAGAAGGCACAATATAGCAGGCCAGAAGCCCAATACGTAAATTGCCAGCAAAGGTTCAACAAGCAGCAGATGACAGGCAGGCCATGCAAAGCTTCATAGTTACCATCCTGTTGTACATGGAGTGGATCCAAATGCTGAGACGTGGATATGGAGAGGCTCGGTTGTGTATGCCCAGGGGAGATGGCTGCCAAATCCGCCTTACATGTTTCGCCGCACTAGCGGCCTTTTCAAAGGCAGGCAGCAGAAGCATGCATTTTTCAGTCTGGCAGAGGCGGTGTATGCCTGTGCGATTAACCATTCAATTGCAACATGTGTTTAGGAATGCGCAGCCTTTCCCCCCCCCACCTTTCCTTAACTTTGTAACTATGTAACTGTCAGGTTAGCTGCTCCCAGCCCCTCCTCCTGAGTTTCCTGTTTGCATGATAAGTAGTAGCAGATTTGCATATGATTTGCATCTGAATTTAATGCGAAGTGTGCAGAAAGTCTATATAGGTGCTACACACTGAGCTGGTGGTCATTTCAGATGCAGCCTTAGTGGTATGCGCTGGCATTCTCCTTGCTGTTCTACCAAATGTAAGTTACACATTTTTTTTGCATAGCTGCTCCCAAGGTTTTAAATTTAGGTTAGGTCACTTGCCCGGAGGTCTGCCTCACCGTGGCGCAAGTGTCTAATATAATATACTTTGCATGCAAACCATATTGGAAGCTAAAGTACCTCCTAGTTTAATAAATGTTAGCACTTGTCTTGGATGCAGGGCATGCATTTTTCAGTCTGGCAGAGGCGGTGTATGCCTGTGCGATTAACCATTCAATTGCAACATGTGTTTAGGGATGCGCAGCCTTTCCCCCCCCCCCCCCCCACCACCTTTCCTTAACTTTGTAACTATGTAACTGTCAGGTTAGCTGCTCCCAGCCCCTCCTCCTGAGTTTCCTGTTTGCATGATAAGTAGTAGCAGATTTGCATATGATTTGCATCTGAATTTAATGCGAAGTGTGAAGAAAGTCTATATAGGTGCTACACACTGAGCTGGTGGTCATTTCAGATGCAGCCTTAGTGGTATGCGCTGGCGTTCTCCTTGCCTTTATGTGAGTTCGACCCACCCCCTATACTACATCATTGGGCTAAACTTTGACCTATACATCACAGTCAGCAGACACATGGCAGCCAACCAGGCTGCACTCTTTCCTGGAGCCCCCCCCATATAAGGCAACAGCGTCAGCCATGTTCTCACTCTGTGTGCTTCTTTTTTAGTGAGAGAAGGGAGAGAGGTTGCTGCAGAGATGGGAAAGCTTAGTTAGGCTCTTGTTAGCTTGCTCCTTGCTGATATTTGTTGCTGAAAAGCACCACCAAAACCGCTCTTTTGAGAGCTAATGTTCTTGTGATTGTGTGTGGCCCAATGACAGCCCTGTCTGTCACAGCTGGTTCTTGCTAATTGCTATACTGTGTCAAGCCCAACACATTCAGTGCCTAGTGTAACTGCTGCACATTGTATTATAATACCAGTCACTGCATCTGTGTGACCGCACGCTGTTTTATATACCAGTCACTGCATAGCTTTCACTGCATCTGTGTGACTGCACGCTGTTTTATATACCAGCAGTCAGTCAGTGCATCCATTTTCACTGCACCTGTGTGACTGCACACGGTTATACCAGCAGTCACTGCAACCTTTTCACTGCACCTGTGTGACTGCACATTGTTATACCAGCAGTCACTGCATACCGTTCACTGCACCTGTGTGACTGCACATTGTTATACCAGCAGCCACTGCATACCTTTCACTGCACCTGTGTGACTGCACATTGTATTATACCACATTGTCAAGTCAGTGCATACCTTTCACTTCATCCCCCCCCAATAGGGACAAAACAACAGGCAGAGGCAAAGCCAGAGGCAGGCTACCCGGCAGGTCTGTTCGAGGTTGTGCTGTCGTGATTTCGTGCGGCCCTCAACCAAAGTATAGTGTTCAGAAGAAAGCATGTGCCATCAACCCCCAATATGGTGAGGACGTAGTTGACTATTTAACACAGAACACCTCATCTTCCTCAGCTTCCGCATGGAAGTGTAACATATCTTCCAACTCCTGCTCTGATTCTGGCACCCTACTTAACACTCTGTTGGCAGCCATCAAAGTGCCATCATCCCAGGGCTCAGCAGTGTGGACATTTTTTTGTGTGTCTGCCTCAGATGAGAGCAATGCCATCTGTACTCTCTGCCACCGAAAATTGAGCAGTGGAAAGACCAAGACCCGCGTACGGGCAACTGCCTTACGAAGGCACATTATGAAACCGCACAAACTGCAATGGGATGACCACCTGATGAAAAGCAGCAGACAAAAGCAAAGCCACACACTGCAGTGGAAGATACCAGGCCGCAATTATTTCTCAAAAAAGGCGATACCCAAACTGTACCGTGATGTTGAAAGGCAAGTGGTGTCATCTCTGGCACACAGTGTTGGGTCAAGGGTCCATCTGACCACGGATGCCTGGTCTGCAAAGAACAGTCAGGCCTGCCCGAAGACTAAGTCAGTCCCCACACACAGCATCTCTACCTGCACGCCGTGTGACTGCCCGCACTAAGACTGTCAGTCCGGTATACACACAAGATGTTTTCAAGCACTTTAGGCCTCCAATTTAGGAATGCATTGTGATTTCTGCCCTTTAGGGATTATAACCCTGTTCTACATCAAATCCGGAATTTTTCCAGGGACTTTTGCCGTGTATCTCACGCCGTCATGTCCCCCTCCTGTTGTTAGACCCCTTGAAACATCTTTTCCATCACTTTTGTGGCCAGAATTAGTGTTTGTACTTTTGAAAGTTCGCCTGCCCATTAAAGTGTATTGCGGTTTGCATGATTCGCCGGTAATCCGCGGGTTCGCGATATCTCTTTATCTGTAACATGTTCTCTTTATACAGAAATACTAACATTTGAAAAATTCAGATAAGGGAAAGAGGAACGAGAAGTGAAACTAAATGTTACTTTGTTCTTTAGAAAAATGTCGTGTGATACAGCTAGCAGTTATGTTTGGGACTGTGAGATCAGTGAGCCCAAGCATTTGACGTTTGCCTCATTAAAATAAATCTATCCACAGTGCAACTACAGAAAGTATGCATGGCAGAGGCTTGTTTTAATAAGCCAAACCTAAGATCATAAACTCCAGGAACTTAGAGCAAGCAATTAAAGTTGATCTTTCACTAATTTAGAGACTAACTACTTTCAAATAACTCTATGATTGTAGGAAAAAGATATGTGCACCAACCGTCCATTTCATGTGATTTGCATCTTCTGATACGCCATATACAAGTGCATCAAGATCTAACCTTTATGTCAGCATCCATCTAGACCAGGCTTTCTCAACCAGGGTTCCCTGGAACCCCAGGGTTCCTTGAGGACTCTGCAGGGGTTCCTTGGAATTTTCCCCCATCGGGGAGGAAGTATAATAGAGCACCTTATAATAGGGGGTACTGTAAAAAGAAGCACTAAATTGGGGTCAGAATAATAATGAGCACAGTATAATGAGTGGCAGTGTAATAGGAGTTAGTGAAATAAATAGCCTCGCATACTTTTAAAGACCATGCCTCCGGAAAAATAAATGCAGGGGTTCCTTGAGATTTAAAATTTGTTTGCAGGGGTTCCTTGAGATCCAAAATTTGCAGGGTTCCCCCATGTTAAAAAGGTTGAGAAAGGCTGATCTAGACAAAAAAGGCAGCTGTGGGAGTGGAGTGGAGGGGGAAGGATACCAAGGTGGGACAGGCAACGGCCGTTTTGCTTCCTTCTGGATGCTTAGTCACGCTGTGTTCCTGTCACAAGATGTCCTCAGTCTGATGACTGAGGACATCTTGAGACAGGAACGCAGCTTCCTGCGCATGCTTTTAGTCTGCGAACAGGAATTAATGCGTGTAAGTGTAACTCCCCCATGGTCTGACATTCAGCCGAGATCAGCCCCGGTAACTGGCTCAGTCGCGTCAGTCCGGGTCTACTGCGCATGTGTGGGAGGTCCACGCATGTGCAGAAGACCCAGACTGGACCCGACTGAGATTATTATCAGGGCTGATTGAGGCTGAACGGGTGACCGCAGGAGGACAGCAAGGGACTCAGACGGGTTTATGCTGCAGGAAGAAGCCCCGGGTGAGTATCAAATCATTATTTTTTACACCTCTGGTACACTTTCAACGGTACCTGAGAAAAACATGTATATACAGTCCCAATCCTACTTACAACTAAGCTATGTCCCTTTTTTTCTTGCTGAAAAGGGGTAAGAATCCAAGCCTCTAAATGACAGTTTCTCTGAAGGAAAACGGTTGTCATTCAGCTGAAACTGTAAAAATTTTAAACCTACATTTTTCATTTTTAGGCCTCGTTCACAGCATCAGACACAGATGGCCATGCGATTGGACCGCAACGCGTACGACTGCACGCCATCTGCGTTTGCATGTGCTGCGTGGCTAATCCCATTCACTGTAGTGAATGGGTCAGCCGTGGGTTTTGGCAAAATATGCGCTCAGCATGCGCTCGCGCAACGCACTGGTACGGAGCTCATGCAGTGTGAATATCAGGCAGTGCAGTCTCCTGCACGCATTGCCGAAATACGGACGGCAACGCGTGTAATGTGAACGAGGCCTTAAAGAGGAACTTTAACTCAGGATTGAATGTCATCCCAATCAGTAGCTGATATCACCACAAGAAATCTTGACTTTTCCGATATTGTGGTGAAAACCCTGCCCCAGTGTAATGTCATAACCATGGTCCTGAGAGTTTGCTGTCTGTGATCCTTGTTGCATTGTGGAAAATAACAGCTTTTTCCAACTGCAAAGCAGGCAATATCTTCCTCTGCACATAGAACCCTCAGTAACAAACATTCCGTTCAGATCACCTAGCAGAACTAAAGATGTTATTAACACCAGTGATATATTTCAGAATGTAAATCAGAGAGAGGAAAGATTTTACAATGGGTAAACACTGACTAAATAATCTATACATTTAATTTGCCAATCATTGACCAATTTTACCACCTCCATGTAGTACAAGAGTTTACCTACACAATCTGCTCATAGTATTTGTAATCCGTTCACCCTCATACTACATGGAGGTGGTAAAATTGGCTAATTATTGGCCAATCAAAATTGAAGGTATGTACCAAACTTTAGATACAAAATAAGACAACTAGATTTCAAGAGAGTCAGATTGGGACTGTAGATAGAATTTTCCTTGGATCTCTGAAAGTCACTGCATTATCCTGTATTGTTAATAGCTGTGGCACAGAGTGAGAGGAGGCTGTGTAAAGTGTTCCCGTAAGCAGAAATCTAATAATTACAGGTTACTGCACTTTGCCTGTCATCGCTGATCTCTGTACAGTTTTAATGGCTTTGCCTGGAAATGTTGAGATGAAAAGAAACAAAGCGAGCCCCAGCATCTATTTAAAAACTCCACTACTGTCGGTTTGATGAACTCACATGTAAACACTAACGTCGCATTATAATGTAATAAGCAAACCAGGCATATAACACACTAAATAAAGCAAAGGGACATGCAAACAGATGAAACTGAAATATGCTTCACAGCCGTGAAAACAGCCATGTACTTTATGCCTCCATCGTTATTTGTGAGAGGAATAACTTTAATAGACTGATGTTTTATTAACCAACAGACCTAAAGCAAGCCGCTGTTTCGTATCATGCCATTCAGGCAGATTGTTCATTTAGAAATTCTTTTGAAGGGAATTAAGAGACTTAATTTATGTAGCTGAAACAGGTTTTCTCCATAAAGAAAACACATTTCTATCAAATGGCAGCCTATTTACTCTGCTCTTCCCAATTACACAGCGATCCTGATTGAGTTCTTCAAAGTTGTGGCTGCCTAAAGCTATAGTGTGATATTAATAAATGGAATGGAAACAGCTACTCATATATTATTTATATTCGTTACCCTGGCTTTCATTTAAAGTAAACCTGTCACTGAGGACAAACAGCGCTTGTCACCAAAAATGAATTTGCAGTAAAATGGCACTTTCACTACTGCTACTGATTGACACAAAAATAGCAGAGTTGTCATTATATGAGGCTGGATAAAAGCAGGCGATGCTGTAAATTTGGACATTTCCAGGTAGAGATGAATTAAGATGAAATGGGGCCTAAGACAAGTAGCACCTTTGGGTCAACCCTTCATGTCTATCTGTTTGTTTGTTTGTTTTTGGTAAGATTTAGTGGGGGCTGGCATAGACTAGGCCCCTACTTTCTCCCAGGCCCTAGTCAACTGCCTAGGTTGCCTTGTGAATGATACGGCTTTGCTTTTCTGTGATGCTATTTTCAACTAATCAGTGTCTTGTTATACTTAACCTTTAGCTGACCGCCTAAACGGAATGGCGGCGGCTCCCTTGTTCCTCCGCAACGTATATATGTGTAATCCCGCAAGGAACGAGAGTTGACGGGAGCTCACACGAGCGCAAGCTCCCGTCAGTTTATGCAGCGGGCCCCAACGATCAGCTTGCCAGCAACTGATCAGTGCTGGGAGGCTGTTTTTTTGTAATAAAACATTTAAATATTTATATTGCACTGACATCTTATGCAATGCTGTGCAGAGTATACCCGGTACTCTTGTCACTTAAACTTAACTGTCCCTCAGAGGGGCTCACAATCTAATTCCTTCCATAGGCATAAGTCTATGTATGTATGTATTTATGTATAGTGTAGTGTATGTATCTTAATCTAGAGCCAATTTGGGGGTAATAAAAACGTTGTTTTTTTTTTTTGCAAAAATTTCGGTCATTTTTAATCTAAAAAAAAAACTGTAGCAATGAAATACCACCAATTAAAAGCTCTATTTGTGAGAAGAAAAAGAGGTACAATTCATTTGTATGGCCAAGCAATAAACCGTTAAAATTGTGAAATTCCGAATTGTAAAAAATGGCCTGGTCAGTAGGGGGTTATAACCTCTGGGGCTCAAGAGGTTAAAGGACAATTTCAGTGAGAGGTATATGGAGGCTTCCATATTCATTTCCTTTTAAGCAATACAAGTTGCCTGACTGTCCTGCTGATCCTTTGCCTCTAATATTTTAGCCATTGACCCTGGACCAGCATATGAAGATCAGGTGTTTCTGACATTTTTGTCAGATGTGACAAGATTAGCTGCATGATTGCTTCTGGTGTGATTCAGACACTACTGAAGCCAAATAGATCAGCAGTGCTGCCAGGCAGCTGGTGTTGCTTAAAAAAATACATATGGCAGCCTCCATATACCTCTCACTACATTGTCCTTTAAGGGGTGGAACAAATGGCATAGCAGAGGTTGTAACTGAAATGGGAACTCTTGTATCTAATAATAACTCTTGTATTATCTAATAATGATGGCCCGAACAGTTCATCGGCGAGCAGTATTCTGCAAACATCAGCTGTTCGCATTTGTGGCGAATAGCAAACATTTGGCATGTTCGATTCACCCCTATACATCATTGAGCTAAACTTTGACCCCTTACCTCACAGTCAGCAGACACATGGCAGCCAATCAGCTAGCACCCCTTCCTGGGCCCCCCACCCCCCTATCAAAAAGCAGTTACAGTGGCCATATTGGATCAATACTTTGCTGGCTGCTGACTGTTAGTGAGAGCGGGGACAGATTTGCTGCAGATAGGTAGGGAAAGCATTAGCTAGGCCTGTGAAGTGATTTCACAGCAAGTGAGGAACAAGAACAAACAGCCCTATTGAGAGCTAGCACACCTGTCTTCTGTGCTTTTTTTTTGTGTGTATGTGACACTCCACAGCCCACTAACACCAAGAGCTGTGTGAACACTAATGCTGTTGCCTCATTAAGTTACAGGTACAGAACCACTCTAGTGCATTATTATTTCACTGTATTCTGATAGTACTATTGCATTTCTCTGTTTGTGACACTCCACAGCCCACTGACACCCAAAGCTCTGCATAATGTGATTTCTGCCCTTTAGGGATTAAAACCCGACTTTGCGTCAACTCCATAATTTTTGGTGAGACTTTTGGCATGGATCCCCCTCTGGCATGCCCCTGTCCAGGTGTTAGACCCCTTGAAACAACTTTTTCATCACTTTTGTGGCCAGAAACAGTCTTTGTAGCTTTTAAAATTTCCCTTCCCATTGAAGTTAATGGTGGTTCACCAGATTCGCCTGTTAGCAAACAGTTTTCGGAAGTTCGCATTTGCCGTTCACAAACAGAAAATTCTATGTTCGCAACATCTCTACTGCTTAACCTTAACGAAAGGGTCCCTCCTTCAAGCGGGGCATTAGCTTTTCATTGGTGCTGTGCTACTGTAGTTATGATCACCTCTACATGTGCTGAGAATAGTTGTAATCATTAACAAACTATTCTCCTGCCCTGCTTCCACCTCTCTTAAGGCTCATACACACATCAGACCATAGTCTTTTGAAAATGAAAGATCACAGACCAATTTTACCCCCTTCCATGTAGTATGAGAGCCATACCTACACCGTCTATTCTATGGAGCTGAACTCCCCATCAGATAGAAATCTTTGCAAGATGCTGCACACACAGATGCTGTACAGACACAAAAGATCTGTAGCTGCAAAAGCTCTGTTCCTGCCAAAGATCCGTTCCTGCAAAATGCATTCATAGTCTATGAGATCTGCAGATCATCATACACACATGATTTAACTGACATTCATCTGCAGATCAGATCCACCAGGATGGATTTTCAGATCTGCAGATGAATGTCTGATCTGCAGATGAATGTCAGTTAAATCATGTGTGTATGAGGATCTGCAGATCTCATAGACTATCATTGCAATTTGCAGGAACGGATCTTTGGCAGGAAAAGATCTTTTGCAGATACTGATCTTTTGTGTCTGTACAGCATCTGTGTGTGCAGCATCTTGCAAAGATTTCTATCTAATGGGAGTTCAGCTCCATAGAAAAGACTGTGTAGGTATGGCTCTCATACTACATGGAAGGGGGTAAAATTGGTCTGTGATCTTTCATTTTCAAAAGACTATAGTCTGATGTGTGTATGTGGCCTTAGGGCTGGTGCACACCAGAGCGGTTCTGATGCTTTTGTAAAATGCTTGCAGGGGGAAAACCGCTTGGCTAATGAAAGTGAATGGGATGATGCACACCAGCGCAGGTCGTTTTTTCCACAAACGCAAACTCAGTGGCTGCAACATTTTTTAGATTTCTGAGGCGTTTCTGCCTCAATGTTAAAGTATAAGAAAGTGGAAAACCGCTCTGAAAAATGCTAAATCAGAGCGGTTTTCCAGGCGTTTTTGTTACAGAAACTTTTCAGTAACAGCTTCACTAGAGTGACCAGACGTCCCGGATTGCCCGGGACACGTCCCGGATTCAGGGTCCGCTGTCCCAGGCTTAATGAGGTCCCGGGAAACGTCCCGCTTTCAGCAGCGGGACGTCCCGGCCTCGGGACTCTGGCCACTCTCTCCTCAATGAACTGGCAGCGGCGTCTATAGACGCCGTGCCAGTTCATTGCCCGCAGCCCCGCTCCAGCCTCCTCTTCCGGTGTTTGTTTCTGACACCGGCAGGCGAGCAGGGCTACGGCAAGATGGCTGCCGAAGCCCTGTACTGGAGACCTATTTCTGTCTCTAGTACAGGGCTTCGGGCGCCATCTTGCCGTAGCCCTGCTCTGCCAGGCTGTCAGCGTGGAAGACTGCAGGAGAAGTAAGACGGTCCCAAGGAGCAGCGCGCCAGAGGCCGGAGACTTCTGCCAGGTGAGTAAATGCTTTCTTTTCCAGGTGAAATGTTTGCCCGCATTGTTTCTTTTCCGGTGAAATGTTTGCCCGCATTGTTTCTTTTCCAGGTGAAATTTTGCCCGCATTGTTTCTTTTCCGGTGAAATGTTTGCCCACATTGTTTCTTTTACAGGTGAAATGTTTGCCCGCATTGTTTCTTTTCCGGTGAAATGTTTGCCCGCATTGTTTCTTTTCCAGGTGAAATGTTTGCCCGCATTGTTTCTTTTACAGGTGAAATGTTTGCCCGCATTGTTTCTTTTACAGGTGAAATGTTTGCCCGCATTGTTTCTTTTCCGGTGAAATGTTTGCCCGCATTGTTTCTTTTCCGGTGAAATGTTTGCCCGCATTGTTTCTTTTACAGGTGAAATGTTTGCCCGCATTGTTTCTTTTACAGGTGAAATGTTTTCCCGCATTGTTTCTTTTCCAGGTGAAATGTTTGCCCGCATTGTTTCTTTTCCAGGTGAAATGTTTGCCCGCATTGTTTCTTTTCTGATGAAATGTTTGCCCGCATTGTTTCTTTTCTAGCGAAATGTTTGCCCGCATTGTTTCTTTTCTGGTGAAATGTTTGCCCGCATTGTTTCTTTTCTAGCGAAATGTTTGCCCGCAGTGCGTTTCTTTTCTGGTGAAATGTTTGCCCGCATTGTTTCTTTTCTAGCTAAATGTTTGCCCGCAGTGCGTTTCTTTTCTGGTGAAATGTTTGCCCGCAGTGCATTTCTTTTCTGGTGAAATGTTTGCCCGCAGTGCGTTTCTTTTCTGGTGAAATGTTTGCCCGCATTGTTTCTTTTCTGGTGAAATGTTTGCCTGCATTGTTTCTTTTCTGGTGAAATGTTTGCCCGCATTGTTTCTTTTCTAGCGAAATGTTTGCCCGCAGTGCGTTTCTTTTCTGGTGAAATGTTTGCCCGCAGTGCGTTTCTTTTCTGGTGAAATGTTTGCCCGCATTGCGTTTATTTTGTACCGACATGTTGCCCGCATTGTGTTTATTTTGTACTGACATGTTTGCCCGCATTGCATTTATTTTATACTGACATGTTGCCCGCATTGCGGTTATTTTGTGCTGACATGTTGCCTATTGCATTTATTTTCTGGTGTCCGGGGTAACTGTTACTGCATTTATTATTTAATGGTCATAGATGGCTATGTTTGCTGCTTTGTGGTTACGGTATACTATTAGCATCACACAGTTTCTGCACACCCATGATGCAAAGTCTCGTTTGTCCACATCATGGCGTAAACACTGCTTTCTTATGCCTCGCTGTTACATCATTACGTTAGCTCCGCCAATACAATGTCGTGGCCACGCCAATTTTTGTCTGTTTCTGACACCGGCAGGCGAGCAGGGCTACGGCAAGATGGCTGCCGAAGCCCTGTACTGGAGACCTATTTGTGTCTCTAGTACAGGGCTTC
Source organism: Hyperolius riggenbachi (assembly GCF_040937935.1). Classification (NCBI taxonomy): domain Eukaryota; kingdom Metazoa; phylum Chordata; class Amphibia; order Anura; family Hyperoliidae; genus Hyperolius; species Hyperolius riggenbachi. The sequence continues at coordinate 136,305,512 of NC_090657.1, forward strand.
GGGCGCCATCTTGCCGTAGCCCTGCTCTGCCAGGCTGTCAGCGTGGGAGACTGCATATTTTATACATGACCGGTACAGAGTGCGGCGTGTTTTCACATAGCCGCCATGTAAGCCACAGTATCCGTGAACAAGCACCAGTGAGGTGTGAAACAATTGTTGGATTATCCGTGGGCTATCTGTGTGTGGGTTATCAGACTGGTGAAGTATCGCATTCTCTTTTATGTGAACTGTATTGCTGCTACTATTATCTTTTATTACAAGTGGATTAAAACGGTTTGCTACATCATTGGTGCCCATGTGTTGTTTTGCTGAAGTGGAAGATTGCTACTCTCTATTGCTTCCCATCACTTGCATTCATTTAGGGGGCGTCTATGGCCTGTTAATCTTTCTGAGAGATTTCTCCAGATTGCATACCAGTGATAGCTTTATCATGAACAACACAACAGAAGTGAGCCAACCACTGCCTCTCCTTTTAAAACTGTTTTTATTTTATCATTTTGGGTGTCTGCACCCTCCATTTAATACTGTTTTACACCTCTTTTGGGGTGTTGTTTTTAGTTAAGTCCCCTTTGGCGCTGACCTAATCCTCAGGAGTGCAACCAGTAAGGATCCTCACATACCTGAACGAGCATCATGGTATTTGCAACTTATTGTAACCAGAAAAGTGTGAGTAATCCTCTTTACCTAAAACTCTTTTGGTACTTAGACATACAGTATTTCACCATTGGTCATCTTTGTGTTTTTTCATTCCTTGCAATCTTCAGGTTGTCCTCCTTCAGCTCTTAGCGGCATCTGACCAACCCCCAAGCGTATTGTGCTCCTTCTCAACCTGTCCACCGAAAGTCAATATATATTATATGTCACATGTTGTTCCTCCTTCCCCTCCATAGCTACAAACATGTTCTTAGCCTCTAGACTATCAATGCATCTGAATAGCACTTGTCTCCAAACTGTCACTTTAGGGATTGAGTCTCGATCCCTGCAACTGAGACAGAGTTACATTTTTTACAAGGCTCTAGTCCTGGTTGACTGATAAGCGGGCACTTGTGCCTGGTGATGTGCCTGGATATATATGTGGTTTTTTTTTCTTGTTACTGACCCTTGTGGCCAGGGTTTTAATCCAGTGCACTCCCTCCTTCCCCTGTCTGTGTTTATTTGTTAGCATGCACACAGCTTACTGTATGCTGGCGTATGTGCATGGTGCGCATGGATACATTACGTAAGCTCCCTTGTGCAATTGGTATGATGCGCTATCTGTCCCAGGAGAACACATCAGGATGTGCTCCTAATCCCTATATAGGTTTGATGCAATGAATGTTTGCATGGCTGCACTATGCATGTTACAGGGCCAGAGTTAGGACACCTACGATTACCTGGGTGCTCTTGCGCAGTGTAGGTGACTAAGCAATAAAATACATTCTTTTGTGAACTAAGATCCCGGCTTTTAACTTCGCTGTAGGGATAACAGTGGTGCTTGGATGAGTGAATCTGCAAATGCATTTGTTTGAATATTTGCATGCGAGTGTTATTCATTTTTTTGGGCCACACCCCCTTTAGCACCTTCCTTTCCTTAATAACTTATTTAAATTTCCTAACTAGAGGTGATGTTCTTGGATATACAGGAACTTCTAAAAAAATTAGCATACTGTGATAAAGTTCATTATTTTCTGTAATGTACTGATAAACATTAGACTTTCATATATTTTAGATTCAAATACACACAACTGAAGTAGTTCAAGCCTTTTATTGTTTTAATATTGATGATTTGGGCATACAGCTCATGAAAACCCCAAATTCCTATCTCAAAAAATTAGCATATTTCATCCGACCAATAAAAGAAAAGTGTTTTTAAAACAAAAAAAGTCAACCTTCAAATAATTATGTTCAGTTATGCACTCAATACTTGGTCGGGAATCCTTTTGCAGAAATGACTGCTTCAATGCGGCGTGGCATGGAGGCAATCAGCCTGTGGCACTGCTCAGGTGTTATGGAGGCCCAGGATGCTTCGATAGCGGCCTTAAGCGCATCCAGAGTGTTGGGTCTTGCGTCTCTCAACTTTCTCTTCACAATATCCCACAGATTCTCTATGGGGTTCAGGTCAGGAGAGTTGGCCGGCCAATTGAGCACAGTAATACCATGGTCAGTAAACCATTTACCAGTGGTTTTGGCACTGTGAGCAGGTGCCAGGTCGTGCTGAAAAATGAAATCTTCATCTCCATAAAGCTTTTCAGCAGATGGAAGCATGAAGTGCTCCAAAATCTCCTGATAGCTAGCTGCATTGACCCTGCCCTTGATAAAACACAGTGGACCAACACCAGCAGCTGACATGGCATCCCAGACCATCACTGACTGTGGGTACTTGACACTGGACTTCAGGCATTTTGGCATTTCCCTTTTGCCCAGTCTTCCTCCAGACCTTGATTTCCGAATGACATGTAAAAGTTGCTTTCATCCGAATAAAGTACTTTGGACCACTGAGCAACAGTCCAGTGGTGCTTCTCTGTAGCCCAAGTCAGGCGCTTCTGCCGCTGTTTCTGGTTCAAAAGTGGGTTCATGCTTCCATCTGCTGAAAAGCTTTATGGAGATGAAGATTTCATTTTTCAGCACGACCTGGCACCTGCTCACAGTGCCAAAACCACTGGTAAATGGTTTACTGACCATGGTATTACTGTGCTCAATTGGCCTGCCAACTCTCCTGACCTGAACCCCATAGAGAATCTGTGGGATATTGTGAAGAGAAAGTTGAGAGACGCAAGACCCAACACTCTGGATGAGCTTAAGGCCGCTATCGAAGCATCCTGGGCCTCCATAACACCTGAGCAGTGCCACAGGCTGATTGCCTCCATGCCACGCCGCATTGAAGCAGTCATTTCTGCAAAAGGATTCCCGACCAAGTATTGAAGCATAACTGAACATAACTATTTGAAGGTTGACTTTTTTTGTTGTAAAAACACTTTTCTTTTATTGGTCGGATGAAATATGCTAATTTTTTGAGATAGGAATTTTGGGTTTTCATGAGCTGTATGCCAAAATCATCAATATTAAAACAATAAAAGGTTTGAACTACTTCAGTTGTGTGTATTTGAATCAAAAATATATGAAAGTCTAATGTTTATCAGTACATTACAGAAAATAATGAACTTTATCACAGTATGCTAATTTTTTGAGAAGATCCTGTATATGTGTTTTTTTTTTCCTTGATAAGTGGCACTTCCCTTTTACCATTTTATCAAGAAAACGATAAAAAGTTAAACCTTTTTTTCAATGTAAACAATTTTAATATGCGCTGTGCTATGACATCCAGCTAAACATATGTTCTTTCAATCTTAATTTCAGGTCCAGTTTAAAAACTTAGTTGCATGGTGTGACATATCTTTATGTGCATTTCTTACCTCTGCCATTTTATACAAGCTTCTGTGTCAGATGTAACATTAGAAAAAGTTCCCTCTGGGCATGGTGCGCACTGGGTGTCTGAAAACCTGTTGGCTGTAGAAAACAAGAGCACTTTAGACACTTTTAAAGTTTAACAGGTTGCTGCAAAGGTTTTGGCAAGTACAAATGTTATTGTAGTATTATTATTGTATTAAGTATTTTTGTAGAAACAAGACAATTTTGATTTCAAGTTTCTTTAATGGAGTACCCTTACGGGAGGTCATAGAGAACCGTAACCACTAAAGATGCCCATACATGGTACAATTTTTCTTTTTTTTCTTCGATTAGATAATTTAGTTTGATTGTTCTATTAGATCGAATATAAAGATTTTCCCAACATGTCTGATCTGATTTTTATAGAAAAAAATGGATAATCGTTCGTTTTTCTTGTTAAAAAAAGGATTCTTTTCAACTTTCATTCGATTCGATCATTTTGGTTGAAAAAACAGGAAAATCGAACGTTTTTATTGTACCGTGTATGGGTACTATAAGATTGTGTGTTGGCAATTAATCTGGATTAGCTGTAAGGGTGAAACTGGTAATAACAAAGCTTGGGGTTTGGGCAAAACAAATCTGTGCTGAATTTAATGATAGCAGTAAGGCGATGACACAATCCCTGAACATTATAGATAGTTACGTAAGCAAAATTATGCAGCATTGCCATGGCTGTAAGCAAGAAGTTCAGAAGGTGTTGAAAATCATAAATGAATGCAGACTGAATCAAAAAGATATTGTTAAATAATTTGCAATTAAAATATGCATAGTTATTTATGTTATTGCTAACAGTTTATAATTGTTTGTTTTCTGTTCAGTCTTCCCAGAACATAAATCCCAAACTCCATAAATATATAAAAAACCCACAATTGGACAATCACTGACCAATTTTACCTTCTAGACATATGAGGGTCAACCAATATTGAATTCTATTAGCTATGAGCAGATTGTGTAGGAGGTAAACCATCATACTACATGGAGATAGTAAAATTGTTCATAGATTGGCCAATCATAACTAAGGTCTCGTTCACATTGCATTCCGTTCGCGTGGCCGCCCGAGTTTTGTCATTTTTTTTTTTTATTCCTGCGATTACCTGCGTGGTTTTTTTATACTATTTTCTATTCGGTTTTGCAGAGCGATTGCGGTTTTTTACTTCCTGACGTCTGTCAGGAAGTAGTGTTGGGCGAACAGTGTTCGCCACTGTTCGGGTTCTGCAGAACATCACCCTGTTCGGGTGATGTTCGAGTTCGGCCGAACACCTGATGGTGTTCGGCCAAACCGTTCGGCCGCATGGCCGAACGTTCCCCGAACGTTCGGCTAGCACTGTGATTGGCCGAACGGGTCACGTGGTTCGGACCCGAACGCGCTCTGATTGGCCGAACTGTCACGTGGTTCGGGTAAATAAATACCCGAACCACGTCATATCTCCGCCATTTGTCTGTGGGTTTAGCTTTGGGTAGGCAGGCAGGGTAGTTCGCGCTCCAGCCACGCTAGCCAGGGTCCCCCCAGTCATTGTGTCGCTGCTGGGAATAGTAGTACACCGCTAGCTCAGCCACACTATATAGCATTCTGTTTACTGCCACTCTGTGTCTGTTGGGAATAGTAGTACACCGCTCACCCGCCACTGTATAGCATTGTGCTCTGTGTCACTGCTGGGAATAGTGGTACACCGCTCACCCGCCACTGTATAGCATTGTGCTCTGTGTCGCTGCTGGGAATAGTGGTACACCGCTCAGCCACACTATATAGCATTCTGTTTACTGTTCTGTGTCTGCTGGGGATAGTAGTACACCGCTCGCTCAGCCACACAATATAGCATTCTGTTTACTGCCACTCTGTGTACCTCGCTCAGCCACACTATATAGCATTCTGTTTACTGCCACTCTGTGTCTGCTGGGAATAGTAGTACACCGCTCGCTCAGCCACACTATATAGCATTCTGTTTACTGCCACTCTGTGTCTGCTGGGAACAGTAGTACACCGCTCGCTCAGCCACACTATATAGCATTCTGTTTACTGCCACTCTGTGTACCTCGCTCAGCCACACTATATAGCATTCTGTTTACTGCCACTCTGTGTCTGCTGGGAATAGTAGTACACCGCTCGCTCAGCCACACTATATAGCATTCTGTTTACTGCCACTCTGTGTCTGCTGGGAACAGTAGTACACCGCTCGCTCAGCCACACTATATAGCATTCTGTTTACTGCCACTCTGTGTACCTCGCTCAGCCACAGTATATAGCATTGTGTTTACTGCCACTTTGTGTCTGCTGGGAATAGTAGTACACCGCTCGCTCAGCCACACTATATAGCATTCTGTTTACTGCCACTCTGTGTCTGCTGGGAACAGTAGTACACCGCTCGCTCAGCCACACTATATAGCATTCTGTTTACTGCCACTCTGTGTACCTCGCTCAGCCACAGTATATAGCATTGTGTTTACTGCCACTTTGTGTCTGCTGGGAATAGTAGTACACCACTCGCTCAGCCACACTATATAGCATTCTGTTTACTTCCACTCTGTGTACCTCGCTCAGCCACACTATATAGCATTCTGTTTACTGCCACTCTGTGTCTGCTGGGAATAGTAGTACACCGCTCACTCAGCCACACTATATAGCATTCTGTTTACTGCCACTCTGTGTCTGCTGGGAACAGTAGTACACAGCTCGCTCAGCCACACTATATAGCATTCTGTTTACTGCCACTCTGTGTACCTCGCTCAGCCACAGTATATAGCATTGTGTTTACTGCCACTTTGTGTCTGCTGGGAATAGTAGTACACCGCTCGCTCAGCCACACTATATAGCATTCTGTTTACTGCCACTCTGTGTCTGCTGGGAACAGTAGTACACCGCTCGCTCAGCCACACTATATAGCATTCTGTTTACTGCCACTCCGTGTACCTTGCTCAGCCACACTATATAGCATTGTGTTTACTGCCACTCTGTGCCTGCTGGGAACAGTAGTACACCGCTCACCCGCCACTGTATAGCATTGTGCTCTGTGTCGCTGCTGGGAATAGTGGTACACCGCTCACCCGCCACTGTATAGCATTGTGCTCTGTGTCGCTACTGGGAATAGTGGTACACCGCTCACCCACCACTGTATAGCATTTCTGTACTGCCACTGTACTGCTGCCAGTCAGCGTGTACTTTAAGGATAAGTGAAATGAGGAAGAAATCCGGTGAAAGAGGGAGGGGCAAGGGAAGAGGTGTTTCCCCTCACGGTTCACGTACAGGCCACAGGGGAGCACGCAAGAAAACCCACTCAATACCGCCCATGTTGTCCAGGACAACAACCCTCACAAATCCAAAAGAACAGGACCAGATAATTACTTGGATGACCTCTCAAGCGTCCAGCAGTGGGTTAAGCAGCACCAGCACATCATGCACGAGGTCCGAGTCCTCAGCCAGTTACAAGGAGCCAGTGGGCACAAAGCTGACACAACGGGCAGCGACACCACGCACACAACTGCCAGATAACCAGTCCGATGAATTACCTCAGGACACAATGGGGTATTCGCAGGAGCTATTCCCAGTCCAACAAACTTCCACCTTTCAAAGGTCAATGGAGGAACAGCCAGAAATGTTGTGCCCGGATTCACAACCATTAACTGTGGGAAATGCACCGCGCACTGAAATACAAGGCGAGTCCGAGGAGGACTCGGAAACCCAAATCCCAGAGCAAGTTGGGCAGGAGGGGTTGCAATTGCAGGAGGTTGGCCGACAAGATCTGGAAGACGACGTTGGCGTGAGCTGCGCAGAGGTTGTTCTGGGGAGCTCTACTCCACGGCGGCGGCCCCCCACAATGACATATGACGAGTTTCAGGAGATGGAAGAGGAGGGTATGGACAATGTGGACAGAGACCCAGATTTTGTTTGTGAACGAGAACATCGCCGTCGTAGCAGCAGCACAGATGAGTCTGTTGAAGAACCCACTGCTGCACGAGTTCGCCTTGTGCCACAAGGTAGGCGGCGCGCAATTTCAGGCACCACAAGCGTGGAAGTTCAAGTGAGAGGCAAAAGAGGCGCAAACAGAAATCGCCAGCAAGGCAGGTACTCCAAAGTCTGGGCTTTCTTTGAAGACTGCACTGAGGATGGTACTATGGCGATTTGCAAGGTGTGCAAGACCCGCCTGAGCAGGGGGAAAAGTATTAACAACCTCTCCACCACCAGCATGAGCCGCCACATGCTATCCAAACATCCCACTCTGTGGGCAAACGCGGCAGGACAGGGTACCAGCAACACTGCCTCCCTTGGGGTCACCAGACTCACCACCAGACCCGCCTCAGCAGCAGCAGTAGCCCAGCCATTGCGTGGTTCACAACATTCACAAACATCAGACGACGCTGACACTGTCACTTTCCGGAGTAGTGCTCTTGAGGTCTCCCAGTGTTCATCAAACACAACAACCAACAGCCCTTCAGTGTGCAGCCCTACGATTCAGTTGTCTGTCTCGGAGATGTTTGATCGCAAGAGGAAATTGCCAGCAAATGACCCCCGGGCCGTGGCAGTAACAGCCAGCATAGCCAAGCTTCTGGCCTGCGAAATGCTGCCATATCGAGTGGTGGAGACAAACAGCTTCAAGGGCATGATGTCAGTGGCCATCCCACGTTACGTGGTTCCCAGCCGCTACCACTTTGCGCGCTCTGCAGTGCCTGAGTTGCATGAGCACGTGGTCAGCAAAATAACCTGAAGCTTGAAGAATGCCGTTGCCTGCAAGGTTCACCTCACCACTGACACCTGGACGAGTGCGTTCGGCCAGGGTCGATACATCTCCCTTACCGCGCACTGGGTGAACCTTGTGAAGCCTGGCAGCGATTCCTCACCTGCTACGGCGCGGGTGTTGCCCACGCCGCAAACAGCTGCACCGCCGTCCCTCCCACTGGATAACAACAGCAGCACCTACCTCTCTGACTCCTTCTCCTCCAACGCATCTCAAAGCTGTACCTCATCCGGAAACGCTAACCCAGCAGCAGTAGGATCGTGGAAGCAGTGCAGCACAGCTGTTGGCATGCGTCAGCAAGCGTTGCTGAAGCTGATCTGCCTTGGGGATAAGCAGCACACAGGGGAGGAAATTTGGAGGGGAATAAAGGAACAGATGGATTTGTGGCTGGCACCGCTGGACCTGAAACCGGGCATGGTTGTGTGTGATAATGGGAGTAATCTCATTCGCGCTGTAAGGTTGGCTAAGCTGACACACATCCCTTGCCTGGCGCACGTGATGAACCTAGTAGTTCAGCGGTTCCTGAGGACATACCCAGGCGTGGCCGATCTTCTGTTGAAGGTGCGACGAGTGGCCAAACATTGCAGAAATTCCAGTACTGCTTCGGGGGCACTCGCCAAGATGCAGGAGCGCTTCAATCTCCCCCACCATTGCTTGCTGTGTGATGTCCCTACGCGCTGGAATTCTACGCTGCACATGCTAGCCCGCTTTTGCGAGCAGAAGAGTGCAGTGGTCCAGTACATGACGGCGCAGTACCGAGGCGCATCCGGACAGCTGCCAAGCTTCTGTGGATCCGATTGGGCCAACATGTTGGACCTCTGCCAAGTCCTCCAAAATTTTGAGCAATCCACGTTGCTTGTGAGCAGTGACAACTCTTCAGTCAGCATTACCATACCACTGCTGTATTTACTGAAGAGGTCAATGTTGAAAATCAAGGAAACAGCTGTCATGATGCAACTGGGGGAATCTGAAGGAGAAAACGATCAGCGTGATGGTACCAACATCAGGCCATCCGCATCAGGAAACGCTGGCCCCAGCAGCTATGACGAAGAAGAGGAGGAGGAACAGCTGGAGTTGGAGCAGGAATTTCCTGCCACCACTGACGAGGGCCAGAGCGGTGCACGTTGGACTTCCACAATTCAGCGCGAATGGTCAGCAGAATCAGACCAGGAAGAAGGTGACGACTATGATGCATCACAACAACTATCACAACGCTCACAAGAGGATGATGAGGATTCTGGCAGGACTCTGGCTCAATTCATGCTAGACTGCATTGAACGCGACCCACGCATTGTGCGCATTCTGGACAACACCAATTACTGGGTTTATACCCTTCTGGATCCACGGTACAAACACAATGTTCCAAAACTGCTTGAAGAAAGAGTCAGACAGGTCAAAATGGAAGAATACCAGCAGGCCCTTGTGGAGACTTTAGAGAGGAGATTGACATCCTCCCCCTCCTCTAGCCAGTTGTACGCCGACAGACTGATTTCCGCAAACCCAGGACGACCAGGAGGGCAGCAAACAACACAAGCCGCAGCTAGTGCCCAAAAGGGAATGGTATCAGCAGTGTCCTTGGAGTGGGAAAATTTGTTGACACCCATGCAGCAGCAGCCCACAGAACAGCAAGCGTGCACATCCACCTCCAACACCGATCGCCTGGAGAAGATGGTCAAGGACTACATGTCAGATGGCGTAGCTGTGTTGAACAATCCATCTGCACCCTTCAACTATTGGGTATTGAAGCTAGACACCTGGCACGAACTGGCAATGTACGCAATAGAGGTGCTGGCTTGCCCGGCAGCCAGCGTTATGTCGGAACGCTGTTTCAGTGCTGCCGGAGGCATCGTCACAGATCGGCGTATCCGCCTCTCCACAGAAAATGCAGACCGTCTGACTCAAATTAAAATGAATCAATCCTGGATTGGAAACGACTACGCAACACTCCTGGACCCCAACCAAGTAACATGAACAATGACCATCTGTGATGGGTTAGCGTTTCCGGTCCCTGTTTATTGAACCTCTCATCTTTATTACATTTATGACTGCATGGCGGCAAAAAGCATTGCTATATCCGCACGCTATTTGTCCTCATGCAAGGCCTGGGATGCTGTGTCTCAAAAAGCGTGGCCTTCTCCTCCTGCGGCTCCTCCTGTTCCCTCACGTGTGCTGCTGCTGGGTTAGCGTTTCCGGTCCCTGTTTATTGAACCTCTCATCTTTATTACATTTATGACTGCATGGCGGCAAAAAGCATTGCTATATCCGCACGCTATTTGTCCTCATGCAAGGCCTGGGATGCTGTGTCTCAAAAAGCGTGGCCTTCTCCTCCTGCGGCTCCTCCAGTTCCCTCACGTGTGCTGCTGCTGCTGCTGCTGCTGGGTTAGCGTTTCCGGTCCCTGTTTATTGAACCTCTCATCTTTATTACATTTATGACTGCATGGCGGCAAAAAGCATTGCTATATCCGCACGCTATTTGTCCTCATGCAAGGCCTGGGATGCTGTGTCTCAAAAAGCGTGGCATTCTCCTCCTGCGCCTCCTCCTGTTCCATCACGTGTGCTGCTGCTGCTGGGTTAGCGTTTCCGGTCCCTGTTTATTGAACCTCTCATCTTTATTACATTTATGACTGCATGGCGGCAAAAAGCATTGCTATCCGCACGCTTCTTGTCCTCATGCAAGGCCTGGGTTGTGTCTCAAAGCGTGGCCTTCTCCTCCTGCGCCGCCCTCCTCCTGTTCCATCACGTGTGCTGCTGCTGGGTTAGCGTTACGGTTACCGGTCCTTTTTCCTGGAACCTCTTCTCTGTATTACATTTATGACTGCATGGCGACAAAAAGCATGTTACCTGTGCAAAGAAACATGACATTTTCCGCATTTAAAAGACAGTTTTTCCTTTAAAACTTTACAATCAATTTTCTCAAAAACTATAAGCTCTTTTTCAAATATTTTTTTTTCCTCTTGTACCCACTCCCAAGGTGCACATACCCTGCAAATTGTATTTTTTTTATAATTGGGGTATGTATCATGTAAGGAAGCTTTACAAAGCACGAAAGTTCGGGTCCCCATTGACTTCCATTATGTTCGGAGTTTGGCGCGAACACCCGAACATCGCGGCGATGTTCGGTGAACGTTCGCGAACCCGAAGGTGTTCGCCCAACACTATCAGGAAGTGAACTTTTTGAACCGGAAAAGAATAAATATAATGCTGCGATAAAGCGATTTTGTAAGCGTTTTGCGTTTTTTCTATACCTTCCATTGGGGCGGACTGGTCCGCGCTCTGCTTTGCTGTTCGTCCAGCGCACGACCCGTGCTGATATGAACCTTCTCATAGACATTCATTGCACAAGCGTTGTGGGCCTTTTTAAAAAGCGCACGCAGGTGAAAAAAGGCCGAAAATGCCTGCAGTGTTAACGAGCCCTAAAAGTGCGTACCAGGCTTTAGATTCCCTATTGTGACAAGGTCCCTCACATCCTGTAGGTAGAGATTGTGTAAACCTCTTTAAAACGGTTCTGTGAAGTCCTGCAATAAACAAAAACAGACACTTACCTGGGGCTTCTATCAGTCCCCGGTAGCTGTCATGTCCCGCACCGTTCTGCGCCGATCACCCGTTCCCTGCCGCCAGCACCAGTCAATTATTCATCTAACAAGACTAATAATGCGCGCTCCCACTCGCGTCTCTGGGAGCTTACTGCGCAGGTGCAGTACAAGGTTTTCTTGTACTGTGCCTGCGCAGTAAGTTCCCGGAGACGCGAGCAGGAGCGCAAGTGGCCGTGCAGACGCGTGACGCGCGTAATTTGACCGGGACCGGCGGCGGGGAACGAGTGATCAGAGGAGGATGGCGCAAATTATTTGCATCTTGTTTGACCACCTCTAATTATAAAGTATCTGCATAAGTTTCCTCTGGGCACTGTATTTTGATATGGTACTGCCCTGCATACAATATGTAAAAGAGACTCTGAAGCGAGTCTACATTGACTTTTTTAACATGCAGCCATGTAAAGAACTATAACCCATGCTAAATCGCCACTATCCCGCGGCAAAACGAGGGGTTTATACCCCCCAAATCCCCTCTCCTACCTCCAGGGAGCGCTTCCTGATGAGGCAGAGCTTATGGCTGTAGCTATGCCTCTCAACGGGTCAATCCCCGCTGATTGCCGCCTCTCCCCGCCCCTCTCAATCTTCCTTCACAGAGAGGAGCGGAGAGGAGGCGGAGATCCGCGCGGCGATTGACGCGCATGGAGGCAGATCTAGAGCTGAAAGCTCTGCCTCCAGGAGCAGCAAAAGCCACGACCAAGAAAGTAGTGGATTTTGAAGGGGGGATTTGGGGGGTATAAACCCCTCCTTTTTGCCGCGGGATATCGACGTTTTAGCATGGGTTGTAGTTCTTTACATGGCTGCATGTTAAAATAGTGAAGTTAGACTCGCTTCAGAGTCTCTTTAACAATAAAAGTGCGTGCAAAAAGTAGAAGTAAAGCATATTTTTCATTGATTGTATGCTTCACTGTACCCCACGCAACCTGACTATAACATGAGGTGTTGCTATCCAGATTCGTTCCGTTCCTGTTGTCACAGGCAACGCAACTGCCACTGTGAATGTGGCTTTAGCCCCAAATTGGCTTCAGACTATAATGGACATATGACTATGGTAGGGATTAGAATATAAGCCCCTCTGAAGGACAGCTAGTGATAAGAAGAGCTGTGGAAGATATCTCTTTAAAGGATACCCGAGATGACATGGGACAGTGCCTAGCACACAAATAACTATGCTGTTTCTTTTTTTTTTTTTTCTCTGCCTCAAAAAGTTAAACATCAGGTATGTAAGTGGCAGTTCCTGTCTGAGTCGGGACTGGGTCAGACTACAGTGTGACCCTCACTGTTAAGAAATTATAAAACACTTTCCTAGCATAAAATGGCTTCTGAGAGCAGGAAAGAGATAAAAAGGGTCAATAGTTTCTAGATTTTAGCTTTGGCATACTTCAATGAATGTGTCATTAAGCAAAAACAATAAAACAGTAAAAATTAAAAAGTAGAATTAAATATAAAATAAAACTGTGGACTATCTTAAAAAGTCATTTCAGGAGAAGTAGGATAGATACAATTGCTTATTTATCTACGGTAGTGCACTGGGATCCTTGCAATGCAGGGTCAGGATGTAGACTACATAATAAACACAGAGCAGTGGGTAAATGGAATTTGATTTTGTGGCTGACAATCACATTTTAAGTTAATTGCATTTACTAAGGCGATCTGTTACAGGGTAAAAGCTCTGGGATAAAAGAAAACAGAGGATTTCAGAATCTCTATTCAGTGGACTACTTTGCTCAACACTATTTAACAATGACCAAGTAAAAGAACCTAATAGCATAACTTCCCCATCTACTTTTGCTTAACATTCTGTCATCAGGGAGCAAGCTGCCTAGTTGCTGACAGCAGCCTCCGCTTAGACAGCTAATTGCTTCTGCAGTTTTAATTAAACAGATGAAGTAATTTAACTGATATTTCATTTCATTAATAAGAACATTGCAAGCATGATAAGTTAGGAACATACTTCAAACACAATCTATTTAGGCACCCCTTTTCATTAATAATAATATATAATATATATATATATATCAACACCACAGTCTGTTATGAATTATTGTATACTATTACCTGAAATACATAAAAAAAATTGACTCCAAAGCTGCCACCAGAAGGTCCCGGCTCTGAATGGCGCCGCATTGACTTACATTATATAACGCTATTTAGCGCTATAAGTGTTGACCTCTTGCCGATTACTCCACGGCAATTGTCGTGAACGCGGCGGCAGCCCTAGGACCACTCCTCCCCGATTGGCTTATATGGCTTCCTATGGGGCTTGCAGGAGAGCGCGCGCATCTCCGCTTTGATGAAGGAGCTCCACTCCGCCTTCAGTCTCCCAGCGGCGATCGCAGCTCGGAGACTGTTAGATGGCGAAACCACTGTCTAATAACTAAGTACAGCTCTGCGATCTAAGGCAGCTCTGTACAGGGGACACAGGGGCGATCCGCTGTGGTAGGCTGATTGCGGGAGGGAGGGGAAATTATTTAAAAAATAAATACATATATTATTAATACATATTTACAAAAAAAAATAAAAAAAACACTGGGGGAGCTATATATTTACAAAAAAAAATATACACTGGGGGAGCAATCAGACCCCACCAACAGAAAGCTCTGTTGGTGGGGAGAAAAGGGGAGGGGGAATCACTTGTGTGCAGACATGTGCGGCCCTGCAGTGAGGCCTCAAAGCTGCAGTGGCCTATTTAGTAAAAAATGGCCTAGTCACTAGGGGGCTTAACACTGCGGTCTTTAAGTGGTTAAAAAATGGTGCATGCATGCATGGTGACTAACACTTATAGTGCTAAATAGCGTTATAATCCTCTCTCCTCTGTACATCGTTGTGTGGGAAGAGGAGGGATTTTCTCTCTCATCAGCAGCTCGGAAAGTCTCTGACCTTACCCGTTCATGCCTATTCCTACCATGGGTGTAGCAATCACCCCTGCGACCCCTCCCTCTCCACAACCACTTGTGCAGCCAATTAGCAAAAAAACCTCAGTGTGCAGGAGCATGTGTAATTTTTTCCTGCTTCCAGATGCTGCTTAACAGCAGAACACTCTCTGCTGCCACCCGCCGGCTACCGATCATGTGACCTGCATGGGGTTCGGGGACCAAGGGGGCCCCATGCTACCATTTTTGCAGGGGGGCCCTGTTAAGTCTAGTTATTCCCCTGCCGGCTCCCCCTTCTCTGCGCCAGCTCTGCGCCCGGCTGTGTGTCACCCTTCGCTGCTTCTTGCCCGGCCCTTTTGTGCCCGCTGCGTGCCCAGCGAGGACAGGATTGCTCCGTGCAGGTGAGCCAGGCTCGGGAGGGTAATTAATGATGCCGGGGAGTACATTGAGCATCTCAGGTAGATGAGGCATGCTGGGGCAGACAGGCTGGGGGCACCAGGTGTGATTTATAGTGCATGTCGGGGCTGCATAATGTTCTATATCATTATGTGACCCTAGTTAGTACTATTGCTGCCTGCAGCAGCCCTGCATTTTTTAATGGCGCACAGTTCCACTGATAAATGTATTATAAAACGCAATTTACGCTATTTTTAACTGTACCCCTGACGTAGGTTGGTCAGTCAAAAATTAAAACCACCTATGTAATATTGTGCAGGTCCCATTTGTGCTGCCAAAGAAACTCTGGGTCATATGCAATTAACTTTCTGAGTTTTCTCCAAGGGGATGATTTTTCAGCTTCTTTTTAACCTACCTAGCATTAACGACGAGCCTGATTCATCCCAAAGCAAACTAACTACTATCGTCAAGGACGAGTCAGGCTTGTCCAGTAATACCTATTACTCACCTGCAGCGTCGCTGGTGTGCGCTATCCCTCGCCGGCACTTTGCATCTTCCCTGTGCGTGGATTCCTGTCTGCTAAGCGGTGATTTCCGGCGGCAATCTCCTTTTCTTCTTCCTCCATCCTCTTCCTGGCCCTCAGTGATCGCGTCTCCTGGTGTGTCCCTCTGGTGTGTTTTTTTTTTTTTTTTTTTAAACTGCACAATTCTAATTGTGAAGTAAAATGATAAAATAATAAATGTATTCAAAAAAAGTGCCTAAACTTGGGCGTTAAAGCTGTATTTTTCTGAAAGAAACACATGAAAACGTATCTTATTCTAAATAAATGTCATCGGCTAGCCCTGCATGGCCTATGGCTCTGGAATTGCTCCCTCATTCCCTACTATTAGGCCATACATGTCAAACTCCATCCCGCAGGCCAAATCTTGCCCTCAGAGCCATTAAATTTGGCCCTCAAGGGGTTTCCCCACTTTGCATTATGTTTGGCCCACTCTAGAGCACAAGGGAAGCTATATTGGAGGTGAAGCCCTAGAACACCAGGGAAGCCATATGGGGGAGGAAGGGGTAAAGCACTAAACACTAGGGAACTGTATAGGATTGGGTAGGGGCCACTAGATAGGGAACTGTATAGGGGAGGGAGGACCACTAGACACCAGGGAACTGTATATGTGAGGGAGGAGGACCACTAGACACAAGGGAACTATATAGGAGTTGGAGGGGGGCAATTAGACACCAGGAAACTTTATAAGGTGGCCACTAGACATTGAGGTTGTCCCGCAACTTGGTCCCAGTGTTCAATTTCGGCCCACTTTGTATTTGAGTTTGACACCCCTGTATTAGGCCTACTAAGAGTTATTTTATTTGCCTCAAACCTGAATGAACTATTGTCTACACTGTTTTCAATGAAGGACAAAAGAGAATGCAGTGCACGGCGACCTTGCAGAGTATCATTTAATATGCTTACCACATAACTAGCTGCAAGCTAGCTATAACACACAGAAGAGATTCACGCTGAGTTATTGTGTGCTTATGACTCTTTGCCATCTTTCTAACATGCTAACCTTAAGAAGGCTAGAGATGAGAGAACTTCTTTAGATCTACTCTGCAGGCAATTTGGAAGATGTTGCAAGTTTTCTCAGAGGAAGGATGCCTGGAAGGGATGAGGGGAACTGAGTGGTACCCTGAATCAAACAGAGTATTTAAGTCATAATCCTAATGTAGTTGTGTAGATGAAAGTTGTTCGCTCAACAAAGTCAGTGGTTAGAAAGGCCTGTGTGTTCTCTTAAGTGTTCAATTGCCTGAGACAATAAAGCTCATTCTGACTTAAAAAAATAAAAAGCTTAAATAAATGCTCCATTTTTGGGTTAGAAAAAGAAAGCAGGTATAATTTATTCAATCTGCACACCAGCCGGGCAAAGCTGAACAACAGCTAAAGAACTCCAGACTCTAACGATGATTTACTAAAGCCCTAGGCGAAGTTAGTAGCATACCCCCACCAGTTCTGGTGTGATTGTTTGGCATGATTGTTAGTCTGCAGTGCTGAAGAAGCACAGTGTACATGGGCCTGTGCTCATCACCACAAGCAGCACTGAGGGCACTAACCAAGGTGTTTCACCATCATGTTCGACTCTACTCTCTCTCCCCCTAACAGAGATCAGCTGGAAGTGATGCTGTATGTCTCACTTCTCCCGATTTCGGCAATGATTGTTTCTCTCTCCCCTGGCTTGATTTGATAGAGAGAGAGAGCTAATCACCACAGGAACGAGGAGAGGTGAGACATACTTAAAGCATCACTTCTAATCTCTGGGGGGGGGGGTGCCAAGGAAAGGGGGTTGGATGGATCCTTGACTTTCAAATAATACTTAAAGGGGAGAGATTTACCACTACTACTAGACTAGCAAGGCATGGGGTTGGATCTGCTAGACTACCACAGACTTTCAGAGAATACCTTAGGGTCAGTTTCACACTGCAGATTGGCTGTAGTGGTGCGGCCAAGGGGCTGCACCACCAAAACCAGGCCTTCGGGGATAACTGCGTTAATATGCAGTAATACTCGTCTGGCCTCCAGCCAAGCAGAAAGTGACCCTCACTCACCTCCTGTTGGTGAATCGATGAGGTGCACAGAAGCGTATTGCTAAAATCCACTTCTGTGCATGTGCGACGCGTAAAACTGCAATAGTTCGTTTAAAAACACGTCGCCATAGACTTACATGACTTCCAGTCTGCTGCAGGTTGGTATGCGTCACGTTAGACAGGGCACTTTCGGCGCACTGCAGGCAATGTGAACTCCACCATAGACTTTCACTGCCCTAGCGGTAGGGTGTGGTAAAATGCCGCACCACGCCAGTGTGAAATGGCCCTCAAGAACACTTGAAGTGAGAGGAATATAAAGGCTAACCTATTTATTTCCTTTTAACCACTTCAGGACCACAGTCTTTTCGCCCCTTAAGGACCAGAGCCTTTTTCTCCATTCAGACCACTGCAGCTTTCACGGTTTATTGCTCGGTCATACAACCTACCACCTAAATGAATTTTACCTCCTTTTCTTGTCACTAATACAGCTTTCTTTTGCTGCTATTTGATTGCTGCTGCGAGTTTCAGTTTTTATTATATTCATCAAAAAAGACATGAATTTTGGCAAAAAAATGACTTTTTTAACTTGCTGTGCTGACATTTTTCAAATAAAGTAAAATTTCCTATACATTTGAGCGCGAAAGTTATTCTGCTACATGTCTTTGATAAAAAAAAAACCATTCAGTGTATATTTATTGGATTGGGTAAAAGTTATAGCGTTTACAAACTATGGTGCCAAAAGTGAATTTTCCCATTTTCAAGCATCTCTGACTTTTCTGCGCACCTGTCAGGTTTCATGAGGGGCTAAAATTCCAGGATAGTACAAATACCCCCCAAATGACCCCATTTTGGAAAGAAGACATCCCAAAGTATTCAGTGAGAGGCATGGTGAGTTCATAGAAGATTTTATTTTTTGTCACAAGTTAGCGGAAAATGACACTTTCTGACAAAAAAAAGAAAAAAAAAAAGTTTCCATTTCTTCTAACTTGCGACAAAAAAAAATTAAATCTGCCACAGACTCACTATGCTCCTCTCTGAATACCTTGAAGTGTCTACTTTCCAAAATGGGGTCATTTGTGGGGTGTGTTCACTGTCCTGGCATTTTGGGGGGTGCCTAATTGTAAGCACCCCTGTAAAGCCTAAAGATGCTCATTGGACTTTTGGCCCCTTAGCGCAGTTAGGCTGCAAAAAAGTGCCACACATGTGGTATTGCCGTACTCAGGAGAAGTAGTATAATGTGTTTTGGGGTGTATTTTTACACATACCCATGCTGGGTGGGAGAAATATCTCCGTAAATGACAATTGTTTAATTTTTTTTACACACAATTGTCTATTTATAGAGATATTTCTCCCACTCAGCATGGGTATGTGTAAAAATACACCCCAAAACACATTATACTACTTCTCCTGAGTACGGCGATACCACATGTGTGGCACTTTTTTGCACCCTAACTGCGCTAAGGGGCCCAAAGTTCAATGAGTACCTTTAGGATTTCACAGGTCATTTTGAGAAATTTCGTTTCAAGACTACTCCTCACGGTTTAGGGCCCCTAAAATGCCAGGACAGTATAGGAACCCCACAAATTACCCCATTTTAGAAAGAAGACACCCCAAGGTATTCCGTTAGGAGGATAGTGAGTTCATAGAAAAAAAAATTTTTTTGTCACAAGTTAGCGGAAATTGATTTTAATTGTTTTTTTTTCACAAAGTGTCATTTTCCGCTAACTTGTGACAAAAAATAAAATCTTCTATGAACTCACCATACTCCTAACGGAATACCTTGGGGTGTCTTCTTTCTAAAATGGGGTCATTTGTGGGGTTCCTATACTGCCCTGGCATTTTAGGGGCCCTAAACCGTGAGGAGTAGTCTTGAAACCAAATGTCGCAAAATGACCTGTGAAATCCTAAAGGTACTCATTGGACTTTGGGCCTCTTAGCGCACTTAGGGTGCAAAAAAGTGCCACACATGTGGTACCGCCGTACTCAGGAGAAGTAGTATAATGTGTTTTGGGGTGTATTTTTACACATACCCATGCTGGGTGGGAGAAATATCTCTGTAAATGACAATTGTTTGATTTTTTTTACACACAATTGTCCATTTACAGAGAGATTTCTCCCACCCAGCATGGGTATGTGTAAAAATACACCCCAAAACACAATATACTACTTCTTCTGAGTACGGCGATACCACATGTGTGACACTTTTTTGCAACCTAGGTGCGCTAAGGGGCCTAACGTCCTATTCACAGGTCATTTTGAGGCATTTGGATTCTAGACTACTGCTCACGGTTTAGGGCCCCTAAAATGCCAGGGCAGTATAGGAACCCCACAAGTGACCCCATTTTAGAAAGAAGACACCCCAAGGTATTCTGTTAGGAGTATGGTGAGTTCATAGAAGATTTTTTTTTTTTGTCACAAGTTAGCGGAAAATGACACTTTGTGAAAAAAACAATAAAAATCCAATTTCCGCTAACTTTTGACAAAAAATAAAATCTTCTATGAACTCATCATACACCTGATTGATGGGTGTCTCAGGGGGCGGTTAGAGGGGAAAATAGATGCAATCAATGCACTGGGGAGGTGATCGGAAGGGGGTCTGAGGGGGATCTGAGGGTTTGGCCGAGTGATCAGGAGCCCACACAGGGCAAATTAGAGCCTGATCTGATGGGTAGGTGTGCTAGGGGGTGACAGGAGGTGATTGATGGGTGTCTCAAGGTGTGATTAGAGGGAGGAAATAGATGCAAGCAATGCACTAGCGAGGTGATCAGGGCTGGGGTCTGAGGACGTTCTGAGGTGTGGGCGGGTGATTGGGTGCCCGCAAGGGGGCAGATTAGGGTCTAATCTGATGGGTAACCGTGACAGGTGGTGATAGGGGGTGATTGATGGGTAATTAGTGGGTGTTTAGAGGAGAGAAGAGATGTAAACACTGCACTTGGGAGGTGATCTGCGGGCGATCTATTGGTGTGGGTGGGTGATCAGATTGCCCGCAAGGGGCAGGTTAGGGGCTGATTGATGGGTGGCAGTGACAGGGGGTGATTGATGGGTGGCAGTGACAGGGGGTGATTGATAGGTGATTGACAGGTGATCAGTGGGTTATTACAGGGAATAACAGATGTAAATATTGCACTGGCGAATTGATAAGGGGGGGTCTGAGGGCAATCTGAGCGTGTGGGCGGGTGATTGGGTGCCCGCAAGGGGTAGATTAGGGTCTAATCTGATGGGTAACAGTGACAGGTGGTGATAGGGGGTGATTGATGGGTGATTGATGGGTAATTAGTGGGTGTTTAGAGGAGAGAATAGATGTAAACAATGGATTTGGGAGGTGATCTGATGTCGGATCTGCGGGCGATCTATTGGTGTGGGGGGGTGATCAGATTGCCCGCAAGGGGCAGGTTAGGGGCTGATTGATGGGTGGCAGTGACAGGGGGTGATTGACGGGTGATTGACGGGTGATTGACAGGTGATTGACAGGTGATTGACAGGTGATCAGGGGGGATAGATGCATATAGTACACGGGGGGGGGGGGGTCTGGGGGGGGGGTCTGGGGAGAATCTGAGGGGTGGGGGGTGATCAGGAGGGGGCAGTGGGCAGGGGGGGGGGGGGATAAAAAAAAAATAGCGTTGACAGATAGTGACAGGGAGTGATTGATGGGTGATTAGGGGGGTGACTGGGTGCAAACAGTGGTCTGGGGGGTGGGCAGGGGGGGGGTCTGAGGGGTGCTGTGGGCGATCAGGGGGCAGGGGGGGGGAAATCAGTGTGCTTGGGTGCAGACTAGGGTGGCTGCAGCCTGCCCTGGTGGTCCCTCGGACACTGGGACCACCAGGGCAGGAGGCAGCCAGTATAATAGGCTTTGTATACATTACAAAGCCTATTATACATTGTTTCAGCGGCGATCCGGGTGCTAGTAACCCGCCGGCGCTTCCGAACGGCCGGCGGGTTACTACGAGCGGTGGGCGGAGCCAGTCCCCGGCGGCTGATCGCGTCACGAATGACGCGATCGCCGCATAGCCACTCCCGCAGCCGCCCCCGCCGATGGGCGTATTGCGGTCGTTTGGGCCCGGTCTTTGCCGCCGCCCATCGGCTGGGGGCGGTCGTTAAGTGGTTAAACAGTGCAGATTGCCTGTCGTTCCTGCTGATCCTCCAGATCTCATGTTTCTAGCCATAGACCCTGAACAAGCATGCAGATAAGCTGTTTCTGATTGAACTAAATCCTGAGTGTATTCGCTGATGACTTGTTTCAGGTGTGTGATTTAACAATAACAATAACATTTCTATAGCGCTTTTCTCCTATAGGACTCAAAGCGCTTAGGCTCTCTCAGATTCAATAATTGGTAGTAGGGTGAAGTATTAACACATTAAAAATTATATTTCTGCAAATGCCAAACTGAACAAGTGGGTTTTCAGTCTGGATGTAAACACATCCAGAGATGGAGCTGTCCTGATATGCTGAGGTAAGGAGTTCCTTAATGTAGAAGGGGCATGAAAGAAAGCTCTGGGAGCAAAAGTTTCCAAGTGGACTCTGGGTATGACTAGATTATTAGAACCTGTGGATCTGAGATATTAATTTCACCTGCTCTGCTTTCCTCACCTTACTCAGCTTCTCATGAACTGTGCTCTCCTGAAATCTCTCTCTCCCTCCAGCAGCTCAAAAACCTCACAAACATTTAAATCTCATTCACATTTGCTTACTCTTTCTCTCCTACTCTTACTTGCAGCTGGTGATATATCACCCAATCCTGGGCCACAGCCTGCTGCCAGACAAGCATCCCCTGCTGACCTGCTTCATACACTTCACAGCCCTCTGTCCACAAATAACCTCAACACCCATCCTCGCTCCAACCTTATTTCCATCCATCCCACCCACAAACACATACTCCCCCTATCCTGCGGTCTCTGGAATGCCAGATCCTGCCACAACAAACTTACAGCAGTCCACGACCTCTTCCTCTCCAAATCCCTCACCATCCTCGCACTCACTGAGAAATGGCTCACCCCCTCTGACTCTGCCGCAGAGGCTGCCCTCTCCTACGGGGAGCTTCACCTCAGTCACACCCCCAGACCAGACAACAGGACCGGGGGAGGGGTGGGTCTGCTCCTCTCCCCATCCTGCACCTTCCGTGTCCTCACACTACCTACCTCCCTACAATTCACATCATTCGAGGCCCACACCATCCGCCTCTACCACCCCCTCCCTGCCATTGTTGCGGTCTTATACCGTCCTCCGGGCTCCACCCCACAATTTCTCAATGACCTTGCCTCCTGGCTCCCTCACATCCTCTCCTCTGACCTCCCCACCATCATCCTTGGGGATTTCAATATTCACATCGATGAAGCCAAGAACTCTGCTGTGACCCGGCTACTCACCATTGCCAACTCACACTCTCTACCTTATTTTCACTAAATCCACCACCATTGCAGACCTTGACATCGCACCCTTTCCACCCTCAGACCATCACCTTCAACCTGCTCACGGAAGGCACCTCCAAACTACCAGGCCACCCACCTGGTTGATGTCAGCGAGACCTACGCAAGCTCAACCATAGCGTCCTTGCTGACCCCCTCCATGCCCTCTCCTCCACTCTCCCCACCCTAACCTGTCCTAATCTTGCTGCAGCTCAGTATCGCCAAACTCTCTCATCAGCCCTAGAGAAAGCTGCTCCACCAATATTTCACCGCAACCGACCCCCTAACCCCCAGCCCTGGCGCACTACCCATACTCGCAACCTCCAGAGGAAAACACGTGCCACTAAATGGAAATGGAGGAAAACTAGACTTAAGCAGGATTTTCTGCAGTACAAGACCAACCTGCTGCAGTTCCACACTGCCCTTGCTCATGCGAAGCAGGAATACTTTACCAAGCTCATCAGAGCACAAGCTTCCAACCCCCGGCGTCTTTTTGCCACTTTCAACTGCCTGCTTAAACCCACCCCCCACCCTCCGTTTCCTCCCTCTCTGCCACAGATTTGGCCACCCACTTCACCAACAAAATTGTCTCCATCCGCCAGGAAATATCTAATCTCAAATCTTCACCTTCCACCCCCTCCCGACCAGCTCCTCCTCCACCCTATCCTCCCCTCACATCCTTCACTCCTACTACCACTAAGGAAGTCATCCACCTACTGCAGACTTCCCATACCACTACTTCCCCCCTTGACCCCATCCCTTCTGATTTACTCCAGCCTCACTTCACGGAATTGGCCCCAGTCCTCACTACCCTGTTCAACCTATCCCTATCCACAGGCACCTTCCCCTCAGACTTCAAGCAGGCCACTGTACTACCCCTGCTTAAGAAACCCTCCCTCGACCCCTCGCTACCCTCCAACTACCGTCCTATCTCTCTCCTCCCCTTTGCCTCAAAACTCCTTGAGCATCTGGTTCACAAACGCCTGACCCAGTTCCTCAATGCCAACTCACTGCTAGACCCACTGCAATCTGGATTTCGGCCTGCCCACTCAACTGAAACTTCTCTCACCAAAGTGGTCAATGACCTTGCCTTAGCTAAAGCTGAAGGTAAATACTCCATTCTCCTCGTCCTTGACCTTTCAGCAGCGTTTGATACAGTAGATCATCCCCTACTCCTCCAGTCCCTCCAGTCCATGGGCCTTCACGATCTTGCCCTGTCCTGGCTTTTATCCTACCTCTCCAACCGCTCCTTCACGACCGCCTTCAATGAGTCCTTGTCCACCCCCAACCACCTCTCGGTGGGAGTCCCCCAAAGTTCAGTCCTTGGCCCCCTACTGTTCACGCTATACACATCCTCCATTGGCAAGGTTATCTCCTCCATGGGTTTTAATTATCATCTGTATGCAGATGACACCCAGATCTACCTCCACACCCCTGACATATCCACCACTACCATGGACAAGGTCTCCTCCTGTCTATCAGCCATTTCCTCCTGGATGTCCGCTAGGTTCCTGAAACTAAACCTAGACAAAACGGAATTTATGATCTTCCCACCCCAGACATCCATAAACCTCCCAGATGTGTATGTCACTGTTAACCACACTACCATTCACCCTACCTCTCAAGCCCGCTGTCTGGGTGTCACCCTGGACTCCGCACTCTCCTTCACTCCCCACATCCAAAACCTCACAAAGTCCTGCAACTTCCACCTTCGTAACATCTGTAAGATTCGCACTTTCCTGACCTTTGCCACCACCAAACTCCTCATCCATGCCCTCATAATTTCCCGCCTTGACTACTGCAATGCCCTGCTGTCTGGTCTCCCTATGACCCGAACAGCCCCACTGCAGTCCATCATGAATGCGGCAGCCAGAATTATCCACTGATCCCATCGCTCCACCACGGCGGATCCCCTCCTTGAATCCCTCCACTGGCTTCCTATCCAGGAAATAGAGAAGACCGAGAGCCCAATATAGTGTAGTATGTATTAGTTGAGAATGAGAATTACAATGAAAGTAAGTAATATACTCACAAACACGGGTTGCCTCAAAAGCAACCACTGTTGAAGCAGGTGGGGAGAACAAGCCTGTGCCCACTCAGGATTAAAACGTCGCTCTCTGTGGATAGAGGAAATGATAGGGTAGGTCACCCTTCCACCAAGGGTGGACTTCTGGATGCTTGAAGATGTACAGAGGCGCCGAAAGTATAAAAGTGGCTAAAACGTTAAAAATGTTTTGGTCGCGGTGGTGGACCGGCTGACCATAAACGGACAACAAGGCTGTTGATTTTCAAGTAATAAATACACAATTTATTCAAATGCTCCCAATAGTCAGTCGCAACGCGTTTCACGGGTAGCAAACCGCTTCTTCAGGCAATAAGGGGTAGGAGCAACAACACAGCGTCTGATCTGGATGAAGCTTGGCACCTCTGTGCCAGAGGTGCCAAGCTTCATCCAGATCAGACGCTGTGTTGTTGCTCCTACCCCTTATTGCCTGAAGAAGCGGTTTGCTACCCGTGAAACGCGTTGCGACTGACTATTGGGAGCATTTGAATAAATTGTATATTTATTACTTGAAAATCAACAGCCTTGTTGTCCGTTTATGGTCAGCCGGTCCACCATCGCGACCAAAACATCTTTAACGTTTTAGCCACTTTTATACTTTCGGCGCCTCTGTACATCTTCAAGCATCTGGCTTCCTATCCAGTCCAGAATCAGATTCAAGATACTGTGTCTGACCTACAAATCTGTCCACAAAACCTGTCCAACCTACATTCCCGATCTTACTCAGAGGTACACACCTAGCCGCTCACTCCGCTCTTCCAATGAACTTCGCCTAACCGCCCCCCGCATCACCCAGTCCCATGCACGCCTCGAGGAATTCTCAAGAGCTCCTCCAACACTATGGAACTCCCTACCTCCACCCATTAGGGCAGCCCCCTCCTTCAACATCTTCAAGAAAGCCCTCAAAACTCACCTTTTCACTCTGGCCTACTACCCCTCACAAGTGCTCTAAACCCACAGTTGAACTCTGGTCCCCTACCTTCCGTGTCCTTACCTCTCCCTCTAGATTGTAAGCCTTTGGGCAGGGTCCTCCTCCTTTTGTGTCCTACCTGATCATGCACCTCCATTACTGTGAACCCATGCTATGCATCTGAGTGAACCTAGCTTGCCTAATCTCCATGCTCCCCTCCAGTGACTAAGCATTACCTTGTACTCATACTGTGCTGCATGATCTGGTCTTTCCTGTATTCAGGTATTGTCATTTTGCTGAATGTCATCCCTAAATATTGTATGTATCCCTATTTATTGTTCAGCTCTGCATAATATGTTGGCGCTTTATAAATACAATAAATAAATAAATAATAAATAAGTTTAAATCCCCATCAATTAGAACTCTTAGGCTACGCACATGCTCAGAGCTGTGTAGATCTGTGCCTCCTATTCCCAGTGGTGAAGACTGCAAGTGAAGTTGTATTTCTGTCATGCGCTGCCCTCCGATCAGAAGGACTCATAGTTAGTTATTTGGGTTGAAAAAAGACACACGTCCATCGAGTTCATCCAGAGAACAAGTACATTTTTATCTGCATTTAGTCACAGGCAGTTGTCACTCATCCATTGCTGTAGTTCGGCTAAGCAGGCATTTATAGTTGGAGTTGGGTCTGTCACACCAGGCTTGAAGGAAAGATATAGTTGGGTGTCGTCAGCAATCTTCACCAATTTAGACAGTATTGATGCCAAAGATCATCTAGATGCCAGACAACGGGTATTGTCTAAAACTAAATAAACATGACAACCTCCTTATCCTTCAGGTGTCCTTTAAGGGGAGACTACTAGACTATCAGGAAAAGCTATTGGGGTAGGGGGGTCATTAGACCACCGCGGAGAGTTGTGGAAGAGAGGGGACGGCTAAACTACCAGGGAATTCCTTAAAGGGAAAGGGGGCACCAATAGACTAAGGAAAAAATATATAAAGGGGAAGGGGACCTCTAGACCCCAGGGAAAGCTATAAATAAGACTGGGAACCACAAAATCACCAGGCTGTAAAGAACCTCTGGGAGCCAGCCCCGTGCAGCCAGCTTCTGGGTTGGGCCGACGCGGCATCCCCAGAAGCCATGGACTGCTGCAGGCTCAGCTCAGAACGTCTATAGATGGGGGGACACATGGCTCTTCTCTCTTCTTAATTCTCTCAGACAGCCTAATTAGTGGCTGAAAGCAGTACTGCAGCAGTATTATTGAAGCAGCCAATGGCTGCTGGAAGTCGTGGTTCCATGATGCTCTCTGCCTATTTAATCTTGCTCTGCTCATTGTGTAGTGCCAGTGATAGCAAACTGCTGCCTTTGCACTATTCTGCTTGGTGTGATTACGTTTAATTAACTTTTTGACCCTTGCCTGATTTTTTGATCTTGCTTTGTGTTGCCGTCTGAATTGAACTTGTATTATACTGGACCCTTGAATTCTTCTCATCCCATGGTACCATGGTTATCCAATCTTCCTTGTATGACCTCTGGATTGTTACTGGATTGGCTATTACACAAGGACTTTGTACCATACTACATTGACTCTCTGTTGCCCACTTACATTGGTTTTACTTTTGCCTGTGTTTGCCTAGTGTGGTTCTGGTGGTACTTCCACCTTTTTGGGCTCAGTCTCAATATTTTGCACACATAAGACCTGGGTGTCACCGAGTGTTAGGACAATATGTATGGATTTCTGCTCGTTAACATCCACAGGTGTTTTCAATACCTGATCAAAAACACTTGAATGAACCCCTGTTCTTAACCACTTAAGGACTGCAGTCATAAAACCCCTTAAGGACCAGAGCCTTTTTTTCCATTCGGACCACTGCAGCTTTCACGGTTTATTGCTCAGTCATACAACCTACCACCTAAATGAATTTTACCTCCTTTTCTTGTCACTAATACAGCTTTCTTTCGGTGCTATTTGATTGCTGCTGCGAGTTTTACTTTTTATTATATTCATCAAAAAAGACATGAATTTTGTCAAAAAAATGACTTTTTTAACTTTCTGTGCTGACATTTTTCAAATAAAGTAAAATTTCCTATACATTTGAGCGCGAAAGTTATTCTGCTACATGTCTTTGATAAAAAAAAACCATTCAGTGTATATTTATTGGATTGGGTAAAAGTTATAGCGTTTACAAACTATGGTGCCAAAAGTGAATTTTCCCATTTTCAAGCATCTCTGACTTTTCTGCGCACCTGTCAGGTTTCATGAGGGGCTAAAATTCCAGGATAGTACAAATACCCCCCAAATGACCCCATTTTGGAAAGAAGACATCCCAAAGTATTCAGTGAGAGGCATGGTGAGTTCATAGAAGATTTCATTTTTTGTCACAAGTTAGCGGAAAATGACACTTTGTAACAAAAAAACAAAAAAAAGTTTCCATTTCTTCTAACTTGCGACAAAAAAAAAATGAAATCTGCCACGGACTCGCTATGCTCCTCTCTGAATACCTTGAAGTGTCTACTTTCCAAAATGGGGTCATTTGTGGGGTGTGTTCACTGTCCTGGCATTTTGGGGGGTGCCTAATTGTAAGCACCCCTGTAAAGCCTAAAGATGCTCATTGGACTTTGGGCCCCTTAGCGCAGTTAGGCTGCAAAAAAGTGCCACACATGTGGTATTGCCGTACTCAGGAGAAGTAGTATAATGTGTTTTGGGGTGTATTTTTACACATACCCATGCTGGGTGGGAGAAATATCTCCGTAAATGACAATTGTTTTATTTTTTTTACACACAATTGTCAATTTATAGAGATATTTCTCCCACTCAGCATGGGTATGTGGAAAAATACACCCCAAAACACATTATACTACTTCTCCTGAGTACGGCGATACCACATGTGTGGCACTTTTTTGCACCCTAACTGCGCTAAGGGGCCCAAAGTCCAATGAGTACCTTTAGGATTTCACAGGTCATTTTGAGAAATTTCGTTTCAAGACTGCTCCTCACGGTTTAGGGCCCCTAAAATGCCAGGACAGTATAGGAATCCCACAAATTACCCCATTTTAGAAAGAAGACACCCCAAGGTATTCCATTAGGAGTATGGTGAGTTCATAGAAGTTTTTTTTTGTCACAAGTTAGCGGAAATTGATTTTAATTGTTTTTTTTTCACAAAGTGTAATTTTCCGCTAACTTGTGACAAAAATAAAATCTTCTATGAACTCACCATACTCCTAACGGAATACCTTGGGGTGTCTTCTTTCTAAAATGGGGTCATTTGTGGGGTTCCTATACTGCCCTGGCATTTTAGGGGCCCTAAACCGTGAGGAGTAGTCTTGAAACCAAATGTCGCAAAATGACCTGTGAAATCCTAAAGGTACTCATTGGACTTTGGGCCCCTTAGCGCACTTAGGGTGCAAAAAAGTGCCACACATGTGGTACCGCCGTACTCAGGAGAAGTAGTATAATGTGTTTTGGGGTGTATTTTTACACATACAGATGCTAGGTGGGAGAAATATCTCTGTAAATGACAATTATTTGATTTTTTTTTACACACAATTGTCCATTTACAGAGAGATTTCTCCCACCCAGCATGGGTATGTATAAAAATACACCCCAAAACACATTATACTACTTCTTCTGAGTACGACGATACCACATGTGTGACACTTTTTTGCAACCTAGGTGCGCTAAGGGGCCTAACGTCCTATTTACAGGTCATTTTGAGGCATTTGGATTCTAGACTACTCCTCACGGTTTAGGGCCCCTAAAATGCCAGGGCAGTATAGGAACCCCACAAGTGACCCCATTTTAGAAAGAAGACACCCCAAGGTATTCCGTATTCCGATTTTTTTTTTGTCACAAGTTAGCGGAAAATGACACTTTGTGAAAAAAAAATACATATCAATTTCCGCTAACTTGTGACAAAAAATAAAATCTTCTATGAACTCACCATACTCCTAACGGAATACCTTGGGGTGTCTTCTTTCTAGAATGGGGTCATTTGTGGGGTTCCAATACTGCCCTGGCATTTTAGGGGCCCTAAACCGTGAGGAGTAGTCTTGAACCCAAATGTCTCAAAATGACCTGTGAAATCCTAAAGGTACTCATTGGACTTTGGGCCCCTTAGCACAGTTAGGCTGCAAAAAAGTGTCACACATGTGGTATCGCCGTACTCAGAAGAAGTAGTATAATGTGTTTTGTGGTGTATTTTTACATATAACCATGCTGGGTGGGAGAAATATCTCTGTAAATGACACATTTTTGATTTTTTTTACACACAATTGTCCATTTACAGAGAGATTTCTCCCACCCAGCATGGGTATGTGTAAAAATACACCACAAAACACATTATACTACTTCTCCTGAGTATGGCAATACTACATGTGTGACACTTTTTTGCAGCCTAGGTGCGCTAAGGGGCCCAACGTTCTATTCACAGGTCATTTTGAGGCATTTGTTTTCTAGACTACTCCCCACGGTTTAGGGCCCCTAAAATGCCAGGGCAGTACAGGAACCCCACAAGTGACCCCATTTTAGAAAGAAGACACCCCAAGGTATTCCGTTAGGGGTATGGTGAGTTCATAGAAGATTTTATTTTTTTGTCACAAGTTAGTGAAAAATGACACTTTGTGAAAAAAACAATAAAAATCCAATTTCCGCTAACTTTTGACAAAAAATAAAATCTTCTATGAACTCATCATACACCTAACAGAATACCTTGGGGTGTCTTCTTTCTAAAATGGGGTCACTTGTGGGGTTCCTATACTGCCCTGGCATTTTACGGGCCCAAAACTGTGAGTAGTCTGGAAACCAAATTTCTCAAAATGACTGTTCAGGGGTATAAGCATCTGCAAATTTTGATGACAGGTGGTCTATGAGGGGGCAAATTTTGTGGAAACGGTCATAAGCAGGGTGGCCTCTTAGATGACAGGATGTATTGGGCCTGATCTGATGGATAGGAGTGCTAGGGGGGTGACAGGAGGTGATTGATGGGTGTCTCAGGGGGCGGTTAGAGGGGAAAATAGATGCAATCAATGCACTGGGGAGGTGATCGGAAGGGGGTCTGAGGGGGATCTGAGGGTTTGGCCGAGTGATCAGGAGCCCACACGGGGCAAATTAGGGCCTGATCTGATGGGTAGGTGTGCTAGGGGGTGACAGGAGGTGATTTATGGGTGTCTCAAGGTGTGATTAGAGGGGGGAAATAGATGCAAGCAATGCACTAGCGAGGTGATCAGGGCTGGGGTCTGAGGGCGTTCTGAGGTGTGGGCGGGTGATTGGGTGCCCGCAAGGGGCAGATTAGGGTCTAATCTGATGGGTAACAGTGACAGGTGGTGATAGGGGGTGATTGATGGGTAATTAGTGGGTGTTTAGAGGAGAGAATAGATGTAAACACTGCGCTTGGGAGGTGATCTGATGTCGGATCTGCGGGCGATCTATTGGTGTGGGTGGGTGATCAGATTGCCCACAAGGGGCAGGTTAGGGGCTGATTGATGGGTGGCAGTGACAGGGGGTGATTGATGGGTGGCAGTGACAGGGGGTGATTGACAGGTGATCAGTGGGTTATTACAGGGAAGAACGGATGTAAATAATGCACTGGCGAATCGATAAGGGGGGGTTTGAGGGCAATCTGAGCGTGTGGGCGGGTGATTGGGTGCCCGCAAGGGTCTAATCTGATGGGTAACAGTGACAGGTGGTGATAGGGGGTGATTGATGGGTGATTGATGGGTAATTAGTGGGTGTTTAGAGGAGAGAATAGATGTAAACGATGGATTTGGGAGGTGATCTGATGTCGGATCTGCGGGCGATCTATTGGTGTGGGTGGGTGATCAGATTGCCCGCAAGGGGCAGGTTAGGGGCTGATTGATGGGTGGCAGTGACAGGGGGTGATTGACGGGTGATTGACGGGTGATTGACAGGTGATTGACAGGTGATTGACAGGTGATCAGGGGGGATAGATGCATACAGTACACAGGGGGGGGGGGGGGAGGGTCTGGGGGGGTCTGGGGAGAATCTGAGGGGTGGGGGGGGTGATCAGGAGGGAGCAGGGGGCAGTTTAGGGACTAAAAAAAAAATAGCGTTGACAGATAGTGACAGGGAGTGATTGATGGGTGATTAGGGGGGTGATTGTGTGCAAATGGTGGTCTGGGGGGTGGGCAGGGGGGGGTCTGAGGGGTACTGTGGGCGATCAGGGGGCAGGGGGGGGCAGATCAGTGTGTTTGGGTGCAGACTAGGGTGGCTGCAGCCTGCCCTGGTGGTCCCTCGGACACTGGGACCACCAGGGCAGGAGGCAGCCTGTATAATACACTTTGTAAACATTACAAAGCGTATTATACGCTTCCTATCCGGGGATCGTCGGGTTAACAACCCGCCGGCGCTTCCGATTGGCCGGCGGGTTGACGTCGCGGGTGGGCGGAGCCTATTGCCGGCGGATGCGCGCGATCCCCGGCCAAAGAGTGCCCCAGGACCTGACGCCATTCTGCGTTACGTGGTCCTGGGGCTGCCACTTTGCCGCCGCCAATATGAAGTAGGCGGTCGGCAAGTGGTTAAGAGTGGTAGTCTTTAAGGGGTTGAATAATTTTGTCAATGAAGAAATCACACAAAAAAACATTTAATACTGTATTACAAAAAAAATTGATGTCATTTTAGTTGTATTTGGTTCTTTAAAAAGTCCTTGTAAGATTTCATTCTGAACACAATTACAAATGTACACTAAATTCCCTAAAACCCTTTACAGCATTGGGAGTTGAATAATTTTGAACACAACTGTATGTTATCTGGTTACACCCTTAATAAAAGTGTGACCAGATAGCTGCCACCACCTAGGTGAGTAAACAAAAAAGTATTTATTTGAAACCCCCACCCACAGTTGTTAAATAGTGAAAATACATAAATAAAAATGAATGTACTGTATGCCTTGTTTGTAAATAACATTTATCAATGTCCACAATCAGTCCAAGATTTATATCTCAAATAACGTGTACGTCATTTCTTCATCCATGGAGAGAAAGGAGAAACCGAGAGCCCAATATAGTGTAGTATGTACTGAAAATTAGGGAATTATGGAAGAGTATGATGAATATACTCACAAGTCAGGGTTACCTCCAAAGCAACCACTGTAAAGGCAGGTGAGGAGATTATCCTGTCCCCACTCAGGAATAAAAAGTCGCTCTCTGTAGATAGGAAGAAAGGGGTTGTAGTCCCCCTTTTTCTTGGAGTATGCTAATAAATTTATATTTATATAGGCAGTTTCAGTGTCTGCTTGTATGAGGTAAGTCCACCACAGCCTCAATAGCGTTTTTAATTGTTTTTAGCATTTGTTCTTATCCTTTTGGCCCCTCTGTAATCTCTTCACGAATTTCTACATCCATGGTCTACTTGCTTGATTTGAAGAATTGCCACCCCGACATTTGTTCCCTTTGTATTCCTGCCACCAAATGACATGAAACGCAAGAGGAAACATCTGAATTTCTTGCCAAGGATTTCCATTGTTCCAGAACAATAGAGATCCATGTCCGCAAATCTGATTAAGCAAACTGAAAATTCAAATATGTCAGCTCCAGGGGTTCCCAGTCATTTGTTATTGACAAGCCAGGGCGAATGGACATTGTAATCAAGCAAAAAGCACAAAAGATATAAATATCTATACCGTATATATATATATATATATATATATATATATATATATATATATATATATATATATATATATATATATTTATATTTATACAGTGGGATACGAACAGTAGCGGACATAGGGCCGTGCAGCCAAACAGGGGCCCCTCAAGTTCCGTTTCTGGAGGGGCCCAAAGCTAATCACAGTGGTTAAAGAGCTGCGCACATGCATCTTGCCAGGATTCATATAGTGCCCGGCTAGCAGCGTCATCATCGTGGGCGGCACAGGATATTTAGATATTATTCTTCTGTCTGCATCCCCGGCAAAAACTGTATTATACTCCAGGAGACCAGGACATCTAAGCCGCGCCCCCAACCAATAGCTGATCTCCTCCTGGACACTGCAGCGCAGGCAGCATTGCTATTAGCTGCAGGCAGTGCTAATCTTCGTAGGGGGCGGGCTTGAAAGTTACAGGCAGTGCTCTTGATTTGACTTTTTGTAGCTTCGCGCCCTCAATCCCCCCACCCCCCCCACCCCCCGCATGCCAGCATCAGAGATTTCACCAGCCGAACATCTGAAGTGGCCTGCCAACAGAAGCAAGCCAGCCTGCCAGTCGGTCTGCAGAAGCAAGACAGCAATGCAGGTAATTTATGTGCCGTGCAATGCTATGTGCATATAGTGGAAACAAGTGCACCAAATTGATACGTATATCAGTACAGGGAAGTTTCTGGATAATTCAGAGGCTTTCCCCATCCCCCTCCACCTTGCTGTTCCAGCATTTGGGACAGCCTCAAAACTCTCCTGTCTGTGTTACAGTGCACAGGTGCAAAAGCATGGAGCTGCTGTGCATGAGAGGCTCTGTGCTACTGCGCAGACAGGAGCTATCCTGCGTCTGTACAGTGTGGCTGTGCTTGTTCATGAATGGGGTCTCAGCAGCAGTGGTGCTCTCACGAGTAATCATTAACGATTACTCGTGATTCAAATGAGCTTTAATTGTCGCAGGTGTGTTGCGGGGATACAAGGGGTTAATTACACATAATGCCGCCATCTGTCCTGCGTTGCAAACAGCTTGCACGCGTCCTATTAATTGCCTTGCAAGCCTCAGCACGGCGCACTTCTGGCTTAAAGAGAACCCGAGGTGGGTTCTAAGAATCTTATTAGCGCACAGAGGCTGGGTCTGCATATACCCAGCCTCTGTTGCTATACTGCTCCCCCCCAGCCCCCCTCTGCGCTCTGCTATGCCCCCACAAATCAAAACACGCAGCATGTCACAGCCGGCTGTTTACATCTGTACTTGTCAGTCTCGCCGCTCCACTGCCTCCTCTAAGTCGCCGCTCCCGCCCGCGTCCCTTCCCTCCAATCCCGCGTCCCTGTTGTTCAGTGCACCCACCTACCTACGTGAGCGCACGCAGTGTCACTGTGCCT
Source organism: Hyperolius riggenbachi (assembly GCF_040937935.1). Classification (NCBI taxonomy): domain Eukaryota; kingdom Metazoa; phylum Chordata; class Amphibia; order Anura; family Hyperoliidae; genus Hyperolius; species Hyperolius riggenbachi. Next base: position 136,340,506 of record NC_090657.1, read on the forward strand.
GTCCGATACCTGTCTGTGTGTGACAGGTGCACATTGTAATACCCATCACTGCATATACCTACCTGTTCACAGTGCACCCACCTACCTACGTGAGCGCACGCAGTGTGATATTTAATACCACCAGTCACTGTACCTGTTCACAGTACGTGTGTGTGACAGGTGCAGATTTGTAATACCCATCACTGCATATACCTACCTGTTGTGTTCAGTGCACCCACCTACCTACGTGAGCGCACGCAGTGTGATATACCACTCCGTGCATACCTGTTAACTGCACCTGTGTGACTGCACATTGTATTAGTCAAGTCAGTGCATACCTTTCACTTCAACCCCCCCCCCCCCCCCCCTGCCTCGATATGGACAAAACGGACAAAACAGGTAGAGGCAGATGTAGAGGTAGGGGCAGACCCAGAGGAAGGCCACCCGGCAGGTCTGTGCAAGGTTGTGCTGATGTGATTTTGTGTGGCCCTGGACCAAAGTAGAGTGCTCAGAAGAAGGCACGTCCAATCAACTCCCAAGATTGTTAGGACGTGGTTGACTATTTAACAAAGAACACCTCATCTTCCACAGCCACCAGCGCTACTACAAGCACCACATCCGCTGCATTTGACAGTTCGCAGGAGTTATTTGGTGGGGAAATCACTGATGCACAGCCATTATTGTTACAACCAGATGAAGGCTCTAAGCAAGTTACACCACCTCATATGTCTGAGTTAGGCGACACTATGGACTTAACGTGTGAGGAGGAGGAGGATGAAGTACCTGCTGTTGGTGCAGTTTTGGAGGTATCTGAGGCAAGCGAAGCTGGGCAGGATGATGATGATACGGATGCCACGTGGGTTCCCAATAGAGGAGATAAACAGGGGGCAGTTCAGAGATGGAGTCAGAGAGGAGTAGGAGGAGACGAGTTCCTGAAAGAAGCAGGGGGAGCTCATCGTCAGAAACAGCTGGTGGCAGTGTCCGGCGCCATGTATCGCCCCCTATGGACAGCCAGCCAACATACACTTCAACGTCAGCTGCTGATGCCACCATAGTGCCATCACCCCAGAGGGGCTCAGCAGTTTGGAAATTTTTTAATGTGTCTGCTTCAGATCAGAGCAATGCCATCTGTTCTCTCTGCCTCCAAAAATTGAGCTGTGGAAAGGCCAACACCCACTAAGGGACAACTGCCTTACGAAGGCACATGCAGAAAAGGCACAAACTGCAATGGGAAGAGCACCAGAGAAAAAGCAGCACACAAAAGAAAAGCCACCCTCCTTCTCCTCTTCAGGTGCAGCATCTTCAGCCGCTTTCTCCCTTGCACCTTCACAGCCACCCTCCACTCCGCCTCTGACCTTGAGCGGTTCCTGCTCCTCTGCCCACAGCAGCCAGGTGTCTGTAAAGGAAATCTTTGAGCGGAAGACGCCAATTTCTGCCAGTCACCTCCTTGCCCGGCGTCTGACAGCTGGCTTGGCGGAACTGTTAGCTCGCCAGATGTTACCATACCAGCTGGTGGACTCTGAGGCCTTCCGAAAATTTGTGGCCATTGGGACACCACAGTGGAAGATACCAGGCCACAATTATTTCTCTAAAAAGGAGATACCCAAACTGTACCATGAAGTTGAGAGGCAAGTGGTGTCATCTCTGGCACACAGTGTTGGGTAAAGGGTTCACCTGACCACGGATGCCTGGTCTGCCAAGCACGGTCAGGGCAGGTACATTACTTACACAGCCCACTGGGAATCTTGTCAAAGTTGAGGGATGCATGGATTCCACTCCAGCAGATTCTGGAGACCAATTTCCAGGAATCAGCGACAAAGCTGAAGCTGCGCCAGGGCTGGATCTTTCAACAAGGCAACAACCCTAAACACTGATCAAAATCCACTAAGGCATTCATTCGGAGGAACAAGTACAACATTCTGGAATAGCCATCTCAGTCCCCAGACCTGAATATAATTGAAAATATGTGGTGTGAGTTAGAGAGCTGTCCATGCTCAGAAGCCATCAAACCTGAATGAACTAGAGGTGTTTTTCAAAGAGGAATGGTCCGAAATAACTTCAACCAGAATCCAGACTCTCTTTGTAACCTATAGGAAGCGTCTATAGGCTGTAATTTCTGCAATAGGAGGATCTACTAAATATGGATTTCATTTCTTTTTTGTGGTGTCCAAATGTATGCACCTGCCTAACTTTGTTTAACCTCTTCCGCTCTGCCGGGACGAGTAACTACGCCCCCCCATACTAATAGTACCGTAAGCTGAAGTCACCACTGAGGACATCTTGTGGCCAAATTGTAGTTGATTGCCCAGCGTTGCCCGGGTATGTATTTGGCTGGTGTTGGCTCTGCATACTTTTTCTAACCCTAACACACAATTACTCAATGACTGAGTTTGTGAGCTTTGCGGTCTTTGGTATCAATAATTTGCATTGAAATGAAAAAATCAGATTGGCTGTTTGTGGCTCCACCCTCTTTTCTGAATTTGAACCCCAGTCACCCAATAACCAACTGTACCAGGTTTGAGGCCTGTGCCATTAACAGTGCAAGAATGGTAGCGATTAAATATTCCCCTTGAAAAGCAATAGGTGAAGTTTGATTCACTTTTGTAGGCTCCGACAACTTTTTCTGAATATTAATCCCAGTCACCCAGTGACCAACTGTGCAAAGTTTAAAAACCCTGCCATTAACAGTGTAAAAAAGGCTGCAGTTTAAATTTTCCCAGTTAAATTTGTATTTGTCTCCACCCACTGATGACCCGGTGTTGCCTGTGTATGTATTTGACTGGTGTTGCCTCCGCCCACTTTCTAACCCTAACGCACAAACACTCAATGACCATGTTTGTGCGCTTTGGGGTCCTTGGCATCAATAATTTGTTTATTCCCATAGAAATTAAACAAATCAGATTGGCTGTTTGTGGCTTCACCCCCTCTCCAGCATTTGAACCCCAGTCACCCAATGACCAACTGTAGCAGGTTTGAGGCATCTGCTATTAACAGTGTAAACATGGCAGCAATTTAAATATTCCACTTAAATATCAACAGGTGAATTTTGATTGGCTATTATAGGCTCCACCCACCTCCCTGAATATGACTCTCAGTCACTCAGTGACCATCTGGGCAAAGTTTGGGAACCCTGCCATAAACAGTGTAAGAAGGGCTGAAGTTTACAGTTTCCCACCTTATTGTCACCTGGACACAAAGTCACTAATCAATGACCAAGTTTGTGAGCTTTGGGGTCCTTGGCATCAATAATTTGTATTTTCCCATGAAATGAAACAAATCTGATTCACTGTGAAATGAAACAAATCTGATTCACTGTTTGTGGCTCTGTCCCCTTTTCTGAATTTGAACCCCAGTGACCCAATGACCAACTGTACCAGGTTTGAGGCTTGTGCCATTAACAGTGCAAGAATGGCAGCAATTTTAATATTCTAATTGAAAAGCAACATGTGATTTTTGATTGGCATTTTTAGGCTCCACCCACTTTTCTGAATATTAATCCCAGTCACCAAATAACCAGCTATGCTAAGTTTGAGAACCCTGCCATTAACAGTGAAAAAGGGCTGCAGTTTACAATTTCCCAGAAAAATCAGTTTTTAACTCCACCCACTTTTTGTAACCTGGACACACAGTCAGTTCTCAATGACCAAGTTTGGGAGCTTTTTGGTTCCTGGCATCAAAATTGTGCTAATGGAAGCAGTTTATCCAGCAAAGAAATCTGGCTGTTTTTAGCTCAGCCCCTTTACTGAATTTGAACCCCAGACACTTAACGATAGACTGTAGCAGGTTTGAGGGCTCTGCTATTAACAGTGTAAGAATGGCTGCAGTTTCAATATTCCCCTTGAAAATCAATAGGTGAATTTTGATTGGCTCTTGTAGGCTCCACCCACTTTTCCGAACATTAATCCTAGTCACCCAGTGACCAACTGTGTGAAGGTTGAGAACCCTGCCAATAACAGTGTAAGAAAAGCTGCAGTTTACATTTTCCCATGTAAAAAGTTAGTTGTTTTTGGCTTTGCCCACTATTTCTAACCTTGACATACAGTCACTTAATGACCAAGTTTATGAGCTTTGGGGTCCTTGGCATCAATAAGTTGCATTTTACCATTGAAATTAAACAAATCTGATTGGCTGTTTTTGGCCCGCTCCCTTCAGAATTTAAACCCCAGTCTTCCAGTGACTGACTGTAGCAGATTTTAGGCCTCTGCCATTAAGAGTGCATGTATGGCAGCAATGTAAATATTCCCCTTGAAAATCAAAAGGAGAATTTTGATTGGCTGCTGTAGGCTTCACCCACTTTCCTGAATACTAGTCCCAGTCACCCAGTGGCCAACTGTGTCACGTTTGAGAACCCTGCCAATGACAGAATGGCTGAAATCAATCTAACAAATCTGATTGGCTGTTTGTGGCTCCACCCCTTTAGTGAATTTGAACCCCAGTCACCAAATGACTGACTGTATCAGGTTTAAGGCCTCTGCATTAACAGTGTAAGAATGGTAGCAATGTGAATATTCCCCTTGAAAATCAATAGGTAAATTTTGATTGTGAAGAGAGGTAGGAGGCGCCCTGGGGGTACTTGTAAAATAGTTGTTATACCACTATGTTAAACATCCCCTATAGGGGTAAACATCTAATAAACCAAAAAGGTATGGACGGATCCTACCTTATAGACTGTTCACTCTGGATATAGTAAAAAGAAAACTTTAATATGGCACTTTTAAATTGACAACACGTTTCGCGGTAACCACCGCTTCATCAGGTCGAGTGAAGTGCTTAGTAGTGTGAAGTCCCCTGTCTCAGGCGCCTATGCGCCTATCTGGAATCAAACAAAGAGATCGTCATCAAGGCAGCAGACAAAGGGGGAGGGATTGTAGTGATGAACAAAGTAGACTACATCCATGAAGCCGAACGAATTCTTAATGATAGAGACTATTACGAAATACTCCCTCGAGACCCGACTGGAGATTATGTGGAGGCTCTGGGAGCACTTATTAAATGGGCATATAAAGAAGGAATTATTAGTAAATCTGAGAAAGATTTTGTACTTATTTCAGACCCGATCCAAGCACAGTTTTATCATCTTCCGAAAATACATAAATCTACCATCAACCCTCCAGGACGCCCGATTATAGCAGGCATAGATTCAATTACATCACATCTGTCAGAGCTAGTGGACTTACATTTACAGCCTTATGTAAGAAATCTTCCGTCATATTTGAAAGATTCTACACACCTGCTTAACGAATTGTCCAATATCAAGTGGGAAACCGGATACCAATGGGTGACCCTAGATGTAACAGCACTCAATTCAAATATTCACCATCGCATAGGACTAAGAGCCGTTTGGCATTACCTACACCAAGACCCGATCTTACCACATAAACAAAAGCTTTTCCTTATCCAGGCTATAAACTTTATTCTTAACCACAATAGTTTTAAGTTTCTGGATACTGTCTACATCCAGAAACGAGGAACTGCGATGAGGGCTAGCTTTGCACCCAGCTACGCTAATCTTACGATGGGGCTACTAGAAGAACTGCTACTAGGCCAAGAAAATCCATTCAACACAAACATCATCATGTATAAAAGATACATAGATGATCTGATCCTCATTTGGAAGGGAGACAGTGAGTCAACTGGAAAATTTCACAATTACCTCAATGACAATGATTGGGGAATTACTTTCACCTTGAACTTCAACAAAGACCGTATTGAGTACCTCGACTTGATTCTCTTCCATGAAGAAGGAATCATCAAATCGAAAAATTTCTTTAAAACAGTCGATTCCAACTCATATATTGATTATAGGAGCAGTCACCACAAATCTTGGCGGAACAATATACCCTATGGCCAATTTCTCAGAATACGAAAAAATTGCAGTGACCTTAGTACCTTTGATACTCAGTCCAAGATCCTGACGAGGAAATTCAAGGAGAAGAACTTCCCCAGTGAACTCGTCAAAGCGGCAAAACGAAGAGCAAGAAATACTGACCGTGATGCTCTTTTGAAAAAAGATAAACCGAAGGGTGAGGAGGATAACACTAAAGGCATCAACTTCATCACACGGTTCTCCAATCAACACGCCAATATAAAGAAAATTCTGGGCAATCATTGGCCTCTACTACAGATGGATCCACTACTGAGAACGAGTCTGCCAGAAAAACCGAGATGCACCTTCCGTAGAGCCAAAACCCTAAAGAATAGGCTTGCCCCCAGCACATTGAGGGATACAAACCAGCAACTGATAGCACAGACTAACGATCATGCATTTCGAGTTACGTGTTGCTCCCATCCAAAATGTCTATGCTGCTCGGTAATAGAGAAAGAAATCTCCTCCTTCACATCCACTGTGACAGGAGAGACACACCAGATCAAACAGGACATGGACTGCTCGACAACATTTGTGGTCTATTTAGTGACGTGTCCATGCGGATCACAATATGTGGGCCGCACTACACAACAGTTTCGTACAAGATGGGGCCAGCACAGAAGAAATATTGCCAATGGCTACTTAAACCATGGATTATCAAGACACTATAGGAAGTTCCATAATAATGAAATAGAGGGAACAAGAATCTGTCCCATTGAACATGTTGAGGACTCCACAAGAAACCGCAAAAACAGATTGAAGACCAGAGAGATGGTCATTACAGCACATTAAGCACATTACAGCCGGAGGGGCTAAACATTTGTCTGGAACATAATCTATAACCATCAGGACTGACCACCTGCTCAGAGTCTGAGGCCCTCAATATAGATCACATGCCATATTGATAATCCGCACGTTTGGCGGTGCTTTAACTGAAGTATTTGTGAGGGGCCACACAGAAACCCACTTGGCCCTACTCCCAAGCCACCCTTTTATAATGGGGATATATATATACACACACCCTGACATTCAGAGATCCCAGCCAATTAGGTTCCAGCTTATAAGGGGAGGTTTAGCCATTACGAGTTTGCATATATACTTCTGTTTCCAATAGAACCTACCATACACTCCTTGTATTGTTATATAAGTAAAATGGAGTAAATGTATGATATGGGTTTTGTTCGTGCATGCCATAGATTAATGATTAGAGTCACAAGTAGACTGCAGTTCTGTATCTACTATCTTTCAGCTTATATATATATACAGGTTTCCATATCTATGGAACAGATCTATTGTTGCTTCATAGGATCTCATGTAATGTCATATCTTTACTTGCATAGCATAGTTCTGTACACAGAATTGTTTTTTCTCCCTGCATATCTATACTGTATTACTATATACCTCTGTACTGTATTAGGGGCAAATATTTTGGCCCCCTATATATCATGTTTTCGTTTCCCAGCTTTGGGATACCTTCATCCTTGTACTGGCTGACCTTCCCTGTTTACTAGGTGGAGGGTCAGCCTCTTAAGGTTAATTAATTCCCTTAAATATGGCCGCTATATATTTCTCTCTAGTGCATCCCATGCTCAGGGACTCCCTAAACATGGCCGCCGTACGTCCCCTTAGTCTACCCTGAACGGTGGGGTTTTCCACGCTAATCTCCATATATTATACCTCCCAAAATGGCCGCCGCAATGTCCTCTACATTTTCCCGGCTCCGGGGACTTCTATAACATGGCCGCCGTACTCCTCCAGCTCAAGCGGCACGCCCACTATCTCCTAGGAGACGATACCGCTGGCTGTACGTGCCTACGCACTATTCACAGTCACATGATGTCCAGTGACTCACAGCCCCGCCTACTGCTCTTACGAACTATCGGGTAAAGTTATTTTAGTCCCGCTCGCTGCTGGGTTCGCCGCATAGGCGCCTGAGACCGGGGACTTCACACTACTAAGTAAGTGTTTCATCTCATCTCATCATTTAGATAGGGACTCCCGCAGACTCTTCCCTCCTTTCATTGTTTTTTCCCACATAGCACTGTTTACATCTAGCCCATACTTTAGTGCCTGCAAGTTGTAATCCATTATTTCTTTGCCCCACACATGAGGGTCTATTTAATTAAGATGCACCTCAATATTAGAATTGTTTGACCAGCTCCTCCATTAATTAAGTTCACAAGTGTTCAACGAAATATGCCAGAAGTCATTTTTTGTGGTATACTTTTTTATATTTTTTTTATATATTTTTATATATTTCTCTCTATATATGTATCTTTTATGCTAATATTGACCCCCAAGGATGTGTAGGTTTAATGATCATTTGCAAATTTGATTGATTGTTATTGATTTTTATTTGTTTATATTATACATCTGTCATGATTCTTGTTCTCAAAAGGATGATTTTTATTATGTTGTATTATGTTTTATGCTGTTTAAAAAAAAAAAAAAAAAAAGCATAGGCGCCTGAGACCGGGGACTTCACACTACTAAGCACTTCACTCGACCTGATGAAGCGGTGGTTACCGCGAAACGCTTTGTCAATTTAAAAGTGCCATATTAAAGTTTTCTTTTTACTATATCCAGAGTGAATAGTCTATAAGGTAGGATCCGTCCATACCTTTTTGGTTTATTAGATGTTTACCCCTATAGGGGATGTTTAACATAGTGGTATAACAACTATTTTACAAGTACCCCCAGGGCGCCTCCTACCTCTCTTCACTGTCCTATTCCCTCCAGCTTGAGGGTCAATACCCAGATGGGTGTTTCTTTTCAAGGAGCTGCGACCGACTAAGCGAAATCACAAGGCCGAGTGGGGACGGTACTTCCCCACATGCGAGTCTACTTGGTTGCAGTGCGCAACCCGGCTTTGTGAGTATATTTGAATATCTCTTATACTTAGCCTGTCAACCTACGATAATACACCAGATCGGGCTCCCGGTGTCCTCCCGCTCCTTTTTTCTATTTTTGTAGTATCCAGTAAATTTGATTGGCTGTTGTAGGCTACACCTATATTACTGAATATTCATCCCAGTCACTCAGTGGCCACTGGCCAATTGTGTAAAGTTTGGGAACCCTGCCATGTTAAAAATTTAGTTGGCACCGCCCACTTTTTCTAACCTTGACATACAGTCACTCAATTATCAAGTTTATCAGCTTTGGGGTCCTTGGTATCAATACTTTGTATATTCCCATTGAAAAATAAACAAATCTGGCTGTTTGTGGCTCTACCCCTTTTCTGAATTTGAACCCTAGTCACCCAGTGACCAACTGTACCAGGTTTGAGGCATCTGCTTTTAACAGTATAAGAGAATGGTAGCAGCTTAAATATTCCCTTTAAAAATCAAAAGGTGAATTTTTATTGGCTGTTGTAGGCTCCACCCACCTTCCAAAATCTTAATCTCAGTCACCCAATGACCAACTGTGCAAAGTTTGATAACTCTGACATTAATGGCGTAAGAATGGCTGCAGTTTATATTTTCCCAGTAAAAGTTGTTTTTGGATCCGCCCACTTTTTGTAACCTTGACAGACAGTCACTCAATGACCAAGTTTGTGAGCTTTCAGGTTCCTGGCATCAAAAATGTGTGAATGGAAACAGTTTATCCACCAAGGAAATCTGATTGGCTGTATGTGGCCCCGCCCCTTTAGTGAGTTTGGACCCCAGTCACCCAATGATCGACTGTAGCAAGTTTGAAGCCTCTGCCATTAAAAGTGTAAGAATAGTACCAGTTTCAATCTTCCCCTTGAAAATCAATAGGCGAATTTTGATTGGATGTTGTAGTCTCCACCCATTTTTTGAATCTTATTTGCATTCACCCAGTGACCAACTGTGTCGAGTTTGAGAACCCTGCGATTAACCTCCCTGGCGGTTTATTTATTTTGCCAGGGAGGCTGCGGGAGGGTTTTTTTTAAATTAAAAAAAAAATATTTCATGTAGCCAACTGAAAGTTGGCTGCATGAAAGCCCACTAGAGGGCGCTCCGGAAGCGTACTTTCGATCGCCTCCGGCAATCGAAAGTAACAAGATAGGCCGCAATGAGCGGCCTATCTTGTTTCGCTTTCCTCGTCGCCATGGCGACGAGCGGAGTGACGTCATGGACGTCAGTCGACGTCCTGACGTCAGAGCCGCCCGATCCAGCCCCTAGCGCCGGCCGGAACTGTTTGTTCCGGCTGCGCTGGGCTCGGGCGGCTGGGGGAACCCTCTTTCGCCGCTGCACGCGGCGGATCGCCGCGGGGCGGCGGCGATCGGGCAGCACACGCGGCTGGCAAAGTGCCGGCTGCGTGTGCTGCTTTTTTCAGAGTGAAAATCGGCCCAGCAGGGCCTGAGCGGCGACCTCCGGCGGCATACCCCGAGCTCAGCTCGGGATTACCGCCAAGGAGGTTAACAGTCTAAGAATGGCTGCAGTTTACATTTCCCATTTATGCACGCACGCACGCACGCACGCACACACACACACACACACACACACACACTTTTATATATATATATATATATTTATTTTTTTTTATAAAAAAAATTACAAAAAAAATACATAGTTACCTTAGGGACTGAACTTTTTTAATATGCATACAAAAACTGTATACTACAATTACTTTTAAAAATGATGGGCTTGTAATTAGGGAAATATTGGCGCCATACATTGTACTAGGGAAAAATTCAACGTTGCAACAACCGATACAAATAGGCAAATAAAATGTTGGGGTTTTAATTACGGTAGCATGTTTTATTTTGAAACTATAATGGCCAAAAACTAAGAAATAATGCATTTTTTCAATTTTTTTCTTATTATTCCCATTAAAACTTTGCTAAGAATTATTTTATTCTAACTCAAAGTACCCCCCAAAGAAAGCCTAATCAGTGGCGAAAAAAACAAGATATTTTCGTTGTGAGAAGTGGTAATAAAGTTATAGGTGTATAAATGGAAGGAGCGCTGACAGGTGAAAATTGCTCAGGTTTTTTAAGAGGAAAAACCCTTCGAGGTGAAGTGGTTAAACAATTATTGCACACTTTCTGTAAATCCAATAAACTTCATTTCACTTCTCAAATATCACTGTGTGTCTCTCCTACATGATATATTTAACTGACATTTTCTATCGTAACAACCAACTATTCATAATTAACAAGGTTGCCTAATGTGTGTGTGTCTATATATATATATATATATATATATATATATATATATATATATTTATATATATATATATATATATATATATACATACACACACAGTGGGCAACCTTGTTAATTATAAATAGTTGGTTGTTACAATAAAAAAAATATGTGTAAATATATATATATGACATAAAATTTTCAAAACTAGGAATGATTACACGAGGCAGTTAAATCCAGGTATATGTTCTTGTGTTAAAAATAAAATAACATGCTGCCAGAATTTTCCTCTACTACTTGCCGCTTTGTGAAAAGGTACGGGGTCAGAAAAAGACTTTAAAGAGACTTTATGTGTGCCCCTGCTAAACCGCCGCTATCCCGCGGCTAAACGAGGGTCCCTGACCTCCCGAAATCCCCTCCGAGCAGCGGGGGATCTCTTCCGGATTGAGGCAGGGCTAACCGCCGCAGCCCTGCCCCACGCGCGTCTGTCAGCACGTATCTCCGCCTCTCCCCCGCCCCTCTCAGTCTTCCTTCGCTGAGAGGGGCGGGGGAGAGGCGGCGATGCGCCGCTGATAGATGCGACTAGAGGCAGGGCTGCAGCCGTTAGCCCTGCCTCTAAGAGCAGCAAAATCTACGACCAATTTGGTCGTTGATTTTGCGGGGGGGGGGGGGTTGGGGGTGAAGAGACCCCCGTTTAGCCGCGGGATAGCGGCGTTTTAGCAGGGGCACACATGCCCCTGCTAACTATGAGCTCTGAAGCGAGAATTATTCTCGCTTCAGTGTCTCTTTAAGGTCGCATTCACAGTGGGACGTTGCGGTTTAATGCAACGTTAAAGTCGCAACTTGTCTGCGTTAAGGGGTAACACACTGCAAGCAGTAAGTTATCACAACGCAACGTTTTTTCAACGCGACTTTAACGTCGCACTGTGAACAGCCCATAGGATTAGCATTGCAGTGCGGTAAGCTGCGTTATAAGACTTTATAATGCAGCTCCACAACGTGGCACTGTGAATGCAACTTTACTTCCTCTGCTAAGTTGGAGTGACTTTCTGGGCATCTCTATAAAGGGAACCCGAGATGATATCGATAAGGAGGCTGCCATATGTATTTCATTTTAAGCTATGCAAGTTGTCTTGTTATAAGACTGTACGGACTTCGGTCAGAATCACATGCCTATACACATAATGCCTCATACCTGGGCTGGGTATGCAGCGGGCTCTACGCCCTGCCTCTAGGAGCAGCAAAATCTACGACCAATTTGGTTGTTGATTTTGCGGGGGGGGTTTGGGGTGAAGGGACCCCCGTTTCTTAGATGCCCACTTTTTATTCAGACTGTTATTTGTCTATATGAGTCAGTGATCCTGATCATCTGCATCCTCTGTAATACTTTTAGCCATAGACTCTAAACAAGCATACAGATCAGGTGCGATGGCTCAAATTTGACTGGATCAGCAACATGCTTGTATCAGGGATGTGATTCAGATGCTACTGAAGCTAGAAGATCAACAGGACTGCCAGGCAACTGGTATTCTGCAAAGGAAATAAATATGGTAGTCTCCATATCCCTCTCACCTCAATTTAACATATTAAAAGGATGACAAAATATTGGCTCCAACACTTTTTCAATTCCCAAAAAAGATGTAAAAGGGTCCCTTGCAAGCACACAAATATTTTTTTAAACAGTAACTTAAATCCCATCCATCTTCTTTTAACCACTTCACTACTAAGGGGTTTTCCTTTATGTTCCAGAGCAATTTTTACATTTCAGTGCTTCTCCTGTTCATTCACCAATAACTTTATCACTGCTTATCACAACAAAACAATCTGAATCTTGTTTTAGTCGCCTCTAATTACGCTTTTTTAAGGCCCATCTAAACTATACAATTTTTTGTTCGATTCAGTTCGATTCAACACAATCTGACATGTCCAATCGGGATTCGATTCGGTTCAATTTGCTGTTGTTTTGCAATGGGAAATTGAATCGAATTGAATCGAAATCGTACAAAAAATTGTATGGTGTAGATGGGGCTTAAGGGTGGTACATTCTGCTAAGAATTATTTTATTCTAAAAGCATTTTTAAAGAAATAATAAGAAAAAAATGGAAACAAATTCATTTCTTCGGCCATACATTTTATTTGCCCATTTGTCCCGTTTATTACAACATTTAAATGATGTCCCAATGTATAATGATTATATTTTATTTAGAAATAATTTGCAAAAATAACAGTAATATACCCTCATGGCATACATATTAAAAAAAAGTTAATTCCTTAAGGTAACTATTTATATATATATATTTTTTTTAATGTCACTTTTCTTACATTTTTCACAGAATTGTTTTATTTTGGTTATTATGGGAGGGGAGGTAAGGGGTTAATTTGTGTTATTTTATGTATTTTTAGCAAATGTAATGTATTTAGGGTGTATTTTTACTATTTGGCCATTAGATGTCCCCCCACTTGCTAGTACGCTAACAGGAAGTAATGAGAGTGTGTATTACTTTCACTTTACTCAATGACCACCGACATCTTTTTGATGCCCGTAATCATTGATCACAGGCACTAAATGGGAACTGTTCTCCCATTCACTGATCTGTGTACTAACGGGCGGCAACAAGAGCGTGCGCGGGAGTGCTGACAGGCGCACAGCGGGGGATTGCAGACTTATAGCTACACCCCTAGGCTGGAAGTCCTTCGAGGTGTAGATATACTAAATGGCATAACTGGTTAAATTACAGTATATCCCCCAACCCCCCAAGCACTCCAACTATGCTCACCTTCAAGGGTCTAAATAATTGGGGTCATGCAACACGATCATGACAGTATATTGCTTGAGAAAGCCACTGTAATATCCGAAACGGGCATTTGTTGCTATGACTCTATTCATATCCACTTTCTTTTTTAATTACTAAAGGAAGCTCATTTAAAACCCGGCTAAATCCATAACTGAACAAGACGTATTCCAATAGCAAATAGAATGATAAAAACAGTACACAGAACAAAATGGTAGACATGATACCTGTTACATTGGCCAAATGTGCTAAGTTATGAAGTATACCTTGCTCTCTCTCCCACCTGGTTACAATTGCTGGGAGGGCCAGTCAGGTTTGTCCACAGGACACACAATTTAGCAGAGTGTAACAAATGGTGTCAGCACGCAGAGAGAATCTGATTATTGGTGATCTGCAGTATCACCAAGAATGCAGATATATACCTGATTATTGATGATCTGCAGAATCACCGATAATACAGATATATTGCTAACCTCTGGACACCTATAAATGTGTGAGTGCTTGGTGTAACAGTAGTACTTTGAGTAATGCACCTGTGGAGCATGTGATTGAAGGCAGTAAAGGAACACTGCTCTGAGAGCACAGGAACCTTCCAGCAGCCTGAGACTCTCCAAGGGGTGGAGTCAGGCTGGAGACAGGAAGGGCCAGAGAGTGAGTGACACCTGAAGGTGGATGTCACTATCTGGTCTGGAGTATATCTCTTAAGAGGAGAGATAGCTCTCGAGGTCGGACACGCCTGGTCGGTAACACACGAACAGATAAAGTACAAAGACAGAAGGCTGATTCGGTATCCAAGGCAAGCAGGATGTTTCAACGGAATATCAGATATGCGAGGTACCGAATCAGAGGACAGAAGAGTAGTCAAGAAAGCAATAAGTCATAACAGATATCAAACAATGCCTAGTCTGGGTGTGAGGTCCGTGGTCTCTCCACCCTGGAACTAGTCCACCCTGGAACTAGTCTGATGTATAACAAAATGATCGCACAAGTTCCCTAGTCTTGGGTGCGAAGTCCATGGTCTCAGTACCCTGGAACTAGTCTGATGTATAACACAAATGATAATACAGTTCCCTAGTCTTGGGTGCGAGGTCCGTGGTCTCAGCACCCTGGAACTAGTCTGATGTATAACACAAATGATAATACAGTTCCCTAGTCTGGGTGCGAGGTCCGTGGTCTCAGCACCCTGGAACTAGTCTGGAGTATAACAGAATAACAGTTCAAGTAATCTGGCTCAGTGTGAATTCCCAGGTCCACCTCGTTCTAACACACTGTTGGATCTGACTAAGGTCTGAGTGCTTCCACGTAGTGTTCGCAACGGCAGACAACTAGCAACTGGCTAGCAGGAGCTATATATGGAGTAGTGCTCTCCAGCATCACCCCTAATTGATCAACCAATAGTATCCTGCTCTGGAGTCAGCTGATCGGCGTGATCAGCTGACTCTCTCTGCCCAGTATAAGAATTCTCAGCGCACGCGCGTATTCCTAAGCCTGTGTGCACTCAGACTCAGCCACACCAGACACACGCTGCCGTGTGCAAACCGCCGCGCTGGACGCGGAACCAGCCGCCTTACTGTTGTTGCATGCGGCGGCTTTTCCGCGTTCTGCCCTGCTACCAGACACACGCTTCCGCGTGCAAACCACCGCATTGGACGCGGAATCAGCCGCCTCCTCAGTAGCACACGCGGCGGTTTTTCCGCGTTCTCTCACACAGAGACAACAAATCTCTGACTGTATTTCCCAGAATCTCAGAACTGCAGTAACAGCTTAGCGTCTACATGACAAGCATTAGAATTTGTAGGTCACAGGAAGTAATCCCAGACCTCAGCTCAGGTACTAGGAAATACCAGGGTCTGTAAGGGTGAGTACACACATCCAATTTTGATTGGTCAATGAAAGCCAATTCTACCATTTCAATGATGCATAATGACTAAGGATGAGTGAACACAGTTTTGCGAAGAGCCACGGCTAAGACGGTTAACTTACCCTTCTTACCCCCTCTACCAGCTGCACTCCACACTGCTCTCCATCTGTAGAAGTTCTAACTGTGAAGGTGCAAGTGTTAGGAGGATTTAGCACAAAGGACTTTAACTAAATATTACTTTATATTTGTATGTAACCCCACCCTCCAAATGATGCTTATCCTTGGCTATGTGTGAGAAAACGCAGAAAAGCTGCCGCGTGTACTGACAGCAAGGCGGCTGATTCCGCGTCCAACGCGGCGGTCTGCACGCGGAAGCGTGCATCTAGTGACATGGCAGAACGTGGAAAACCCGCCGCATGTACTGACAGCGAGGCGGCTGGTTCCGCGTCCAGCGCGGCGGTTTGCACGCAGCAGCGTGCAGCTAGTGTGGCTGAGCCTGTTAGTTCACCAAGGGTTTAGGAATACGCGTGCGCTGAAAGGCAGAACTTTTATGATGGCCAAGGAGGGATCAGCTGACCAGGCTGGTCAGCTGACCTCAGAGCTGGTAACCATTGGTTGATCACTTCAGGGTGGCGCCAGAGAGCTATGCGCTATATATGGATACTGCTGGCCACTCTCAAGTTGTCTGCCGTTGCGATCACTACGTGGAAGCACTCAGACCTTAGTCAGATCCAACAGTGTGTTTGAACCAGGAGGACCTGGGAATTCACACTGAGCCAGATTACTTCTGTATTATCATTGTGTTATGCTTCAGACTAGTTCCAGGGTGTCGAGACCACGGACCTCACACCCAAGACTAGGGATTCTGTGTTATCATTGTGTTATACTTCAGACTAGTTCCAGGGTGTCGAGACCACGGACCTCACACCCAAGACTAGGGGTACTGTGTTACCATCATATTATACTTCAGACTAGTTCCAGGGTGTTGAGACCACGGACCTCACACCCAAGACTAGGCATTGTTTGATATCTGTTATGACCTTCTGCATTCTTGACTATCCCTCTGCTTTCTGATTCGGTACCTACTTTATCTATCTGTGTGTTGCCGACTTGGCTTGCCCGACCTCGAGAGCTATCTCTCTCCACTTAAGAGATGGTCTCCAAGATCAGTCAGTGACATCCACCTTCAGGTGTCACTCACTCTCTGGTCCTTCCTACCTGCAGCCTGACTCCACCCCTTGGAGAGTCTCAGGCTGCTGGAAGGTTTCTGTACCCTCCATAGCAGTATCTTCTGTACTGCTTAGGGTCACCTGTTCATCAGGTGGGTTGCTCAAAGTCATACTGTTACACCAAACACTCACCATATATATATATCTAGTGGTGTCCAGAGGTTAGCGCGATATCTGTATTATTGGTGATTCTGCAGATCATCCATAATCAGGTATAGATCTCTATTCTTGGTGATACTGCAGATCACCAATAATCAGGTTCTCTCTGGGTGTTGACACTGATCGTTACACTATGATATCATAAAGCCTTCTCTTCCCAGTGTATTCTGGGAGAACGAGCATTGTTTCCACAGTGATACACCTTTCCAGCTGCAAAGATGTCACCTTCTGTGATAAACTGGTAAATTAAAAATGTAAATCAGGGTGAGAAAAATTCATAAATTAATATTGAAAAAAAAACAAACAATTGTATTTATTGAGTTATATTCAAGAAAGTTACATGGTCTCCCCATCAGGGCAAACCCTGTAAAAACAATGCAGGAGATTTGGGCGCAGCCGGCACAACCATAGGCCGTAATAGGAATTATATTATAAGGCTATAGCAGCACTCAGTGAGTGATTTGGACGCCGTCAAAAGACGGAGCCCAAATTACTACAAAAACGTTGTAATTCAGCTGCTAGCAATAGCTGGAAACTGAACTACATCTTATCCCGACTATCCATGGCGGCCTGGAGGGGGAATAGTAATAAACGTCGCAGAACTTATGCAGCAGCAGGGTAAGCTGTTTATCGGCATTACCCTGTGCCCAAATCTCCCGGCAGCCGATTCATAGACATGGCATCAGGGTTAGCAAGCGATCACAAAAGATACCTTTTGAATTTAGAACTATATCGGTTCACAACTGTATGCTTGACTGTTTGCCTGTAGCCAAACTCAGTAATAAACAGAAGCATGAAATACAATTACCTACAACATTCTGGATGAACATTAGTGGCCCCATACTGCTGTCTATTTGACAGGACACTTATGACCCAGTACTGGAACATGTACACAAGCCCGGATTTACCTCACAGGAGCCTATAGACACAGATGTCCTGGCACCCTAGACTTCACCTTCCATGAACCTACAAACCCCCACGGAACTGCACCGCAAGTGTGCTGGGTGGCCCAGCTGTCACTTCTTCCTTACTTCCCTTGCCTGTCATAGGCAGCTATAGGTGCCCCTTAGTATTATGTAGCTAGAGGAACTTCAATAATAAGTAGCTATATGTGCCCCAAAGTATTAAGTAGCCAGAGGTGCCCCGGACTGAAGGGAGATCTCGTCAGTGGAATTCTGAGGTAGGGTAAGTAGGGTAAGAAACTTCTCATTTACACTCTCGTCAGGACTCTGCATAAGAAATGAGAGAGGGAGGAGCTTGGGGAGGGAAGTGAGCCACCTCTCCATCATCAGGCACCTGTAGGCACGTGCCTACAGTGCCTTATGGTAATTCTGGCCCTGCATGTACATCATAAACAGACTCGGACATTCAGAAGAAACTGGAAAAATTAGACATGCAAAAGTCCATTTATTTCAGTAATTCAGCTAAAAAAGGTGAAATTAATATATGAAATAGACTCTACATGCAAAGCGAGATATTTCAAGCCTTTATTTGTTATAATAAAGCTTACAGCTTTGGAAAACCCCCAAATCAAAATATCATACCATTAGAATATTGTGAAAATAGTCAATATTTTATGCCCAGAGTGTCAAACTCTAATCAGATAATTAATCCAAAACACCTACAAAGAGTTCCTATTTCATATACAGTGGCTTGCAAAAGTATTCGGCCCCCTTGAAGTTTTCCACATTTTGTCATATTACTGCCACAAACATGAATCAATTTCATTGGAATTCCACGTGATAGACCAATACAAAGTGGTGTACACTTGAGAAGTGGAATGAAAATCATACATGATTCCAAACATTTTTTACAAATAAATAACTGCAAAGTGGTGTGTGCATAATTATTCAGCCCCCTTTGGTCTGAGTGCAGTCAGTTGCCCACAGACATTGCCTGATGAGTGCTAATGACTAAATAGAGTGCACCTGTGAGAAAACGCGGAAAAGCCGCCGCGTGTACTGACAGCAAGGCGGCTGATTCCGCGTCCAACGCGGCGGTTTGCACGCAGCAGCGTTAAGCTGGTGTGGCTGAGCCTGTTAATTCACACAGGTTTAGGGCTACGCACGCGCGCGCCAGAAGTCAGGCTTTTATGCCAGCAGGAGATGTGTCAGCTGATCAGGATGATCAGCTGATTCCTGCTGGACTCCTGATTGGCTGAGTGGTTTGGGCGGGGCGGCAGAGTCCTGCAACAATATATACAGCTTGCTTGTCAGTTGCTGGTTGTCTGCCGTTGCGATCACTACGTGGAAGCACTCAGACCTTAGTCAGATCCAACAGTGTGTTTGAACCAGGAGGACCTGGGAATTCACACTGAGCCAGATTACTTGTGTTACCTCGAGAGCTATGTCTCTCCACCTAAGAGATAGTCTCCTAGATCAGTCAGTGACATCCACCTTCAGGTGTCACTCACTCTCTGGTCCTTCCTACCTTCAGCCTGACTCCACCCCTTGGAGAGTCTCAGGCCGCTGGAAGGTTTCTGTACTCTCCATAGCAGTCTCTTATGAACTGCTTAGGGTCACCTGTTCATCAGGTGGGTTTCTCAAAGTCATACTGTTACACCCAAACACTCACCATATATATATCTAGAGGTGTCCAGAGGTTAGCACTATATCCGTATTATTGGTGATTCTGCAGATCATCCATAATCAGGTATAGATCTGTATTCTTGGTGATACTGCAGATCACCAATAATCAGATTCTCTCTGCGTGCTGACACCGATCGTTACAGCACCTGTGTGTAATCTAATGTCAGTACAAATACAGCTGCTCTGTGACGGCCTCAGAGGTTGTCTAAGAGAATATTGGGAGCAACAACACCATGAAATCCAAAGAACATACCAGACAGATCAGGGATAAAGTTAGTGAGGAATTTTTTTTGCAAGCTACTGTATTAGTTTGAAATAGTAAAATGTGACACTAAAGCGAAAAAAAACGTATGAAATAATGAATTGTATGTGTAGTACGGATAATTAATAGAATATTAGTAGCAAAGAATATTTTTATTTTCAGTTATATAGCTTTTTTTTATAACATTACTGTCAGGAATATACTGGGGTGCTTATGATATAAGGATAATATTTTCATTTGCCTGTCTGACTGCTATGTACTGTACTTCAGATGCGTATGTATGAGTCGTCATCTGGCTTTGGGGGAAACTGTACTTGTCTGTGTGACAGTGTGGAATACAATTACCCTCAGTTCCTGGGAGAGCAGGGAGCTAATTAGAAGCCCTATTGTCCCATTATACCAATCAGGACATAGTCAGGGAACTTCAAAGACCTACATTTGCATCTAAAGAGGACTTCAGTGAATAATGCTTGGGGTAATAAGACAATGGCAGAAGTGAAGTGTGTTGAAGTCCTTTTGATACCATTTGCTACCTGTGGAAATTGAATTATTGGTGGAGGTGCAACCTCCTTATCTGTGATCAGCTAGGAAGTACTGTCAACAATGGGGTTGTCACCTGTAACGTGGACTAGGGAAATCTTTTCATGTATGTGGGCTATTGTACATTTTTCGCAGGTGGATGTTAGATCTCTGGAGATCCAATTATGACTGAGGATGTAATTAAATCTTGCTTCCCCCCCCCGTCCACACAGGCTTACAGCCTCCAGGCGTATTTCATAGTATAAAACCGCAGCTAGGATAGCCACAACTTGTAGTTCTTGGAGGTAGCTCACACGGCTAGAACTAACCTGGTTCCTGACCAGAAGTGCGAACCCCCCGCAACAACACCAGATCGATACGCTGGTACGTTTATTTCCCGTTTATTTTGGTAAGCAAAATCGCTTTGTGTGTTATCTTTGTAACTTTTATCTTGTAACTTTTTTTACTTTGTTTTTTGTAATCTTTTTGTATATATTAAGTTCTGCACTGTTCTATGTTTTTCTAGAATATTAAATTATTATTTAATAAGTTTGACTTCTGCTGTACTAAACTAACACTCATAGCTTAGAAGAGACTGAAGTGTAACCGTGTATAAGTTCATGCCTAGTTGTATGTTTGAGCAACACTACCGTATGAAATTGTAATTGCATTGTGTGTGGGGGCATTTGTCATACGTTGGCCTAAGCGCGCAGCTGACCCAACGTACGAACAACGCCAGTGCGAGTAGCGACAGCAGAGTGGCTAACAGTATCGTTCGGAACGACTGTTAGTGGGTCTTTGCTTCACGACAGTGTAAGATTGCAACTGTGTGTGTGTGTGGGTGCGTGGCGTTCCCGTATTTGGCCTAAGCGCAAAGCTGACCCAAATCTGAAAACGCGGAGTGCGCGCTGAGCACTCGATAGCTGAGTGAACGTGTCTAGCAACGCTAGTGGTGGCAGTGGGAAGTGTTTGAGGGGTTCCAGCCTTGGTTGTAGCTTAAATAAGGCTGTTCCCCGCTTAATCTGGTCAAACCCGCAGTCGGGAACCGTATACGCAGGCGTGCCGCGGGCCGGTTCCTGACATAATTGGTGGCAGCGGTGGGATCGTTTAGTACATTAGTACGCAGTTTAGCTCGCTATTCTGAGTACTAAAGGCTGGAAGCTTGCTAGAAGCAACTAGCCTACAGAAGTCTACTCAGTGCAGAATCTATATACTTTTTTTTTTTTGTTCAAAGATACACACTTGGTGTTTGCTTTCCCTCCCCCCCTTTTTTCTTTTTATTTTTTGCAACATGATGGCTCAGAAAGCATCCAGCTATGCAAGGCAAAACAAAGAGATGCTACTCAACCTGTGTGAGCACAGAGGCATCGAGACGGTGAGCGGCCAGACTAAGGAGCAGTTAGTTCGTGCGCTCGAGGAGCATGATGAGGCAGAACGAGCCCGTGCTTCAACATCAGCGGATGCAGCTCACGACACGCCAGAGGAGGAATCGCTCCCGCCACAGGATGCAAGTGGAGACGATGTCCTGGATGATCCACCGAACACGGAGATGACATCTCTGGAAGCCGACCTACAGCTACTAGGTTCGGCTGAGCCCGAACTGCGCCTAAAGCTGATTTTGGAACATCGGCAAGCAGAGAGGGAAATACGACAGGCAGAGGAGGGAAGAGCTGAACGGCGACACCAGGCCGAGAGGGAAAGTGCTGAATGGAGACACCAGCTGGAGCTGGCTAAACTTCAGCAGCAGAACCGGTCTGCTGGACCCGCAGAACGCGAAGGTGAGCGAGTCCACAGAATCCCCCTGGATAAGTTCCCCGCTATGGACAAGGACTCTGACATAGACACTTTCCTACAGTGGTTTGAAAGGACTTGTCGGCAGTATGGGGTGCCCCGTGAGCAGTGGGCAAAATACCTCACCCCAGGGCTGAGAGGCAAGGCCCTGGAGGCGTTTGTGAGTCTCCCCCAGGAGGAAGAAACAGACTTTGAGGCAATTAAGAAAGCCATCATTGCACGATACCACCTCACGCCAGAGGTGTATCGAAAACGTTTCAGGACAGTGCAGCGAGGTCCTAATGACAGCTACCTGGATCATGCTTGCAACCTGCGCACTGCCTTCCAGCAGTGGCTAAAAGGACTGTCAGTTAAAACCTTGGATGCCCTGCAGGAGCTGATGATAAAAGACCAGTTCCTACACACCTGTCCTGTTGAGGTCCGGCTGTTTGTGCTGGATCGAGAACCAAAGACAGTGGATGAGGCTGCGGAAATGGCCGATGCCTACACCGCCCATAGAGCACCTGAGTCCCGGAGGACTACTACGCCCAGCTGGAGAGGAGAACAGATGGCTAAACCTGTTTCACCCAGCACCCAGAGGAGGCGAGCACCGCTGTCTCCTGGATTCAAGCAACCTGACACTCGGAAATGTTTTGTATGTGACAGGGTGGGTCATATCAGCACGACTTGCCCAGAGAGGAAGAGGGAGGCCCCAAAATCCAGTGAGGCCTCAAACCCCCGTGAAGTCCCAACTGCTCTGTGTGCTACCAGGAATGCCACTGGCTATGCAGAGAATCTGCAGCGTGTCACGGTTGGGGGTACAGTTGCCACTGGGCTGAGAGACACTGGAGCAGAAGTGACTCTCATACATCCCCAGCTTGTGAACCCGGAGCAGTACATACCTGGGAAAATGATTGCTGTCAGAGGAATTGGGGGTGTCACCCCAGCCATACCCACCGCCTTGGTCCACCTGGACTGGGGGGCCGGCAGCGGATTGAAAGAAGTTGGGGTAACCGACAAAATCCCCACCAACGTTTTGCTGGGTACTGACCTGGGACGGTTAGTGGCCCGGTATGAGCCTACCCCAAACCCTGTGGGGCCTGCATCCCCAGCAGAAGTTCAGGACTCTTGCAAGGCACTGTTGGATAATGCTGTGCAAGTGGGGAGTGCTGGCGAGGCCCCAGGGGCTACGGACTGTATGCTAGGAGCCAGCCCTAGTGAGTCTCCAGTGCCTAGGCCTGGAGTGGGACATGTTGATACAAAGAATGCAGAAATTGATAATGTCACTTATGACGCCCGGACTATCGATGCGATCGATGCAGGAACTGTTGATGCTACTGGTGAAGTGCTGAGTACCACTGTGTATAATGTTGCAGATAATGTTGATGTTTTATGTGAGGGCCCAAATGACCATATACGTAGGGCTGATTATGCTGATGTCACCTGTGTTGTGCTACATAATGCTGTGTGTCATGTGGACACTCCGTCAGCTGCAGGAGTAACCAGCGGCGCTCGCTGGGCTGCAGCAGGTGGACTGTCCACTGAAGGGGCAGATGGCACCAGGCCAGATCCTCCCCCTTCAGATGGTTTCAAGACCAAAGGCGATGTGATTTACGATGTGTGTAATGTGGGCGCTCCCTCAGCTGCCGTGGTAACCCGCAGCGCTAGCGAGTCTACAGCACAGGGACTGTCCACCGAAGTGGCAAATGTCTCTGGGTCAGCCACATCCAATCCGGAACCTGGCCTGGAGGGCCCAGGAGCCTCTCCGTCTGCAGCCTTCCTGGAATGTGTGACAGGCAGCACTGAGCTCTCTGGGGCTGTTAGATTTGACAGCAGCCTGGAAGAGCTCAGGGGGCTAGCCAGCAGGTCACCAGCTGGGAGGGGCGGGCTGAGAGGGTCCTGGGAAGTTATTCCCTCTGAGCTGTCCGAAGTGGAGGAGGCAGACCGGCAGATAATCATTCCCCAAAGGGACCGAGAGATAGCTCCTGCCACTGTAGAGGAAGTGCGTGTAGCGACGGTTGGAACCCTTCCCCAGCTGCAGCACTGTCTCTATGGTCGCCAATTCACGGTTGTCACTGACTCACATTCCCCTGGTTGGTTACGTCAGGTTGTCAGGGGCAATGACACATTGCAGCAACCTGACCTAGCTTTCCAGTCCTGTAGCTTGGAGCTAAGGAATTACCCCTCCAGGCCCGGCCGTCAGTGTCGGCTTTGGCAGGACGATTCGTTAGAATCATCTGCCGGCGCCATTTGGAAGAGGGGGCGTGTCAGGAATATACTGGGGTGCTTATGATATAAGGATAATATTTTCATTTGCCTGTCTGACTGCTATGTACTGTACTTCAGATGCGTATGTATGAGTCGTCATCTGGCTTTGGGGGAAGCTGTACTTGTCTGTGTGACAGTGTGGAATACAATTACCCTCAGTTCCTGGGAGAGCAGGGAGCTAATTAGAAGCCCTATTGTCCCATTATACCAATCAGGACATAGTCAGGGAACTTCAAAGACCTACATTTGCATCTAAAGAGGACTTCAGTGAATAATGCTTGGGGTAATAAGACAATGGCAGAAGTGAAGTGTGTTGAAGTCCTTTTGATACCATTTGCTACCTGTGGAAATTGAATTATTGGTGGAGGTGCAACCTCCTTATCTGTGATCAGCTAGGAAGTACTGTCAACAATGGGGTTGTCACCTGTAACGTGGACTAGGGAAATCTTTTCATGTATGTGGGCTATTGTACATTTTTCGCAGGTGGATGTTAGATCTCTGGAGATCCAATTATGACTGAGGATGTAATTAAATCTAGCTTCCCCCCCCCCCCCCGTCCACACAGGCTTACAGCCTCCAGGCGTATTTCATAGTATAAAACCGCAGCTAGGATAGCCACAACTTGTAGTTCTTGGAGGTAGCTCACACGGCTAGAACTAACCTGGTTCCTGACCAGAAGTGCGAACCCCCCGCAACAACACCAGATCGATACGCTGGTACGTTTATTTCCCGTTTATTTTGGTAAGCAAAATCGCTTTGTGTGTTATCTTTGTAACTTTTATCTTGTAACTTTTTTTACTTTGTTTTTTGTAATCTTTTTGTATATATTAAGTTCTGCACTGTTCTATGTTTTTCTAGAATATTAAATTATTATTTAATAAGTTTGACTTCTGCTGTACTAAACTAACACTCATAGCCTAGAAGAGACTGAAGTGTAACCGTGTATAAGTTCATGCCTAGTTGTATGTTTGAGCAACACTACCGTATGAAATTGTAATTGCATTGTGTGTGGGGGCGTTTGTCATACGTTGGCCTAAGCGCGCAGCTGACCCAACGTACGAACAACGCCAGTGCGAGTAGCGACAGCAGAGTGGCTAACAGTATCGTTTGGAACGACTGTTAGTGGGTCTTTGCTTCACGACAGTGTAAGACTGCAACTGTGTGTGTGTGTGGGTGCGTGGCGTTCCCGTATTTGGCCTAAGCGCAAAGCTGACCCAAATCCGAAAACGCGGAGTGCGCGCTGAGCACTCGATAGCTGAGTGAACGTGTCTAGCAACGCTAGTGGTGGCAGTGGGAAGTGTTTGAGGGGTTCCAGCCTTGGTTGTAGCTTAAATAAGGCTGTTCCCCGCTTAATCTGGTCAAACCCGCAGTCGGGAACCGTATACGCAGGCGTGCCGCGGGCCGGTTCCTGACAATTACATTCTCTAATATTTGTGTAATGTTTGTGTGCATAAGCAATACTGTCTGTTTACAAATCACAAGTGTAATGCTTGGGGGTTAAACTTTGACCACCCAGAGCAACAAAAATGGTAGCTGATTAATGGAAGAGGCTACACAGGCTGCCCAGAGCAACTGCAGCTCTGGGCTTCCAATATCGCTACAAATAAGATGCAATGGCAGCGCAGTGCGATGTTGCGCTGCCCTTGCGATAGCAAGCACTCAGACAGGTACAAGAGAGGACTAGATTGGAGCGTAACTAGTAGCAACCACAGCTCACAGTCACGTCCACAGAAGCAGAGCAAGCAGGCTAACAACAATCACCAGCAAGCATCCACACAGACATAACTACAGGAAAGATGCAATGAACGTCCATCAAGGATGGAAACTAGGCAATAAACAATAAAACAGAAAAATAATAAACGGCTCAACTAATGGATAAATATATATTAGCAAGTCTGCATATATATTTATCAAGAACTAGCTAAAGCACAAGTAACAAGGTCGCATTGAAATACAATAACAGAACTATACAGAGTAGCACAGTGCCCAGCAGACCAGCATAGTGATTGCTATGATGGGCGAGGTCTAAAAGGGGAGACAGACTTTTATACCAGCATCGACCAATGGATGCAAGCATGCAAATCTCCACACGGCTGAATGGTAATCATTCAATCCTGAGCTGGCTTGATTACCATTTGCTAGCTGGTTGTGAATGCAAAGGGCTCCCATAGGAAATACATGCAGTATTATGTAACAACATGCCTGCAGGAAATCCAGGGCTATCTGGCCGCAGCTCAGCTGTAGTAAGCAATTGGTGTAATGGTGATAGCACCCTGAGCTGCCCAGAACTGCAGAGCAATTGCAAATGACAATGTGACTCATTGCGAATACACAACCGAATGCAGGCAGACAAGCCAGAACTGTCCGTTTGCGGCTCCACCGCAACGGACGGAACACGCCACAGGAGGAATCCTTACAATTTGCAGTTTACAAACTACACTCTGTTTTTTAAACTATGAAACAGAGCAGAGCTAATGACCCTTTGAACTTCCCTGCAGTAAAATCTTATCTAAAGTTGTCTTTCACTGTTTCTTTCTCTGACTAAATTAGTTGGAGAGCTCAGAGAAGCTCTTTTGCATAGATAACACGTGAAGTTTCTTAACGCTTCCTGTGCTGGAAACAATATGAGATTTGCTTCTAATGTTCTATTTCTTAGCTGTACTATAAATACAAATCATTATATCATAAGTTTATTTTCACTTCAGATTCCCTTTAACCACTTCAGCCCGCAGGTGTTTTGACCTTCAGGACAAAGGCAATTTTTCCCTGTCTGCGCTCCTCCCATTCATCCGCCAATAACTTTATCACTACTCATCACACGTAAATGATCTATACCTTGTTTTTTTGCCACAAATTATTTTTTTGGGTGGTACATTTTGCTAAGAATTATTTTATTCTAAATGCATTTTAACAGGAATAATAAGAAAAAATGGGGAAAAAAATCATTATTTCTCAGTTTTCAGCCATTATAGTTGTAAAATATGTGTTTTTATGTTTTTAGTTAATGGGCACGGTGGGGAGTAAATCAGTTTTTATTTAATGCGAATTGTGTTATTTTTTTTCCATTTGCACTTTAATTTTACTTTTTGGCCACTAGGTACTGGAAGATACCAGGAAGTGCAAGATCTTTTGTTTTACATTTCATGGTTTATGAATCAAATACCTCCTGATTGAAGCTATTTGATTCATTTGCAGCGAATCATTTGCCTCCGAACACTGGTTCATCTGCAGCAATCAAGCCCCTATAATAGGGGCAGGGAAAAAGCCACCTGCACGCAGATACTCCTGGATGGATATATTCGTCCAGATTGCCTTTGAGTGGCGATTATATCTGTCCAGATTGGCTTAAGTGGTTAAGTTAAATCACTGAAATAAATAGACTTCTGCACGGTATTCTAATTTTTCAAGTTTCACCGGTAGCATGTTCACTCTAAAATATCCCCATATCCTTCTGATTACCTCTACACAAAGTCCCTATCAGAGAACACATGCAAATGCTTAAAGGACAACTATCAAAGGTAAATACCACATGTATTTCCAAAAATTATTAGTAAATAGCAATGCAATGGCCTCAATTAAGCAGTTTAGACTAGTCTGCTGATGGTTTTTAGTCTACTGATGGGTTGGTCAGTTGCATCAAAGGGGAATTCACTATTACCAAATATTTTAGACCTGTTTTTAGACCTGATCTAAACCATTTGGTAATTAGGTGGGTAAAGCAGGGCAAATGATCAAAAGATGCAATTCACAAACAAATAGCTATGACTGACATCCTTCGCCTCTGATGAGCTCTCCTCTGGATACAATTAAACTCCTGCATAATTAATTCAAAAGGTTCCATCAACACATCTAATATACCTCACAGAATTATTTTACCGACAAGAAATCAGCTGGTCTAATCTCTGTCAGAAAAAGTGGGCGTGGTTACTCCCTGTTTGCCTTTGTGAATTGTGTAATTACTGAATGTTAGACCAGGTCTAAAAACAGGTCTAAAACATTACACCAAACCATCAGTAGACTAAAAACCATCTGTGGACTAGTCTAAATGGCTTAGTGAATTAAGGCCAATGCCTTATTCAATCTTGTGTGTGTTCCATTGGACTGCCCGTGAAGAGGGTCAAAGTGGCCTCCTTTAGACTAGCCTACATTTATAAATTTAAAGTTATCGATTCCTGTTAACTGATGAACAGTTTTCAAACACCCTTTACCACAACCTAATGTTAGGCAGCCATACATAAATGAACCAGATGAGCTATACATCAAGAGTATGGCTGGAAACAGTGCTCTATTTCACCTTTCACATCTTAGGTACATTATAAGGCATGCCATGTTGGCAGGAAATGTTGTTCTGCAATCTCTCACCTTTTTGTGTGACCCCCTCTCCTGGGCCACAGGGAGTGTTCGAAATACAAGTCTCACAATTGGCATTGGAGCAATGCTTGCCCTCCTGACAACTGCAATTTACATTTTTCTCTGTTGTTCCATCGCTTAACATTGTGAAGCCTCGATCTAGAGAACAAGAGGCAGGACATTGAAAATAATTCATATATAATATACACACACACATACATACTTTAGTGCATGCTGAATTTTGTCTCTTAGCTACCGAATGTTCAGAATGGGCTTAAGGTGGCCATACACTGGTCGATTTGCCATCAGATTCGACCAAAAGATAGATCCCTCTCTGATCGAATATGATCAGAGAGGGATCGTATGGCAGTCTTACTGCAAACAGATTGTGATTCGATTTCAGCCTGAAACCGATCACAATCTGTGGAGCTGCCGCTGCTGCCACCCCCCCCCCCCCCCCATACATTACCTGCTCCGCCCGGCACGAGTCCCCTGGTCCACCGCTGTCTTCTTCTCCGCCTGGTCCCGGCATCTTCTCCCATCACCTTCTGCATCACACATCCGGCATCCGCGTATAACTTCCTGTGTCACTGCAGTGACAGCGGAAGTTCAAATAGAACGCCCTCTATTTGTACGTCCGCTGTCACTGCAGTGACACAGGAAGTTATACACTGCTGCTGTGATGCGGAAAAGATGCCAGCCGGGAGCCGGGAGGTGACAGCGGGGACTCGAGCCGGCGGAGCAGGTAATGCATCTCCGTTGTATTGCGCCGGTCGTCGGGCATTCGAATGCTGCTATCGACGCACTCCCGACCCGCCGGCGATCGAGAAGAATCTTCCGCGCGGATGGATCGACAGGAGTCAACGGGAACGATGGATTTCGGACGGAAATCCATCGTTCTGTCAGCGGTGTGCGCAGCGATTTCACAGCCGTTTCGATCACTGTGATCGAAACAGCCGTATTTCGGCGGGAAAATCGTTAGGTGTATGGGCCCCTTTAGAGGTCTTGCCCCTTCTCTCAAAGCTTTCAGGAGCTTCGCAGATGTTCATGTGACCCTTCTCACAGCCACAGAAATCAGCAAGTTTTCAATACAGTCCGGTCTTTGGTCAGGTAAAGTAAACTCCATGCTTGCCTGAGCACAATGCTGCATTGCTGATTGGGTTTCAGAAACTCTGCTCACCTGTGTTGCATAGCAACATCAGACAGTGCATAGATAGCCCTGTCTGATGGGCATGACATAACGAACTGCTGCATGCATTTGAAGCGCAAAACAGAGGTGTCCTATTCAGCATGGTTGAAAATGGCAGGTGCTATGCATTTGTCTATAACACATGCCCACCTGCGCTGCTGTGTTAAGGCATCTATACAGTAAACATGGCTGGACTTTTATAACAACTAGAAAAAACACTGTTGGAGGAGCCTGGTATACAGTATAAAACACTTAAAAAGGAGAGGCAGTGTTGGTCTTACCTCTCCTTAAAAAGGGCCAGTGTTTACTTTCTTTGCCTGCATTGATCCTACTTAAATAAGAGAGGGTGGATTTTGTATTCTTTGGTCTCAATGTACAATAAATATTTTGCCAATTTGCTATTCACTTTCTGGCTTCCTATATACCGATATAACTATATGCATCTTTTTATGTGAGACTAGCAATTAAGATTAATATCCCACAATCTCATTTTTATTTACTGGAATGTAGTTTTATTAGAGCACGAAAAGTAGACAACACATAGTTTCTAAGCCACTCACGCTTGTTTAGCCACGCTGTAGGGCACTGTTTTCAGATTGACCTGAAGAAGCTGGATATTACCTGCAAAACACGTCTTTTAGTGCTCTATTGAAACTACATTCCAGTAAACACTGACCAACCCTTTAGACAGTTTTTTAAGCATTTTATATACCAGGCGCCACAGACAGTGGTTGTTCTAGTTGTAAGACACCTCCGTTCAGTTATTTGATTTTTAGTTGTTATCCTTAAGAACTTTTAAGGAGCACAACCAACCAGCTCCTGCTCAGCAGACCTGGAAAGACCAAGCAGGACCAGTTTTTTTTTCCATAGGCTATGACGGTGGTTGCAAGTGGTTGCAACTCACCTTTGTGAGTATAACAATATATGTTAAGTTTTGCTAACTGACCCAGAGATTCTGCACCATTTCACTCCTGGTCCTTCTTATCTTTTTAGAGGATCCTGGAGATCCTGGAGTTCCAGTAACTACCAGGAGAATCATCTCTCGATTTGGACTACTATAGAAGTTCACCAAAGTCCACATGCTACACTGAACAGACATTCTGTTGTAATCTTGTAAAATTAAAGTGAGGAGGAAGCATCCTCTAACAGCCACCCACAGTAACATTTTTTATTGATTTTACTACAATTTCTCCACTGCCTTTAGGCCTAGTACACACTAGGTCCGGAAACGTATCCGTGGCTCCGTTTTTCAGCCCTGATGAAAAACGGAGTCCCGGATACTAATGTTAAAAATAGCATCCATCCTCACCCAAGAACAAAACGGATTCGTCTGCGTTTGCAGGGACCCGTTTTCAAAAGCTGAACGGAAGGTCCGGAATTGCTGCATTTTTACAAACCACGGATACACAGATGGGTAGTGAAAAGCAATGGGAAAACGCAACTCCATCTCCACAGGCAAAATAGCAACCAAAACGGATGAAAAAACGGATAGCCTGAACTTCCATCTCCTCCCAAAAACTCCTCCCACTACCTTCCTAATGGCCAAATTCCCATAGAGACGTTTTCTGTCCGTTTTTTGGAGTAAAAAACGGAACGGAAACTGATGCAAAACTGATGCACTTTTTTTGAAAACGGATCAGTTTGCGGTCTGGTGGTACTTCCCCGATCCCGGACTGCAGCGTCCATCCTGCAACCGTGCCTATTGTGGACCTAGCCTTAGCATTGAAGTTAACTTGCTTATTTGGATTTTTACAAAAAACTGGCATTTTTTATGTGTATTTTACCTGCATTTTTGTTCACTCTAACCACAAGGGTTGCCCTTTGTGGTCACTTTTAAGTGACACTGAAGTGAAAAAAAAACCTTATGATATGTATTGTATGGTAAGGATAATCCATAGAACATTAGTAGCATAGAAAAGAGTCTCATATTTTTATTTTCAGTTATATAGCTTTTTATAACAGTGCATCATTTTCTAATATTTACAGTTTACAAATATATTTGCAGTTTACAAACTACACTCTGCATTTTAAACTATGAAACAGATCAGGGCTAATGATGACCCTTTGAACTTTCCTGCAGTAAAACCTTAAACAAAAACAAGAAAAAGACAGGTTGAGATAAGTGCTTCAGAAAACAGCACTGTAGCCGACCAAGCTTTGTCAGAGAGCTCAGAGAAGCTCTTTTGCATAGAGAACTGAAGTTTATTAACTCTTTCTGTACTGGAAACAATATGAGACTCATATCTGTGCTACTAATGTTCTATTTCTTAGATGTACTACACATACAAATCATATAGGTTTATTTTAACCAGATTCCCTTTAAGGTGAAACAATTTTCACTTCATTTTCTGTATGGGCAATTTATTCTGTATATTTATAAATGGTGATCATATGCCCTCTTTTCAGGTGTAAGTTTAATTTATTTAGCCATTCCTGGTAACTAAAGTTCTCCATGGCCCTTGTTAGCCCTAAGCCCTAAGTTGTCTTAAGTTATTTGCATAGTTTTTAGCTTCCAAGAGCATAACCCTTAATTTACACTAAACATTGTTTACCATGTAATTAAGCAGTCATATACTTTATGTAGGCAATGTATGCGTATACAGTGCTGCCCATAATTTCATATACCCCTGGCAAATTTTGACTTAGTTACTTTTATTCAACCAGCAAGTAATTTTTTGACGGGAAATGACATTGGTGTCTCCCAAAAGATAATAAGACGATGTACAAGAGGCATTACTTTGGGGAAAAAAATTCTCAGCTTTTATTTACATTTGAGCAAAAAAGTGTCCAGTGCAAAATTATTCATACCCTTCCCAATAATAAATAGAAAAGCCTTTATTGGCTATTACAGCAATAAAACGCTTCCTATAATCGCAGACCAGCTTTTTGCATTTCTCCACAGGTATTTTTACCAATTCATCTTTAGCAATGAGCTCCAAATCTTTCAGGTTGGAGGGTCTTCTTGCCATCAACCTGATCCTTAGCTCCCTCCACAGATTCTCAATTGGATTCAAGTCAGGACTCTGGCTGGGCCACTTCAAAATGTTAATGTTGTCTGCTAACCCTTTCTTCACCGTTTTTGGTGTGTGTGTTTTGGGTCATTGACATGCTGAAATGTCCACTGGTGCCCAAGACCAAGTTTCTCTGCAGACTACCTGATGTTGTCGTTGAGAATCCTCATGTATTGCTCTTTTTTCATGGTGCCATTTACTGTGATTAGATTCCCTGGTTCATTGGCTGAAAAACACCCCCAAAGCATAAGGTTCCCACCACCATGTTTGACAATGGGGATGGTGTTCTTTGGGTTGAAGGCTTCTCTTTTTTACCCCAAATGAAGGAAACATCATTGTGACCAAACAATTCAATTTTTGTTTTATCTGACCATAACACAGAAGACCAGAAGTCTTCTTCCTTGTCCAGATGAGCATTTGCAAAGGCAAAGTGAGCTTCTGTGTGCCTTATCTGGAGAAGTGGCATCCTCTTTGGTCTGCATCAGTGGAACCTAGCAGTGTGCAGTGTCAGTTGTATTGTCTGCCTTCAGACATTGCCACCAGCAGAGCCCAGATTCACTGAGATGGCCTTAGCGGTGATCCTTGGATTCTTTTTCACCTCTCTCACTATCCTCCTGGCCAGCACAGGTGTCACTTTTGGCTTCCAACCACATCCTCTGAGATTTTCCACAGTGCGGAAAATCATGTTTGTTTTTTTTATAATACTTTGTACTGTAGCCACTGGAACTTGAAAACATTTAGAAATGGCCTTGTAGCCTTTTCCTGACTTGTGAGCAGCCACTGTGCGCAGCCGCAGCTCCTTTGTCTTAGCCATTACTGTCCACAAACCAACTGTAGACATCAGTAGCAGCCTGTGTTTTGTTTTTGTTTTTTATCTCCTCCACCAGTCTGCCAGATTCTGTCCCGGCTATATGAAAGGAAGGGAGGGGTTCCTCCAATAAATGTAAAATATTTTTTTGTCATCATGCAGCTGAAAAAAAGCTGTTATTTATTATTATAAGTTAGAAAATAGATTTTATTTCTGAAATCTTGTATTTTTAATTTGGGTCCACTTTAAAGGAGCTCACAATCCTCACCATAGTCATAGTATATTATATCATCAGTTTAGCCTAAAGCCAATTTTAATAAAGTTGACTTTTCCTTCACAATGATCAACTCATTTTTACCATTCTTGCTCAGACTTTGCATTTTTTCAGTTTACATGTTAAAAAATGTGCCAGTTTTTTATTATTATTATTATTATTGTCTTCACCAGCTGTTCGGTAATCAGGGGCATAACAACAGACCCTGCAAGGGATGCAGCCGCAGGTGGGCCCAGAAGCAGCAGGGGGCCCCATGGGGGTGATTCCACTGGCAAAATCGTCAGCACTAGCAATCAGCGCTTGCGATAAGTGATTAGGCTGGAGCATTTTATGAGCGATTTTGTTTGAGGCCGGTTTTACATTTGAGAAAATAATTGCGGTGTGATGCTCTGCCTTCCCTCACATCGCACCGCAACGCCAAATAATGCATTCATATGACCCTGCGGCAGAGTGCGCAGATAGGGTATATGTATAGTGCCGACCCACTTCCATGCCTGACGCCCCCCTCGCCGAGTGGCATACTCCCTGCTGGACAAGAAGTTTGTGACTGGGATTCCTGGCTTTCCCGTTATATTTCCATCCTGCACATGCACGCCCACCACTGCTGCCAGCAAATACATTTTTTTGCATCGCCCAATGACTTCCATTTATTCCGCCATTGCTGCATTGCCGCTGAAAAAAAGGCATGGTAACACGCAAATGTAAAGCTTCTGCCATAACGTGACGCGGTTAGTGTGCAGGGCCCCCTACACTTTCTTTGCTGTTGCATTACCCTGTGTAAACCTTTGCAAACCTTTAGTTTGCAAGGAATTTGTTAAGCCCTTCTTCCAGTTTCAAATCACATCTAACATACAGGAACACTCTACCACCTGTTCCAGTGTGAATCCATTCATATTCACAGCACAATCATGTGACAAATGAAGCCAGGCCTCAGAAACTGCAATTAAATCATAATTTCCCTCATGTGCCAGAACCTCCTGTTCCCCCACTTTGCCTGCCAAGCTTCTTGCATTTATGAACATGCATTTTAAATCTCGATTTGATCGTGCACTTTGCTTTGCAGCAACATGTTTTCATTTAAATTTTAAATGAAAATCCTTGATACTAGGTTGTAATGTAAAGATTAGCTTATTAGTTTCTGTAGGCCTCCACCATCTTTCCCCAGTTCTCCCATCTCTAGAGGTGAATCCATGTGTTATCTAACTGCCCTATTTCTTTGTAACTCTCTCTCCATTCTCAAATCTAGTTTAAGGCTGCTTTCACAGTGGGACGTTACAGGTGCACGTTAGTGGAGCCTGTAACGCTCCCCCAACGCACAGCAATGTAACACAAGTGGGCTGTTTAAAGTGACCACGTTGCGTTACATGTAACGCTGCACGTTGTGAAAGTGCAGCATGCTGTGCGTTCTACGTTAGACTGTTTGCACATGCTCAGTGGGGGGCGGAGAGGAGGCGGGGAGATGCCGCTACAGTAGCCGCGCACATGGCTACTTAATATGCACTGAACTGGTGGCCGCTGATTGGCCGGCTGGACCACGTGATGCGGAGTGTCTCGCTCCGCATCACGTGCTCCCGCCGGCCAATCAGCGCCACTCTGGGAGATCTTATGCGGATAGAGCCGCCTAACGCGGCTCACTCTAATGTCCTCTCCCGCACCGCGTATGTTAAAAAAGGGCGTCGGGAAAAAAGGGTGCAGGGTTTTAAACAATAAGCATGAATAGCGTTTAAAAAAAATTGTGCTATATTTCGTTTAAAAATAATGTTTTATAAAGTTATAAATCATTAAATAATGTGTATGAAATCGGCAATTGTAAAAACGTTAATCTTCCCTGTTTAAAAAGTGAAATGTATAATAACGTTTTATAAAAGATTAATAAGAATTTTACTAAAGCTATACCTAACCCTACTCTCATACAGAACCCTCCCTGTACCTACCCCTAACCCCTAGACCCCCCTGGTGGTGCCTAAACCTAAGACCACCCAGGTGGTGCCTAAACCTAAGACCCCCCAGGTGGTGCCTAACCCTAAGACCCCCCAGGTGGTGCCTAACCCTAAGACCCCCCTGGTGGTGCCTAACCCTAAGACCCCCCTGGTGGTGCCTAACCCTAAGACCCCCCTGATGGTGCCTAACCCTAAGATCCCCCTGGTGGTGCCTAAACCAAAGACCCCCCTGTGATAAGCATTTATAACGTTTGAAAAAAATATTGTGCTGTTTTTCGTTTAAAAATGTTTTAAAAAAGATTGTACTGTTTTTCGTTTTAAAAATAATGTTTAAAAAATTATAAATCATAAAATAATGTGTAATCATGAGAAGCAGTTATAAAACAGTAAAAGTCTCCGGGCGCCGCTTGTAAAACGTTATTTTTCTCCAGCGCCCTTTTTTCCTGTCGGGCGCCCATTAAACGATATTTATTATGGGAGTGAATGGCGGCACCCTTTTTGTCCACTTGCCTCAGGCGCCCGAATTTACTGTTTCCCCCGCACCACCATGCGTTGCGTTAGGGGCACGTTATGCGACCATAACGTCCCCTAAAACGCAACATCTTAGTGTGTAAGTAGCCTTAAGAAAACATGAGGTGAGGGAAAACAGTTTAGTTACATGTACCTGTGGCATCTTCTAGCTCCCCGCACTCGGTCCCATGGCTTTCTTTATTCCCAGTTCCCTCCATTAAGCAGCTGTCTTCTTTGAAAAATCACTGACTGCCCATGCAAGACCACGAGGCTCCTCAATAGTGCTCCTGTACCCAGGAGTGTGCTGCGCTTGTGCAGATTAAAATACATAAGAACTATGTATGACCAAAACACTTCAGGCTACAGGAGCGGTGAATTAGGATGCATATGTCCAGTGCCACGCACGCGCAGTAGCCTGCGACTATTGTAGTCAGTGATTTTTTTTTCCGGAGAGGGACACTGCCACAGCGGAGAGGACTGGGAGGAAATGAGGGACTTAATAGATTGCAGGGGGCTGGAGGAAGCTGCAGTTAATTTATGATTTATTTATTTAAGTTCTGGTTCACCATGAGCTTGCTGGTTAGTCTGTACCTCTCGGTGCTACAAGCCCTACTCCATAGAGCCAAATTAATCCATGCCATGCACTGATGAGGATCAAACAATCCGAAATAGTCTGTATGCATGTTGGATTATTATGGCTCTGTACAAATTAACAAGCTGACACATCATTGCATTCCAGCGGTTCTGGAGGTGTGTTTAGCTTCTAAGGACAACAATGGTTAATTTGCATATATTCAGCAGTGATGCACTGAGAGACATCTCAAGCTCACTCCAACCTGAATTATTGCAAATTCTTTCTTATTAAGAAAGCAAATTTTTGTTTATCTATTTAGTGGTTAAGAAAAGAAAAAGTTAAGAAAAACGAACTTTTTTTTTACCCCACCTCACCTCCAGCTATCCCATACTGTAAATCTCTCCCCTACCACAAAAGGGATTACCGCCATTTAGGGGCAGACCATCTTTCGCATATGGGTTGCACCCTATGGAAAAGTTATGCATTTCGCTCCTCAAAATGACCATGCCCCTGTAATGATTAGGAAACAGAGACTGTCACATTCATTTCCTTTTAAACAATACTGATTTCCTGCCTGTCCTGCTAATCATCTGCCTCCAATAGTTTGAGTGACAGACCCAGAATGAGGTCACAAATATTGTCAGGACAGCCAAGGAATTGTTTAGAAGGAAATCAGTATTGTGGCCTACTTATCCCTTTCACTACAAGGGTCCTTGCTGTATTTTTTGTTTTGTGCGCAGCATAAGCAAACTTGATGATTGCCTAACTCAGGCTTTCTCAACCAGGGTTCCCTGGAACCCCAGGGTTCCTTGAGGACTCTGCAGGGGTTCCTTGGCATTTTACCCCATCGTGGGGGGAAGTATGATAGAGCACACTATAATAGGTGGTACTGTAACAAGAAGCACTAAATTGGGGGGTCAGGAGACAGTATGAGTGGCAGTGTAATAGGAGATAGTGAAATTAGCAGCCTAACCTATTTTTAAGACCATGCCTCCTGAAAAATAAATGTAGGGGTTCCTCGAGACCAAAAAATTGGAGATCCAAAAGTTATTTACAAGGTTCCTCCAAGGTAAAAAGGTTGAGAAAGGCTGGCCTAACTCCTTGGATATTCTCCACTTTAAAATTATGGTCTAGTTCTTATAACCAAGTTTTTAGGATCCTCTAAGTAACCCGTATAGTATGTTGTCATAACAGAGTCAAGCATAACCACATTCTGGGCACTTATAAGTCCGCCACTTCTTGATGAGCTGCAGCACCAGCCACCAACTGTTAAGGAAAGCAATCACATCTAGTGCTGCCCCTTCTATGCTGGGAAACACATACAAGTTCTGCATGCCCTTTCCCTGGTATTGCCTAACATGCAATTAGTCCAAGGAAACAGGTTGATGTGCAATAAGTGCGCTTATCCACTTTAGTCCCCTTAAGAACCAGAGACCACTGGTACAAGAAATGGCGGAATATCAACAAAAACCGACTAATCACTGCACATACCTGCTGCAATCGCCGTCACCGCCATACATTGGGAACCTGGGCCACCCACTCTGCCGTCTCTATGATGGCAGAGTTCCTGTGAGCCACGGGGAACCTGAGCCACCCACTCTGCCTTCTCTATTACGGCAGAGTTCCTGTGAGCCAGCCAGGAGCTGTTTCATTGGCTCCTGGCCCTGTCTTTCAATGTAAGCCAATGGGAGTTGCTTACATTGAAGGACAGGGTCAGGAGCAAATGAAATCTGCTGACCCGCTCACAGGGCTCTGCCGTTATAGAGACGGCACAGCAGGTGAGGTTCGGCGAGGAGTCTGTGGCGAGATAGTTAGAAGCGTCGAACGCACAGCGTCAGTGGATTGAAATCTACGCCCTGGCGGCCAGGTAACATCAAAACAGGGTGTAGATTTCTATCACTAAGGTCCTTAACCTCCCTGGCGATAATCCCGACCTGTGCTCCGCTTTATGTGCTAGGAGCGCTAAGCCCGTGCTCAGGTCGGGCTGGCAAAAACAGCTGCATGCGCAGTGTTCCTGGGTCCCACGCGCAATTAGAGCTGCACAGCGGGACCCAGGCTTCTCCCCCGGCTACCTGCAATTGTTTTCGGCTGCCTCCCCATGTCCCTGTTATTCTTCCGAGACCTGGCAGCCAATCAGTGCAGCAGTGGCGGCGTGAGATCGGGGGGGCGGGGCTAATTTTAAAGTGGACCTGACATTTTTTAGGTGAGGAAAAAGTGAGCCATGCATATATATATATATATATATATATATATATATATATATATATATATATATATATATATATATATATATATACAGTGGCTTGCAAAAGTATTCAGCCCCCTTGAAGTTTTCCACATTTTGTCACATTACTGCCACAAACATGAACCAATTTTATTGGAATTCCACGTGAAAGACCAATACAAAGTGGTGTACACATGAGAAGTGGAACGAAAAATCATACATGATTCCAAACATTTTTTACAAATAAATAACTACAAAGTGGGGTGTGCGTAATTATTCAGCCCCCTGAGTCAATACTTTATAGAACCACCTTTTGCTGGATTTACAGCTGCCAGTCTTTTACGGTATGTCTCTACCAGCTTTGCACATCTAGAGACTGAAATTCTTGCCCATTCTTCTTTGCAAAACAGCTCCAGCTCAGTCAGATTAGCTAGACAGCGTTTGTGAACAGCAGTTTTCAGATCTAGC
This sequence comes from Hyperolius riggenbachi, assembly GCF_040937935.1. Classification (NCBI taxonomy): domain Eukaryota; kingdom Metazoa; phylum Chordata; class Amphibia; order Anura; family Hyperoliidae; genus Hyperolius; species Hyperolius riggenbachi. The sequence continues at coordinate 136,380,258 of NC_090657.1, forward strand.
CACAGATTCTCGATTGGATTTAGATTTGGACTTTGACTGGGCCATTCTAACACATGGATATGTTTTGTTTTAAACCATTCCATTGTTGCCCTGGCTTTATGTTTAGGGTCGTTGTCCTGCTGGAAGGTGAACTTCCGCCCCAGTCTCAAGTCTTTTGCAGACTCCAAGAGGTTTTCTTCCAAGATTGCCCTGTATTTGGCTCCATCCATCTTCCCATCAACTCTTACCAGCTTCCCTGTCCCTGCTGAAGAGAAGCACCCCCAGAGCATGATGCTGCCACCACCATATTTGACAGTGGGGGTGGTGTGTTCAGAGTGATGTGCAGTGTTAGTTTTCCGCCACACATAGCGTTTTGCATTTTGGGCAAAAAGTTCAATTTTGGTCTCATCTGACCAGAGAACCTTCTTCCACATGTTTACTGTGTCCCCCACATGGCTTGTGGCAAACTGCGAACAGGACTTCTTATGCTTTTCTGTTAACAATGGCTTTCTTCTTGCCACTCTTCCATAAAAGCAAACTTTGTGCAGTGCATGACTAATAGTTGTCCTATGGACAGATTCCCCCACCTAAGCTGTAGATCTCTGCAGCTGGTCCAGAGTCACCATGGGCCTCTTGACTGCATTTATGATAAACGCTCTCCTTGTTCGGCCTGTGAGTTTAGGTGGACGGCCTTGTCTTGGTAGGTTTACAGTTGTGCCATACTCCTTCCATTTCTGAATGATCGCTTGAACAGTGCTCCGTGGTATCATAAAGGCTTTGGAAATCTTTTTGTAGCCTAAGCCTGCTTTAAATTTCTCAATAACCTTATCCCTGACCTGCCTGATGTGTTCTGTGGACTTCATTGTGTTGTTGCTCCCAATATTCTCTTAGTCAACCTCTGAGGCCGTCACAGAGCAGCTGTATTTGTACTGACATTAGATTACACACAGGTGCACTCTATTTAGTCATTACCACTCATCAGGCAATGTCTATCGGCAACTGACTGCACTCAGACCAAAGGGGGCTGAATAATTACGCACATCCCACTTTGCAGTTATTGATTTGTAAAAAATGTTTGGAATCATCTATGATTTTCATTCCACCTCTCACGTGCACACCACTTTGTATTGGTCCATCACGTGGAATTCCAATAAATTTGATTCATGTTTGTGGCAGTAATATGACAAAATGTGGAAAACTTCAAGGGGGCCGAATACTTTTGCAAGCCACTGTATATACTGTATATATATATATATATATATATATATATATATATATATATATATATATATATATATTCTGCTACCTGCACCGACCTCGGCCTGGATTTTGACTACTCTCTACCTGCCGCCTGCACCGACGTCTGCCTGGATTTTGACTACTCTCTGCCTGCCGCCTGCACTGACCTCTGTATGCCGCCTGCACCGACGTCTGCCTGGATTTTTACTACACTCTGCCTGCTGCCTGCACCGATGTCTGTACAAATAAGGCAGGCGGAGAGTAGTCTAAATCCAGGCAGACATCGGTGCAGGCAGCAGGCAGTTTTACAAATTTTTTAAGTTTATTCATAACTGTAATGAATTCAACAAATTTGTGTTCTAGTCTTATATTTATATGCAGAATGTCTACCAGGCATTTATTCTGGCATATTTTGGTGAGTTATGACTTAAGAATTGGAGACTGCTTTTGACTCATAATTCCAGACAGAAATGCACCGCCAGTGAGGTTAAGTAGTTATCCTTCAATAAACAGAGTGCACCTTGCCAAAGACTGTGCAGCCCAGTCAACATACTTACTTTCATCACAGTCAGTGTGCAGAATACAGCTGGTTTCGCGGTTCCACTTATCTTGATACTCCCCAGCTTTGCAGTTCATACATTCAGTATCACTATTTGCTGAACACTCCTTAACCAGGCTCTGACCTGTAAAAAAAATAAAATAAAAATAAAAGTAACAAATTTAATCTGAAATGTAAAGCCTGGTTTAAAAATTAAAAAAGAAAATGTTTCTGATGTGGGAAAGATTTACTATTTTCTGTTGCCTAAGTTGGTAAGAAATGTCTCCATTTCCTGTTCAGACATAAATTGGGTAAATAAATTGTCATCAGTGACACCTAAACTGCTTTATTCTTGTATGAATGAAACATAGTTATAACTTTGTGTACATGTAAGGGATAGCGCTAATAGAACACTGGTAAAATTACAGATACTCTACTTACTATTTAGCAAGTAGAACATTGGTAATTTTTACCAAAATTTTACGAACACTAAAAATTATTCTCACTTGAACCCTCCCTCCCCCTATCTATTCCTGACCCTAAATGACCCCTAACCCCACCACAGATATATGTGCCACCTTTGCCACTAAAAACTTCCTCTGCCGATATCCACTCCATCTAAAAAAAAAAATTGTGTGCCACCAGTGCCCAAATTACCCCCGGGCGCTGCTATAGCCACTATTGACATTGCGGTCTTTGCGTTGCCCTTTTCACCAAAGCGCCGCCGGCTTTGAGAACTTGTCAGATTTTAATTGCTATCCCTTGACACTTAAAGCTTATGCTTAGGCTCTAGGTTTCTCTGTAACAGGAAATGAGGAAACCCTTGCCCTGTATGTTCAAAATTCAAAGGAAAAATACAACATACTGTAAAATGCAAAATAATGTGTACGCATGCTTATAAGAAGTACTTTTCTCCCAGAGTAAAATGCACTAGAAAGTACTTTTTTTTCCTGTTGCTTACAGTAGGCAGTAACATTCTGACAGAACTGACAGGTTTTATATTCCATATCCTCTTGGGGGATTCTCTGGGTTTTAGTTCTTTTTCAAAAGCCCTGAAGGTCTGTTGCTCAGTCCAACTGCCAAAATGGTGTGCCAGCGAGTAAGGAGGCCGGCATCTTTGTATAGATTCATTCCAGGGAATGCTTTTAGAAAGCACTAGTCAGTGAGTTAAAATGCATGAAAATAGTTGTTACTCATGAATGGGTTTGTGAGTTTCTGTGCATTTACATGCGTTTTAACTCCCAGCAAGTTGAAATGCACTGCACAAAAACTCACTGTTGTAGTGTGAATGATAAAATGAAAGTCTATGGACTTTCATGTTCCAATGAAAAATGCACACTATGTGCAGTGAGTTAAAACTTACTGCAACTCACTCAGTGTGCATGAGCCCTTAAAGGGCAACCGAGGTGACATGTGACATGATGAGATAGACGTGTGTACAGTATGTACAGTGCCAAGCACACAAATAACTAGGCTTTGTTCCTTTTTTTCTTTTTCTGCCTGAAAAAGTTAAACATCAGGTATGCAAGTGACAGTTTCTGCCCAGGTAAGACTATAGCATAACCCTCACAGATAAGTAACTACAGCCATAAAACACTTTCCTGTCAGTAAATGGCATAAAAAGGGCCTATAATTCATAGATTTGAGTTCTGACATAGTTTGTGGCATATGTCATTGAGCAGAGACAATTAAACTTAAAAACTAGATTTAAATATAAAATAAAACAAGGAAGTGGATAGATACAATTGTTTTTATCATCAGTTTATTTTGAACTTAGATGTCCTTTAACCTCTTAAGGACCACAAGCTCACACTCCCCCAGTGACCAGGCCATTTTTTACAATTCAGCACAATGCAGCTTTAACAGTTCGTTGCACAGCCATACAACTTTTAGCAAGCAAATAAATCTTGCCCCCTTTTCTTGCCACCAACAGAGCTTTCTGTTGGTGGCATCTGATTGCTGCTGCGATCTGTATTTTTTTAAAATTAATTTTAATTTTTTTAATTATTCTTCCCCCCTTCCCTTCTCCTCCCCCCAATGACTGCGATCAGCTTTCATAGGCATCAGCCTATGAGAGGGATCGTTTTGTGAGCCACTCCTGGGGACAGCCAAGTAACAGGGCTGTTCCTAGAGTTGAGCTGAAATTTTCGTAATTTCGCATTACTAAAATTACGCATGCGAAATTTGCGATTACGATGCGAAATTACAGTAGCGTAATTGCCATTAAAATCGTAATTGAAAATACCGTAAGCGTAATTTTCAACGCGAAATTTCGCATTTCGTTCATGCCGTAATTTCGCATTAAACGCTACCGTAATTTCGCGTTAAACCGTAACGCTCCGTATAATATAAAAAAGCCGCCGACTTTAAGGGTTAATAGCAAAGCCCCCTTAAATGCTAAGAGCCTCAAATTTGGAGAATATATTAAGGAGATCAGGAGGAATAAGAGGAAAAAAATTTTTTTTCAAAAAGACCTTATAATTTTTGAGAAAATCGATGTTAAAGTTTCAAAGGAAAACATTTAAAAACCCGCCGACTTTAACGGTTAACCGCAAAGCCTGCTTAAAGTTTAGGAACACCAAATTCCCAGGGTATATTAAGGGGATCAGTGGAAATAAGAGGAAAAAATTTTTTTTCAAAAAGACCTTATAGTTTTTGAGAAAATCGATTTTTAAGTTTCAAGGGCGAAAATGTCTTTTAAATGCAGAAAATGTCAGTTTTTTTTGCACAGGTAACAATAGTGTATTATTTTCATAGATTCCCCCAAGTGGGAAGAGTTTTAATTACTTCGTTCTGAGTGTGGGAAATATTAAAAAAAAACGACGTGGGGTCCCTCCTCCCAGACCTCTTTAACCCCTTGTCCCCCATGCAGGCTGGGATAGCCAGAATGCGGAGCACCGGCCGCGTGGGGCTCCGCACCCTGACTATACCAGCCCGCATGGTCCATGGATTTGGGGGTCTCGGAAGGGGAGGGGCAGCCAAGCTTTCCCCTCCCCCTCCGAGCCCTTGTCCAATCCAAGGACAGGGGGCTCTTCTCCACCTCCGATGGGCGGTGGAGGTGGAGGCCGCGATTTCCTGGGGGGGAGGTTCATGGTGGAATCTGGGAGTCCCCTTTAAAAAGGGGTCCCCCAGATGCCCACCCCCCCTCCCAGGAGAAATGAGTATAGAGGTAGTTGTACTCCTTACCCATTTCCTTTAAGAGTTAAAAGTAAATAAACACACAAACACTTAGAAAAAGTATTTTAATTGAACAAAAAACATAACCACAAAAAAGTCCTTTAATATTCTTAGTTAACCATTAATACTTACCTGTCCCTTTAAATAAATGATCCCTCGAAATAGCCTCGGAAATGTTCTATCAGTTACAATGTAACAAAGTTATTACAATGTAACAACTTTGTTACATTGTAACTACGCCGCACCCGACGTCACTCGCCGCTCAGCCGCCGCATACGCGTGTGCGCTGCACACATTCCCGACAGAGCTCTGAGCTATATAGCTCAGAGCTCTGAGAAGCATCTTTGTATTTTGGCTCCAAGGAGCCCCATTGGTCCTTAGCAGACCAATGGGGTTCCTTCAAATCAAAAGGAACCCCATTGGTCTGCTAAGGACCAATGGGGCTCCTTAGAGCCCAAATACAAAGATGCTTCTCAGAGCTCTGAGCTATATAGCTCAGAGCTCTGTCGGGTCCGTGCAGGACGCTAAGTCCCCGCAGCTCCCGCTGCCCTCCCCGCCTCTCCCACATGTCACCCACATGTGGGTGACATGTGGGTGACAGATGTGGGCGGGGTGGACAGCGGGAGCTGCGGGGACTTAGCGTCTCCCGCTGCCCTCCCCGCCTCTCCCACATGTCACCCACATGTCACCCACATGTGGGTGACATGTGGGTGACAGATGTGGGCGGGGTGGACAGCGGGAGCTGCGGGGACTTAGCGTCCTGCACGGACCCGACAGAGCTCTGAGCTATATAGCTCAGAGCTCTGAGAAGCATCTTTGTATTTGGGCTCCAAGGAGCCCCATTGGTCCTTAGCAGACCAATGGGGTTCCTTTTGATTTGAAGGAACCCCATTGGTCTGCTAAGGACCAATGGGGCTCCTTGGAGCCAAAATACAAAGATGCTTCTCAGAGCTCTGAGCTATATAGCTCTGTCGGGAATGTGTGCAGCGCAGACGCGTATGCGGCGGCTGAGCGGCGAGTAATGTCAGGTGCGGCGTAGTTACAATGTAACAAAGTTGTTACATTGTAATAACTTTGTTACATTGTAACTGTTAGAACATTTCCGAGGCTATTTCGAGGGATCATTTATTTAAAGGGACAGGTAAGTATTAATGGTTAATTAAGAATATTAAAGGACTTTTTTCGTGGTTATGTTTTTTGTTCAATTAAAATACTTTTTCTAAGTGTTTGTGTGTTTATTTACTTTTAACTCTTAAAGGAAATGGGTAAGGGGTACAACTACCTCTATACTCATTTCTCCTGGGAGGGGGGGTGGGCATCTGGGGGACCCCTTTTTAAAGGGGACTCCCAGATTCCACCATGAACCTCCCCCCCAGGAAATCGCGGCCTCCACCTCCACCACCCATCGGAGGTGGAGAAGAGCCCCTTGTCCTTGGATTGGACAAGGGCTCGGAGGGGGAGGGGAAAGCTTGGCTGCCCCTCCCCTTCCGAGACCCCCCAATCCATGGACCATGCGGGCTGGTATAGTCAGGGTGCGGAGCCCCACGCGGCCGGTGCTCCGCATTCTGGCTATCCCAGCCTGCATGGGGGACAAGGGGTTAAAGAGGTCTGGGAGGGGGGACCCCACGTCGTTTTTTTTTAATATTTCCCACACTCAGAACGAAGTAAGTAAAACTCTTCCCACTTGGGGGAATCTATGAAAATAATACACTATTGTTACCTGTGCAAAAAAAACTGACATTTTCTGCATTTAAAAGACATTTTCGCCCTTGAAACTTAAAAATCGATTTTCTCAAAAACTATAAGGTCTTTTTGAAAAAAAAAATTTTCCTCTTATTCCCACTGATCCCCTTAATATACCCTGGGAATTTGGTGTTCCTAAACTTTAAGCAGGCTTTGCTATTAACCGTTAAAGTCGGCGGGTTTTTAAATGTTTACATTTTTCCTTTGAAACTTTAACATCGATTTTCTCAAAAACTATAAGGTCTTTTTGAAAAAAAAATTTTCCTCTTATTCCTCCTGATCTCCTTAATATATTCTCCAAATTTGAGGCTCTTAGCATTTAAGGGGGCTTTGCTATTAACCCTTAAAGTCGGCGGCTACCTAACATTGATACATGCATCAACTTTTCCGCTTCGGGAGCATGACCATACGCATTAATTTCGTAATACACGTTGCAATGCGAAAATTGCGCGAAAATTACGCTTACGCGAAATTTCGCGAAATCCTTCTTCATTACGATTATGTACTTACGGCCATAAACGTAATTACACTAATTACGCGAAATCGTAATTACTCCATTACGCTCATCTCTAGCTGTTCCCAGTACAGCACTGCGCTAGATCGTACATTGTTTCTAGTGATGGTTAAGGAAAAATCGTGAATGATTATTTCAGACAACGGCTATCCAGAGTTTGCTTGTGTAACAGATGGTATGAAGTTATCACTGTATATTTATTGCAGTACATATAATTGCACTTTAATAGGCAAATGGGACAAAATGCAGTAACCTCAGCAAAGCATTCCAGCAATGTATTTGTAATAAGCTGATGAGATGTATTCTATTGGATAGCGTTATTTATACAGTCACTGCTGGATGCACAGCATTCCGGGTAAATTTCACCAAACAAGTTTTGTAACTTAATGACAATATTCTAACAACTTAAACCTTTCAGCAAGAAAAGTAAGGGACGTCTTTTAGTATCCACATGCCTGATAATGGTCAAACACACCTGTGGAAATCTGAACATTTCTTTCTGCTTGTTAACATTCCTATGAAGCAATGTAGAGATTTCACAGCAATTATTCAACCGGCATGATGCAAAACACATTTTTTACTAAGCTCAATATTTTTTTTATTAAAATACAATTCTTGGAATCTAGTCTTGTTTGTTTTGCTGTGGGGAAAGCTTGCATGGTCACATTACATCACTTTGCACATTGCACAGCACCACGTGTTGGATCAGATTTATACATTTTGCCTCACTAAGCCTGCAGTCTTGTGCTGCCCCTATTCTAAGTAGAGCAAATAGTATAACATATGTAACATAAACAACATATATTTGCTGTTGTAACATGCATTATATACGCCAATATAACAACTGTACATATATGTAGTATGCGTAATGAAAGTTAATCTATTCAGTGATACACATAAAACACTTTGTTTGATGCTAGCTAATATTTGTGTTGTGTGGTTTGCCTTCTTAAAAGTGTGTTACTGTGGTTTCCAACAATGCACCACTGCTAAATATGCAGATTATCTCTTTATGCCCCTGAAGCCAAGCTTACATCCAGAATCGCTGGTGTATAGCAAGCTTATAGCTTTACATTTTACAGAGCCACATTAGCCCAACATGCATCCTGTTTCGGACTGTTGGTCTTCCTCAGTACATGGCAGGGATTGATATGGCTCTATGGGATAGTGCTTGGACAAAAACAGAATACACAAGCAGCTTGGGGTGACCCAAAATATGTATGTGCAAATAGTGAAGCTTAGTGAATTGGAACTATTTTCATTTGTTACTTCAGAGCCCTTTGAATGATGAAATTATTTTATAATATTTAATTAAAATATTTCATCCTAGTTGATGCTTTATTTTTTGTATGAAGTTGAAATTTATATTAAAATAGAACGTAAAATAAACACCTCAGGGCTTAGTTCACAGTTCATCAGTTGTGTTGCAGAATAATTCTGGTTGTCAACTTACTGCCCATACAATTCTATGGGCCTATTCGCTGTACTGCTTTGTAACAGATCCCATTATTCTAACTTGCTTCATAGAGGCTCTGAATTAATGTTCATGTTCAGACTTCATTGCAGGTCACAGACATTTTAATGCACGTGTCCCCCAGTGCACCACTGTGAATCCAGCCTAAAGTTGAACTCAACATGGAATTAGTCATTTGTAGTAATCTGTAAGTATGGTTTTGATAAGATGCCCGCCCCCTCCCCCGCCCCCTCCCCTCTGTCTTTGGTGTATATTCTGTACGCTAAATATAACAGCTAAATTGTTATAACAGCTAAGTGTTATAATGGTCAGACACAGCAATGTGATGGAGCTGAATGTGGACAATTTTACCACATTCATGTGGTTTTCTATTCAAAAGCATGCAATTTTGTTTGTATCAGTATGCCTTGCCTAATATCAGTACATCAGGTTTGATCCTGATCTTCTGTATGCACACACACTGACTGCTACCCACAAGGATAGGGATTTTAACCCTTGGGTGACAGTTTGGGGCAGAGAGTAGCTAGGCTACCACAAAGTGGCCCATTCTGTTGCTGTAAAGTGTTAGAAGGGTGCAACAGAGTGGCTTCCAGTGCATGGAGTAAGGAGGGTAACAATGCGCTGGCCTAAGATGATTTGGCACACGCTTCTCTCTCTGGAGTTTCCATTACAGCATACTCATGGGTTTGGCCCTACCTCCAAACCCCATAGGGCAGAATAACTACAAAAAACTCAGTGCAAACTGCCCTCTTAATTATTTTTTTCCTGTCCTCCACCCTTGGATGCTGCCCCTGTTATCATATTTTTCTTTGTGTGCTTGTTTTTAATGTCTAAATGGCATTTTTTATTTCTGTCTACGACCAGGGTGTACCCTTTCCCTGGCCAGAGTTACAAGTATAGAGGCAAATGGCTTCTTATTGTGGATAGGTCTGTTTCCCCTATCCAGACTTTTTTATGAAGCAAAATGACCTGTTGTGGTTGTACAGAGGCTCCCTGTGCTCCTCCATGCTGTCTTGCTGTTTCTTTCACATCTGCTTTAGGGTGGGTATCAGCACTTGTAGAGGTTTTTATGCTTTGTGTTTAAAATGCCCCTTGCCCTCATGCCAGGAGCCTTCTTTAGGGTGGGCACATATGTGTTTGTCCACTACCTGCCGTGTGTGCCTCTCCTGAATGTATTTAAGCCATTCAGGCTGTAGGAGCAGGTGGCTTGTTTCACTGCTCTGAAGCCTGGATGTCTTAATCCCAACTAAGCCCCTGGTTAACTACTTAGGTATTGCAGTCAGTTAATGGTTTTTGGTTTTTGTTCTTTAAAAAGAGGGGGGGGGGGAGAGTAGCAGTTGTTAGCATCATATTTGATTTTGTGCACAATCATTATGATCTGTTTACAAATTACAAGTTCCCAAAGTACAGTTTATCTGCACTGAAAGCTGCCAACACTTTTGGCTTGTATTCAGCTGAGACACTGCTAGCAGTTAATTTTATCTTGTTTGTTTTCAGCCACTATTTTAATCACTTCCTCATGTTCTTCAAAGGAACTAAGCTTCCCACTGAAGAATAATGAGTTGTTGTTCCTGGTGATCTACTGGTGATATACACATATACGCGTGTGCTTGTGGGTGTGTGTATATATACTGTATATATGTATATACAGGGGTTGGACAAAATAATGGAAACACCTAACATTTTGGCATCATAATCTTTGAACATGTTTTAAGCAATCAAAACTTTGCATATGTTAAATATTTTTTGTTTATTTATTTCTTTATTCGACTTTCGGCCACAACTGTGCTTTGCGGAGGACGGTTTTCCTTCTCTTTCAAAGGCAGTCATTACTTTTGAGACAGTACCTCTTGAAATGTCAAGCATTTGGGCAGTTTCTGTTACAGTAGCGCCTGCCATACGAGCACCAACAATTTGACCTCTTTGAAAGTCTGAGAGATCTGCCATTTTTTAAAAACGCACCTTTATTTTCAAATAAAATATTGGCGCCAAACATTGTGATAGGGACATAATTTAAATAGTGTAATAACCGGGACAAATGGGCAAGTTTTATATACAGATAGATAGATAGATAGATAGATAGATAGATAGATAGATAGATAGATATAGATATATATGGAAGGTAACACTGTTAGTTTATTTTTTTTTCTAAATCCTTTCTTTCTTTTTATTTAATTTCATTCAGATTATGTCACATAGCTCAAAAGAACCAGGGGAAGCCCTTGTATGTTAAAAGGGAGGTGTTTTAATAAAGTGAAATACTGAGATAAATTCTCAGGCCTTCCAGATCTGAGGAACAAAGACTTCCAACGCAATGCAGCACTGCAAGAGAAAGTTGTCAGGAACACTCATCACATCCCTCTAAAAAAGTATCATTTCTCAAGATCTCATTGATCTGAGAGACATTCGCTTTCCCAAAGACGATCTAGATGAAATAGTCTTTCCCACGTCATCCTGGTCAATCTAAATGCTGGATTTGTGGACAAAGAGCACTACCTGGAAAAATGGTCTGTGAAAATTGTATAGGCCAGGCTTTACGTTCAAAAGAAGAAGAATATGCCAGACTGCTGGCCATAGTAAAGCAAGTGGTCAGAGGGGAATTAAATCAGTCAGAGCCTGGACCAAGTACCCACTGGAATCTTCATTGGAATTAATTGATATAATGGAATCTTCCTAAAGCTGCTTCAATTTTTCATTAGTTGCTCCTCTAATAAATGCCATTAAATAATCAACTGCTTGGAAAGAACCAGTCTTATCAGTCACCAAAAGTGGGGAAAACTCTCCCTTGTGATTTGCTAGTTATTTCCCATGAGTATGCTGGAATGGAAGCTCCAGAGAAACAGGAAAATGAATACTTATACAGTATTTTTTTGGACTATAAGTCTCCCCTTTTCTCCCCCAAAAGTGGCTAAAAAAGTCACTACATCTTACAATGCAAACGCAGGGAGTTCCTGACTTGTGAACACCAGCGAATACAAACCTCCAGCCCACCGCAATGTTGGGGACTTCCTCTACTGTGCACATGCAGAGGAGGACACGGGGACAAACGGAGGACACAGGGGACACAAAGGGGCATAGAGGAGAACACAAGGGGGACACAAAGGGGCATAGAGGAGGACACATGAGGGACAGAGGAGGACACAGGGAGACAAGATGTACAAGGGGGCAAGAGGTACAAAGGGGGCATAATCCACAAAATGCCCCTTGACCATGGATGCGCCAGGTTTAGTATATATATTTTTTTATGGATTTGTCCTATAAAGCTAAGTGTGTCTTACGGTCAGGGGCGTCTCATAGTCTGAAAAATACAGTACCAATAAAAATTATGCTTTCCAGCGTACAATCCCACACTATTTCGGAGGACGATCGTTACAAGAATTAAGGCGGCAGTTTGCACTGAAATTTTTTTAATAGTTATTCTGTCCAATGGGGTGTAAGGAAAGGCTGAAAATCAGCCGCCTCTACTCAGCGGGAGGCGGCTGTTTCCATGGAGAGCATGGCGGAACGCGGAAAAACCGCCGCGTCTGACGCGGCGGTTAGCATGCATGGCCCTGTTGCTGACACTCTGACCCAGCGCGGGGAGGCAGTCGTCGGTGCAGATAGCGGTGCGACCAACCCCGTGCATGGGTCAGCAGAGACATTTCAAAGCAGTTCTGGTGTGGCTGGGACTGATAGTCCACCTAGGTTCAGAATGACGCGCATGCGCGCGGAGAGGCAGAACTTTTATGGCAGTCAGAGAAAGGTCAGCTGACCAGGCCGGTCAGCTGACATTTTCAGCAACTTTCATTGGTCCAGCACTTAAAGGAGGTGCTGGAGAGCACTGGTGTATATATACTGGGTGCTGGTCATTCTCTGGTTGTCTGTCGTTGTGATCACATCGTGGTAGCACTCAGGCCTTGTCTGTATCTATGTTCTAGCATAGTTTCTAAAGGTGTTGACGATCACGGACCTCACACCATAGCGTTAGGAATATTGAACTGTATTATTTGTTATGACATTCTGCCTGCCTGACTATTCTTCTGTACTCTGATTCTGTACCTTGCTATCTCTGATATCCTGTTGCCAAACTCTGCTCGTTCCTGGACTCTGTATTTGCCTCCTGATTCTGTACCCCGCTATTCTGATACCCCGTTGCTGAACCCTGCCTGTTTATTGGATTCCGTATCTGTCTCCTGAATCTGTACCGTATCTGTCTGTGTGTTTACGACCTGGATTGCCCGACCTCGAGAACTGGCCTTACTGTTAGAGGCAGTTCCCAGACCTGTTAGTGACACCCTCTCTCTGGTGTCACTCACACTCTGTCCTTCCTACTTTCAGCCTAACTCCTCCCCCGTGAGAGTCTAGGCATACGGAAGGAACATACTTCTGTGCAGTACTCCTTACTGCTTCTGTACCTTCTCCTAAGGTGCAATACTCAAAGTATTACTGTCACACCAAAACACTCTTATCTCTCAGGTGTCCAGAGGTTAGAATATATATCTGATTATCGGTGATACTGCAGATCATCAATAATCAGGTATATTCTGCATTCTCGGTGATACTGCAGATCACCGGTAATCAGACCCTCTCTGTGTTACACCGATCGTTACATGGGGTTTGCAGATGGGGCCAAACCGTTGTGTCTTCTGAATGGATGCTCTAGGAAAGGAAAATTTCAATCGATAGTATCCATTTTCTGTTTTCTTAGCAGAGATTGCACCTACTAGCCACCTCTGCCAAGCTTAGGCTACCATGCGTATAAAGCTTTCAGCTATTTACAATCACTAGATTTTTATCAGCCAAAACAATCCTTCAAGATTATTATGGTTGAAAATATAGCAGGAGTACAGGGGTAAGCGACCCCCCCCCCCCCCTTAAACAATCATCTAGTTAGATCGTACTTGACTGACCAGTATCATAGTTCCCTCTGATTCCGGTGATACCTTTAATGACTAATGTACGTGGTTTATTGCAAGCTTTCAAAAGGTTAAGTTTCTTCTTCAGGCCTTATAATGAACTGGATCAGAACAATTCCGATCCGGTTCTGTATAATGCCTGAAGAAGAAACTTAACCTTTCGAAAACTTGCAATAAACCATGTACAGTTAGTCATTAACCACTTCAGCCCTCAGTCGTTTTCACTTTATCCTTTAACTTTATCACTACTTATTACAATGAACTGATCTATATCTTGTTTTTTCCGACACCAATTAGGCTTTCTTTGGGTGGTACATTTTGCTAAGAGCTACCTTACTGTAAATGCAACAGTAAGAATAAGAAAAAAACAGAAAAAAATCATTATTTCTCAGTTTTCGGCCATTATAGTTTAAAAATAATACATGACTCCATAATTAAAACCCACGTATTGTATTTGCCCATTTAAATTATGTCCCTATCACAATGTATGGCGACAATATTTTATTTGGAAATAAAAGTGCTTTTTTTCCGTTTTGCATCCATCACTATTTACAAGCTTATAATAAAAAAAAAGAAATATTTCATCTTTACATAGATATTTAAAAAGTTTAGACCTTTAGGTATATATTTGTGTTTTTTTATTGTAATTTTTTTTTTTTATTATTAAACATTTTATTTGGGTATTTTTGGGAGGGATGGATGTAAATAGTAATTTTTCTAATGTAAATATGTTTGTTTGTTTTTTATGGCCACAAGATGGCAACCTTAGGTTTGTTTACATGATGTCACTCTAAAGCGTAACGTACGCTTAGAGGGATGTAGGGGGGACGTAGGAGGCAGAAAAAGCTAGGCTTCCGAGAGAAGCGGCCGCTTTTTCTGCAGGGGAGAGGAATCAACCAGATTCACTGACTCCCTGGCTAACGAACGCGGGCCGGGAGCGTGCGTGCACGCGCGCGATTGGTCGCTGAAGCGCACATGGCCTCCTGGATGTAGCAGGAGGCGAAAGTAGTTAACCACTTCAGCCCTCAGTCGTTTTCACTTTATGCTTACAAGCAATGTTCACCTCCCATTCATTAGCCTATAACGTTATCACTACTTATCACAATGAACTGATCTATATCTTGTTTTTTCCACCACCAATTAGGCTTTCTTTGGGGGGTACATTTCGCTAAGAGCCACTTTACTGTAATGCATTTTAACAGGAAGAATAAGAAAAAAACGTAAAAAATTCATTATTTCTCAGTTTTCGGCCATTATAGTTTTAAAATAATACATGCCTCCATAATGAAAACCCACGTATTATATTTGCCTATTTGTCCTGGTTATTACACAGTTTAAATTATGTCCCTATCACAATGTATGGCGACAATATTTTATTTGGAAATAAAAGTGCATTTTTTCTGTTTTGCATCCATCACTATTTACAAGCTTATAATAATAAAAAAATAGAAATATTTCATCTTTACATTGATATTTAAAGTTTAGACCCTTAGGTAAATATTTACGTGTTTTTTTTATTGTGTGTTTTTTTATAAAACATTGTATGTGTATTTTTGAGAGGGTGGGATGTAAATAGTATTTTTTTTATGTAAATATATGTGTATTTTTATTTTTTGTACATTTAGATGTAGTTTTACTTTTTGGCCACAAGATGGCAGCCATGAGTTTGTTTACATGACGTCACTCTAGGCGTAACAAGTATGCTTAGAGGGATGTAGGGGGACGCAAGAGGCAGAAAAAGCGAGGCTTCTGAGAGAAGCGGTCACTTTTTCTGCAGGGGAGAGGAATCAATCATCGGGCATCATGTCCCGATTGATTGATTCCTGGGCTAACGATCCGCAGCCGGGAGCGTGCGTGCATGTTCAGGGAGCGCACATGGCCTCCTGGACGTAGCTTCTATGTCCAGGAATCTTACCGTAAACGGTTAAAGGTTTCACCGGAATCAACGTTTGTTAATTTGCTGTCTGCATTTCTGCTCCTCGACTAACACCAGACCACACTTCACATAGTTCCCTCTGTAAGCTATTGGTGTTTTAGGGTTTCTGATAATCTGCGTTGCATTTTTACTTTTACGACTGTGTTTCAGTTTTGAATATTATAAAAATGCAGAAAACAAATGTGAGCAGTAACAACAGTGACTACAAAGCTACAAGTGGCAGGAGGACATCAGTGGTACAAGCATTTAACCTTATTAAAGAGAAGCTGTCAGCCATACTATCCAAGAAAAAAAAACATCTATAAGTAGATAACTACAGTACTTGCTTTACTTACATAACATATGTATTGCACTGTCCACGTTTTGATTTTAGTGATTTTTCTATAGTTAAAAAAGAGAAAATCCTCCTTAGGATTCTCCATTTTAACTGTGTCTATCTTGAAGCCAATCCTGATGTCATCCCTTACTCTCCTCTACCTGATTTATGCATTGCCCTCCCTCCTCCCAGTCTTCAGGTACTCCCATCCAGCTCTGCAATAGAAAGTGCATTGTCTCAGCATGAGAAATATTATATTGGCCAATCAGAGAGAAGCAGAGGTGTGGGAGGGTAAACAGAAGTGAAAGAGGCTTCAGCCAATTAGGCTGCATTAGTTAAGTCAGAGGGGAAAGTAAACAAGCACAAAAAAGACAACCCAGTATGCCCTGCAACTTCCTTTGTGCGTCGTTGTACCAAATAATGGTCAGGTAAACTGGGGAATGATCACTTATCAACAAGAAAAGTAATAGTGATTTTTTACTTTTGGATTGCGTGGAAAGCATCCTCATTACTTGTTTACAGAATAAAAATAAAGAAGTCATGAATTAATTCATTCATGCATTCAGCAGTTGCCTTTATGGTTTCAGATGACCTAGGTGATGGATTTAGATCAGATTTACAGAATCGCTGATGATGAAGAAGATACAAATAATGCAGGTGTATGCACATTTTCTATACATCTTTATGAAACTTAAAGATTTGACCAATCAAAAATCCCCAAGGTGTAATTTGACTGGTCCATGCAAAGCATTATTGTCTTTCCTTAAAGAGTAACTGTCAGGCTGCAGAAGCTAATTTAAACCTCTATTCTCCTGTGTTAAATAGTTTAGAAGGAAGCTCAAAAGCCATTAGTGAAGATAAACATTTCAGTTACCTTTGATGTGTGCTTATCTTAAAGTCTGTTATAGACCCATAAAGACGCAAGCCGCAGCTAAACTGCAAAGCATTCTGGGGCCCTCCCCTCGGCTGCTAATGAGACGGTACAGGAGCTTCTAATCAGTCCAGTGCGAAGCACTGATAAATCTCGGGCAGACTACACTGCAGGAGTCAGCTATTGTTCCTAGCCACATGGCTCATTAATATTTACTGCACACCGTGTTGTTCAAGAACGAGCTTATCTGTGATCAGAAGCAGGCAGGACATGAGGACACATTTGGCTTCACAAACATGGAGCCTGCCATGAGCTGTCAGGAGCATCTATCTCTGCATATACTATATACAAAATCTGTGAAATCCAAACGTGGACAGTGAAATGCATATGTAATGTAAGTACAGCCAATCTTTAGCTACTGATATATGTGTTTATTTTCTCTGAGACCCTATACCTAACAGCTCCTCTTTAATGATCTCCAAAAAGAAAGTCTCAGCTAACAGAATCCAGTGTAGCATTCACCTACCTGGTCTACACAATGAGCAGCACTTATTATCTTTCTCATACTGTGAGGGATTGCACAAATATGATGAACCCTGAAAGAAAAAAACAGAAAGAGAAATAAATATTTTTGCATAAACAGAGATTCACTCTGTATAACAATCACACAGAAAATACTAAAATGCAGTATATAAAATTACTTTATTTTTTAAAATTGATACAGAACCCCTTGGCCACCCTTTTGAATATGGACTTATTGATGACCCAAAAAATTGGGGGCTGTAGGCTGAGGACTACTTTCCACTGTACACAAGTTAATACACTTTTTGGATTGCTTGTGGTTGAGAGATCACAATGACAATGGCTTTCTAGTGTTGCTTTTCCAATTATTGCAGTTTGATTCTTGAAACTGCATGCGCAATTTTGTTGCAATTGCACTTGCACTCTATTTATTAGTATATACTGCAAACATAACAAGAATCGCATAGCAAGCGCACTGAAAAAAACCTTAGCCCAAATGCAATTCACTTTTTCACCTGAGTTTTCTCCTTAGTGATATTTTTCCAACTTTTAAATACAATGCCTTTTACACCACCAGCTGAAAAGTAAATTTAAATTGAAGATGAAAAATTATCTCCTAGGAGAAAACCCAGGAGAAAAAGTGAATTGCATATGGGCCCTTGTGTTGTTCCTGTGAGCTTTGGGTTTCGCAGTAAGAATAAGGCCTTAAAGACCTTAAATACTGAGATGACATGTGGCATGTGTACTGAATGTACAGTGCAAAGCACACAAATAACTATGCTGTGTTCCTTATTTTTTTTTCTCTGCCTGAAAGAGTTAAACATCTGGAATGCAAGTGACAGTTTCTGTCCAATCGGGACCTGATTGGACTATAGTGTAATCCTCACTGATAAGGAATTACAGCCATAAAACGCTTTCCTTCTGAGAGCAGTAAAGAGATTAAAAAAAGGGTCAATAGATTTTAGCTCTGGCATACTTAATGAATGTGTCATTGAGCAGAGACAACAAAAAAGTGAACATTTAGAAAGTAAATTTAAATATAAAATAAAACTGTGGGATAGCTAAAAAAGTAATTTTTAGAAGCAGGATAGATAAAATTGCTTATCTCATTAGTTTATTTTCACCTAGGTATTCCAGCAATCCTAGCAAAGAAAAGTGAAACTAGCCATACTGTAAAAAAAAGGCTCCTCTCGGCGTCAGTATGGTCTGAGGCAGCGACAGAGGTAGAGTCAGCTGACACTCAGGTGGGGGTTTATGTAAATAATATAAAATATTGGTTGCTGACCCTGCCTGGGATTAAACCCTGGTGTCCCACGTCAGAGGTGTTGCGCTTGACCACTGTGCTATGGCTGATACTGTCAGGAAGCCTTGCTGGTCAGTACTGGGTGGGTCAGCTGACCTGTTGTGGTCATCTGTGTCAGCTGATCTCGCTGCTGATTGATGCCTGTGTGTGATTGGCTCTTGTGTGCATGTGGCCGGCCACTGATTGGTTGCATGTAGTATTTAAACCTGCTGAGTGCTTTCTGTCATTGCTTGTGATAGCTTCTAGCTCTAGCTTGCTCTGTGTTCCTGCTCCTGTTATATTGGATTATCTGGACTTCAACCTCTGCTTGTTATTGGACTTTCCCTTGTCTGCTGCCTGCAACGACCATTACAACTGTTTGCTGCCTGCCATGATCTCGGCCTGTCTGACTACGCATCTGTATTGACATTTTGCACCTTGATTACCTCAGCTCTATAGGTCTCAGGTGACTATTACAAGTATACTGTATTGCATCCATTGCTGCCTTGGTGTGACCAGGTTATATGTGACATCTACCTGCAGGGGATTAGTTTGTTGTTAGGAAGGAGCTTTGCGCAGGCGTTAGGGCTGGATTAGATGTCAGTCATATGGGCATAGGATCTGACCTATAGCTAGTACCAGGCAAGCATGACACATACATTGGGCTTGATTCACAAAGCCGTGAGCACGCAAACGTCCGCGAACGGCACTTCACGTGCTAACTGTCTAGCACACCCGTGCTAAACAGTTAGTACGGCTTTGTGAATCAAGCCCATTGTGCGATAACTGCCCATATCAGCAAGAGAGTGTTCACTTCCAGATTGGAAATCGATTGGTAGTGTAATGCAAAATGGGAAATTTGGGTGCAACCATAGGCACCCATCTTAATAGCTGTGATTAGTGGCTATAAAGGGAAATTTGGGTGCCAGAGGCAAAGCACTATTTTTAGCCAGAAAACTAAATTCTGGCACCCAGATTTCCTGTTATAGCTTCTAAAAGTGGCTATCACCATGAATTCCGATGGCAGCACCCAAACTTCTTGGCACCCTATACAAACTGCAGCGAAGGTGGCGGGGATTGTGGCAGTGGGGCTTAGGGTTAGGAATCAGTTGGGGTGGGAAGTTAGGGTTAGGCACCGGTGGGAGGGGGTTAGGCATCGATAAAGGGGAGGGATCAAGTGAGAATAGGGAGGTTAGGTGACAGTAAAATATTGATAAAAAAATAAAAAAATTTGTATCTCAATTATGAAGGCTTTGTTCACATCTAAAATCAAAATCGCTGACGCCAGCGATTTTACATTTTTTTTTTAGCTTTTTTTTTTTGCGTCTCCCGGCACTTACCTGTGCGCTTAGATTTTGTATAAAGCGCTTTTCAAAGCGATTCTGTTTTTTCACTTTCTGACATCAGTCAGAAAGTGAACTCTTTCACCCGGAAATGAATAAATACAATGTATTTATTCATGAAAGTGCTGGGGAAATCGTTATACAAAGCGTTTTTTCAAGCGCTTTGCAATTTCCCTATACCTTCCATTGAGGCAAATCACCCCAAAAATGGTACAGGCAGCGCTTTGGTGAGTGGATTAGAATAGAACCACTTAGATGTGAAAACTCTCAAAGGGAATCATTGCACAAGCGCTTTTAGGGCGATTTTGAAAATCGCCTGCGCTTAAAAAAAAAAAATGCAAAGACGCCCTAGGTGTGAACAAGCCCATAGAGCCTAATTGCAGAATAGCAGTAATTTTACCAATATTCTTCTAGCGGCTATCTCTGGTGAACACTTTTCGGGGCGCCTTTTTTTGCATGTACACGGAGTGATATACCAACTTGTCCAACTTTTTCGAATCATTTAATCTCAAATATAGCAGTGGATTTGAGTAAAAAGAAGGTCTCTTTGGAAAGTGCAAGGCTTGTTTCTGGCATGAACAGGAAATTGAGTTTTGAAGCATAAGGGAAATCACCATTCCCATGTCTTTATACTGAAGATGTGAAACCGAGATCTTTACATTAAGACGTGGGAAACCAAGAGCACTTAAAACAAGAACCAGAAGATTACAGCTTCCAGATTTTGTTTAAACTGTTTTATTAATGATAATAATAACAACCTCAAGCAAAATGTAAGTAGTTCCCTTGAGCAACAAGTCAAGGAGACTGGTTTACCTTAAAGCAAATTGTAGAGGATTGCTTGCAGGTAAAATGGTGGCGAGACTATGTAGAGTAGGTGGTTGCCTAATCTTACGATGGGAACTCAATAGTAGCAGTGTAGCAGTAGCCCCATTACAGTAGTAAACCAAAGATAATTAAATAGAAGGGACTTTAAGTAAATATAGCACAGAATGCCACTCAAACAAAGTAAATAAAATAAATGAACCTTATTAACTACCTGCGGACCAAGCGAGTATGAATCTACGGCGGGCAAGGGGCGCTGCGGTCCTGACCGGACAAAAGCTCTACGTCCCATTGACCGCGCGCCCCCGCCCGTCCCCGTCGCTCGGTCCGCTCTGCCCCCGCCGCAATGTGATGCCCTGCCGCCTCTATGACCGCAGAGCACTGTGAGCCGGGCAGGAGCCGTTTTCATTGGCTCCTGGCCCTGTCATTCATGTAAGCCGTTCCCACAGGGTCAGGAGCCAATGAAAGCGGCTCCTGACCGGCGCACAGCGCTCTGCCGTCATAGCGACGGCAGAGAGAGCAGCCTGCGGCGGGGACAGAGCAGCGTGTCCGGCGGGAGCGACGGTAACTTGCGGCGATTTGTCGGGAAGCGGCGGTTTGCTGGACCAGCACCCTCTGGTCCTTAAGGGGGCAGAGGGTGCTGGTCCAGAAAGGGTTAAAGACCGTATATTAAGAAGGAATATTAGTTGGCCTTGAGGTACAAATACAGGCAGTATCTCAAAAACAATATTTTACATATTTACATAGTCAGTTTGGTTGAAAAAAAGACATTCATCCATCAAGTCCAACCAGAAAAAAAAAAAAAAAAAACACCATCCTGAACCTGCACATATCCCAGTTGATCTAGGGGAAGGCGAAAAACCTTACAAGGCTTGGGCCAATTAGCCTTAAAAGGGATATATGCCTTCCCGACTCAGTCAGATGGCAGTCAGATAAATCCCTGGATCAACACTTCCAGGAATTACCTAAAAATTATAGCCGTGGATGCCCTTCAATGCAAGAAAAACATCCAAGCCCTCTTTAAATGAACATCTAGAGTTTGCCATAACTAATTCCTGAGGTAAGATGTTCCAGATGTTCTAACTGTGAAGGACCCCTTTCTAAATAGATGGCAAAAACTTTTTTCCTTCACCCGCAAATCATGTCCCCTTGTCCGTCGTACAGCAGTAGGGACAAAATGCTCATCTACCAAGTTTTTGTATTGCCCTCTGATGTACTTATACACGTTAATCAGGTCACCTCTCAGTTGCCTTTTTTCCAAGCTAAATAAGCCCAGTTTGTCCAACCTTTCTTGGTAAGTGTGATCTTCCATCCTTATGAATAATTTAGTTGGCCATCTTTGTACCTGTTCCAGAAGGTCAATGCCCTTTCTGTAGATTGGTGCCCAAAACTGTTTTCCATACTCCAGATGTGGCCTCACAAGTGATTTATACAGAGGGAGTAGTATACCAGCATCTCGAGACATTAATTCCCTTTTTATGCCTCCCAGAAATGTATTTGGTTTAGCTACCACTGCTTGACATTGTATACAATTACCTAACTTTTTATCAACAAGTATTCCTAAGTCCTTCTCCAAGTCAGATATACCCAGCTGTATGCTATTTATGTTATATGATGATATACCATTGGTACGTCCATGGTGCATGACTTTACATTTCTCAACATCAAATTTCATCTGCAACGTGCCTGCCCATATGGCCATGTAGTCAAGGTCCTGTTGTAATAAGTCACTATGCAGTCTTAGTCTGCATAATTTTGTATCAGCAAAGATGGCTACTTTACTCTGTATCCCATCTACTAGATCATTAACCAATTTAGGATCCATGGTACACATATCTACGCACCTATAAACTTCACGTGCGGATCAGGGGGGTAGATATGCGTACTGCTACCTTACCGCCACTTTCACCATTCCCACGCCGTTTTCGTTGGCTTCACTGTTGCTTCACCGTCGCAGCCCCCTCCATCTGTGATCGGGATGTGAGAATAATTTATTCTCAACCCCGATCACCGTGCCTGCGTCTTCAGAGAGCTTGATAACGTGATGCAAGCATTCAGATCCAACGCTTCCGTGTTCTATTAAAGGGACTCCGAGCACCTCTCATGGGTATGCTTAAAGAGAATCTGAAGCGAGAATAAATCTCGCCGATTCTCTTATATATAACAGGAGCATATTTGCCCCTGCTAAAACGCCGCTATACTGCTGCTGAACGGGAGATCCGCCGCTGATAGACGGTCTGAGAGGCAGGGCTATTGCCATTAGCCCTGCCTCCAGCAGCAGCAAAATCTACGACCAAGTTGGTTGTGGATTTTGCAGGGGGGGGGGGGATTTGAGGGGTAAGGGACCCTCGTTTAGCGGCGGTAAAGCGGCGTTTTAGCAGGGGAAAACATGCCCCTGCTATATATGAGAATCAGCGAGATTTATTCTCACTTCAGATTCTCTTTAAGCATACCCACGAACAATTAAGTGTGTCCGCACACTTACCAGCCATTTGTTTTATCGAAACTTCCCCTGGTATTGCCGCTATAAAATGCATGGGGCCAGACGACTTCCAACAAGTTGTGCTATGACCCCACTGAAGGAGCCTCTTGCAATGGCCATGCATGTAATTTCCTATTCCTGCTTCCTTCACTTGTTCAATGGCCATGCGTGTCACTTCCTCTACCTGCTTCATTCAGTGATGCACTTCTCTAACAGAGAGGATTACTCCTCTGGACAGGAGTGACCCAGATGTTATAGCATAGCCAAGATGGCGGCTGCGATTTTAAAATTGAAATCGAACGAAAACTATTTGGTGTAGAATGGCGATTCAGGCATCAAGTGAAAGAGTAGAGCACAATCTACAGAACAGTATGTATCTTTAAGTACTTTGCAGTACTGGTCGGAGTCCCTTTAATAGAAACACGGTCTCAGTAGCACCAACTTGTGGTCAAAACGTAAAAATACATATAGAAAATGTATTATTGTTTTGATTTGATTTTATTACTTTCAACCCCTTCCAATCCTGCCCCACAGTTACAGAAAGAAAACACTTGTTGAAAAAAAATTACATCATTTAATTTTTTTTTTTACATAAATAGTTACCTTAGGGACTTTTCTAATATGTATGTCATGATAGTATATTACTGTTAATTTTGCAAAAAAAAAGTCTTGTGATAAGTGAAACAGTATTAAAAATCCCTAAACGGAAAAATGCTCCTTTATTTCCAGATAAAATATTATCATACATTGTACTAGGGACACAATTTAAACGTTGTAATAACTGGGACAAATAGGAAAATAAAATGTAGGTTTTATGTATCGAAGAACGTTTTATTTTACAACTATAATGTCTGAAAACTAAGAAATAATATTTTTTTTTCTTATTATTCCCTTTACAATGCATATAAAATAAAATAATTCATAGCAAAAACTACCACCCAAAGAAAGCCTAATTTGTGGCGCAAAAAACAATATATAGATCATTTCAGTGTGATAAGTAACAATAAAGTTATCGCTGAATGAATGGGAGGAGAACTGAAATATGAAAATTGTTTTGGTTTTTAAGGAAACAACCTGTGATCCCAAAGTGGTTAATAAATACATTGAAAAGAATAGGACCAAGTACTGACCCCTGTGGTACCCCACTGTTAACAGTTTCCCATTTTGAGTATGCTCAGTTTACCACCACTCTGCCTTCTATCCTTTAACCAGTTCTCAACTTTTGTACCAGGCTATTGTTAGGATTCGTTTCAAAAGCCTTTGCAAAGTTCAAGTACACTACATCTATAGCTTTCCCAAGAACTAAATTTTCATTCACCACTTCATAAAAGCTGAGCATGTTGGTGAGACAGGACCTGTCTTTAGTAAAACCATGCTGTCAAACTGAAATAAAATTATTCTGTGCTACATAATTTTTTTATGCAAAATTATTATTTGAATGTGCAATTCAAATAAACCGTATGAGCAAGCATGCAAAGTGTTAACACAGTAGCAGCACTGTTTATCCCTCACAGACAGGTCTCTGCTCTCAATTTCAGCTTGTCTGAGTGGGGAGGAAGCTGCCCGTGCTGAGAAACTGAGAATCCCTGACTGGGGTGCACAAAATTCACTATGTAATAAAAACTTGTAGTATACTGTAACATGATATATATATATATATATATATATATATATATATATATATATATATATATATATATATATATATAATATGTGTGTGTGTGTGTGTGTGTGTGTGTGTATGTATGCATGTATGTACAGGATCTTCTAAAAAAATTAGCATATTGTGATAAAGTTCATTATTTTCTGTAATGTACTGGTAAACATTAGACTTTCATATATTTTAGATTCAAATACACACAACTGAAGTAGTTCAAGCCTTTTATTGTTTTAATATTGATGATTTTGGCATACAGCTCATGAAAACCCAAATTTCCTATCTAAAAAAATTAGCATATTTCATCCGACCAATAAAAGAAAAGTGTTTTTAAAACAAAAAAGTCAACCTTCAAATAATTATGTTCAGTTATGCACTTAATACTTGGTTGGGAATCCTTTTGCAGAAATGACTGCTTCGATGCGGCGTGGCATGGAGGCAATCAGCCTGTGGCACTGCTCAGGTGTTATGGAGGCCCAGGATGCTTCGATAGCGGCCTTAAGCTCATCCAGAGTGTTGGGTCTTGCTTCTCTCAACTTTCTCTTCACAATATCCCACAGATTCTCTATGGGGTTCAGGTCAGGAGAGTTGGCAGGCCAATTGAGCACAGTAATACCATGGTCAGTAAACCATTTACCAGTGGTTTTGGCACTGTGAGCAGGTGCCAGGTCGTGCTGAAAAATGGAATCTTCATCTCCATAAAGCTTTTCAGCAGATGTAAGCATGAACCCACTTTTGAACCAGAAACAGCGGCAGAAGCGCCTGACCTGGGCTACAGAGAAGTAGCACTGGACTGTTGCTCAGTGGTCCAAAGTACTTTTTTCGGATGAAAGCAACTTTTACATGTCATTCGGAAATCAAGGTGCCAGAGTCTGGAGGAAGACTGGGGAGAGGGAAATGCCAAAATGCCTGAAGACCAGTGTCAAGTACCCACAGTCAGTGATGGTCTGGAGTGCCATGTCAGCTGCTGGTGTTGGTCCACTGTGTTTTATCAAGGGCAGGGTCAATGCAGCTAGCAATCAGGAGATTTTGGAGCACTTCATGCTTCCATCTGCTGAAAAGCTTTATGGAGATGAAGATTTCATTTTTCAGCACGACCTGGCACCTGCTCACGGTGCCAAAACCACTGATAAATGGTTTACTGACCATGGTATTACTGTGGTCAATTGGCCTGCCAACTCTCCTGAACTGAACCCCATAGAGAATCTGTGGGATATCGTGAAGAGAAAGTTGAGACGCAAGACCCAACCCTCTGGATGAGCTTAAGGCCGCTATGGAAGCATCCTGGACCTCCATAACACCTGAGCAGTGCCACAGGCTGATTGCCACTATGCCATGTCGCATTGAAGCAGTCATTTCTGCAAAAGGATTCCCAACCAAGTATTGAGTGCATAACTGAACATAATTATTTGAAGGTTGACTTTTTTTGTTTTAAAAACACTTTTCTTTTGTTGGTCGGATGAAATATGCTAATTTTTTAAGATAGGAAATTTGGGTTTTCATGAGCTGTATGCCAAAATCATCAATATTAAAGCAATAAAAGGCTTGAACTACTTCAGTTGTGTGTATTTGAATCTAAAATATATGAAAGTCTAATGTTTATCAGTACATTACAGAAAATAATGAACTTTATCACAATATGCTAATTTTTTGAGAAGATCCTGTATGTATGTTTGTGTGTGTGTGTATATACAGTGGAGAAAATAATTATTTGACCCCTCACTGATTTTGTAAGTTTGTCCAATGACAAAGAAATGAAAAGTCTCAGAACAGTATCATTTCAATGGTAGGTTTATTTTAACAGTGGCAGATAGCACATCAAAAGGAAAATCGAAAAAATAACCTTAAATAAAAGATAGCAACTGATTTGCATTTCATTGAGTGAAATAAGTTTTTGAACCCCTACCAACCATTAAGAGTTCTGGCTCCCACAGAGTGGTTAGACACTTCTACTCAATTAGTCACCCTCATTAAGGACACCTGTCTTAACTAGTCACCTGTATAAAAGACACCTGTCCACAGAATCAATCAATCAAGCAGACTCCAAACTCTTCAACATGGGAAAGACCAAAGAGCTGTCCAAGGATGTCAGAGACAAAATTGTAGACCTGCACAAGGCTGGAATGGGCTACAAAACCATTAGCAAGAAGCTGAGAGAGAAGGTGACAACTGTTGGTGCGATTGTTGAAAATGGAAGGAGCACAAAATGACCATCAATCAACCTCGCTCTGGGGCTCCACGCAAGATCTCACCTCGTGGGGTGTCAATGGTTGTAAAAAGGTGAAAAAGCATGCTAGAACTACATGGGAGGAGTTAGTGAATGACCTCAAATTAGCAGGGACCACAGTCACCAAGAAAACCATTGGAAACACATTACACCGCAATGGATTAAAATCCTGCAGGGCTCGCAAGGTCCCCCTGCTCAAGAAGGCACATGTGCAGGCCCGTCTGAAGTTTGCCAATGAACACCTGAATGATTCTGTGAGTGACTAGGAGAAGGTGCAGTGGTCTGATGAGACCAAAATAGAGCTCTTTGGCATTAACTCAACTCGCTGTGTTTGGAGGAAGAAAAATGCTGCCTATGACCCCCAAAACACAGTCCCCACCGTCAAGCATGGGGGTGGAAACATTTTGCTTTGGGGGTGTTTTTCTGCTAAGGGCACAGGACAACTTAATCGCATTAACGGGAAAATGGACGGAGCCATGTATCGTGAAATCCTGAACGACAACCTCCTTCCCTCTGCCAGGAAACTGAAAATGGGTCGTGAATGGGTGTTCCAGCACGACAATGACCCAAAACATACAGCAAAGGCAACAAAGGAGTGGCTCAAGAAGAAGCACATTAAGGTCATGGAGTGGCCTAGTCAGTCTCTGAACCTTAATCCAATAGAAAACCTATCGAGGGAGCTCAAGCTCAGAGTTGCACAAAGACAGCCTTGAAACCTTAGGGATTTAGAGATGATCTGCAAAGAGGAGTGGACCAACATTCCTCCTAAAATGTGTGCAAACTTGGTCATCAATTACAAGAAACGTTTGACCTCTGTGCTTGCAAACAAGGGTTTTTCCACTAAGTATTAAGTCTTTTATTGTTAGAGGGTTCAAAAACTTATTTCACTCAATGAAATGCAAATCAGTTGCTATCTTTTATTTAAGGTCATTTTTTCGATTTTCCTTTTGATGTGCTATCTGCCACTGTTAAAATAAACCTACCATTGAAATGATACTGTTCTGAGACTTTTCATTTCTTTGTCATTGGACAAACTTACAAAATCAGTGAGGGGTCAAATAATTATTTCCTCCACTGTGTATATATATATATATATATATATATATATATATATATATATATATATGTGTGTGTGTATTTAATACATATATTAAATATATATATAAAGTGTTAACACTTTATATATATATATATATATATTTCCGGAAAACGCGGAAAAGCCGCCGCGTGTGCTACTGAGAAGGCGGCTGATTCCGCATCCAATGCAGCGGTTTGCACGCAGAGGCGTGTCTGGTAGCAGGGCAGAACGCGGAAAAGCAGCCGCATGCAACAACAGTAAGGCGGCTGGTTCCGCGTCCAGCGCGGCGGTTTGCACGCGAGAGCGTGTGTCTGGTGTGGCTGAGTCTGTTAGTGCACACAGGCTTAGAAATACGCGCGCGCGCGCTGAGAGGCAGAATTCTTATACTGGGCAGAGAGAGTCAACTGATCACGCCGATCAGCTGACTCCAGAGCAGGATACTATTGGTTGATCAATTAGGGGTGGTGCTGGAGAGCACTACTCCATATATAGTTACTGCTGGCCAGTTGCAAGTTGTCTGCCGTTGCGAACACTACGTGGAAGCACTCAGACCTTAGTCAGATCCAACAATGTGTTTGAACCAGGTGGACCTGGGAATTCAAACTTAGCCAGATTACTTGAACCGTTATTCTGTTTATGCTTAAGCTAGTTCCAGGGTGTAGAGACCAAGGACCTCACGCCCAGATTAGGGAACTGTATTATTCATACTCCAGACTAGTTCCAGGGTGCTGAGACCACGGACCTCGCACCCAGACTAGGGATCTGTATTATCATCTGTGTTATACTCCAGACTAGTTTCAGGGTGCTGAGACCACGGACCTCACACCCAGACTAGGCATTGTTTGATATCTGTTATGACTTATTGCTTTCCTGACTACTCCTCTGTCCTCTGATTCGGTACCTCGCATATCTGATTTTTCGTTGCCAGACCCTGCTTGCCTTGGATACCGAATCAGCCTTTTGTCTTTGTACTTTATCTGTCCATGTGTTACCGACCAGGCGTGTCCGACCTCGAGAGCTATTTCTCCTCTTAAGAGATAGTCTCAGATCAGATAGTGACATCCACCTTCAGGTGTCACTCACTCTCTGACCCTTCCTGTCTCCAGCCTGACTCCACCCCTTGAAAAGTCTCAGGCTGCTGGAAGGTTCCTGTGCTCTCAGAGCAGTGTTCCTTACTGCCTAATATCACCTGCCCAGCAGGTGCATTACTCAAAGTACTACTGTTACATAAAACACTTACATACCCATAGGTGTCCAGAGGTTAGTAATATATCTGTATTATCGGTGATTCTGCAGATCATCA